>NC_134534.1:23153333-23820000 GCF_050624435.1 Tenrec ecaudatus | reverse complement strand
AGCGCGCTGGTTTGTTTTCACCTCACCATTTTGTTATGATGTATAGGCAACGAGCCTCCTGTGGCCTTCCTAATCTGAAAATGAGCCAAGAGAAAGAACGTGCTCAGAAGTGTTGAAAGAAAGGCCCATTCTCTGCCCAGGGAACTGCATCTAATACAGGAAATGAACACAAGTTTGCTGTAAGCGGTCCAGCTTCTGAATCAGCTGTTCCCCGCGCTCTGAATCCCGGGCGAGCTCCCCCCACCCCCGCCCCGCCCCCCTGGAGCCCAGAGCTCAGAGCTAGTGTGAACGCTCTGAGAAATGCGCTCTCCTCTTCTCCCGTGCACGCTTAAAGCTGTGTAAATCTAACGTGGATGGTAAGCGGCTTTATTTTAACAAGTGTGAGTTATCAGGGTTCGCATATCAAATTAAACCCAATGAATTCTGGACTTGTTTTAAATTTCAAGCCAGAGGCCCTAACTCCCTGCATTTCACTTGGCGGCTGGCCAGACTTAGCAATAAAGTGCTAAGCAGAAGACAGGAAATACTAGAGAAGTCGAACAATGTTATGGCAATGTTTATAACTTTTACAGTCAGGCCTGGCTGCACATCTGCACAGCATCAGACCCTGGTCAGACTCGCAGAGAGGAAACCATTCCTTAGCTGGCAGCGTTTTGCTCCAACCAGATGTTATCACTTTGCTGGTATCTTTTCACCAAACAACAAACACACACACACACACACACACACATATAATACTCATTATACATATTTACATTTCTGAGAAGGAAATGGGGAGGGTCTCTTGCTTGGAAGAAATTGTACGTCAAATTAATTCAGTTCCACAATTGATTTACTCCAACAGATCTAAGACAGGCTGGGGACGACGGCATCATCCCTTTGATGCCATATCCAACTGGACCCCACTGCCTTTTTTGTAGGGGGTTGGGAGGCTCGTTTGATGCCACAGACTAAAAATGCAAAGAAATGTCCAAACAGAAAAAAAAAAGAAACATCCAAAGTCCATGGCCTTGGGATGCTTGGACAAGACTCAGACGCCTGTAAAATTAGGCATCACCTGACAAGTATTTATATACATGAGATGACATTCGTGGTGTTTCCTTGAGCACAGAAGTAACATAAGAATTTATCATGTCGATTAAAATTGAGGAAAGTATTTTCTCTTTTATTTAAGTGATTTCAATAGCCTGACACATACAACGTACATCACTATTAATAATGCTCTAGCTATATCAGAATGAGGATAGGTTTTTAACAAACCTAGGTTAACAGAAAACAAAGAAACTCCACGAAACAAAAGAACGTAAAGAATAATATCACTGTGCCTGCTTTCCACCCCGAATCCCGGCACTTTAAGAATAGAACCATATCAGACTAGAGTTCATCGGCTGCCCACAGAAACAAATCCAACCAACCACCTCAGCAGAATTTCAAACTTTTTTTTGGTTTGTTGATAGAAATGCCTACACTTGGATGTGAGTGTATACAATGTGTGTGTGCATGAGTGTGTGCACAGAGCTTTCAAAGCACCTGCCCTACACTTGCATTCCATCACTAGTCTTAGATAAAACTGAAAACTAACTCAAAACGTGAAACACGGTTGCTGGTTTGGCATCCTGGGAAAGCCACGTTAATGCTATCACAACAATATCTACTATGAAAGCATTAAGAAAGAATACAGTTTTCAAAACACCTGCAACAAGTCACTTATCTACTGCAGTGTAATGAGAAACGGCTGCCAAACTATAAAAAGGCAACTGATTTGGATGAATTTGACTAGATGCCACCTACAAATTGCTGTTTGAACTGGAATAACTTTTGTTGTATGTGATTTTGAGGTTGTCTGGTCTGGACCCTGAACTTGACCCCAGCTAACACACTGGAAGCCTTACTGAGAAGGCTTGTTACTTGGAAGTTGTTTTTCACGTGGCCATTCCAATTGAATTTAGCTAAATAGTGTCTCATGCAGTTGTCCTCAGATTCCTATTTATTAGCATTAACTAGATTGCTTTTAACCGTAACTAAAGTGTCTGGTCTTATCAGTAGGTCAGGACTTCTTCTAATGGGAAATACACACACACACACACATACAGTATATACTCGCATATAAGCTGGCCCAAATATCAGCTGAGACACTTAAAACTGCATAAAAATGTGCTGAAAAACTAGGCTTATACATGAATATATACAGCGTATACATATTACATATAGAATATGTATTAATAAATTCTACTTACCCATCCATTCATCCCCTCTCTTCTCCCATTATTTTGCCATATACACACACTTACAAAGACCTGAGTTGTACCATATAGCATGTCTGCTTGGGCTGGTCTATGGCTTCCATACCAGTTATTAAATATTTTGAATATCACCCTGGATACAGCTATTCAAATTGGCTAGCCTATAAAAACTCAAATACTTTTCCAGTAATGTTTCAAATTATTCCACTTATACTACTGTACTTCCATGCTATGATGGTCTGTCTTTTAAGTTTTTCAAGTTTGTTGGCTTTTTTGCAAAATAAGCTCTACTGTGTATAAGTTGTTTTGACATATTTAATTCCACAAGAGAATTCTAACCACTAGTTCTTTCATCAGCATTCACACTAGTTCAATGATAGAATGTTCTATTACTGAATATTTTTCTGAGTCCAAGACACTAGTGCTTGATTCATCTCAATCTGATACAATCCACGGTGACATCTTTAGCAAAGCACATTGATGAGGGCACCCTGGTGGGCCCCCGGGTAGCTGACTGCTCAGCTGCAAAGACAGGTGGTGGTGTGAACCCACCAGCCCCTCTGAGGATGGAAGCTGGCGCAGTCCCCTCCCCGACAGAACTCACCCTTGGGAACCCTATGGGACAGGACAACTCTGTCTTACAGGGTCCCTTTGGGCCAGAATCACCTCGGGGGCAAAGGGTTTGTTTTCTTGGTACACTGATAGGTTGAATAATTTTGTAAATCCCATAACACTTATCACGATCGCTACTGATTAGACGCGTTCTGAGCTAATTTTATGAGGGCAAATCACTAAGTATTGCTATGAATGATAGAAACCCTTGCTAAGGAAATGTGAAACTACGGCTTCTCAGTAGCTCCTCCATGTGTACATCCTAAGTGTGGCGTTCACATTTCTCTTCCCCTTCTTGAAGAATCCTACGTTCTTTGATCCCCAGCAGGCAAAGTGGCAGTTTGGGTATCTTCAAGGGACTCAAATGGTGGTCCTTTCCCATGTTCTTTGCATTTTGGCGAAGAAAAGAAGTCTGGAAGGACAAGGGCTGTAGGAAGGATAGGGTAAAGCTTCTCAACCAAATTGTGTAGGACAGCCCTTGCTACTCTGGAGGAATGGGCAAGTACAATGGTCTTGATGGGCGGGGGATATTTTGAGGAAACCTCATTAATGCTGTTACATTGATTTGCTGTGTTTCAACGAGGGACACAGAATTCTTTTTTCCAGATTTTGAAAAAGAGCTGACCCCCCGAAGAATTTACTTGAGAGGACGGCACTGAAGCTGCCGCTAGGGGAGAGGGGCATGTCTGATCAGAGCAAATGGGAGCGAATGAAGGGGGAGGAAGAGAGAGTGGAGCACATCCTGGCCCACCAGGCCTGGAGGATGATATCCCCGCTCTGAACAGTCAATGGGCAGAGTGGACCATATGGCTGATCCCACGATGAGACACACCGTCCCTTGACGGTCCAGGGCCCTAAGGGGGACAACACTGGAGACTCAATTCAGGACCCTGTGACACCGAGGCAAACCGCTAAAAGCGAGCGGCACAGGAACCCTGGGAGCAGAGCAGGGAGCCCCTGAGGGAGTACAAAGGACAGACTCTGGGGCCAGAGCATGTACCCCATCGGACCTGAATGAAGGACATGCCTAGAGATCAAAAATCAGACCTTGAACTAGTTAGAGGTTTTTCTTTCTTTAAAATTTTTTTTCTTTTAATTAATTTATTCTTCTATGGGTAATTGGTTTCCTTTTTTGTTGTCATTGCTGTGTTCTCATTCGTTGCCGATCTGGCTATGGCTTGATTTTTGGTGCATATTATTATCTCTACAAATCTATCTAGATAAGATAGACTGGATGAATAGTCTGGAGGAGAAAACAACGAGACCAATGGTTCCAGGGAGACACGGGAGAGGGGATGTGGGGCTAAGGAGGTGGTGCTGACCAACCCAGGGACAGGGGAGCAACACGTGATCCAAAATCAGTGGCAAGGAGGGTGTGAGAGACATAGTAGGGATTCAGTAAGGGCAATGTAACCAAGAGAAATTACTGAAACCCAGATGAAGGTTGAGCATAAGAGTGGGACAAGAGGAAAGTAAAAGGAAATAGAGGAAAGAACTAGGCGACAAAGGGTATTTATAGCGGTCTAAAGACTAGAATGTACATATGTAAACATATTTATATAAAAGTGTGGGGAAACAGATCTATGTGCATATATTTATAGGTTTAGTATTAAGGGAGCAGATGGACATTGGGCCTCCACTCAATCACTTACCCAACTCAAGAACATGTTGCTCTATTAAATTGCCATTCCAGGATGCACACCTTCCCGACACGATTGCTGAAGAAAAATGTGTGCATAAGCAAATGTGGTGAAGAAAGCTGATGGTCCCCGGCTATCAAAAGATATAGTGTCTGGGGTCTTAATGGCTTGAAGATAAACAAGCGGCCATCTAGCTGAGACACATCAAAGCCCTCATGGAAGAAGCACAGCAGCCTGTCTGACCACGAGGTATAGAAAGGACCAGTTATTAGACAACAAAGAACTAAAAATCATGTCAGTGGGTGCCCACCTTCCTGATATGATCACTGAAGACAAACATGTGCATAAGCAAAGGTGGTGAAGAAAGCTGATGGTGACTGGCTATCAAAAGATATAGCATCTGGGGTCTTAAAGGCTTGAAGATAAACAAGGGGCCATCTAGCTCTGAAACAACAAAGCCCACATGGAAGTACAGCAGCTTGTGTGACCATGAGTTGTTGAAAGGATCAGGTATCAAGCATCAAAGAACAAAAAAGCTCTATCATTGAAAATGTGGTGAGTGCAGAGTGGAGACTCAAAGCCCATCGTTAGGTAACCGGACAGCCCCTTACTGAAGGGTTGTGGGGAGGAGATGAGCCAGTCAGGGTGCAGGGTAGCAACGATGAAACATATAACCTTCCCTGTAGTTCTTAAATGCTTCCTCTCCCTCACTATCATGATACCAATTCTACCTTATAAATCTGGCTAGACCAGAGGATGTACTGGTACAGATAGCAACTGGAAACACAGGGAATCCGGGACAGATGACTCCTTCAGAATCAGTGGTGAGAGTGGTGATGTCTGGAGGGCAGAGGGACTGTGAGGTAGAAAGGGTGAACTGACTACAAGAATCTATGTATAGCCTCCTCCCTGGGGTCTAGACAGCAGAGAAGAGGGTGGGGGAGGGGAGATGTCGGACAGTGTAACATAAGACAAAATAATTATAATTTATGAATTATGAAGAGTTCATGAGGGAGAAGGGAGGGGTAAATGATCAGCAGATGTTAAGGGCTCAAACAGAAGGCAAATGTTTTGAAAGTGATGATGGCAACAAATGTACAAATGTGCTTGACACAATGGATGGATGGATGGATTGTGATAAGAGTTGTACAAGCCCCCAATAAAATGATTTTTTTTTAAAAAGAATGATGCCAACCTATGTACAAATGCGCTTGACACAATGGATGTATGGATTGTTACAAGAGCTGTAAGAGCCCCCAATAAAATGTTTAAAAATGAAAGAAAAGAAAAAGAGCTGAGCGACTAGCTACTATGAGTGCTTAGAAGACACGGGCGTCCGCACACCTGGGTCTTCTCTTTAGTCTGTGCTTCTCCTCCAGAGGAGGGAAAGCTTTGCCACGTGGCTTATCTCTGAAACTGGGAAATTCTTTTTGTTACATGCATAAAGGGTTCTCGTCAGTAACTGGACATTTTGCTAGGTAGCCTATGATGAATGTCTGCCTCCGTCCTGTTTTATCCTAGCAGCGCTTGAACTCTATCCTGAAACTTCCCTGGGTATCTTGTACCACTTTGGGGGTCTCTAGTTGCTTTCTTCCTTGATCACTTAGATTTCCTATTATCAGGAGGGGCCAGTCCCTGGAAAAGGACATCATGCCCGACACAGTGGAAGTGCGGTCAGAAAGAAGAAGCCTCGCGGCGAGATGAACTGACACCGTGGTTGGAAGAGTGGGCTCACCATGACAGCCATGGTGAGGATGGGGCAAGACCAGAACCCGGCACTGCTGCAGCCTGGAGTCACTCTGAGTCACATCCTACAGGCTGCCCCTAACACCAACACCAACACCAACACACAGGGAGCTTTACTTCACAGGTCCGACCATCTAAAAGACCTTGGCGCCTGGGGTACAGCGTCGACATTGAGACAGACGGGAAGGGTTGCGTTTTGTGGCTCGAGCGGGCCGCACGACAGGAGCCCAGTGACGTCAAAGGAAGGAAAGCAAGCAGAAGGTCCAGATGGAAGTCTTTGTGATGACTGTTCAAGCAAAGGGAGGAACTCAGAGCTGTGACTTGATCCTCTCTGGGAGGCGGATCGAAACGCCTGGCAAGTGTGACTGGAAGCCTTTTGGGAGCCTGTGCAGTGCTGCTGACTGGAGAGGTGACACAGGGTCCACAGGAAGGAGGGGATGGACTGAAGAGAAGTGCTGGCGCTCAATGAAGTCAAGTGGCTTTGCAGTTCCTGTTCAAACCCAGTGTTCAGTGATTGGACGCAAGGAAATGGAAGGGGGAGGAAGTCCAAGAAGAGATTACCTAGGAATATGATTTGGTAGATAACAGAATGAGTCACCCGGGGTTGTGCTCTTGGATTGTTTATAGCAGTCCCAAAATAGAAACACGATTCAGTTGCTGAGGAAAACTTCGCTTTGTGGATGGTGTGTGGTGTCTTTGAACCTACATCTGCCCCAAAGTGATACCTCAGCCAAATTTGCACACGGTGCGATGGGTAGAGCCTTCGTTCCATAAACATGCCTCATCATATCACTGTGAAAATTCTGAAGTGAGCTGTTGACTCCACCGGGCAAGGCTGGAGGCAGTGACCAGCTATTGTCTGTCCCCCCGCAGCTCCGCTTCCTGCTGGTAAACAGACAGGGTTCTGCGCAGTAGACGGCTGGGCCTGACTTTCTCAAGAGTCCACGGTTCGAGGACCTGACTTGACTTGACTCTAATTCAAATTTTAACAAGACCCTGGTAGGAAATTAATTTAAAACTTAATTATTTTTAAACCATGTGACTCCTACAGTACATCGAAAATGGTTTCATAGAGAAAGGCCGCCTATGTTGAACACACCACGTTTCATCGTTCATAAAGTGATGTTTTGGCAGGAAAATGTAGCCAAATTTTGATGAGCGGCACAAGTGTTCTATGCCGTTTGTTTTCCTTTACAATTTTACAAAGAAAATGAACTCACTCACTGACAAGGAGTTGATTCTGACTCAGAAGCTTTGCAAACAGGTTCCGTCAGAAGTGAGCCTCCCCCAGCCCCCCCCCGCCCCCCCCCCGCCCCGTGCTTTGTTTCTAGACCTGAAACTCACTGCAGGAGGCACGAACCCTTCAAAAGCGACTGTGCATGAAACCAAGTTATGATGCCTGACAGCCGGCCTCCAAGAGCATGTCAACTCATCCTAATGCTACTTGTAACAATAAGTACGTGCTTCCTAAAAGGTATTATTTAATGGTCGAAATAAATCTGTTCACAACTGCTTGAGGTTGTGACATCTACCATCTCATTCTAATCCATTTGTATTGAAGGGTTACCTGGAGTCCAGAAGGCAGAGAATGGCCTGGCTCAGCTTGTTTCCCTGGGAGCTAGCCTCAGCCTCTCACCACGAAGCCATCACCGCTTCAGACTGTCCTAGAGAGTTCTGTGTTACTCAGTGTGAAGATGGTAGGTTGTTTGTCGGGTCTGGGAAAACTCAGAATTTTCTGCTCAAGGAATTGAATGGCAATTTACTTCTTCACTTCACGCTATTTTGGCTTCTGAAAGATTTCTCAGGAGCCCTCTACTTTCAGATGGCAGTGAAATCTTGATTCCCAAAACAACTCCTCATTTATCGGGGATTTTGTCTTGAGTCACTGACCCAACAGGGAATGACACCCAGAATCATACCAGGCTGGGAGAATTGTGTAACTTCCTGACCAATCATAATGGCGTTGTAAGAATAGCAGACTTACCTGAGCAAGTAAGGGTGGTAATAAAAAATATCATCCCCAGAGATTATCAGCGTATTGATTCAGTGATCTTTTGAGCATCAAACTTCCTACATAGATTTTTCCAGTCCTGAGCAGGTGTTTAGGAGTGTGGCGTTCTCAAAGATTTTAAGAGAGTTATACTATGAAGTCTCTATCCACTACATTGCTTTCCACATGCAGACCATAATCAAATTCAGATCACGGAAGCTATTGCTGTCTCTCTGAAACAAGGGTTTCCTCATGATACTGAGGTATACACATAGTAATTCCAGTATTTTCTGTTGTCCCAGTCAGTTGAGGAAGCAAACATTGTCCCACAGGCGGCCTGTCACACACAGATTTCTTTAAAATGATACACATGTCCTATGGAACTAGGTGTGTAATTCAAATGTCTTTGCCACGCTGCCCACGAGTATATGCTCTTTCTTTCAGTGACACCCTTTCGAGTTGCCATCAAACTATCCTGACTCACGGAGCACTAGGGAGGTTGAAGAGGCCTGAGCTCCAAAGAGCATTCTCAGGAGGTGCCCACGGGTGGGCTGGAACCTGTCCTCTGATTAGCACTGGAGTGTGTTATTCCTTGGCCTACTGAAGGACTCTTGAATATCACACTAGTGAGTTCTTATCAAGGATGTTAATCCAACCAAACACACTGCCATCAAATCACTTCCAACTCATTGTGACCCTACAGTCGGATGTTGTAGAGGTGTCTCACAGTCCAAGGATAGACGGTGGGTTTGAACCACTCTCCGTTCAGTCAGCAGCCGAGGTCTTAACCACTGTGTCCCCTGGCCTTCCATGAAGGATGCTAGTTATGCATAAATGATGAGATACTTTTTCTAGATTTAATGTTAAATCGCCGGAAAAGATACTAGGTCAGGAGGGCCTTCCATCTTTCCCATTTCCTAGTGTATTTTAAATGCCCCAAAGAGTGACTGGCACCCAGTATAGGTACTCCATAAATACTGCTACATGAATGAATTGACTGACAAATTGGATCTCTCATCAACTGGATTAATGATTTTTTCAAAAAATTCCTTTTCAAATATGACTATAAATTCTCTGTCCATGCTTCCTTCTCTCCCATCAGACACACACGGTGGAATTTTAAAACATGACATCTTATTAAAAGTTCAGGGAAGATACTTTCATACTAAAGTTGATCGTTAGAACATTAATTCAAGTTCTGCTGGGGGAAAAAAATTACACCCCCCAAAAAAAATCTAGTCTGCATTATATAATGCCAAGTTTTCAAAAAGTAATGCCTTAAGAATAAATATCCTTTTCTTTTCACACAAGTCCATTGGAAATCATGTTTACAATAAAAGGCAATCTGTTAGCGCGGAGCACAGGAGGCATCACCTCGGAGGGGGTCACAGGCGCCCCCACTCATGTGAGGCAGCAACTGTAGCCATTGTTTCTCCTCCACAGTTAGGAGCGCCTCACAACCAAGACCGTGTTATTCAATTATTGCAACCTCAAAACTGCTGCTATTCAAAGAAAGCTCTACGCAGTACTTTGGATACACTCCAGATGGAATCCCTTGTAGGGTGTATTGATTGAAGCAACAATCACTTATCAACCACCTAGTATCGTCTCAGCCCTGGGTACAAGGGGGGCGGGGTGCACGGGACTTCAAAGAGTTCATGGAGAAAATGTAATACAACGCCAACGGAATTTTCCATGAATTTCTGGAAGTCCCCTTGCATGTGTGTGACTAAGAAGCAATTCCTGCTATGAAGGAGTTAGTACGTGAAGCCAAAGTTAAAAGTAATTTAAATCAACAGCAACAGAAGTTTCTACAGGGCCCAACAATGGCACAGTGGTTAAGAGTTTTGCCTGAGTGCTTCCAGGAAGCTGTCAGAGATTCATAAGCACAAGATGAGAACAACAGGCAAAAAGTGCGGGCAGAATCTGCTTTACCTAGTTTATAAGATACCACACATATTTGGGAAATATTGATGATAGTGTTTCTAGAGCTTGCTATGACCCAAAGAGTCCTGTCGGTACTCTCAGGTAAGTGTTTGATTGCTAACGGCAAAGTCGCTGGTTCGAACCCGACAGCCACTCTGCAGGAGGAAGATGAGGCTGCCTGCTTCCATAAAGATTTACAGCCTCAGACTCTAAGAGTCAGAATTGCCTTGGTGGCAGTGGGTTTGGTTTTTCTAGGTGCCAGGAGGGTTAGGGCTGGGTGGTTAACAGAAAAGGCGTTAGTTCCTCTATGGGGAGCTGGTGTGTGTGGGGGGGTGGGGGTGGGGGTGGAGATAAGGCAGTCAACTTCTGTAAGGATTAACAGTTTGGGAAAGCTTAGGGCACAACAGTTCTACTCTGTCCTGTAGGGTCACTTGAGTTGAATCCACCCTGGACAATGGCATGTGCCAGACCCTGTGTGTAGCCCGTTAGATATACTACAAAGAGATCCGCAGATAGAGAGCCAAACCGACCGATGGAGTCAGCACACCTTGCCCCTACTTGTGGATGCAGGAGCTCCCCTCCAAAGACCACGACCTCCTTGGGAAGCCACCCTGCTTCCCTGTGCGCCCCCAGCACCAGCGGAGGCGACTGCCCAGGAACAGGAGCTGAACTAAAGTACCCCCGAAACAACTAGTGTGTGTACACGTCTTCCCTTTAAGACCTATCTTGAGTAACTCTTTCTGTAAACCTCTGTAACAGTGAAAATCAGGATGTAACTGTTTCGAGCCATGCTGAAGCCAACAGCACACCTTGAGCCCTTCCGCTCCAGGATCGTAAGCTCTCTACCTATTGCCTAAAGGTTTGCATCCACTCGCTTTCTATTTTACGTAAGAGTTATTTTCAACACATAAACAAACATGACAACGAATACAAATTGAGATGCAACCATCTCTAACCTTCGAATGAACAAATACAAGCATGCGTAAAACAAAACCCACTCCACATTGAACGGAAACCTCCTGTTTGCCCCTTTCCAGGAATTTCCTGCATCTTCCTTTCCATTGGTGAATGCAAACTCACTGCCAACAAGTTGCTCCCAACTCATCGCAACCCCACAGGAGAGGAGAGGACTGCCCCCCGTGCCTTTGTGACACCGTAACTCTTCATGGGAGTAGAAAGCGTCATCTTTCTTCCAGGGTGTCTAGGTGTTTTGAACTGCTGACCCTGCAGTTAGCAGCCTGTGCAAAAGAGCAAAGCTTAGAGGCAAAAGTAAATGAGACTCATGGCTATGTTCTGTGAACTCACTCTGAAAGTTCCAGCATTGCTCTTGGTCAGCTGTTCTCAACCTGTGGGTCACGACCTCTTTGAGGAGTCCAACGACCCGTTCACAGGGGTCGCCTAATTCATCACAGTCGCAAAATTACAGTTACAAAGTAGCAATTAAAATAATTTTATGGTTGGGGGTCACCACCACATGAAGAATTGTATGAAAGGGTCGGGGATTAGGAAGGTTGGGGACCGCTGCTCTAGGTGATTGTGCTGACCTTCAGTGAACTTGTTTACGACAACTCCAGTGCCCTGTGCACTTTGCTGAGGGAGACTGGCCGCAAGTCTAGTGGCTACAAGGGTGGCGAAGTCATTGCAGGCAGCCATCACCCCTTCAGACAGGTTAGCCGAGCCAAGAAGCGCATTGTCTAATGCAGTGTTTACAAGCTCAGACTTAGTGCCACTACGCTGCCCGGGAACCCTGGGCACTAGTAGTCTTGCTGACAGGGCAACTCCTCATCTTCTAGAAGTGTCTGAGTTGTGCAGACTAAGCAAGTGGCTGCTAAGGAGAGGGTCTGAGCATAGCGAGGACACAGAGAGGTGAGCTTTGAATAAATTCTGGGCTCACAAACAAAGTAGTGCAAAAGGGAAGATCAGTTTCCTTTCAGCAGTTCCAGAAATCTGTCAGAAACGTGTGCCATGGGAGAGGCCAGCACCTTTCTGCAGTCTTCTTCTCAGGACCAGCCACTACTGACTCATGGCGCCTCTCGGGGGGTCGACGTCACATGTCACTCCCGAGGGTTTTCCATGGCCAATGTCCGGAGAGTACTTCAGGCCCTTCGTCCCAGGTCCTCAAGGGTGGGTCAACACTCCAACCTCTCCAGAGCCATGTGGGTGAACAGGGTGCCCCACCAGGGTCCTCTGATCAGCAGGGCTCTTCAGTTTGTCGTTGTCCTAAAGTGTGGCTCATAAAGAGAGATACCTAGCAACCCTTTTGTTCATTCACGTTTACAGTTTTGTATCCCCAGTAAACAAAAATCATTGCTGTGGACCTTGGAATTAGTGTGATGCAGCTGGACAGGTTACTGCCCAAACATCACACAGGAAACACAAACCTCGACCAAAAAGAATGGATGCATTGGAATTGTGGGGCTGGAGAAGACGGTTGAAAGTACCATGTACTGCTAAAAGGACAAACCCATCTGTCTTGGGAGAAGTAAGGCAGAGTGCTCCTTAGACGCAAGGATGCGAGACTTTGACTCACATGCTTTGGACAGACAGGAGAGACCAGTCCCTGGGGAAGAACATCATGCTTGGCAGAGGGGCAGTAAAAAAGAGGAAGGCTCTCAACAAGACGGATTGTGCTGCATCCGTGGGCTCAGACACAGGAATGATGGGGAGGATGACGCAGGGCCACGCAGTGTTTCGTTCTGTTGTGCACAGTGTGGTCACTATGGGTTGGAGCCAACTCGAAGGCATCTAACAACAAAAACAATAGGACCCCTTCACTGACTGCCACAACGCATGTCCTTGCTTTCAGCCCTGATGTTCTTATTTGTAACGTATGTGCAGGGATATCAGCTCTGTCTTCTACACGAGTCTGTGGGAAAGTCCTTTTCATTTTTAAACAAAACTTTGTGAAAGCTGAATTACCGAGAGAATTAAAATGCTCACGATATCAGCGCCTCCTGCCTGTGCATTCAAGACAGGTTCGCTGAAGAACTAGTCCCCACCGAGTGACTTGTGAGGATTTCAGCGCAGGGAGTGTAGGGATCCACATGTCACTGATCGACAACCACTGGACAGAAGGTCCTAACAACACTGCCTTGTTATACAAATTACATTCATTACAACTAATTTCAGAACTGAATAAGAGAGCTGTTGGTTCTATTCTGAGGTTAGCTGTTTTCTCTGGAGAGCAATGACTTGGTTACCCTCATCATAAACGCTGTCTTTCGAAATGCCTAGACATGACGACAACACAGTTCACGTAACTATTCCTAAGCTGAAAGGTCGGAATTTGGGGACCTCATGTAGTGAGGCAAGGGATCCCTCCAGCTGCTGACCACTCTCTGTCCGTGTAGGCAACCCCAAATCCAGACCCAGGATGGTCCACGTGCAAGCCCTCATCAGAAGTACCTGCTTTGTCGGACGAACAGGCTGCTTCACGTGTTTCGCTGATTTTAGACTATTAGTTATTCAAAATACCATTTGAAAACAAGTCTGCTTGTTCATATTTTAAAAGGAAATGTCCCCAGCTTGAATGTTCAATTTCAGTTTTTCTCGATGACAGGAAGCAGGGTTCTTGGGTGGCACAATTTGTTCATGGCTAATAACCGAAAGCATGGGCGTGCTATGGAAGAAAGGGCTGGCAATTGGCATCTGGGAGGACGAAGGCCAAGGACACCCCGTGGAGTGCAGCGCAGGCCTCATATTTTATTAAATTATAAGGCATGACCTAAGAAATGTAACATTGAAAGAAATTACAGCCAAATGAAAGACCAAACAAATACTCTTCCCCTGAGTCAACTCTGACTCACAGCAACCGTAAAGGGCAGAGCAAGCTGCCCCATTGGATTCCCAAGGCTGTAAGTCTTTACAGAAGCAAATAACCACGTATTTTCTCAATGGGTCACCTGGTGGGTTCGGCCAGAACTGAGGACGTTAACCTATACCACACCACCAAACCAAGACCAAAGTCACTCTACGCGACAGGGTAGAAGGCGCCCCGTGGATTTCTGAGATTCTAACTCTTTACAGGGGTAAAGAGTCTTCTCATCTGTCTTCTGAGGAGCTGCTGGTGGTTTCAAACTGTTGACCATTTAGGTGGCAGCCCTACATGTAACCACTGTGTGACCAGGGCTACAGGTGCCCCCACCAAGTCTCTTCAGATCTTACTGGTGAGTTCTTTCATAGCTTAATGTTAAGTACTTCTCTTTCCAATCTGGCTCTTTCAATAGTGAGATTGCTAGTAAGTGGTTGGGGATTTACTTTATGAACTTTGAAATGTCTAGGGCCTGGCAACTGTTGACTATGAACAGCAAAGTAACCGTGTAGCTGTCCCCGATATATTTCTGTGCTTCCTATTGAGCCAATTAGTTAACTTCCAAGTACTAAAACAGAAAAAGAATAGAGTATGGAAAATCCTACTTTAAGCCATCTTCTTGCGATTAATGTATCACCCTATTGCATTATTCAACCGTTTCATCTAATCTAGAGATCAATATAACTTCCGTGATACTATTTCTGGCTCGGATGCTGTCTAAAATGCCAGACTCGGGGGTCAAGTGCACCACAAGCTGCTCCTCACTCGTGGTTCCTGGATGGACTGAAGTAGGCGCATTCAAAGACCACCATGATGGATTTGCATAACAGCTGCAAGGTAACTGTGCTCCCAGGAGCCCGTGGGAACTGGGTCAGGGCAGCCCGCGACCTGTGCTTTCTGCACAAGGGTGAGCCATTCTACTACTTTATTTGATATTAAAGGTTGGGTTTGAAAAATTAGCATTACAAAATGTCACATTTACTTCCAGCAGGAAATGTGCAACAGTATGTGACAATACCGAATAAAATGTTGAAACATGTTTTCCTTTTGTTTTCCTTTACTCATTTCTGTGATACAACACTGGTTACTGGAAAATGCCTTACAGCTTTATTCAAAACACATGTTCAAAGATTTGAATGAAAAAACGTTGACTTTCTCTGGAACATCCAACCGATATATCATTTGTGTGCTTTAAATTTTTTCTTACTGTCAGGAACACTTTTATGTCTTTAAGATTTATTTAAACTAGTTTATTATATAATGAAGCTTGTCAGATCATAGGAACAAAGTCAAACAAGATGTGCTATATCAAAGTATAACATTTAACATATAGATTTAAGTATACATATCAAGTACAATGCAATCAAGCAAAGTTTAATCTGAAAATGCAAATGTTTCAGATTATTAAAGCCACATCTGTCCTTTGAAGCACAATTTAGACTGTTTATCAAAAAGCTCTGTGTAATTATTCTCTCCCACCCTAGCCTTTGTAACAACAGATTTCTTTTCTTAAGAACTTTTCAATTTCACTTTAGAGCTGGGGTTTAAAGTCTTAACCACCAAAGAATATAAGAATGCAAATAGAAAATTAAAAATCTTTACAATGTGTCCCTTATAATTGCTATGTTTTGTTGGTAAATGAGGATAATATTACACAAGGCTATTTCCCAGAGTTTAAGGAAAACAATTGAACTACTTTTGGAAGTCATTTCAGCATATTTCTAGCATCTCAACTGAGTGCTCAAACACATTATTAAAATTGTTTAATACAAAGCTTTATTGTGTATTTGGCTTTCTCGGTATAGAAATTTTATATATTTCCATCAAATACAGCACGTTAGTCAGCAGAGAGCAATTCTGAAGCACCAGGGGACTAGAACGGGACTTTGAGTTCCTTCAGCATGAAGTCTCATGTCTCAAATTTATATGAAAAATACATTTCTCTGTATTCTCTTATAGATGTTCTTTGATCTGTAATATACATGTCATTGAAAAGACACACAAACTCTCCTTGGTGATATTAGTGAGTCCAATCACCTGGGAGTGAAGTCGGTGGTTGCTGTATTATTCTCGTGCCAATCTGATTTCTGTGGCAGAGTTGCACAGATAAATAGTTGACAGTGACAGAGACGTGTAAGGATCTCATTTACAAATATCTATGAGGGCTCATTCTTATCGTCAATTATGGTAATTCAAACATGTTGTAGTCTTCATAGAAAACGTACAATAAGATTAACTGAGCTCGCTGATATCCCACTCTGATGCCTCGTGTGAAGCTTGAAATACACATAGAAGTTAAAAAGAGAGAGTAATCGAGACGTTCATTGGCCTCCAGAGTCAAGCTGAGCACCGGAGCCCACTACGGCGTCTACACAGAGGACGCAGACACTGCCGCGAAAGGAACCCAAACCCTGTTCACTCAGTCTCATGCCACCAGAACCCACAAGCTATACTGCCTTTGGACTATTTCCATTTCCATTTTAATTTCTCCATCATAATCTGGTGTCAATCATCAACAGGGCATTGGAAGAAAATGGTGACTCTTTGGTTTGGGTTTTAATGGTAGCCCTCATTTAGCTGTGGGGCCAAAGGGGAGAGCGAACAACCACCAGGCCATTCTGCTGATGCGATCTCTTCTAAAGAACCTTTCAAGGTCAAGAATTTGACCGAAGGGGTAACGGGAAAACATAATCTGATAACTTCATAACCCAGCCATAATAGGAGGGGGCTTCAAAATGGCATGAAAAGATGATGGGGTTTTCCTACAGACCTCTAAAAGCCTCCTGGTATATTCAGAAAAATACAAAATTGACAAAACAGATAGGAGAATGCTTTAGTTCCTTTCCTGGGATGTCTGGAGAGTTTGAGAATAGTACTGAACCCTTACCGTATATTTTTTATAACAACATGAAGGGCTTTCAAGGAGACACCATCTAGTCTCAACTTGAGGGATAAGTCGTGTGACTGTGAGCTTTTAGCCCAGGAATATAAGTGAATCCACAAAACCCCGTAAGACTGATCCTGGCTGTGGGTCTAGAGTCACCTCAGATAAACTGCAAGGGGGCCGGAGGGGTGGATGAGGGAGACGAGGCAGGCAGGGCTGAGCGAACACACGCACTTGCAGTCGTGGCTGCTCTTTTCATTTCCCGCACATTTTACAAATGCCCCGAGGCATGTCTGCAGTGGAACATCTTTGCAAATTCTAAAAATAAAGTCATAAACTTTAATTCCTCAACTTTCATAATATTTTGACAGATTCTTCCAACTTTAATTTCCTTTCTGTAATGGCAGTGTGATTTGCATTATGTTACAGGGCTTCATTTTACCAGAAAAAAAAAAAGTTGCTCTCTGGAGAAAGGCTCTGAAATTATGCGCTATTTTAAAAGATGTCCCCTCAGAATTGAAAAAAATTTTTTTCTCATTGTACTCATATACTGTACGATCTCACTTTAGACCTGGGTATTGGAAAGCCATAACAGGTTCTAATCTCTCTCATACACATGCAGAGAGAAAGAGAGAGAGAGGCTCATCTACATAGAGAGCAAACCTAGATGGATTTAAAAATTGGGGGGAGTTATACAACCAAAATAATCATATTTTGGAGTACTCGATTCCCTCACGTAGAGTGGCAATCGACCTATTTCTTATTTATTTGAAAACAGCTGTGCAATGTGGAATATATAAAGTGCAAAGAATACCAATTATGGGGAAACCTGCTCAGTAACAAAAGCCGCTACGGACTTTGCACTGCAAGCTGCTTTACATGACATGAAGTCTTTTAAGTCAGGGGATCCGACCTTCTGCTCCCCCAAAAGTCAATGTAACTAATTTACCTTTCAGACACAAACCAAGTGCATTTATCCTGAAAATGTTATCATCCGCATTTCCATTGATTCGTTTCTTATATTGATGTATGAGTGTGTCCAAGAACCACGACAGAGAGTAAGAGGCATGTGGGGGTTAAAAACAAACAAATGCCAGGCGAGACACAGCACACCGACTCTCATGTGAACAGAGCTAAAGGGAGGTGAAGTGGAGTGTGCTGCCCATAAACTCACAGAGGGAGATGAAGCCAAATGTCCCTGGGATAAGACACAGGCCTTAACTATGAAAATTCTTATCACAACTCTTCCCCTCACTGTGTATTGTAACCCCAAACTCACAGTTCAGAGAGAACTTCTCGACTATCTAAGTGGGGGGGGGACGGGACAATTTTCCCCCAGGTCGATCATAACTCAGTTTCTTCTGTCTCTGAGAAGCTCACCATAAACCTAGATGCAACAGAAGGTCATCTAAGTGTAGCATCCTTGGACACTGTAAAAGAGAAAGGCAAACCTGACACACACTTAGAAGCTACAGAAAATCCTCATTTTTTGCTTGGCGGATGAGGAGTAGCGCACTGGGGCCTGAATTTTGCTTCGGGATCCTAACTTTCAAATGGGAACATCATGGTAACTACGGAGCTGTCACTCAAAGCTTCCTATCTCCTTCCACTTCACAGTTCTCAAATATAAGTAGTTCCTGGCTACCACTGTCTGAGTTACGGACCACTTGCATTTGTCCTCAACACTGATGAAATGATTGAACCAACCTATTTCCCCAACAAATTCTTCATCACAATGACCTTTCTTGCTGTACACACAACTTTTAAATTCCTGGAAAGGTGTTGAGTCTTTTCTTGTCACTAAAGCAAGGGTAAATAAGAACTGTATGCACCTGTTCTGACTTACCTACAGATCTGGCTTAAAGACACTCTGAGGAATGGAACTCCTTCGGAACTTGGAGACTGCCTAGAGTCAACTTCTGATTATCTTCAAAGGCTGGGATGCCCTGCACTTTATTCCTGACAAATCATCCATTTTATTGTTTCTGACATTGTTACCGACTTTGCTTAATTAAACAGTTTATTTACGTCAATGGGGCATCTGCTTAATCCAAGCCAGGATTTTAGAAAGAATAAATTCTTAAGGAATGAAAACAATTTCCTCTATATATGTGAACCAGAAGACAGTATTTCTCATATGACTGTTGATAAAAACTGACTCCCAAAATAAAGTGGGAAGTAGGGATCAAATTGACTTGAGAGGGTGGAAAAAACAAGCAGTGTTTCCAGCCTTATGTGAGTCACGTATTAACTGTGTGGTTCCAGTGTCTGAGTAATGGAGAATGATCTCTAAGGAACAGTAAAAACCCTTGCCTGGGCCAAATGTGAATACATTTGAAAAGAGCATGGTACTTCTCAATAGAACATAACACTGAAGCAGAGAGCAGGGTAGCTACCTTATGGGGCCATTGTTTTGTAAAGCAGACATCAAGTCTGTGTATCATAGGGTTCCCATGGCCCTACTCACCAAGCCAAGGAAAACACGTGTACAAGGAATATTATAGAATTCATCATACATTTTGTATATTGGATATACACAGCCCGTTCCATATTTGTTGTAGCGCGCACGTGCACACACACACACACACACACACACACACACACACACACACACACACTGAACCAAACAAAACTCCCGATGGAGAAGATGAAACCGTGTGAAGTGGCCCAAACTTCTTATTCACAGATGCCTAACAGGCTCCTTGATCTGCAATATGCTTGGCAGCATTAGCAAGAACAGACATTGTGCAAGTTACAAATTAACTAGAAGGTCATTAACTGGTGCTAACAAGACAGTGCCTGATGCTGTCTTCAGCTAACTGGCTAAATGAGAAGATTTTTTTTTCTCCCCTAGAAATGTCCTTGTCCATCAGGGCTAAATGTCATCTTGTCACTTCCACATCAGTGCTGCTCATGGGCTAAGGCTCAGTTCAGCTCCGCTGGAAACCTCCAGAATATAAAAAGCCTTCAAGTAATTTTCAGGAAAAACAAAAACAAAACCTCTTTCTAGAATCAGATGAAAAATCCCCATATCCCCTTCTCCAGATTCCTTCATCTTTAACCGCTCAACTGTCTATATGTTTAGACAAGGACTGAACTTTGAACTTTGACCTCTCTCTGTGGGGTGGCAGGCTTGTCTCTACCTTCTCTCACCGCCAGCAGACTAACATCAGGAATCTCTAAGGACCTGCCATTGGTGAGGCTTTCCTTTCCTTTCCGGAGAAGCATGATGTGGCCTTCTGCTCTTAGAATGAACCGATTCTACGGATCAGGGGCATTCAATCACAGTCGCTTACACTCAATGTCCTTGCTAGTATTTGGCTGGGAAATTAGTATGAATGAAACTATAATGCACAGTTCAACACTAATTCTATGCTAAGATCTAATCTCTATCCGATTATGAAAATAACGGTAGTCTATTTACTGATTCTTGTGTTCCATTCACTTAGACATCGAATGCACATATTTATGGGTAAGAATCATGCACGCTTGTGTACAATTCCATCACAGATTGCTGTCTGGCTGCAACCCATGAATTTAAGGGCAGAATCATCAAGTACTTGTACGTTATTATAATCTGTTAACTATACTATACTAAACTAGTATTATTGGTTTGGTTTAAAAATATTAAATCCCTTTGTTTTGTCTGGTCAATCTAGTCCATGCCAAAGACAGGTCATTTATTGTTTACTGTTATTTTATAACATTAATTGCTGAAACTAATGAACATTTTTATTAAGGTAACGATAGCAGTATTTATCATTTAAGAAAAGGCAAACATGTGCACCCAAATGGCTAATTGACGGCTGTGAATTTTAACTGAATAACTACCATACCATGTCTATCAATGCCAAAGTCAATGCATTAGGTGCATCCTGGGAACTCGGGAAGTGCCTTTCTGAGTGTAAAGATCATTTCGCATGGACTACATACGCCGTTAGGTGACCTTGATCATTAGCCTGCTTGCAGGTGCTTTTCTGGGTTTATTTCTGGACTTAGAGCCTTTTCTTTAAATGTGGGCAGTAGCTACTGCCATGACTTTGAGGCTCTATTCCCAGGATTCACCCAAATACCACCTAAAGATGCGGCTGACTGAGGAGCCTTTGTCTGGGGGCGGAGAAAATAAGCAGTCTATTTGTTTGCTGAGCACCCTGCACCTTCATAGCGAGGCAGACCAACTACACTCTCCCCACATATTCCTGGCTCTGTCACCCTTAGACCTGGAGGGGGTGCCCTCTGGCTTGGACCTATAGATAGTCCGGACCTTTCCTTTCCTTTGTTGTTTCTTCAGCTGTTTTAGAAGAGAAAACGCCCAAAGCAAAGCATCCTCAGTGAAAGCATCCAAGATGATACCTGACCTTCCACTTGTGTTGACAAATGGTTTATGCGCATTTCTATCATGGCTCTCTGTCATCCTTAATTAGCATCAACCAAGTACAACAGCTCACTTCTGAAGTACATTAATTACCGTTTTATGACTTTGGTTCCTATTATCCTAGCTGTACAGCAATGACCATAAAAGGCCTGGTATTTTCCAGCATGAAGGGGCAGTATATGTTGTGTGATTCATGTAAGATTCATTAATATTTAAGCTAGCAGGGTTTAGGAGAGTGATCTGGAATAAGCTGCGTGATCTGACTTAATGCGCTAAGTTGGCTCAATGATCAGCCTTGGAAGAAAGTTTTACTGAAAGAGACAAGGCAGAGAAAGTTTCTGCTCTGGAAGTTTCAGGATCATGCCTTTTCAACAGCGGTGAACACAAACAACAAGAGAAAAGAGCTACAGGTTTAGATGAAGGAGAAGATGAAGCCTTTAGGAGACACGCGTCAGTGTAAGACATGAAAAAATAAAAAGAGTTTATAAATTATCAAGGGCTCATGAGGGAGGGAGGAGAAAAGTGAGCAGCTGATACCAAGGGCTCAAGTAGATGGAAAGTGTTTTGAGAGTGATGACGACAACATGTGTGCAAGTCGACACAATGGATGGATGGATGGTCATAATTGTTGTGTGAGCCCCCAATAAAAATGACTGAAAAAAAGTTACATAAACAGTTCTATAAAAAGTTACAGTCTTGGAAACCCAAAGGGACAGGACCCTGTCTTACAAGCTCGATAGGAGTCAGAATTCACTCGGTGGCAGTGAGTTTGGTTTTGAGTCTGTACGTTTAGATCATAGATTCCTAAACTTATTTTGGCCTCCCTCTCTCTTTTCAGAAAAAATAAAAGAATACTAAATCCCTCCCATCTCCCTGTAATTATATATCTTAGCACTGCAGTCCATGATAAAGTGTAGGTATCTACTCTTGCAGCCCGCCCCCCACCCAACCCCTCACACCCTAGACTGTTCCAGTGCGCTCCCCAGTAGAGGATATCACCCACTTTGGCTTCACGGGTTTAATGAAATGTTCTCGTCGATGAAACTCTAAATTATAGTATGCACGGAATGTTCCCTTTGTGATACTTGGGAATAATGTAGAGAATTAAGGGCCACTTCCTGCATCGTATTTAAATAAAAGCAAACCCAAACAAAACTCACCGCCTTTGAGTTGCTGTCTACTCACAGCGCCCCTAAGGGGCAGGGGAGAACCGCCTCCGTGAGTTCCTGACACTACAACTCTTACAGGAGCACAAGAGCCCCTTCTTCCTCCTGCAGCGCGGCTGGTGGTTTCAGAGCGGACCAGGCTGCCTGCAGGCCCAAGTGCAACTGCTGTGTCATCAGGGCTCCTAGCATTTAAACAGATCGTTTTCAATTATTTTAATGATTTGGTGAGGTAAATGACATCAGAGATTTTGGGGGTAGAATGTTGTAAATGACATCAGAGATTTTGGGGGGTAATACTGATTCTTGATGGACTGTCAGGGGTTTAATATTTCAAGCTCTTACGAAATTTCCTTAGAGAAATAAATATATTAGAATATAAACATAAACAGTCACAAATGTTTCGCTATTCAATTTTCTCAGAATTAAAATATATTAAAGAAAGAAAAAAATCTTTGAGAAGGGACCATTTATTCTTCTCACTGTAGGGCCCTAAGGAGGAAGCCCTGGGGCACCGTGGTTACATCTGGGCCGCAGTTAGGGCCCGTCAACTGCTCCTTGGGAAAAAGCCAAGACTTTGGACTCCTGTAAGGACTTGCAGTCTCCGAAGCTCACAGAGGCCATTCCATCCTGTCCTATAGGGTCACTGTGAGTGGGAAGCACTTTGGTTTGACCTGGTTTTATTTAGAGCTAAAAAAGTCTACTGAGACTATGAGCAAACACTCCTTAGGCTGGGTAACGGGGGGCTGGTTGGTTGGATGGATGGAGGAAAGGAAGAATGTCCACAGAGAAAAAAATCAGTTCTATGCTGAAGATCTTTGTAGCCATTGACGTCACTGCAGCTTAAAACTCACCCTTTTTCCAGTGTCCATGAGAAAATACAAGTATCTTATGCAAACTGCTAAGAGAAATATAAAAAACTGGAAGATAAAAGAAAATAATTGGGGGTGGGCGGGAGTATTTTAAAAGCCGTGCATGTATATTTAATGTTCTGTCTAAAATACTGGAGATAAATATGATCGGTTTTCCCCTAGGTGATAAAAGAGCGGCCCATGATGTGGCAGGCATTTCATGGCACCAAAAAAAAGATAAAGAAAACAGTTTTCAAGAATTAAAATAAAATAAGGTGTAGAATGAACTTGCTTTCTTCCTGAACTAAAAGATGAAAAATAAAGACAATAACTTTTACTGCAGCATGTTTTTTAAAGTCTTACACACTTAAAGCCAAAGATTAAGTAAATAACCTGGCTTATAAAAACAAAAAGCATAAATGGTAGTCAAAAGACTGTTATAACAAAAGAAATTATCTTATGATTGCTTCTTGTCATAGAATACAAACTTAATCATGTGCTGGGTAAAAGTTGGCAGGAGGGAGAAGACCCCCGATAAGGTGACGACAGGTCATTTTTGGTCTCTGCTACTTTTAAGAGAAATGCTCCTTTTCTGTAAAACATGGCTTGCTTTGCTTTTGGAATTAGCTGGTGAAATTCTTCCTGGAAACCATCTTAATTCCAAAGCACCTTCAGCGCACTCACTGCACACGGAAACCCAAACCTGGTGAGGGCCAGGAAAGGTGAAAAGCAAGCAGGTCAGTAATAATACATAGCATGACCAATATGGTGATGTGATACCTTTAAAAGAGTAAACATTATTCCAACCCCTAGAGAGATCATTAAACTGGGAAGGAATGCACACACACTTATATAGTAAACCATAGACACGCATTTTTAACAGTGCTGTCTCAAGAACGCATATTTAATACCATGGAATTTACCTCACACTCATTGCGACCCTGAAGGTCCAAGACAAACTGCCCCTGTGAATTCCCAAGGCTATAAATATTTGCTGGAATAGAAAGCCAACTCTTTCTCCCATGGAGTGGCTGGTAGTTTTGAACTGCTGACCTTGAAGTTAGCAGTTCAAGGCAGAATCCACTATGCCACAAGGGCAAATTTTATGAGAGCTGTGAGGTTTATTTTTTTTTATATGCCTCACAAAGGAAGTGCAGTGAAGACAGCCCCGCTGAATGCTTCATGCTGTCAATTACTATTCAAAATCAGTTGCCTCCTCCATTGCTATGTGGGAAGACCATCCTTCTAAGCCAGGGGTCCTCAAACTCTTTAAACAGGGGGCCAGTTCACTGTCCCTCAGACCCGTTGGAGGGCCAGAGTATAGTTTTGTTTTTTTTTAATTATGAACAAATTCCTATGCTCACTGCACATATCTTATTTTGAAGTAAAAAATCAAAACATCCAGCAGGCCAGATAAATGTCCTGGGTGGGCCACGTGTGGCCCGGGCCATAGTTAGAGGACCCCTGCATCTGGTCCATTACCACTTCCATATTCCCCATCTATGAATGCATCTGCTCATAACTCAGCCAACGTTAAACTCGGAGAGTAGAAAAAAATTGAAAAATCAATGAACAAAAATGGACACGGATGGAGTTGAGTTGCTGACTTTTAAATATAAAATACGCTTCATCACAAAATACACTTTTAAAATTACTTAAACCAAGGAAAATAGGTATAAAATGTTGGGCCTGGTTCACAAGCAACTACAAAGCAATTGTTGGCAACACTAAGCTTACACTGGGACCAGTAATGAGTACAATAAACATTAGAGGAGGAATTATTTCCCTAGGAAGCGTGGCAGGCTCCCCTCCTGAAGTTTGGCCAACTAATCAACCTCCTATTCAACATACAGCCGTGGCTGCTCTTTTGCCTCAAAGCATCTATTTTTAAAGAAAAACATATTGTAACAAACAAGCAATTCTAATTGAAAATGCAAGGGAGAGCGAGGCGGAAATTCGGTTTCTGCTTATCCAGCAAGCGAGTTCTTGGTTTATGTAGACTTCACAATTCAAGGTCCCTCAATATTTGCACATAATTATGAATTTTTATAAATGTTTAAGCTTTGAAAAGTACCAACACCATCGAGCAAAAGAGATTTCCCTAGAACTGCTATGAGCTGTGGCAAATAGAGTGACGTCCCTGCTTCCACTCACGGGCTTGGTAAGGTATAAAGAAGCCTTCCCTCTCCTTCCCGGAAGACCCTAGAAATCAGTAGCTTTGAAAAAATGCTTACCACACTTACACACAGTTGCTTATTCTCCAGCTCCCAACTAGATTTCAGATACACTGATTGGTGCCCATGCATTTCTCAGAAACAACATCGTATCACAATCAAATAATGACATCATAAAATTACATGTTATAGTCCCTGTTACAGAATCACAGCAGTATCGAATGCACCCTCACCCTTCACACCATCTAGATGACAACTGTGATCACTAGAACTTGAAGGGATTCAGAGAGAATTGTGCTCCAGAAATCCCATTGTCTTATTATCATGTCCAGATACGGAAAGTAGAAGAAAAGATGAGTGATGTAGGAGAACATGGCACTTGGGAGATTAAGACATTGATGGCTAATAAATCATGATAGACAGGAAGCAGTAAGATTATTAGGGAAGGACTTTCTGAAGATAAAGTAATTAGGCCCTTTCCAAAGGTTTCCAATATTTTACTGGAATATTCAGATGGCAGTGTGCCCATCAGCTCTGAAGTACGTAGGTTCCTTTTTTTTTTGTTGTTTAAACAATTTATACAACTTTTATCACAGTCCATACACATACATACATCAATTGTATAGAGCACATCTGTGTAGGGACTCATACAACTCGTATCACAATCCATACCTATACATACATCAATTGTGTAAAGCACATCCATACATTCCCTGCCCCAATCATTCTCAAAGCATTTGCTCTCCACTTAAGCCCTTTGCATCAGGTCCTCTTTTTAGTACTTAGGTTCTTTCACCTGTTAAAGAAGTCCCAAATTACCTAGAACTGCTCCAATATCTTCACCTTTTAGGGACATATTTGACAAGGGCTTCCGACTTCTATTCTACCACTTCTTCACATTCACTAGCGACTCCAAGAAAGACGGAATTGGAAGTTTTAGGACAAAAATAAACCTCTGACCTCCAATAGAGTCATCACAGAAGCAAAGTGTGACCTAGCCAAGTCCTATCCATCAAACACATGGAAGTGAAATTTCATTTGTTTCAGAACTTGTGTGGTGCTAGCAAATGGAGCTCGAAACGCGGCTTACCAGTCCCTTACTTAACCCCAAACACGCCTTTGATCTTAACCAACTTCGCCATACCTCTTTGCCAGCTCCCAAACGAAGTAATCATATTACTTCTTCGCCTTAAGAAACACAAAGGTTCAGAATGTGCTGGAAGGGAAGCGATATTATTTCATGATCCCAACACTAGAGTGCCTCATCTGACTGTACCAGCTCCTCAAAAACTAGGGGATAAAAACTATTATAAGAACTTTATTCATTCTGAAATTGGAGCAAGACTTTCCTGTCTGAAGAAGCTCCCGTGTACACAGCACAAAGGGAGAGGATGTCCGTTTGGGGAACCGAGATCTACTATGTTTAGAATTGCTTTCACTAACCGCAGAAACCTGGAGACAGTCTATCGGATGAGAAGGGGATCTTTCCCCTCTTTTCTGAGTTTTTCTAGATTTTTCAGTAGAACTCAAGTATAAATTCTTTGGTTTTAGTGAGCGATGAAAAAGTAAATTCTAACAACCATCCTTTTGGAGAAAAATCAAAAACCAATCTGACTGCCATCAAGTTGTTTCCAACTCAGCGACCCAATCAGTCAAGGTAGCACCATTCCTGCGGGTTTCCCAGTCTGTAACTCATCACAGCAGCGGCTCTCAACCTGTGGGTCGTGACCCCTTTGGGGGCTGAAGGACCCTTTCATGGGGGTTACCCAATTCATAACAGTAGCAAGATTACAGTGATGAAGTAGCAACGAAGGTAATTTTATGGTTGGGGGTCATCACCACATGAGGAACTGTATTAAAGGGCCGCGACATTAGGAAGGTTGAGAGCCACTGCTTTACAAGAAGAAAATCTCAATTTTCTCCAGAAGAGTGGCTGGTAGTTTTGAACTGCTGACCTTGCGGTTAGCCGCCCAACTCATAAATACAGAGATTCAAGACTATCTGTGAGGATTGCAGTATGATTAGGGAGGGAGTACTTAGAAACAAACAATAGACTAAAGGAAAAGCCAGGGAAAGGCATGCTAGTGTGTTTCATGGCCAAAGGATGCTGACAACAGTGAGCTTCGCAAAGGGGTGCAGCCAGCAAATTAACCTGTCGAATCCTATTGTGCTCGTCCCCAAAATCAAATAATGGATTTGCTTTTTGAGTAGCATCTTTTCATGGAAATTAACCGTTGGAATTTCATGTGGTGATGAAATATATGTTTAGACAGACATTTATTCTCCTCATTTGCCACATTTGTTATGTCTGAGAGAAGCCTTAACCTGGAAATGCAAAAAAAACTTCACTGAGAATCATAATTGAGTTGGAAGGTCTAAGTTTACACAATTTTGTGATAATAAAATGAATTAACTGTTACAAAGCAGTGCTCTTTGCTTCTATTTAAAGTAAGAAGCGTAGGTTTTAAAGACACCGGTAGTAGCCACTTCTTGCAAAGATCCCGCGACTAGGCGAGAAATGCCCACCCCCACACTTTCAAGTCAAATAGAATAATAAACATGGTTTTGTAGTGTTCTTAAGCCCCAGCGAAGTTTGGGCTACATCAATTTAATAGAAGAAGGAAGTCCCTAAGGCAAGGTAACTCCTTTGAATTATTTTTGGCTCCATTCATCAAAGATCAAGTTGAGAGAGAGAGAGAGAATGAAACCAGTTTCAGTTGACCATCAACATGGTTACAGAAGCAAAGGAAATAATAATGACTTCAATAGCCAGAATGTGTACCCCCGTGGGCATTTCAGATAAAAGAACCCCACCTTACTGAGCCGCCCTGATAAAAGCCAGAAGGAAGGCTAACGTAGGGTTTCCATAGAATCAGTGTAAAGTGCTCTATTCTCTAATAAGCAGCACCCAGTGGTTACTTGCATATGAATATTACTCACGTGCCTTGTATTTCACATGCCCGATGTTGCTGTTGGTCTTCCATAGCATAGGGTCATGTTCTTATTCACCCTTACAGTTCAACACCTAACACGGATCTCGAGAAAGACGAGGCTTTCCGCTCCAATGAAGATTAATATCCTCGAAGACCCAAACAGGCAGGTCTGCTTTGTCCTATAGGGTCGCTATGAATCAGGGTTAATTCAGTGGCTGATGCCTGTTTTTGTTTTAAAGTTTTATTGGGACATCATCTACATATCTTACAATTCAATTGTTCAATCATATCAAGAAGATGTGCATAATCATTACAACAATCAATGTTGTTTGGTTTGTTTTGAAGGTCCTGTGGACCTCCCCACAGGGTAAACAGTCCACAAACATTTGCTGCATGAGTACATGGATTAATATCTAACTAATCACATGATTATGACTGTAAAATGATATTAAAATTAATAAATGTTCATTAGGATGTCCTGAACTTGATTCTGGGAACTTTAGTACAGTCTTTGTAGTTAATTCTAAGAATCTAATGATACAACAATTATTTCCTCCATGTACAGATGAGACTGGAGCTAAGTAACATGCCCAAGATCACAAAGCTGGTAAGCAGCAGAGTCAATATTTGACTTCTGGTTTTTCTGATTCTAAAATCTTTGTACATCTACACTGCAGGTGAGAGATACCCATTCCTCTCCTGAAAGTGTACCTAGCTAGAGGTACAGACACATACCAGGGATTGAATGTTCTTTATGGAGGGTATGTTTGAATAATAGTTGCTTTGTAAACTAGATGGAATTTGTTCTCCTTATTCACTGTAGTATCATAATTTAGGAGAATAATACAACATTCTTATTATTGCTACAGTGTGGGGTGAGAGGTCCAGTTATATTTCTTAAAAGGGTAAAAGTATCTTTTCTTATGTCAATAGATCAACATCCTAGTATGTCAAAATAAGGCAGAACATCCTCAGTAATTTCCCTTCTGTTTCTGTTGATGTTAGAAAATTAAGCTTTTCTCTGGGTCTTTTTAACACTACAAGCTATGCAACATATTCTCATTAGTATAGGCTTAACCTGAGGTTCTGGCACAGAAAACAGGTAGACATTGTATCCTAACATGACTGCAGTATAGTATGGCAAACTGTACTTAGAATAGCCAGTATTTCATAATGGTTTTCAAATTTTAGTCTCAGAATGCTAACATGACCTGAGATAAATATAAGGTCCCAGAGACGGAAGAAATGTGTATAGCACAAAGATGTTCCCCTTAACAACTCACCGCCGTTGAAGAGCTTTCGACTCACAATGACCTTACAGGATGGATAGAGCTGCCCTTGTGGATTTCTGTATGGGAGTAGAAAGCTGTATCTTCTCTCAGGGAGGGCCTCTGGGCTTCAAACTGCTGACTATTCGGTTAGCAGCGCAACGTGTAACCCCTCTGCCATGAGGGTTCCCAGAGAAGTGGCAGACTTCTCAAATACTGGCCTGGACACCAGACAGCGAGGGCTGGACGTCAGCTTCTCCCTCGTGCTTGAACTGATCCTCTCTGTCCTTTACTATCAGGCTTGCTTTGAGGTTTGTTACCTGCTTGGGGAATCACACACACAATTCTTCTGGAAAAAAAGTCAATTACAAGTCCACTAGCTATAACGTCTCCCTAGAAACAGTATCAAAGTGAGATTCTCCAATGTCACCTTCCAAATTTGGTATTGGGTGAAAATGCTTCATAAGTTCCCAGTTTCACCCCAAAGCGAACACGTTTTGATGTCTTTTAGAAAAGCCATCTTCCAGTAGTTTGATGGAAAACATATCATGTTCTTCTGCCAGCAACCTTGAAGACTGGTTGACCTCCTTAGGTAACATTTTCTTTTGAGATGACTGAATCTGCTTACTCCTTGTAGTGGGCAGGTAGAAGATTGTCCCAGATTCCCGAGACACAACCACCTCTCAAACGCATCAAAACCAAACTCAGTGCCCTCCAGACTCCAATGCACAGCCCTTGTGGTGTTACCTGGCAAGCACAGAGCGGCTAAACTTCAAAGTCAGTAGTTCAAATCCACCAGGCCCTCTGCAAGAGCAAAGTGGAGGCTATCTGCTCCCAGAAAGATGTGCAGTTTCGGAAATCCTGTATCACCTTGCTAAGAACGAAAATTGACCCGATGGCACTTGGCTTGGTGTTTTGTTTTGTTCTCTGCTTGGTAGTTTATCGGGGGGGGGGGGGTGTTTTATTTTTATTTGTTTCTGAAGTGGTTGTTCGTAGAAAACTAAAAGGTTATGGTCACCATAACATCTGTGAACATGTTTTCTAAATACTGGAATACTTAAATTAAAAAAAATAGAAATAAATTGTACACCTTACTGAATCATTTATTCACATTCCCCCAAAGGAATACTGGCAAGAAATTTGGTCACAAAGTGATATTGTGGGAAACAAACGGAAGCGCAAATGTGCCTTAAACATAATGCTGATTGTATCTTACTGGTTGTGATAGTTAAGATTTATTGTGTCAACCAACGAACACGTGTGGGATTAACTGAAGGGCGGAGAGAGAAATGGCTCAGTGAGCCTCGTCTTTCTGGTCTCTTGTTCTCTAATGGTTGGACCAGTGTGCGACTGCCTTAGCTAGTTCTCTGCCTCAATGTGCACACTACACTATCTGTGGGATACCTAACCTGCGGATTGTGTCACTATAGTTTGAGGTTCCTTCAAGACCTGCTTTGCCACACTACTGCAGTATACATTGAACTGGGGACTTTCTGGCCCTGTCATCTGGCTGACTGGTGGCAACCTGCCTTGCTGTTTGCTACCCGTGGCTGGATAGCCTTAATTGCTCTACAGAGGACCCAGCTGTCTGCTTTTTCAAGGCTCACTTCCTATGAGACATCCTGAGATGAAGCCGCATGGACCTACCCCGATGCAGCCCTGGGTGCTGGACAGTCCAGTGGAGAGCCCTGCCAGCGTTGAGATGCTTACACACTTACTGATTCGGCTTTCCTCCTGCAGTCAGCCTCATTGCGTGTGTTTGGTGAGATGGAGGAGGACTTTGCAGATTGGTGTCAGATTTATGGGCTAATGTTGGACTTATGGGCTTGGACAGCACTGGGTTTGGATGCCTACTTAATGTACACTTAACCCTTATATAATATTCTCTCTCATAAAACATGAGGGTAATGAATTTTGCTTCTCTATTCTACCCAGACTAACACACTGATTTAAAGTAAAAACTATGGATTTTTCTGAAGAATTCATAGCCGATTGTACATACTCTTTGATACCTATTGGGCATCAGCAATGATGGTTCTCAAGTCAGAGAGAATGCTGGGATATTGCTGAAAGAAAATGCTAGTCAACTGCTGGAAATATGTTTATTAAGAAGGGCACAGACTAAAAACAATGAAATAATAATCAACCACATACTGAAAAACCTTTATCATCCAAGTATAGCGACTGACAGTAATTACTGTCACTAGAGAGGAATGTGAATCTATTTCCTCAGGGTAAAATTAATAAAGAGCAGGTTACAATAACTGTCTTTGAGATGCCGATGGGTTTATCTAGAATGACCTTCTTAGAGGAAACAGGATAATCTTTGGGGTTTATTATGAAGAAGTTGGTGAGACAAGGGCTTGCAAAACTGTGCCAAGGAACTGTTTCCATCCCCAAGGCTGTCCTGAGAATTTGGGAAATTTTACCCCCTCGACAGCCAATATGGCCTCTTCAGACTTCTTGTTGCCCAAATTCAACATTTTAAAGAGAACCCTATTGTGAGTCCCCCGTGGATGCCAAAACCGCCATTTTAATGTGCTGTAAACGGAAGCACATGGATTTATTTGGGAAGGGCTACTCAGAGACCCAAACTCATTGCGATCGAGCCGATTCTGACGTGTAGCAACCTCATAGGACAGGATGTCACTGGTCTGCCAACTCTAGTTCATGTGGTTTCGTGTTGAGCCCATGGAGATTTACTCTATTTAGTTGGTATTTATCCTTGGACAGATACAGGTTTTCCTTCATCCAACGGATAGTTCACTCGTACCTACTATGCGTTTAGTTCTGAAGGTATAAAGACAAACGCTTTAGTTGAAAAAAAAAACAGCTATGTAATTTGGAACTTGCTGATACATGTCTTGGTTTTAGTATTAATGAAATGTGTGCTACAGTTGTAGTTTGCACAATTACACACATTGACCAAATAGGGATCGCCCTTATAAAATTGATCAAAAAAATAGTAAGGGGAGAAATGTATGCAAGGAAGACCATTCCTAATGCCTAACTTCCGGCCTGGTGCTGTTGGTAACCAGGATATGCTTCAGACTTTTTAGGACACACTCATTTACATTTGAATGCTCTTTCATGAGCAATGATACATAACTCTCCCAGTCTATGGTTTCATGCCCCATGGTGAGCCGAGACTGGTCAGTTCAAGCCATTTGTTTTTTAAAACCAAAATCCTTTTGATGATTTATTTTTAAATGAAGTGTAGTTTTAAAATATGAAAGGCCTAATAGCTGGATACCATTAGAAAACAGAAATGTGACCTAGAGACTCTAACACTACATTTTCTGTTCTTGGTTTTAGGTACAATCATGTGGGTTCCAACACAGAGAGACTAATAGCCAACAGAGGACAACGCGGCCTAGTTTTGTGCGAGCTTCAAGCCCATTGCTGTTGTCACTGTGTCAACCTGACTTGCTCAGAGTCTCGCTCCAAGCATGACATTCTTCCCTACGGACTCGTCCATCCAGATAACAGGTTTAAAGTACATGAAGTCCTGCCATCTTTAATTCTAAGGCTATACGTCTTCCAAGACACATTTGTTTGTTCTGGAAATCCATGGTATGATCAATAATTTTTGCCAACATTAAAAAATCAATTTTTCGGTCATTCTTCTTCAGTCTCCAATTTTCCTGTGATTGCAAATATCGTGACTTGGGTGAAGCTCTGTTCATTCTTCAAGGCGCCATCTTGATCTCTAACGCGTGAAAAGGTCTTTCGCAGCAGATCTGTTCACTGCATATAGCATTTGATTTCTCGACTGCTGCTTCCATTGGTGTTGATTATGAATCTTCATCCAGTCCTAGCACCATGTTCTTCTTTATATAGTTAAACTTCTTGGATTGTTTCTTTAACAATTAGACTGAATAAAATATAACCATGACACACAATCTGCCGATTTTAAACTACACAATACGTCTCCTTTTTCCTTGTTCAAATGATTGCCACTTGGTCTAACAGGTTCCATATCAGCAAAATTAAGTGCTCTGAATTTTCCATTCTTCACAGATAACCATAATTTGTTGAGACCCCAAAGTCAGAGGTCTTTGCATAATCAATGAACTACAGGTGAAACTATTCCTGGTATTAAATTCTGATGTCAGCACGGATATCTTTACTCTAAGCTCTCTATTGAAGCTACCTTGGAAATTTAACAATTCTCTGCTAGCGGACGGTCAGCTGTCACTGATTGAGAATTACTTTCAGCATCATTTTCCTTGCAGGTGATATTAATGACAGCAGTGAATCATGTTCAGATTCACCTGGGTCACTTTTCTTTGGAACGTGCCGATACGGACCTCTCCTGGCGCAATGGTCAGGAAGCCGTTTTCTAATTCTCTTGGCACGGACAAGGCAGCCCCTTCTAACTGCCTCTGCTCCCTGCAGCAGCTCAGTTGGTGTTCTGGTAATTCCTGGACCTTGTTTTTCACCAAACCCTTCCGGGTAGCTTGGGCTTCTTCCTTCGCCACTCTGGATTCTTGATCATATGCTACCTCTTGAAATGGCTGAACGTCCACCGTTCGTTTTGATGGAGTCGATCCATGTTCTTCTGAGGCTTCTGGCATCATTCAGTGTTTTGCCCTTAGACTCCTTGATTAGTACTCTAGGCTTGAGCTTTTTCTGAAGTTGGTTGCTTTTGTTTAAGCTAGAAAACAAGGAGCATGCTCTTCCCTTTTGCTTTTCTATCTTCAAGTTTTATTAATAGTTCACTAGAAATCTTCTCAGACTGCCCTTTCATATTTTTTTCAGCTCTTTGAATTCTTAATTTGTTCCATTTGTTTTAGCTACTCTGTGTTTAAGAGCAAATTTCTGGCAATGATTTCAATCTTCTCGATGTTTCCTGTATTCTTAATGACCTTTTGCTTTCTTATCTGATGCCCTTGATATCAAACCACAAGTCTTCTTGTTTTGGGACAATGTAGTTCACTGCATCAAATCTAGTCTCAAAAATGATCTCTGAATTCAGGAGGCATACACTTTAGGCCACACTTTGGCTCTCATGGACTTGTTTTACTTTTCTTCAGTTTCAACTTGGAATTGCATATGAATGATTGATGGGATGTTCCACAGATGAACCCTGGTTTGGGCTCATAATATTGAACTGTTCCGTCACTTCTTTCCAAAGACGTATTTGACTTGATTCTTGTGTGTTACATCCACCGAGGTCCTTGTGTATAGTTACCTTTTAGGTTGTTAGAAAAGATGTTTTCAAAGTCTAAATGTCAGAACTAGTTAGTGGTTGTTTTTGTTTGTTTTTATTGCTGCGCCATTAGTAGGGATCTGTAGCTAATAAAATTTACTCAGAGCTGTTGATACCGATCACTGAGTCCACTGGATTTAGCTAGGTATGTATTGCTGTCGTTTTAAAAATTGTTATTCCTTTTTTTGTAGGAAAAGGGTCATGACGATTACTCATGTTAGTCATATAAAAATAGTAAAACAGCCAATAATCTAGTAGTTATAAAAAGAGCTCCATTATAATTTTTAGAAACTAAAAAATTCCTGTTTATTCAACATGACTGGAAAATTCATAAGTGAAAGGCAGAACATAGCATATATGTAGGTAAAATACTGTTGGATAACTCAGAATTGGAGAATTTTATTATGAGTGAATTAACTAAGTGTTTTGAAACATTATAAAAACTCATTAAAAACTGTATATTGATTTTTGAAAAAATATGAGGCTTTCCACTTCTGTAAATAGTTACCGTCTTGGAAACACAAAGGGGGAGTGCTATTCCCTCCCACAGAGTCGCACTGAACTGGAATCAACTCAAAGGCAGTGAGTGTGGTTATAGTCATGCTTCCAAACTCACTGCCATGGAGGCAGTGCTGACTCATCGTGAGCCCCTGTGGGTTTCCAAGACCGTAACTGATCACAGGAGTAGAAAGTAGAAACCCCAGTCTTTCTCTCGTGGAACTGTTGGTGGTTTAGAACGGCCAACCCTGGGGATCCCAGCCCAACTCATAACCACTAACTACTCTATTAGGGTTCCATGGGTCATACTTAGTCCTATTTTCATTTAAATGGCCACTGCGTTTTACCTCCTAGGTGATTTAATCCTCCTACCTCATCAAAATGCCATCCTTTGTCTACCAAGACATGATGTATATGACATCAGCTTCGTGGCCCGGCTCCACTTTTGGCCAAACTCAGACACATACCTGGTCTCAAGTGAATTACCTGGTGCAGCTCTTTCTTTTCAAACAGATAAATGATGTGGGAGACTTAAAAAATGTTAGCATCTTTCAGTGCAGTGTGTTCAGATCGTTATTTCTGTCTCGATTTTTATACAGTCACATCGACTACTCACTCCCATTATACAAAACCCAAACTACAACGCTGATAGACTCTAGTCTTAACAAGCAACAACCTTCTAAGGAAAAACAAATTAAGCTCGCAGCCCCTCTGCTTTATAGAGAGGATGCAGAATTCTTCCTGCACCATTCAATAGTTTCCAATTAAAAAGTTTTATAGTATACAATTGTCTGACAGCATTTGGTTCAGTCATCACATATTTCTTGGGTTCCTAATAAAGAGGAGGGTTTTAAAGCATTAATTAAGGAGCATACATTTTGTTTTCATTTATTTGTATCTGAAGACCATGAATGGTGGCGCTCTGGGGACACATTATATCCTCATTTCCAAGCAGCGTGTGGCTTTAGCCGGGATGACAAAATATGCCTTTGACATTTTGAAGTGGAAGGTAAATGTTATCAGGAAATAAACTTTTATTTGTGTCTCGATCAGTATTGATTTGTTGATTTGGGGAAAAACACGTGAAATTGCATTTTGAATAATGTTCCAGGCACAAGTGTATATTTTACCATTCTTGGGTCCACCTCAAAACTATTATTTTTAAGAAGTTGTTTTCTACGCTTCACGTACTTCTCTTCGTTCGCTGACGTAAAAGGCGTTACAATCCATCCATTTCCCTTTTCTACAGAGTGTGAGCGGCAAAGAAAACAGGACTAAAACACGGTCTTGAAATTCTGGATGATATTATCTCTACGCTTCATAACAAGTTGTTTTGCGCTTGTATTTTTATGTAGCTATCAGGGGAAGGCACACACAGAGTTTGTGTCAAACAAACTTTGTACTTGATAAAGACAAGAAGAGTTCACTGGCGCAACACCAAGTTTTCCAAGGTACTCTTAAAGGGCCCAATTCTAATAAAAATCCAGAAAATATAATTAGCAAGATAGTAAGCTTATAAAGAAATTCGCTGCATTGCAGTATTTCCTTAAACTGCAAATATAATGTAAAATACATTTTAATAAGGTGAGGCATTATATTTATTTAGATTCCTTTTAAATTATAAACTTCATCTTAAACACCTATATAAAGTCATGCATATGCACGTTTCTGCACATACATGCAGAAAATAACTGTAATCCTAATAGATTAATGAACACCATTATAAAACACTTGGAAGTCCAGAGTATGAATTCATAAATGGAAGAAGCGGTACACTGGTACAATAACTAGAAGGTTTCAGCATCTTATCCTGTGTCCTTTCCAAGTCGAATGCCAACCTCTCTGCTGTCTCCCCTTCCCACTGTCTGACTGTTGAGGCTAACAACATCCACAGGTTGATTTGCCTGAATATGTCCATTGTCTCTGACCACCGCGCTGATCTCATGGAATTTGAAACTGTTAATACCTTCCTAAGACTCTTTCCATGAAGTTTATATGAAGGACAAAAACCATTTCTCGTCCTCCCCAGAATTTTTTTGAAAAAACCGTTGTCCGTTCTCTACATACCGATTAAATCTTGAACAGATTTCAGCTCATTGAATATAAAACTGGAGGAACCCATGGTACTAACAATAATGGTACCATTTTCTAAAATCATTGAATGGGATAACAAAAGCCATAACAAAATTACTAAGAAATATATTTTGTATTATGTATTATTTCAGAAAAAAACAATCTCCAATCCCTTACCCAGGATATTAGTTTTTGTGAGCAGTTCTCTTCGCTGCTTCTGTAATGTGAAATGAGAGATAAGTAAGACTGATAGCCAACCCTCTGCGGTGTAATCGTCAGACTATGCCAGAGACTTTCCAGCTCCCTCTTGTATGGTTTTGTAACCCCCGACTGTCCATGATGAGACTCTTGTCTCTTTCTGTCTTTCGGAATGCCCAGGTTGTTGAAGTTGCCAGGTTTTATTTCCAAAAGAAGATTTATTTGCATTTATTTACATGGGATTTAGATGTCTAAGACAGTCTACTGGAAAGGAAAAAACCCCAATGGACCAGCAGGAGCTACAGCACATGCAGCCCAGCAGTACGCTGCACTAGGACTCAGTCCACCTTGCACTGCCTTTGCCTTTTGTCTTCCCGCAGCACAGGACTGACAAAATGGCATCCTGGGAATCCTGATGGCACGGTGACCCTCCCCCCAACACGGCGGCCACTGAAATCATTGCATGGTGGTGAAGGAGCAGGTGGTAAATTAGCGTAATATATTACAGACTTAGTAACTAGTATAATTCAAGCTAATGCAAAGTTTGAGACTATTAAGAACTTGTGGAAAGTGAATACCCTTACAGTCCGTCATCTGGGATTTGGTTGTATCTTGTGACATCAATCTCATAAATGAAATATACCCAAGGACAGGCTAAGGGCCTTTTAATACCAAGCCTTTTCATTTGGCTTGTAATATATGAAGGAATATCAAAAAGTTCTTGGGAAAATTCCGTTATCTCTTCATTCCACTCGCTCGTGAAACTTGTTGAAGTCCTTTCGATGACTTGACAACAGCACAAAACAAACTACCAAGATGAGCAAGAGAGAAGTTGGCCAGAAATACAGGCCATTTCATGTGAGTTAGCCAGGGAAAGTGCAAGCACTCCTGTGTGTGTGTGTGTGTGTGTGTGTGTGTGTGTGTGGGTGTGGGTGTGGGTGTGGGTGTACGTGCCAATATACAGGCTAGATTAAAAAACATACTTCACACGGATTATTGATGTTAAAGAAAATGCAGGCAGAGCTTGTTTTATTGCACTTCACGGAACAGAGTTTTGGTTTTTTTTAACCAATTGAAGGTCTTTGGCACACTGTGTCTCGCAAGTCTATTGGCACCAGCTCTCCAACAGCACATGCTCACTGCCAGCCAATGTCTCACACTTTGATCACTCTCATAGTATTTCAAGTGTGCTTATAATGACCACCCACAGGCACTGAGTCGATTCCAACTCATATGGATCCTATACAGAGTTCCCGAGACTATAAATGTTTATGGGAGCAGACAGCCTCCTCTACCTCCCATGGAGCAGATGGTGGGTTTGAACCACCAACCTTTCAGTTAGCAGCCCATTGCCTAACCTACAATGTTTCTAGGACTCCTTTAATTGACAGTTTAATAAATATATGCAATATATAGTATATGACTTTTATATGCACTGGGAAATCTCTAAATCCACATCTGTCCCTTCATTGGGATGTTATTTTATAGACGCACTTTATGGAGGTGGTGCAGATATTAGGACATAAAGGAGAGGGATGTTGAGGAAGGAACCCGAGGGGAGACTAACCGTGGACTGACTATGTCTGAGATAGGTTGGGGACAAACAAGATACACTTTTCTCTAAAGGTATTTGGAAGGGTGGCTATGTTTTTAGCAATCCCAGCATTTTATGAAAAATAGAAAGCCACTGCATATTTTAAAAATCGCGTAGCAGTATTTACTGAGTGCTCACTGTGGGCCAAGCATTATGCATCACAATTCAATCTGTATCATGATTATTTAATTCAATCTGCAAAATAACGGAGGGGGGCACGATTCACTAACATCCTTGGAGAAGAAGTTAATTGGCTCAAGGTCATAAGATCAGTAAGATAGAGAAACATGATTTAAATCTCACTGTCTGAACAGTACAGGAACCAAAGCAAACCGTAAGGCAATAGGGAGAATGGCGAGGGTAGGAAGATAAGCAACGGGCCAGACCTTTGATGGGTGTTACCATGGGGAAATGAAAGATTTTAGTCCACGATGGGGAAAGAAAAATCAAGCAGCAAATGAAGGGTAAACCATTTCAGCGGGCTATGAGTAGTTTAAAACATTGATTACAACGCTGATGATCTGATTTACGTAATTTAGAATAAAAAATGCTTTTAAAAAATTAAGGTAAGGTTTTTGATGAGTAGAAGGCCTAAGGTATAAAAAAATCCTCATGAACACTCAGTTCTCTTAGAAGTGAAGACCAGTGTGCTTAGCCCCTCCCAAACATTTAGAATCTGTTCCCTGGATTAGGAGCAGAAAGTTTTAGATACAATGTTTTGTTACTTTCCTTTTGAGCTTCATGGGTCTTCACTGGCAACAGCCCAACACACCAGGAGAGTCTGAAACTCCCACACATTCTGTCCAGGTGTACAGACTGAACTCCACCATGGGACATAGCCAGCAGTTAGGGTTAAAAATGGCTGCTCACCCAACGTCAGTGGTTCGAACCCACCAGTAGATACGCAGGATAAAGCGGTGACAGCTTACTTCTGAAAACATTTCCAGCCTTAAGATGCGATAGGACTGCTCTATTCTGAGCTGGAATGGACTAGACCAGGGGCCGGCACACTTTTGAGATAGAAGAACCAATCCTGTCCCTCACAGCAATTTGAATATTATTCCAGAGTCATATTTTTTTTACAAACAAATGAAATCAACATTATCTGAATAATGTCATCTAAAATTTTTCAGTTTTACTCCAGAGCAGTTGCCAGCCCCTGGTTTGGATATATCACTATCACATAGTCTATAGCCCACTTTTAAAACAGACAGTCAGCTTTTGACTTATATAATTACATAATGCATTTAAAATAGGAGGCACCTAGTATTAAATATTATTAATTATCCTGTCAGAAAGAACACTGGCGAGATCTTGTAACAATTTGATTAAACAAAACCCACGGTCATCAAGTAGATGCCAACTCCTAAGGGCCCTGTCCAGACAGACAGAGGAGAACCACTGCAGAGGCCTTCTGAGACTGGACATCTTTACAAGGACAGACAGCCTCATCCTTCGCCCTCAGGGCTGTTGGTGGTTTTGAACCCCCAGGAACAATCTGGTTTAGCAGTCAAACTCTTAACCCATTTTGCCCCAGGGCTCATTGAAATTTGATTAGGGCATCTGCAATTCAATTTTTTCCCCTTGTATTTCAACAAGATTTAATTTGCACAGAAAAGTTGAGTGGGTATTTATTACAAAGATAATTAAAATATAAGAAAATGTATGCTATTCATTTTCACAAGCGGCTATACCACCGGTTTATTTTATCTCATTGGAAAACATGATTTATGAAGGTAAACGGATTCTATAGAAAAAATGGATTTTGTGTATTTTCAGCAGGCTCTGTCAGAGCGCTGAGAAAAAATATTCCATCATTTCATTAACAAAGCTTGAACTCCTGCTGGGGCATCTCTTTCTGAAGCACTAGGTTTAACAATGGGACTGTGAACTGCAGTGTCCATGGCAACAGTAGCTAATTCTTCTTTCCAATCATGGTGGCAATTCTCTCCCATGGCTTGAATCAGTTACAAAACAAAATACTCTCAAAGACCTTTCTGAGCCAATAGCCTTGCAGCTAATCTGCTAATAGGAAATAATCTGCAGCTAATACACACATTCCAGGGCAGCCGTGTGTTTTCTTAATACTTTGTTTCGTGGGCCTCTTTCCAAAGAAAGCACAGTAAAGAATAGAAAACAGACATTCATTAAAAATAGTATTATACTACCTGGCCACTATTAGTGCCTAAAACTTGCCGCAACTTGCATGGCTCTTAAAGCGTTTGTCCAAAAGCAAGTCGAGAGGAGGCAACGCAGGAACAAAGAGAAGAAAAAGGCAAATCATCGGTGCCAAGAGGGTACAGAGCAGGCATCTCTAAACACCTGATTCTCAGCAAACCTTCAAAGTCAAGACATTTCTCCTGACTAATACTTGCAGAACCTGTCTCGGGTCGCATTCTCCTTCATTTGATGATTTTTTTAAAGGGCCTAATGTCTTGTAAAGGGCTTCCCCCACCCTTCCTTTTTCCTCCCACTGTGAAATAAGGGGAAATGGTTTAGCATTAAAATTAGTTTTTCACCTCAAGGGTCAAAGTTTAACCCCTTGAGCAACTATGAGGGCCTAAATCTTTCTAATTACAGAGCAGAAGGAACCTTCCCCAAAGCCTGATAAGGTTTGATGAATCAGTTCCCAAAGCTCAATGCCGCTTTTTGTCCAGAGAAAGATTGGGGTAATTTGCTTGAAAGAAAGCCCATGAATAATCATAAAGAAAAATGAAATACCCTTTCAATCTACTTGGAGTGGCACTTCCTGCAGCTCAGGGCTGAGGGAGGGGGCTTGACCCCCCAGTGTATCTGATGGCACCCCAGCCCCAGGACTCTACCTGGCTCCGGGGCAAGGTGATACTGAAGACATTGGGCGTCAGCTCTTCCACTGGGGAGAAGCACAGAGTCCCAGGGGTCTCTAGGTACACTGCCCTGGCCCATTTTACAACAAAGAAAGCAAAACAAACAAACAAAAAAAGCAGCAGAAGAGAAGCAAATCCTTAAAAGTTAAAGGAATCACAACACCAAAGGCTATCTCTTCCACCTCCTGAAATCCGTTTTATAATTCTGGTTGCTATGACAACGTGATGCAACTCTTTATTACCATGACAATCTGACACAACTTTCAAAAAACAGTAAGTACTGTTTTATTCTGTTTTCCAATGGCTCCCAAGGAAACATGCTGTTATTTACTTCTGTGATGAAACCTGTACTACAGTCTGATAGATCTTATGTCAGAAAGAGAAAAGCTAAATTATGGCGGAAGCTGGAGGGGTGCAGGCAACGTAGGTTTAAATGAGCCATTTATGAAGTTGGATGGTTTCCCTTCCTATTTCTAAATAATATGAACTCGGAACACTTTGCATTTGAAATGTAGGAACTATTTAGAAGATGACTGTGCAATGAGTTCACCTTCTCAGCTACTACGCTTAGTAACACCTGTAAAACTTTGAAATACACATTTTTACAAGCCCTGGATCTTTCACAATCACTAAGGGCACTGGAAAAATACATGGAAAGAACCAGAGGGCTAGGTTTAACCCAAATCACAGATTGTACTGAGATAACCACATGGTTCAAACAAAACTAAATTTTCGAGTCTAAAGAGTGTTGACATTTTTAAGTGAACTGAGCACCGCACTTCTTGATTTATTAGGTACTTTCAAAGAAGGGGATCTTGGACTTCTCTGGGTCCCAGCCCTGGATGGTGATTTCCATTTGTCTCTTTATAGTAAAGTAGAGTCCAATTCCCCCTGGACAAGCCCCATAGCGTCTCGTGGCTCAGAGGATTGTAAATACCCAACAAATTAATCCATCTTTACAGCAGTACACTGCCGCATCTTCTTGCCTGCCTCTTTATGTAGCTCACTGCCATGTCTTTCTTGGGTGAAGCTGCTGGTGGCTTGAAAGGCCAGCTTTAGAGCTCACAGCAGAGCCCTTTAAACATGGTGCTCCTGCAAATTAGAAAGCCAAACCCTGTTCTGATGTGTGAGCAACACCATAGGGCAGGGCAGGTTGTTCCTCAGGGGTTTCAAGACTAACCCTTCAGAGACGAAGGCAGCCCTATCTTTCCACCTGTAAGCAGACTGGCACATCTTTCTCTTGTGGAGCGGCTGGTGGGTTTGATCTACTGACCTTGGTGCTGCCACAAACTCACTGCTGATTCTGACATACAGTTCGCCTATAGGGAAAAACAGACTGGTGGGTTTCCTAGACTGTAACTCTTCACCCAAGTAGAAAGTCTCATCACCGGACTCGTGACCACTCGCCATCACCCGATTGGTGACCTGACTCCCACCGGGGACTGCTCCATAGCAGCGTAGAATAGCCTGCATGGGGTCCGCTCTCTTTCCTTTGCTAACCTGCGGCCCTTTCACTGCATCAATATCCACGTCACAGGGTAGAAAAAGGAAATTGCATTGAGGCCAAAAGAAAGACATTAAATGTGATTAACATCCTTTAGCAACTTTGTCTACTTAAAGACATGTGAGCAGTTTTATTGTTTCATGCTGAAATATAATGGCTATCATTTAAGTCTAACGAGTCAGGGGAGGACAAATAATCTAGTAAATTAAACATTGCTCTCAGCAATTTTGCTGGTTATTTCAATTCTTATGGAAAGCATAAGGTAGAGTAAATTTCTACATCTTGTACAGAATGCCAATTTCATAAAAATAACTAAACAATGAATGTGACTTTTTCCCAGCCATTAGTAGTGCAGACAGTGAATTCTCAGTAATACTGGCCACGGTGACTCACAGGCGCTTACAATTGCCCCTCGTTTTTTGTTCCAGATTTGTAATATGTATTTGCAGTGTCTATTCAAAATGTATGTGTCTGCTTTCACATTATTTCTGACTCTAAGATTTTCTTTTTAATGTGCTGATGCTAAATATCAAGGAATATCAATCTCAAAAAAAGGAAAATTATTAAAAAAAACCTCCCAAAGCAATTGTATTGAGTTCTCTTATATGCTGAATCAACATCAATTATATAGAAAACTTTTTTATAATGCTTTTGTTCCTGCTCAGATTAAGATCATCGTCTTAATTGAAAAAGACAAAATCATATGAAATACTTTTATTGATGAAACCTGAACTAAAATAATCCTCACACCTTAAAAAGTTAAGGAAAAGAAAGTGTTATTATTATTGTTGGAAATTATCCTAATGTATTCAGGAAAAATACGTGTACTTGAAAACAATGGCCTGTAATTTATTTTGTGAATTTATGAACACTGGTTTCTTTTGCATTCAGTGCTTTTAATACAAGAAGATACATGCTTGACTCCTTCTCAACTATGCTGTATGCTTATGCTTTTGAGGTGTGTGTGTGTGTGTGTGTGTGTGTGTGTGTGTCAGCTTTCTATCTCTCCTTCCTTATCATCTAGTATTCTGTCTCTTGGTGTTAAAGGTGACCCCCATTCTTCTCCTACCAGCCATCTTTTTTGATGGTGCTAATCTGCTGACAACGAAGAAACTGTAATCGAAAATAGCAGCTGGGCAAAGATGAGGTCAGTTTTATTATTAATACAGGATATGATTTTTGTGTGTGTGTGTGTGTGCTACCTGACATCTGTTTCGACTGTGGACTTCATATTAACTTTCAGAAAAGCGAAAAGGAAAGCAAAACAAAACATTAAATAAAGCATATTCCATATACCACTTTCCTGATAATCTACCAACTTTTGTCTTACAAGATTTTCAAAACATTTAGTGTAGTGTAGGCTCAGGGGATGGAAGCATGCTTTTGGGTCATACATTCTAATTCCACTTTTAGGCAGTTAACAAACCCCTTCAACTATTGTCTAACATTGTTCTAGGAAGACGCTGGAGGCAGTGAATTCTAAAAACCATCCATTTTAACCCATATTTAACATATATATTTTTCATTTAACCCATATTTAACATATATATTTTTCATTATACTTTTTTTTTCATTTAAAAAAGCACTTTTATTGGGGGCTCTTACATCTCTCATCACAATCCATACATTCCTCCAGTGTGTCAAGCACATTTGCACATACGCTGTCATTATCATTTTCAAACATTTTCTTCCCACTTGAGCCCCTGATATCAGCTCCCCATTTCTTCCCCCCTCTCTCCCTCCCAAACCCATGATAAGTTATAGAATATTTTTTCCATATCTTACATTGTCCTTTGTCGCCCCTTACCTACTTTTCCATTATTCATCCCCCTGGGAGGGGGTTCTTTGTTGATCCTTGTCATCAATGTCCCCTCTCTCCCCCCACTCTCCCCTATTCCTCCTGGTATCTGTACTCTCCTTGTTGGCCCTGAGAGGTGGATCTACCCTAAATTCCCTGTGTTGCGGGATCTTATCTGTGGCAGCGTGCATGCACTGGTCTAATCCAAAGGTTTAAGGGTTATTTCAATAGTTCATAAAAGTCACTGGAATCAATCCACTTTAAAAAAATTAAAAGCATGTATAATGTAGTAGAAGCCATGGTTATACATTTGAATCCAGCAGATGTAGAGCTTAATGCATTTGGAACCGACGGTTCCTGTTACACAGTTACAAAGGAACCTCATTCTTGCATTTGGTAATGGCAACGATTGGCTGATGATAGCATGATTGGGCATAATGCCTATCTGGTCACTGGAAGAAGGCAGACACAATTCCTGACATCAGTGAGCTCTAGCAGTTTCAGACTGATGCTGTGATAACTAATGAGCTCGATGCTTAGACTGGGAGTTGTTAGCACCTGGGCGGCAGAGTAGATTTCCCACAGATTTCCTAGCCTGCTCATGTCCATTCTTCCCTTTAACCTATATTTCCCAAATCCAAAGACACAGAATTATTATTTCATAAAACATCCTGCCCAATTTATTGCCTGATGTGCACCAAAAATGGCTGTTAAATGAGCCGACTGAAATGAACATTCCTATCTAGTGAACTTGGTTTTCAGGATGAAAGCGCCCTATGATGGCAGATACTCTTCAGAGTGAGTGGGGATTCCAAATTTCAAGCTTAAAAACCCAATATATTCCCATGGGCATGTAGCTCTTGTTCTGTGTTGTTTTTTATGCCCATTACTCTTGATCATGGAATTTAAAGAGAGCGGGTTAAAGGAACTCCATGACCCCTAAATCTGTAACTCTCTCTTCCTTTGGCCCCACAATACCTGCTCTTTCCTGGTTCCCTTCAAAGTTCACTGACCACTGATATTCAGAAACAGTACTGGAACCTCAAGCCATAATCTCCCCTGACGTATTTTTTTTCCTTTTAATTGTATATGCTTTACTCTATTTTCTACTTACTAGTTCACTAAGCACATAGCTGAGAGCCTGCTCATGCATCAGCTACTGTGCTAGGTGGTAAAGACGCTGAAAGAAAATAGATGAACCTGTTGTGGGAGATAAACATGCAAATGAAAGCAAGAGATGACACCGGATAATTGCTCTAACCTATGCATCTACAAATTAGAATGGAGACATTGAACCCTGGGAAATCTCGTTAAGTTCTATTCTGTCAACTATTACTTACACAACCCGAACTTCCAAATATTTATAACCAACACCAACCTATCTTCTGGAGCAATATTTTCACCTGACTATAGTGTGAAAACCTAGACTCTCAAACATGTTAAATTCAGAGTTAATTTAAAAAACCCACAAATAAACCCCACTTCGTTATCAATAACCTGGTTCTTTCCAACTAAAACAAAACAAAACAACACAATTGTTCCCTTTTCTTTCTCCATTTTGTAAACGGCACACCTTTCAGACTGCCCGGCAACGTCACATTTTCCTCTGTATTCCTCACAGATATTATCTAATTGATCACCAAGTCCAGGAGACTTGAGTCTACATTTTGCTGAAGCCTGGCCGTCTACATCACTACTCTCAGTGGCTTAGTCAAGGCTCAGTGGAATTCTACCTGGTGTTTTCAATGTTTTATCAGGGCGTAAGTTTCTCCACATCCAACCCCATTCACCCCATTGCTCAAAAGACACTTCTTAAAACACAGACCTGCTACGGTCTCCTGCTTGAAATTTGTGGTGATTCGCTGGCAAGCAAACGTTACCAAGTTTACTGTCTTGTTACTATCGAGAGAATGCATGCAGAACTATGGGGGAAACACACTCTTGTGGCGGTTAAAGGTGAGCTACGTACAAAACAGATGATTAAAGATCTACCCTTCTGGTAGGCTGCACATTTGAATCTTGGTGCTCCATCTGCACAAAATATAGTCGTAACATCAGGACAAGATCACAGTTATGTCATGACACTCTCCCCTGAGTATTTTCTCTCTGTCTTAGGCACACGGATCAAAGATGGAGAAAGCCAAAAAAGAATAGAATCCAACAGCTTAAAGCAGATGAGAAAAACTTTGGAGGCTTGGACACTAATAAGCCTTAACTTCAAAAACTAGAACAATGAAAGGCTTATTAGCTCCAATTATCAACTCCCTCCTTCTTATCTCTTTGATGCCGGAGCCAGGAAAAACACTAAAGGAAAGAAAACAGAAGGTGCGCAAGCACAGAAATGTGGTCATTTATAGGGTAGAGGTGTCAAACTCTCTGACAGCTCTCTGATGCGATGGTGAAGAGCGACGGCTTGGCTACGACTCTTCAATCCGTGTCTCTGGGACTCCCACCTAGTGACTAGGTTAGACCATAAAAATCGGGTGTAGAGGACCCTAACACAGGAATTGATTGGTTTGGCCATTCTGTGTATAAGACAGCCATCGCAGAACAAGAAGAGAGCATTACTGGGACCATCAAGGAAAGGGAGATGCCTGCTTAGTAGAGGATGCCAAACTGAGAGCAGAGGCACAGGAGCAGAGGATCTGCGCTACTCATAAAAAATCAGAAGCTCCCGGTGGCGTAGCGGGTGATGCATTAGGCTGCATGTTAAATGCAGGGTCTGCTGTTCGAGCCTACCAGCCTTTCTTCAGGAGGAAGATGAGGCTATCTGTTCCTATAAAGTTGTTCAGTCTCAGAAACCTTACTGTGCAGTTCTACTCTGCCCTTCAGGAGCCCTGGAACTGTAGTCATTGTAAGTTGGGCTGCGATCCACAGGTCTGCAGTGTGGTAACAAGCAGCTCCGCAGAAGAATGGCTGGGCTTTCCACTCCCCTGAACAGTTACAGTCTTAGACACCCACAGAGGGTCACTGTGAGTCAGCACGGACTTGCTGGAAGTGAGTGAGTTAGTTACTCTGTCCTGCTCAGCTTGCTTGCTATGAACTAGAATCAATTCAATGGCAGTGGGTTTGATTTTACAAAAACCCTGAAAAAAATCAGGTCTCCTTGTTCTAACCAAATCCTAAGGTATTCTAAAATATAGCACTTAAAGATACATTACAAAGGTAAATTAATTATGAGACAATTCAACCACTGTTCGGTGCTACTGTTAAACATAAAAGGAAAAAAACTGCCAACAAATAAGAAAAAGTATCAACAACACAAGTCAATTTTAAAGTATAATTCTAATAATGAATTTGGTTATGGCTCTCAATTAATGTCTTTTAAGAAAATGTCCCTTCTAAAATTATTAAAATACAGGAAGATCAACAACAGCAGAACAAATGGAAATATCCTGAAATACATTCAGGTATAAAGCATTTTAAGTGAAAGCCTGAAAACTAAAATATGTGACAAAATTGTCTTAATTTAAAGTTGGATGGCTGCATTGGATTTTTTTTAAGTTCTCTCAGCTTTAGAAAAATTGTAATTAATACTGACAGTATGAAGAGGTTAGAAACAACCTTGAAAGAGACAACAAGCATTTATTAGCTAAGACACAAACCAACATAAATATGCATCTTGTCCTTGTCCTGATTGGTTTTGGGAGTTATTTTTAGCCTGAGAGAAGAGCATGAGCCTTCCTTTCTTAACATGGTCATGCTGTAATTGGTACCACCAACTTATGACTTCATTGAAAATCATGTTTTCCCCTTATTTGGAATCATCATGACTGTGGATGAAAATTACACGCCCAAAATTATCATGCACAACTTACATATTTATCCACAGATTTGTGTAGACATTCCAAGCGAGTGTTTCTCTAGAGACTCATCAAGTGAATTCTACATCCTGCTTATCCAAGTTATTGAAAGCCTTGTGTTTCTTATCGCAGGCCACAGATAACTTTCTTGAATCCTGTAACACAGTGGTTCTCTACCTTCCTCATGCCGCGACCCTTTCATTCAGTTCCTCATATGGTGGTGACTCCCCAATCAGAAAATGATTTTCTTTGCTACTTCATCCCTTCAATGTTGCTACTGTTATGAATTGGGTGACCCCTGTGAAAGGGTCGTTGGACCCCTAAAGGGATTGTGACTCACAGGTTGAGAACCACTGCCTGTGACCCACCAAGTAATGCTGCTTCCAGCTGGTCGCCAAATCCTGCGGATTCAATGCCACCAAATCTCTCCCTACTTCACAACCTCCTTATATCTTAGCTAGACTGTTTTAAAATATAAAGTTTTTGTCTGTTTATAGACTGTCTTGTGGGAAGAAAGATTCTAAAACTCCCCGCCATCTAATCAGTTCCCACTCATAAGACCCCATAAGGCCAAGGAGAACTAGTCTTTTGTGCCAGAGCAGCTGGTGGATTTGAACTGCCGACCTTCAGGCTAGCAGTAAAGTGCACAACTGCAACATCAGGGCTCCCTGGGGAGAAAAATTCAATCTCAAACAAAGCCCAAGGAAACCAAATTCACCGACTCGGACTGGCCTTATAGGTTGGAGCGGAACTCTCCCTTGGGATTTCTGAGGCTGTAGACCTTTAAAGACTGTGCTCTTACTCTAAGGCTTGGTTAGCGCTGCCCAACCCAGAACCCGGAGAAGAAAGGTTACCAGGGAAGAAAGGTTACCAGGGCCCGAAATCCAGGGAGCAAGGAAATGGGTCCGAGAGCCCAAGAGTTCACAAACGGAGGGTTTTGAAGACTTCTACATACACAATCGTTGCAACTCATATTTATTTCCTCCATGTCTTTCCGTCAACTACAGCAGCAGCGCTCAACCTGGGGGTCGCAACTCCTTTGGGGGTCAAACGACCCTTTCACTGGGGCTGCTCGATTCATAACTGTAGCAAAATTACAGTGATGAAGTAGCCATGAAAATAATTTTATGGTTGGGGGGTTCACCACAACACGAGGAACTGTATTAAAGGGTCGAGGCATTAGGAAGGTTGAGCACCACTGATCTAGAAGATAAAACCAGGAAGTTTCAACTCGTTTCCAGAAACGTGAATGGGAAGCGAATGCTAATTGTCATGAGCGTTTTGAAGTTTCATCTTATATCGGGGACACTAAGGCCTGGCGCAGCGCCTCTCGCTGGCTAGTGTATGGAATTCAGATGGTCTCAGAGTATTCAAGACCCATGTAACATTAGCCCTGACACAACAAGTTACTAATCTCATTTAGTGCTCCATTGTACACACCACACTACACACCCTGTGAGAAATGGCGCGCCTCCCACCTTTAAACACATTTCTTTAAAATCCTTTTGAAAGTGACAGACTAGGTAGGTTGAGTCTTCAATAGTCTCTTTAGGGGAAAGGCCTTTTCCTGGCTTAGGACAGCTCGTGCGATTAGGGCTACAGTGATAAAGACTGGGGCGCTTTCGATGAAATGCTAATCACTTAAGGAATAAATCCCCTGAAAACCTTCTCTTTTTGAAAATACATGGCTACCAAGAAAACAGGGATTTAGCCTACAATAAGCTGGTTGAAATGCACTACAGTTACACCTGGACTCTGATAATATTGAAATAAACTATAAGTAGAAGGAACCGTATCCTGGGATATGGAAATCTTGGATTGTAAAACTTCCGGGCATTGGAATGTCTTCTTTGGCAGCCTTGGGTTGGCCTTTTCATAAGGCCTGGGATGTCAAGTTTCAGATTCATGCGGAGAATCAGAGCATCTGTCACCCCTGCAGAACCGCAGTGGACCATATCAAAGATTATTGCTAAATATACCTGAAATCAAAGGTAGTTTTTCTCTGGGCAAATGTTCTGATGGTTATCGTCATTATCAATTAACACGTACAGATGACTTCAGTGAAAGACTCACGCCAAATTAGCCAATGTGCCAGGCACCCAAAGGACAGGTAAATAGGTATCTTGTGAGACGGAAGGCTGTCCACGCCGGACTTGTGGAAACTAACGACGGCCCTGTTCAAGCACGGTAGCTATGAACATGGTTTCACTTACATCATAGACATGATGATAAATTATCAGACACTCCAGTCTCAGGGTTTGACCTCACTTTGAAATCACGGTGGTAATATTTTTAATATGCAAGAATTCTTACCTGGGACTAGTCATAAGGGACAGGAAAACACATGTGTGGCAAACAATTGCTTTAAAGTGTGAGACAGCCACACGTTTCACCACTTTCCTAAAACATCAATTGCATGTGGCACCTTGATAGCTCCGTGTTTGTGATCGGTTTTAGGTGATTGTGTTAATTAACAGTCTGAAAGTATAAAGCCTTTCATCCTGCATATTTCTACCAATATTTAAGAGCACAGACATTTCTGTTCTAGAGCTTTCCTCGAAGCCTTCTAATTTCCAAAGCTGACACCTTATCTACCAGAAGTAGGCATTTGGCTCCAAGGTTTTCAGTCACAATCCTGGCAAAGTAATTTCATGAGGCATCTGGCAAAGCCCGCTGCCCTTGGTCATCAGAGTTCAGTCTCTCCCTTTCTGGAGGTGATTTGCAAGGTTTTGGAAACAAGGGCTTCACAGATTTGAATTTTTTGGGGCTTTTGCAATTCTCCTGTCAAAAATACATGCACTGCTGAGGGTGGGTAAGACCTCCCTCCCAATGCGACCTTCCGCACACTGAGGGCTTAGGTAAAGGTGGAGGGCAAAATAAGTGAGCAAATTGAAAATGGATTTGAGAGGATAAAACATGGTGATCAATATTTTCTTTAGGAAACGGTTTTCCCCTTTACATAAGTGGCAGGTATTTATCAGGTGAACTAACAAAGGTCTCTATGATGGCATTCATAAAACTCATTGTCAACCAGTAGATTCCAACTCAGAGATCCCACAGGCCAGGGCAGAACGATGCCATCGGATTTCCACGGCTGTCACGTCTTTCTTCCCCTGAGCAGCCAATGAGTTCACATCACGGGCACTTACGATGACAGCTGAGTGCTTAACACTCACACCAAGGGTGCTTTCTAAAAAAACATTTTATTATTATTTTTCAGGAAAGCATTCCAAGAGAAAGACAAAAAAATGCCATGAATCATCCTAAAAGCTGAGGATGGTGAGAGATTTAAAAAAAATACATTTTTAATTACAATTTACAGATTTATAGAGGGAAAAAAATCACATGTGAAAAAGAAAGAAAGCGGCATTTCAGTCCGGTTATCAAGAGGCCCATCAGATTCAATTTTAAGTTGGTGGAAAGTATACTGATTCGTTGTTAGATACAACCGAGAACTCAAATGATCCCTAAGACGGAATCGAATGGATTGTCCTTTATCTTCTACGATAAGTAGATATCAAACAGTCCTCATGGGCTGCACAATTTACAGAGACGCATGAAGAGAAATATGTATGGACCTGCCTTGGGACTGCTGCTTTTACATCATCTTGTTCAACTGGATATGGAGCTTTCAGAGAGACTTTGTTGAGAGAACTCTTATTTAATTGGAAGAAAAAGTAAATATTTATTTAGGTATTTGACTAAATAAGATTACTTATGCTCAAAGTAAATGGTTTTGTATTTTTAACACTGTTCCAGCAACAATAAACCATTTATAAAAGTATGTTTTTATCATTAAACGTGTTTTATTTTTTCAAAATGCCTGCTACCCATCCAGCACCGATCATCTCATTTGTCCCTACACATTAAGGAGAGCGGTGTATTTGTAAATTGTTTACATTCTACAACGATCCTGTTTTCACAATCTTAGGGCTTTCCTTCTACTCCTTCGTACTGAAGCAAAGCACAACAACAAAGTGACATTGGGTTATTTCCTGGGTGTGGCTACCGTGCTCATCGAGGTAAGATGTGATGAGAAACCAGATGGGTCGATGGTCTAATGCAACTTCATCTTTCTCAATATTTTTAAAGAAAGAAAAAGGAGTGGTTCTGGTTAAAAATAAAGATGGCTTAGCTTTATCTTCCAGTAAGTAGCAGAAACTGTAGCTGGCAACCCATAGAAGCTACACTCATTTCCATTCAGAAAGAACCCTTCTACTGTCTGTCTGCAAATAAATCTCCTCTGTGCACAGCTCTAAGGTTGTGCTAAGGAATATTGTATGGATCAAAGAACTCATGTCTCCCTGTGTAAAGTGAACAGGCTTCAAGCTCCCTTGTTTGTCTAAAACAATTAGAGACAGGATGAAAAGGAGGGGGCTGGGACAAATAACTTACAGCTGATAGTACTCTACAAAATATTCGGGGGGGTTTCAAATTAATAACCATCCAGGGCCCCCAAACAGCCTAATCGTTGTCAATTGGTGCCAAATTAGGCAAGGTGCTGCCAATTCTGGTTGTCCAACACATCAGAACCGGTGCACGCTACTCCTCGACTGAGGACTGATTGATTCTGGTCATTACAGGGGTTGATCTCATTTTCACACATGGAATCAATATGTGAGCCAGATGTTCGTTTACAGAGAAGGCCTGAAACGACTCATCTACACGCAACTTTATCCTGGACCACGGAGCGCCACAGACCCATCACCTCTCCTCACCCATACAAAGAAAGCTTCACACAGTACAGAATCTATAAAACATTCTGCTAATATTGCTGGCAGCGGAACGACTTTTACAACACTATATAAAGTTGACAGATAATACATGCCAGTCCTAATTTGAGATAGACCTTTTCTTTGGGGACCTCAACCATTGAACAAGCAAACAGATTGAGAAGTAACATTTATTACAACACATAAATCATTTTCCTACAACGACCACAGGTCTGGCCCGAGGGCAAAGCGTCTGCCTTGGTTGTGAATCCTAATGCACTGCTTTCGTGACTCTCTTGGACGGCCATTCTGCCATTGGTGCGCACAGAAGGGCTCATCATTCAAGTTCTCATCTCAGTACGTTTTATACTTAGTTTCTTGGAAATAATGTGGATTTTTGCCTCCTTGGGGAAAAAAAAAACAGAAACAAACAAACAAAAACCCATTCATTTCTCTGAAAGCCAATGCCACCTTATCCCACATAGCTTATTCAGACAAGTGCACTCTCTACTTTGCTTTATAATGGCCATGGTAGCAAGGTTCACAATTAGGCTTAACCCTGTGTTTGCTGCAAACAAAAGCAAAGAAGCTGTCAATTTGAAGACAAACAAGACCCATGGTGAAGTCCAAACATAATGGATCAAAGTAGATGGCACAGACATCCTGTCAGGGGAAACTGTTTTATTGAAGATGACACATGGTAGGTAGGGCAGTCACAGAGAACCAATGTGTACACCTTCAAGAATCCTTGCATCCTTTCCCAAGTTGACTGGGATCAAAATTCTCCACACCTCCTGAAAAACATAATGACTTAATATGAACCTTAGCTGATGAAATAATGGGTACTTCACAATACAGTCATTTTCTCTAATGATTTTCCTATAATACCAATTAGGTGACCTAATGCGGTGAGCCCTATGGCTTGTTTCCATCTGTTTTTTTCTGTGATTCTGCGACTCCACTGGCCTCAATGGAGTTTTCCTAAATTGCATTTCGCCCTGCCCAATCCTGCTGGAGGATGTCTGCTTTCCATCAGGTAACAACCATTGCATTTGGCTGCTTTTCCTTCAAAATCTTGTTGAATGGAGTCAGAAACAGAAGCTATAAAACCCTTTCTTGTAACTCCGCTATGGCTTCTGAACCTTGACCTTTCTGGTGGTGATCTAGAAATGCGGCTCACTGCTGCAGAACTCTGAAGCCAGATCAATTGGAGAAATCTGCCCAATTGCTCCCAACCATTGACCTATCCTCCTGGCATATTATGATTGTGACAGTAGTTTATCCTGGTTATTGGCCATGTATCAAACATTTTGAATTATGACTTTATGCTTGGCCAGAGTTTAGAATTTTTTGTTTTCCTTTTGCAGAATGAAATAAATAATATTGGTGGATCCAATGATCTCCTTCATATCTAAAAATTTCTTTGGACAGTTCCTTGCACGGAGGCAGAACACTGGTATATGAAGGACTAGTAATACATGTTTCCAAGTTAGCCCCCACCACTGGCATATAGCATCTTCAGGAAATCATTTTCTTTCAAGTGATCATTATTCTCTATCTGAAATTTCTCCTCAAGGAGATAGAGATTTTCCAAACCGAGTAGGACCTGTGCAGTTGACAGATTAATCTATCCAAGATCACAGGCTCCTGGCTGATCAGTCACATGAAGCGTTCTATTTATTCATTTGATAATCCTTTGCAGAGACCCCCCCTTAGGTGCCAGGCAAGAAGTTAAGGCATGAGGATACAGAGATAAGTAAGACACACACTGGAAAGGAACGTGCTGCCTAGTGTGGGGAAGGGCTTATTAAATATTGCAGAATGGAGCCTTGTGCGTGGAAGGCCAAATCTAAACAGAGCAATAGAATCCATTTGTGTTAAGATGGTCAAATTTCTGTTACTCACAATACGACAAACAGCTCCTTCAAGGCTGATTAAGGGTTTTTTGCCCTTGTAGCGTGACATGAAAAAAACAAATTAAATTATCACTAGGAAAAGGTGTACTAGGAAAGTTCAAAAGGAGTCATCTCGTTCAGAAAGGAGAATTGAGGAAAGCCAACAAGAAACCATGGTTAGCTCTCCACATGAGGAATTGCCCATTCCTCGATTTCCCCCTACCTTAAAACCTGGCTGCGTCTCCTGCCCACTATTCTACACCCTCCTCTTCCCATGCCAAGACCCCTATCGTACTGCCCCCCGGGAGGCCTTACTTTGTTGTCAATAGTACTTGCTGTTCCAACGGCTTTCTGAGGGTCTTCCCCTTGAAAACTGGATCAATCTGCTTGAAACATGACTTCCATTTGAAAGGGGCTCTGCCATGACTCCTAAGCAAAGTTCAGTTTCTACAGGTGGATACGCAGCCTATGTCCCAGTTTTTGACTGTTCCCTTAAGGGGAAGGGTCCTGAGATCAAAATATTATTCTCTGCACCTCCTTCATGCTTGTTGTGCCAGACCTCTTGATTTACTGATGCTAAGGAAAAGCATCCCTGTACAGCTTTATAAATAGTCCACCAGACTTGGTGCGCAATGGGCTCTCATGCTGGACGATGCATTTTTCAGTGGCCAAGAGGCATCTTTTAAGAGGTTTAAAATCATGCAGTGAAGACACTGAACTGCTTGATCACTCCAACAAAAGCGAGGGCCAGCCTTCCACACTTCAGGCTTTACTCCAAGAAACATTAATCTGTTGTTCCTTGGCCCTACATCTTAAACTCCTCACAATGACACTGTTCCTCAACTGTCCATTTCTTAGTGAAAGAGATTTTCATTAAGGCTGCAAATCTTTGTATTGAGTCGTGCTTCAGCTCTGACCCTGGCTTCTCTCAAGGCACTTCGCATATTGAAAATAAGCCTCTTATTACACAGCTCAAGAAGTCAATTCAGAATTCAACACAGATGTCACATTGCCTTATTTATCAATATTAGATAATTCCTTCTGCCATATTAAAGTATTTTGAAGAAAGCTATCTGTCCTTTACCTCCATGGTGAATGTCAAAGTTATCAAAATTAGTTCCAGATCCAGATGTCAGAAAGTCTCACTCAACTGAGGAAATGAATGTAAAAGATTTTAAGAATACTGTCAAACAATATCCTATCACCAAATGCAGCTGTCTCGTGGACAGAATATTAGTATGATAGCCCTTTCTTTGTACTTGTTTTTCCAGTAAAGTTGTCATTCATCATACTTTTTGGCCTAACTTTTAGTACACTTCAACCAGAGAATATAGTTATCAAGAGTCTTAAGATGTTTCTTTTGCCAAATCAGAAATGATAGTTTTTCGGATAGAGGGAAGTAGACATGTAAACAGAGAAACAAGAATTTCTGTCTCCTTCAATGAATTTAATGATTGGAAAAAAAATTACATTCTCTATAACAACACCAAGTTTATACATTGTTAAAGTTCAGGTCAACCAAATGATGTTAAAAATAAGTATGTATTGCTGCTAGGAAAACTTTTTCCTCAGGAGATAATATATCCGAAATAGAACACATGCATTTTATTGGCTTTTTTCTTCTATAGTAATTCTTCAATTTTGGATTGGTGGGCCCCCAAAAGTTCCTTCCCCAACCCCGGCTGGGCTGATGTCTACCACATGCATCTTCTTCCCTGCATTATTCTCTCTCTTGCTCAGAGCTTTCTCATTTTCCGCCTATCCCTTATTGTGTTCTAAATTAAAAGGCAACACAGAGTACCACAAAACACTGCTTTCAAGGTGCAACTGTGGCCTGGATGTGGGAGAAAAGGCCCTCCCTGATCCTGAGTCAACAGAAGACATTAAAAAAAGTGAGAGAACAAAACATTTTTAAAGGGCAGTTTTCTTGCCCTTCCATTTGGATTTTACATTAACAAAACTATTTTTAAAGGGATTTTTTTTTACACTTCCAAGTATATATGGCAATGATAAATTAGAGCAAGACAAATCTAACATCCATCCCACTCTCTCACTGCCATCGAGTCATATCAACTCAAAGGGATTCTTTCTAGAAGGGTCGACCTGTCTGTGAGTTTCCAAGTAGAAAACCTCATCTCTCTCCCATGGAGTGGCTGGTGGTTTCAAACTGCTGACCTGCAGTGAGCAGACCAACACATACCAACTGTACCGCATTTCTCTCATTCAGAGTTACTCTGAAAGCACACAAAGCAGTTATACTGAATTAACAAGTTGAATGATACCACAGAAATGGATGAGATAAAGGCTTATTTATATCAACAATACTGAGTAAAGGGAAAATACACTCCAAAATTTTAAATTGCTTTATCTCTCTCAAAATTTAACATCTCTAAAGTACAGATTAACAAGCGTTCTGCCCTTTGGAAACATGTATCAAGTCTTGTTGCCACCCGTACATAATAAAAAAGAGTTACCTTCATTCTCAAAAAGTGCTAAACTTGTGGTCCTCACTAAGAATGTGTAAAATTTTCCATTTAAATTTTTCTATTTTGGGGGCTATAAAAGCTCTGAAAATTCTCTCCAAGCTTAAACCTGGCAAACAAGAACTCAGCATGAGGACTTTTTTTTTTTTAAGCCTAAATTTAAAAGCAGTATGTTCATGTACTTTTTAAAGCAATACGGGGACAAAAAATGAGAACATTTTTGAGGTTTTAGTTGCCTTTATTAAAAACAAAACAAAACACTGCATTCTTTAGAAAACAGTTTGCTTTTAAAAATTAAAATGGGCAGATTATAAATCCAAATTTGGCTTCATGAAGTTGATATAAAAGAGCCTAATCAAAATGGGCCCAGCTCGTAGAAAGAAAAAGCCATTGTTCTCAGAAGGCTATTTCTAAAAATAGCTATACCACTCATCCCTCAATATAGATTGCAAAGACAGAAAATCATTCACGTTTTCAGCATTTTAGCCGAAAAAGCTATTCTCATGAGTGAAAAAGTTCAATGAATTACCATCATCTTTTTGATCGACAATTACTGTATTTTGTACCACTGTCTCTCACCAAAAACGCCTAAAATTCAATTTTTAATTGATTTGACATTATCTATTATGAGTCTGTGTACAAAGTCTAGCAACCTTACATTTTGCCTGTCCATCTGCTAAATTCCATAAACAAAATGTTGGCGTTATTGCAGAAATGCCTTCAGAAACATCGCTCACTGTCCCTGTGAGTTTCCTAGACTGTAACTTTTGCCGAGAGTACAAGCATTTGTCCTTCTCCCTGGTTGGGACAGGCGCTTTCCAACTGCTGGCCTTGTGACTAGCCATTCCATCGCCAGGCTCTTTCTCAGAAACGGCACATCTTAAACCTACGTCCCGCTAACATGGGTACACTGAGCTGCTAAACCAACGGGTGAGAGTCAGAGTCTCCCCAGGGAGCCACAGAAGGAAAACCTGGTGTCCTACCTACAAAAACAAGCCACCATGAGAGGCTTCCATGCGCTCCCAGGAAGGACCGAGCCCTCCGTCTTCTTTTCCTTAGAGATGGTGATCCCCCAGACTGCGTGGCTCCCACCTTCGGGCCTTCCCGCTTGATAACTGCACCCAGATAGCTCCTACCTCTCAGGGCACGAAACTGACCAAAAATAGAACTAACCTGGAGGACCAGATCAATGTGTGCAAAGCTTTAATCCAAGTGAATATGATGAAATAGCATCCCAAAGCAGATGAGAAAAATCAGAGTGAAATGTTATATTTACTACATCGAGGAAAATGTGAAAATTGGGATGAATGACCTGAAAACCAAAGTCATTGCCCTAGTCAAGTTCTCATCATTGCAACCCCGTAGGACAAGGAGCTGCCCCTGGGGGTTTCCAAGGCTGTGAGGCTTTAGGGGACAGATAGCCCATCGGTCGGTCGCCCCTGGAGCATCCAGGGAGTCAAACTGGGGATTTTGCAGTTAACAGCCAAGCCCACCCACTATGCCCCCAAGGCTCTCTGTATGAGTATTTATGTTTCGCTTTTATTGAATAAGGGCATATATTTAAAGTTAAATCTCTCCTTCCTTCCCTCCAACCATCCTATTTTAAGATGTGATTGTTCATAGGTCGTTCTGTGTAATGTTATTTATAATTTTTTCTTAAATTATTAATTGAATAGATCTACCTTACATACTAACGCTATTTTGTGTAATGGCTCAGGTTTACTATATCGATAATCTGATTAATATAAATTATAGTTCCATATTTCAGTGACCTACAAAGTGACAGAATTTCAAATACATTTCACTCGATCTTTTCAAAATAAATCAAGGCATGCCAATAAAATGAACGTTCTGTAACTACAATAACTCTCAGGCTCGCAAAGGAAATGACCTGTCCATGCTGTCAGGAATGCTCTCCTGTTGAAATCCAGGCATGCGGTATACCTTCACAAGAGCTTTCCAGTGTCCTGTGTCAGTTTCAATTTGTGAAAAACAGGATACATTTTGATGGCTGTTTTTTTCACCCGTTTCCTGCATGACAACGACTGTTATGGCCTAAGAGAGAAGGAACACTCCAGAAAGGATCCCGTGCTACACAAGGGGATCTCTGAGAAACTCGAAGGATGGCATGTCACTTTCCCAAGGTTGCAGCCTTAGAGAGAGGCGTGGACTCCCAAGACACATCTTCATTGTCCAGCACTCTTCACTATTCCGTGTTGTCTCCAGGTCCTTAAGAACTTGATGTTATCACACAGTGACAGCCCCAGCCTGTGGAAATAGGGCGGAATCTCCTTTTCTCAAATCTAAACACTTCCTCGGAAATCACCATTGCAATAAAGAGCTTAATGTTGTCAAGTGCAGGCTACAGTAACTGGTTCACCATCCATTGGAAGTTAAAATAATCGATGACTCTGTGATAACCTTCATCTGTATATTTTTCTCTTAAGTAGAAATGGAATAACAGGGCAACTATTTCTTTTTCCTATAACTTTAAATGTAATTATTTCGACATGCGGCATTGATATAATGGACAGATCAATTTTTTCAAACAAAATACATTAGGATATGGTGAATCCATTAATTAGCTAACATTGCCTAAAGCGATGACTGTTTCCAATATATGTAAAGTTGAGTCTTTTTTAATTACAAAAAGTCATGCACTAAATGCTCTTCTATTTTCTTCTTTGAATGAAAAGCTAATTTTGAGTGATAAAGATGAAAGACCACGTGTGAAGAGAGGATTTTTCTTTCAATGCACCTTCATCTGGGGCATGTCTCATCGGAATAATTGCAGGCACAAATCATCCAGTATGCCTATAAGACACCTTCAAGAGCAATGAAGGAGGATTGCACAGCACTGCCCATAACTGTAGTGGCCATGTAAGATGCTGAATTCTATCTTTACCGTTCACGAACCGTTTGTCAGTGAAAATTCATGATTCCGAGAAAAAAATAGAATTCTATCTTTACCGTTCACGAACCGTTTGTCAGTGAAAATTCATGATTCCTGAGAAAAACAAACGACAACACTTGCCATTTTCTTGCTTCCAAGAAAACCTTCCAAAGTTTTCCTCTGACATTGTGTGGGGTCATTAAACCTGTCCAGCACCCTTGAAGTAGTAATCATTCACCTTGGCATGGTGGGCACATAATTGAATATTACCAGATAAGCCACTCTCATGTACGCTCATTCTTGAGAATCTGTAGTGACATTCACGCAGTCTTTCAAAAAGGGCATATAAAATAAGCAAAGAAAGAGAATTAGGAAGAAGCAAAATAATACATCTGTTGATAAGGAGCCCATTGCTTAATCCATTCTACCACCAACCCCTCCCCCACCAAAACCCAGCCAAATCCTGAATCTTGGCAATCCTACTCTCTTACCGCCGCTAGGTAGATTCCAAATCATAAGGCTCTTTAACTTTAAAGACGGCAATAAACAAAGCCTTGGTGTTATAGTGGGTTATGCCTTGGGCGGTTAACTGCAAGGTCAACAATTCTAAAGCCTTGGCATCTCACAGCCTAAAGATAAGGCTTTTTACAGGCTTGGCAACCCAGTCCTCTAGGGCCGCTCTGAGTCAGAATCAATTCCAAGGCAGGGAGGGTTTTTCATGTTAATAACGTTATGTCATTAATCATTTTGAAGAGAATTATAATATCGCGCCATTAACAATATCCAATTACAGAGGTGACACTGTGGCTGCAACAGTGGGCTCAGGCATTGAGAGAATGGTGAGAACGGAGACTGGACCGAGCAGCGCTTCATTCTGTTTCGCCTAAGGTCACTGTAGGTTGGAATGGAAGTCCATGGCCTCCAACAAGTACAAGATGCATTAATTAATTGACAGATTGGTAATAGTTGTCCTAATTTTAGCTGGGTCTGGAATACTCTGAGTCAATGCCAGTGAGAGGCATTGCTCCAGGCTTTGGTGCCCTTGATACAAGACATGTCTTTGGCATTGAAATTCCCTGAGTCAACGTAAGTCCAAAGTGTGTGCTTTTAGAGAAGGATCTCATTGTCTGTTCAGCAGTTGGGAACTTTCACTTTGGATTTGCCTGGGTTCGTTCCAGCACCCTATTCATTGCTAATTATCTAGGATAAATGGTAGGATACCACAATGAAACTGGATCAAAGTGAAGTATTCGGTGGTAGGAAAGGGTCCCAGCTGTAAAAAATTCCCACCAGAAAAGATGTACAGGGTCTCCCCATACAGAAGCGTCCACGGCGTGCACCTACCCCTATTTTGTGCACATACCAGGGACAGGAGAGTTAATGGTTATAGGAAATATGAAACCATTCTTACAGTGCCCAGCAATGCACGTTTGTGGGCTGAAAAGAAGCAAGGTTTGACATTTGTACACTGGGCAAGTAAATTATTTTATGTGGCTCTTCTAGCCAAAATCTCTAACTCTCACCAAACAACCTTTCCCTGTATGAGTCTTCACCTTCATTTAGAGGTTTCACCTATAAATAATCATGAACAGAATTCTCTGGGGTGTATCTGCTATGTATAAAATGAACTCTCTGAGAAGCAGGAGGAGGGACCTCATTACCAGTCAGAATCAGGACTGGAGGACTTCCACTGGACCTGAGACCCCTGTGCAGTAGACCTCCTGCATCCAGAGGGCAGCTATAAATAACATCCGAGGAGCAAGAGCAGAACCAGGAGTCACAGCATGGAATAGAGAAGAATGATGGGGCTACCAAACTCACAGAGTAGGTACCATGTTTTTGAACAGGAGGCTGGATTGCAGAGTAGTATGCCTCTGGGCACTTAATTGGGGAAGTTGGGCCAGCTGTTCCACGGAGTTTGAGCTGAATGCTTCTGGGCTGAGGCTTAGAGCAGTGTGGTATGCCCCCATAGGCATTTATTTGCAGTCCTAAAAGAACTTTGTATCATGTCCTGAAAAACAACTCAACTCAATCCTGAGTATTTCTCACTGTCATTACAACTTGTTAACTTACTTAATACATGATTTAATCATGAATTTTGCCTGAATTCTGTGTAGCCAATGCAATCGATTTTAGAAGCTAGAGATCAAGTAGAGAATCGTAATTAAAGACAACATAGTACAGAGTCGGGCTGCAGAAAATGCATCCAAATCTACACTTCATTTGTGAAAATGACAACAATAACAACAACAAAACCCTTAACATGTGATGGACATGCAACTGAATTTAAAGATACATGTAAAAATATGCATGACATTACTAAGAAAGAATGAGTTGTGAAGGTAGGGGAAATTTTCTTATAATGTCAGCAGAAAACAACAACAACAAATTCTGATCAACCAGGCTGGAGCAAAAATGATTCTGCCTAGAAATTAGTGAATAAATATTGTCATATGATAAGATGATCAAAGATTATAGTGACAAAAATTGAATCACAAGATGATGGTGGGGTTGGGGTTTGTAATTACATTAGCACAAGTATGTTATTATTCAGGATTTCCTTAGCGGTTATGTTATTTTTACATGGTAAAATTCTGTAATTTGGGGTGATTTCTTTTCTCATTCTAAACATTCATTTTTAAAGTAGTTGTATAGTCATGTTTGTCTGTTTCTTGAAGAGGCCCTACAAGATCTTTAAGTTTTTGGTGCACAAAATCTGGACATACTCGTGCAGATGATGTATCCACGTAGAGAAAATTATTAGGGTCAGTAGATGCTCTTGTCATGGAAGTTAGAGCTGTTAAAAATGGCAGAACTCTGATCATCTGAAAAGAAACCGAAAACTCACAGATACACTGAGTGAGACTCCCTAGAATAATTTTGGCTAACTTGAAGTAAATTTGATAAAAACCTTTCAATTGTTTTCACATAGTATCAACCGACACAAATAATTATTATTAATTATTAATGAGGACATTGATCCTAAGCTCAACTAGCTTTTTGGTTCGATTATGCAAAAACCTTCCTCTGGAAATTCCTGAACGACCAAGACTGACTTCAAAGTATGTGCTTAGCCACGATCAACAAAAGTGTGCGATGCAGATTCCATAAAAAGGTGTTTTATATTATTTTTATTGATCTTTTCGCAACTCTCTGGATTGCAATATTCTTGTTGTTGTTGCTAATTTATGGGTAGTATTTTCAAGGGCAGTGAACCTGACTGGGGTAAAAAACTCTAATATGTCATAAAAAATGAAACACATTTCTGTCGTGGAGGCATACATTGTGCACACCTCAGTAAAAGCACATCCTCCAGAGGAGGTTCACTGCTTAGCAATAGTCTGAGGGAGGATCTGCCTGCATAAACGCTCATTACAGTGATCCTTTGAACTTAAACTTTTAATTAACTTTGAAATCCACAATGCAAATTTACAATATGGTTGCCTTCAGAAATTATGTCATGGTTAAAAGGTCGGAATAAGTTAAAAATAAAAGGTTTTTCTTTTAATATAATTTAACTGGTGGCCATAAATTCGCTTCAGTGGATGTTTAAAAAATTAAAAGTTGAATGATGAACTATTAGATACAGATACTTGTGCTAACTCATGTTTCCAAGTCCCCGTGGTAGAGGTTTAAAAAAAAAACCCAAAAACAAAACTCTGCCAACACAGGTTGGCAATTAAAACCCACCAGCTGATCTATAAGAGGAAAATGCGACAGTTTGCTTCCAAGATGAGCAATGTTGGGATTCCTACGGAACAGTTTGATAGTGTCTTAGAGAGGCCCCATGACTCAGAATAGATCCAATGGCAACAGGCTAGTTATTAAAAATAGAAAGACAAATAATTCAATTTCCAACAATTTCTTTTAAAAGTATAGCCTTCCAGATGATATTCTCCAGGGATCACGCATTTGTCCTTGGCCTCAATTGCTAGGATAGACATTCAGCCTTGAATGGGAATTCTCTATAGAACAATTTACCAAAGAGTTACCAATATGGTTCTCTTGAACTTCAAATAAGGCATGTTCTCAACTATTTTCTTCTTCGCATTGTGTTTAAATAAGTTATAAATGTGAAGCTTTGAAAAAAAACTAAATTATCATTCCGGACACCCATTCGGTATAAAATGCAGAAAGTTTGCCTAAGTTGAAATTAAAAAGGCTTTGTTCCACACTATATTAACAACATCAATGGCAATATAATAAGAATTAATAACTGCATAAAATGAATGAAAATATTTTAATCAGATTTTATATTTATTGAAATCATAGATGAAGGAATGAGACTCAATAAGGATCTTCCATACTTCTAAAATATTAATCTTTAAAAATAATCTATAATGTGCTGTGCAAAAAAGAATTCTAATAAAATTCATGTATCTACAGATATATGTACAATTGATTACATTTCTAGTTGCCATTTGATTCTCTCTAAAGCATCTGATTCCATAAAAGGAATAAGACACATCTAGATTCCAGATACTCAACCATATACATGCTTTCACTGTCAATGCACTTAGGATGGTATGGTTAACTCATCAGCAGGCAAGAAGGAAATACTTTGAAAAAGCAGCATTGATACATGTCCTAATTATGAGTGCAGTGTTAATTACCTGGTTTTTTTTTAACCTGTCAGTAATTTTAAGACGATTATCTTAAGTATAAATTCCAGGAATGCTTTGCATGTATGCACACACACGTACACTTTGTGCCTACAATAATAAGAAACAGGAAAAACACAGGAAGAAGAAAGAAGGTGGACTGGGAATTCTCATTACAATTCATCTCACCTCTTCCATCATCTCGCCTTTCTTCCAATAGCGTGTTATACCTTCCGAGTAAAGTTATTTAAAATTGATAACAAATCTGTCTTGAAAGAATTACAGCTCATAAGTTCCTTAGAACTGAGGCTGGTGAGATCTTTGAGTCACATATCTCGGATATGTTATCAGGAGGGTCCAGTCGTAGAGAAGAACATCATGCTTGGTAAAGGAAAACCCAAAAACTATTGTGAGTGGGCCCACTCATAGGACCCTACACAGAAGTTCCAGGGCTAGGCTTCAGATGGTTGTGGAAACAGAGAGCCCAGCCCTCACCTTTCTCTTATGGAACCGCTGGTGGATTTGAACTGCAAACCCTACAGTTAGCAACCCAGAAGAAGACCCTCAAGAAGCTGGACTGGCTCAATGGTGGCTATAACAGTGGGTTCAAATACAGCAGGACACAACCCGGCAGGATGGCAAAGACTGGACAGAGGTTCATTCTGTTGTCCAGACAGGGTCACAGGAAATCAGAATTGACTCCACAAGATCAAAGAGCAGTGACATCTAATAGTTTAACACCGTTTATGAGGCACTCAAAGAATGCTGCAAAACTGGTATTAGTATGCACATTTTAAAATGCACCTCAAAAATATCTCTCCATTGTGCGTGTAGCTCCAAAACTTAGAAATGATGCAAAAAATGAAAATACGTTTTCAATTAGATAATGGGGGTTACTTAACTGCACCATGTCAATGTATTTTATTGTGTGGGAATCTATCTGCGTCTGCCTCTCCACTTCTTATTAATGGCCTTGATTCTGGAAAGTCACTTGCTAATTTTCTACTGAAACGATAGCCCCAAAGCTGAGTTTAGGATTTTAGCATCCCAATGCACATAATGTAAACTGCTGAAATGGTTGCCAATGATAGAGCTATATCAGTTACCCGCTTCTTAGACCTACACCCGAAACCAAATTAATTTGCCTAAAAGGTATAGTCAATACAGGCATTAAAGACATTACAAAAACAATGACACAAAAATCAACTGCTCAACTTATGAGAACTTGTTTTATGTTTAAGAAGAAATCATTGTAAAAGTTGTTTCTGAAGCGCCGTGTCTTGTTGTTCCATAATATGAAAAAGTACAGCGAAGGATATAACTCGAAGCATGCACAGCAAGTTACGGAGAACAGAAGGAAGCAATGTTTATTGCAGGTAGGCGAATACAGGTAGTCCTCGACTTAGCTGTCATTGCTCAATTGGTTCTGACTTAAGTCGAATGACCTCTCTTAAAAAAATACATTATTATCACCATTTATTGTAAGTGTCGTTATAAACCTACTCTGTGAACATCTGAGATTGGTAACCTCAGCATAAGTGCCTGGAACATTTTATGTAGTGCATATTAGGAACAGCAGGATGGACCCAAAATAAAGCAACACCAAACCCCAGCCTTAAGTGCACTTCTTTGGAAGTTGGAAATGTTGTAAAGCCAAGGGGCACCTATAACAATAAATAAAGAGCCAGAAACGTAAAGTATGTGCTAATATCTTGGCAAGTTGACAAACTTATTCATAAAATAATGTAAAATGTAAGAGGATTTATGAATCTTTTGCTCCCATATATTAAGGGAGCAAATAAAACAAAATATATTTTTAACCTCTGTTAAGATGATAAATTGGCCTTATAGCATTTAGTCTGCTCTGAGCAAAGATTAGAAAGAAGTTATTTTTTAACCTCCTGTTTTTCACCAGAGTTTAGTTTCTATGATTTCTCTATGTGTGTGTTTTCTGCTTGCTCCTGACTTTGAAATGTATAATTCCTTAGGAGTATGGTATATAATTGTATAAAATACACCGATGCGGATCGGCACTTTGCCAAGGAAGCAACAGTGAAGAAACCAAGGGGCATATTGCGCTGGTCAAGAGTGCTGCAAAAGACTGCTTTAAAGTATGAAAAGAAAAGATGTTACAGAGAGGACCAGCATGAACGCGAGCCAAGCCTTGATATTCCAATTCCTCTGCATGCATGGGAATGCTCGCCAGTGAATATGAAAAATCGTGGAAGATGAGATGCATTTCAATTGTGTTGGCGAAGCATATTGAATGCGCTGCCAGAGAGCAAACCAATCAGTCTTGGATGGGGAGCACAGCCAAGGAGGGGAGACTTTGTCTGGCATATTTGGACCTGTCACCAGGAGGGACCAGTCCCTGTCGAAGGGCAGCATGCTTTGTCGAGGATCAGCAAGAAGGAAGCCTCTCCAGGAGATAATGGACTCCGGGGCTGCCTCACGGGGCTGTACTGGGAGGAGGGGCTCCAACAGGCGGGGTTCCTTTGGTGGTGCACAGTCCCCGAGTCGTAACCAGGTCGCGCTATGACACCACCACCAACGTCAAGTGTGACTTTTACCCAAACTACATAAAAAAAGCACAAAAACCTGGAAAATGTACAATGTGTCAAGGTACGTTGATAAGTAATGAAAGGGTATGGAGAAGATGACTGCTGACTTACCCCTTGGCTTTGCTTCCTGAAGGTTTTCAGACTCCAGGGAAATGCACTATGGTGAGATTTGGGATATGTAATAATGTTACTTTTCTTGTCTACAAGTTGGTCATGAAGGCAGGCTTGTCATAGAGAAGCGGGTAGAAGGATGTTGAAAACATGGAAATGAATTCCCTTAACATTGCCTCTCCATGGAAATGACTTGGAAAATTGTCAGAGTTCTAGGCAAACTCTAGTTTGAAAGACCACTGAGGCAGCTTTGAAAAACCATCGTGAACCTTCAAATGTTTTCTCTGAAAATCAGATATATGGCAGTCAACCTGAGAGAGCCCCCGTGCATGACCATCATGATTACGCTACCTGCTGGCACACCTATCACCTGCTATGGTTGGCCTGTTCCAGGATGAAGCTTGTATTCCCAGCTCACCAATTGACTATCAGCTAAAATCATCAGGGCTGATAAATCAGTTGTGACCTACAAACAATTGCTGGTCTGAAAGGTTAAAATTGTATTGCAAAATTTGACATAGGAGGGGGGGCTTTAAGAAGTTTGTGATAAACTCCATTTTTTTTAAAATTCTGCTTCTCCATCAACTTTGTGAAGGCCCCTGAATGTGTGCTTGGTTAATTTAAAAGCACTGACACATAATAGAAAGATTGGTAACAAAATTAACTACCTGGACCTGCACTCTCCAATGTGGTGGCCACTCACTATTTAATTTAAAATTAGTTTAAGTTCCTGAAATGAATTTTATTAAATTTACTTATTTATTATTAAATTTGCTTACTTAATTAATTAAAATTTAATGAAAACTCAATTTCTCTGTTGCGTAAGCCGTATCTCAAGAGTTTCGCAGCCACTGTGGCTTGTGGCTACCGTATTCATGACACGGAGACTTCACACTTGCCACCGTCACAGGACATTCTCTATAACAGAGCTGAAATAAAACTCGTTGCTATTGAGTCCATTCCAACTCATAGGACAGAGGAGACAAGTCCCTGTGGGTTTCTGAGACTGTCAATCTTCATGGGAGCAGAAAGCCTCCTCTTTCCCCTGAGGAGCGGCAGGTGGTTTCAAACTGCTGAACTTGACCATCACAGTTCCAGTAGAATATCACTCCCCCCAAACCCACTACCATTGAGTCAGTTCTGACTCCACCCAACCCTGGTTGGCAGTTCCAGCTCACTCAGTGACCTCACAGAAGGCAGACCAAGAGAACTGCCTTGGTAAAGACTGTGACTTCAAAAACCCCATCAGGCAGCCAGTCTGTCTGTCGCAGGGAGTTGCTGTGTGTCTAAAGTGATTCTATGACACTTTATACTATAATAACCCAGGAGTGGGTGGAGTCCCAAGGTGGTGCAAATGACTGAACACACTTCACCGCCAACTGCAAGGTTAGAGGCCCAGTCCCCTCACAGGTGCCTCAGCGGGAAGTCCTGGTGACCGACTTCCATGAAATTCAAGCCAAATCCATTGTTGCCAAGTGAATTTTGGATTACAGGCAGTTTCTGAACACCTTACAGAGCCCTGTTTCAGGCGGAGAAACATGACATCTCCGTGAATTGGAATCAGTCTGTCAGGAGCTGCTTCTTGTTTGTTTATAGAAGCAGAGAGCTAAACAAGACTTAAAAAAACAACAACAACGTTTTATTGGGGGCTCATAGAGTGAGCTGAACAAGACTTAAAAAAATATTTTTTAATACGACTACCCGATTTAACTTTAGAAAATCAACAAATGCCTGGTCACATAATTCTCACCTACCATGGTCATGATGTTACTAGCAGAGAAATCATGTAGGGCCGAAAGCTATTTTCAAAGAATATCTCCGCTGAGCACTCAGGGCTGAATTAGTAGCAGGTTAAATCTGACTAAAATGGAAATACAGGAAGACTCAGAAACTTTCTGGGTCACTTTAATTGATATTGGTAATGAGCTAATGAACTTAATGTGCGTCTATTTTTCTATCATTTGCAGGTGCTTGAACTAGTAACATTTAAAAACATCACCAGTACGATTATCTTTCAACATCCTAAGTCTAATCTGATTTCTCTTTATTTACCAATAAAACACTACTACTACTTGCATAGTTTGGATAAAGGCAGCCAAGTTAGACATGGAGTCACTTTTTGAGAGGGAGAGAGAAAATGCCTAAAATAGGATTTAAAAAATAATGAAATTGCAATTAAGAGTTATAAATTCATGCCTTATTTAGTAGAAGCTAATAAACTCAATGATAAAGATGGAAATGTTAGTTCTATTACATTAGAAAAGGAATCCCAGATTGTCCTGTCATAGATTATATGGCAAAGAATCAGAATATGCATTTCTCCTAGCCATAAATTACATAGCCACAGAAAGATTAATAACAAAACTGACCTCTGAAACACTGCCCAGTAGCCCAGTTGAACAAAAACTTGAATGCTGTCTTCTACCAAAGAATTTTTGGAAAAAAGAGTCCATTGGGAGAGATGTGCTGGTGTGAAGCTTCCTTTTATAATTTTTTCCCCAGCCACCCTCCAAAATGTATACTCCCCCAAATTTCCAGCCTCTTTTGGGAATAGTGAAGAAACACAGATTGTTGTATCCCAGCCTTTCAAGGGATGTCAGGATTCATAAAAACATCTAGCTAGCATTACCCCTGGGTTTCAAAGTTTGGTAGGGAGACAGGATTGGTCATTCAGTGACCTAAGAAGAACTGTGGACCCTCATCTGTTTTGGATTCCGATCTCAGCTTTCTAACTCATTTCTAGCAGGCATTTAAACGCTCTCCTCTAATCTCCCAAGGAAATGTGTGCTCTGCATAAAAATGCCCTCCTTTCGGTTAAGCATATCGCTACCTGGTTTTGAGATGAGCAAAAATAAGTCTAATGTCAAAGGTGAAATAATTTAACTCCAATTTGTGTGAGGCTCTGTTCACTGAAGAGGAAAAGAAATGGATGCCTCGAGACCATGCCATGTCTGACCATTTGGACCATAATGCATTCAACTGCGCCAGCATCTTGCACGCTGTTCTTAAACTTAAAACAGAAAAAAGTGTGATCCCTGGTTTGGAACAAGGAGACTAAGAGAACAATTACGATCCCTCTCACAGTCTTCACTGTGTTTCTAAGGCGCTAAAGATCGATTGATAATAAAACTGAAATGCTGTCAGGTCAAGGTCCCTCTCACCAGCCAATTTCTCTTCACTTAAAAATGGTCCCAAGAAGAGTCGATTAAAAACCAAAAAAAAAGTGAGGTTAATAGATGAGATATTTACCCTCCCCAATGGTTGAGATAATTGAGCATTAATTTAAAACAAGCCAATTTGAAATTCTATTTCAGCTGACATTACCTCCTTTGAGGTCGTAGGGGTTCGAAGTCCGGTGCCCTCAAACGGTCAACATAACAGGGTCTAACGAAGGCATCCATGTTTAGCTATTCCCTCTTCCTTTACCAGGAAACAGCCTATTTTGTTTCCAGCTATCTTCAATTTCAATGGATAGGTCAAATCAGAAAACAGATCGCGACATAATGGATTACTGGTGGATCTACTCCAAATGGATAGCAGTGTGCAGCTTGCTCACCACTCAACTTCTTCCTCGTCTCCTCTCAACAAACTTCATTTTTAAAAGCATGTAAGTCATTTCAATAGGCGACACACAAAACAGGCAGGTCTGATTTTGAACAAGCCAACTCGAGGTTAGTTACACAACTCTTATCACTTGTAAGCTGGGCAATTGAGGGAACACGTTGTGGCTGTGTGTGTGTGTGTGTGTGTGTGTGTGTGGTTAACGCATTAATGGTAAATCTAAGGGGTATTAATTTCAAATAGGAAATTAATTGTAATCACTATGGAACATTAACCTCTTAGCACCAGGCACTGTACCTAAGTGAGCCTTCATAGACAGTACCTCACCTCAATCCTCCTAAGGACAAAGAAACTCGCAGCCCAGCAGGAGAGGATGCCAGGGCCAGCAGGAAGGAGCAGGACTCCACAACATGAGAACAAAGCTGAGTTTCCTCTCAAACGAATAATAAAGGATCCACACCCTCGACTTCTTCAATATTCCTATGCTTCATTCTTGAGATCTTACAAATTACACTGACCGCTACTAACCTGGCTACTATCCTCAGAAACTCACTGAAAGTCTTGGGTGAATTAATAGTTATTACAACAACAAATGAACCCAGTAGGCAGAGGTGTTTGCGCTTCATGGGTCGACCTGTCACATCGCTAACCTTTAGCAAAGTCATCTGGAAGTTTTACATAGCACATCACCTAGAGACATATAAGGTGATGTTCTATGTTCTTCAGTTGTTTCTGATTCTCGAATAAGCTATTTCACGGGGAAATTTGGGCAGATTGAAATCACTTCACACAAGGACAGCGAATGCTATAACTACAACACAATATCTAGAACAGTGAAAATTAAAAATCGCATGGCGTGAACTGGAATTAGGGGTCGAAACAGTGGACACACCGCCTTAACCATCACAGGAAGTGATTTATAAGGACTAGGAAGGGCATGGTGCTGCAGAAGAATATTGAAAATACCCATGGGCTGCTAAAAGATCAAACCCATCTGTTTTGGGAGAAGTAAGGTCAGAGTGCTCCTGAGAGGCAAGGATATTAAGACTTCGTCTTCCGTACTTGGCACATATTGTCAGGAGAGACCAGGCCCTGGAGAAGGACCTGATGCTTGGTAAAGTGGAGGGGTGCTTAAAAAAAAAGAGGAAGGTCCTCGGGATATGGGTTGACACAGCGACTGCACCAATGGGCTCAGGCACAGGAACAATTGTGGGATGGTGACGGAGCGTGCAGTGTGTCCCTCTGTCGTGAATAAGGTTGCCGTGGGTCAGGGCCAACTTGAACGCACCTAACTGAAAGAGGCAGGACGAGATGAAGGACTGCAGTGGGGTGGGCACAGAGCATGGAAGAAGGAAACTGGAAGACACTTTGGCCGACTGGCTGTAAGGCAAGAAAACCTGAGGTTTTCCAGAAGAGAAAGTCCAGACATGGTGTACCCAAGAGGAACAATTATGGAAGTCAAGTACCTAACAAGGTAACAACTAATCTAAGACTCTCACAGCCTATGCAACGTTGGCTGTAGCTTTAAGTAAGCTGATCTGAGTGTGCAGTAAAAATAACAATTACACATACAGGATGGAGACTGGAACTTACCTATACAGTGTGTAAACTACCACTAATTTTTATTACTCCCAAGTAGCATATTCTGGAAATTCGCGAGGGAGAGATGTCTTGAGGGATTCTATCACGGACAGTGCTTTTCTTAGGACAGCTCATCATATTCGGGCAGCGAACCCCGCAATGACCAGGCACCCCTTTCCGTGAGAACAGAGAGCTCCCTTTGAAACAAGTGTTCCATCCAAGGCCGTCCCCTCTGCACTCCGTCACATGAAGAGGAGCAGGACCCTTCACAGCAGCACCCAAATCTTGTTTTCAACACTCTGTGGTGGTGTATTTACCGCTTACAAACAACAGGTTGAGCAGAACAACAGAAAATGAGAAGTTAAGAGCAGACAGTAACATGCTAACATGACTTTTCAGAACCTGGCCAACCAGCAGGGAGTAAGGGCAGATTCTCCATGGACACTGGATGCCATGCACACAAACGGCGGTGTACAACAGTGCCTGGCAGGGAAATGCAAAGATGCTCTGTACATAAGAGCTCTCCGGAAAGCAGTCTCAGCTATTCCGTACACATTCAAATTAGACTCTTTCAGGGAGGGTCTGAAGAAAAGCTAACCAAAAGGTGAGAAGGTAGACCACAGTGATAAATAATATCTCTGTTGTTAGTTTTTGCAGTTTGATTTCCTTAGTAATTTAGCCAGCTGGTCACTTTGGGTTATTATTGGGTCTTTGAAACCTAATTTTTAGTCTCTCTTTAAAAAAGGAGGAAAAACCCATAATATATGGGAGAGGGACAGCAGAGAAGGGGGGAAGGGAGACTCCGGATAGGGCAAGATATGACAAAATAACGAGGTATAAATTACCAAGGGCACATGAGGGAGGGGGAAAAGGGGAGGGAGGGGAAAAAAAAGAGGACCTGATGCAAGGGGCTTAAGTGGAGAGCAAATGCTTTGAGAATGATTGGGGCAGGGAATGTATGGATGTGCTTTATACAATTGATGTATGTATATGTATGGATGGTGATAAGAGTTGTATGGGTCCCTAATAAAATGTAAAAAAAGAAAAGAGGAGAAAAAAATGATTAGGGCAGGGACTGTACAGATGTTTTTTATACAATTGATGTATGTATATGTATGAACTGTGATAAGAATTGTATGAGCCCCTAATAAATTGTTAAAATTTAAAAAAATAAAAATAAATCAAGTCAAAAAAAATATATAAAGATACTGATATTCATTTTACACAATTTTTTAAAGCAAGTCTTCAAACTGATTCAAAACGGTTCAGTCAAGCTGACAGGAACAAGGGCCATACACAGATGGACCGAAAGAGAAATATTCCGAGTGGCAAACTTTAACTCACATAGGAAGGGGGCAGAAATGTCTCACTCAATGATGGTGGCCAATTGCACCACTCTGAGGCTATGTTGGAAGTGAGGAGTTTTGAGTGGGGTACCACTGCCATCTTGAGAGAGATGCCTGCTCTCCCTTCATAAGCTGCCCTGGTCCCTGCTGGTCCTGACTAAACCACTTTGAAATGGTCAGAGGCTCTGCTCTTCATAGTTCACATCACGGCATGAATCTGGTGTGGATGCTGTGTTCAGCACTGTGCCCGATGGAAGATACAGGAAGAACAAAAGACAGTCTGGCTATGATGAGAAAAATTAAGGTCTCAACAGTACAGAGAGTTGATGTAGCAAGAGTCCTTATCAGAAGCAGGAAATTAACTACTTATGTGGCCCAGGGTGAACCTGCAAGAGAAATAACAAGGTCCACATTGTCAAACTTGTGTGTGTATATACATATATACATACATACATAAACATACATATACATATATATGTGTCTATATACACATATACATATATGTATATATATATACATACACATACAACAATGTGGAAATGTGTCAGGATAAATGTCATAACCAGAACAGAAACAAAGCTCACTTATTAGGATTTTTTAAGATTGCCATTATGTCAGAGTACATCATTGAAATGATTTTCAGAGCCTAGCTATGAAAGTGGTGCACAGAATTCCTCAGGGACACGGTCTTGATTCTGAGCAGCAGCAAACGTCAAGGCCCTGCTTTGAATCTGACCTTCTTCCTCCTCGGAAGATCATTTTCAAGAGAGAGTGAGAGAATTAAAATGAAATATTTTAAATGCTTACATTCTCAAGTGGCTATGATGCGGGCTGGCGCAGCAGAGTTAAAAACTGGAATTTCCAATATACTATGTTTTCCCATCACCACACACACACACGCACACGCACACACACACACACGCACACACACGCACACACACACGCACACACGCACACACGCACACACACACACACACGCAGTTGCAATCTACTGTCAGGGTAAAGGTATTTTTATTTTTTAAATTATAAATCCTCTAAACAGGGCAAAGATTTATAAAGATGAAGACATTTTCCACAAATGCTTTCTATTATAGAAAAGAAAAAAGACAGATCCCCTAAATTCAATCCCCTTCTTGCCCTTTATGCCCCTCCCCTCCACCCCGGCTCCTGTTTGAAGATCAAGGTATGGTAAGCAAATCAACAATAGCGATGCCTCACAAATCGTTTCAGGTACATGATACTAACCTGATTTGGGCTGAGTCCCAAGGAAAGGGACATATGTAGAAAAATAAACTGCATTCTCTGTTCCCTTTCAATGACCACTTTCAATAATTCTTTACATAAAATAGAAATACTCTTTTGACAAGTTAAAAATAAATAAGCAACTTCTACTTCCCTTAGTGAGAAGGGTATCTTTAGTTTTAGAAGGTGGGAAAATTATTTTTTTCAAAAGTAATGTAAATGAATTTTCAGGGTCAAGACTAGTGACATACCTGGCTTTGGATACCAGTGAAAGTTAGTGCTTCCACTCTTCTCAGTCTTGCTATTGTGTGCGTGAACGCACACGCGTGTGCACGCGTGCAGAGTATTACAATCTGAAAGTTATTTATCATACAACTTCTGGCACATTTCAGTAGAGACACACAAGCAGCTCTATTACTTATCTGTTCCACTATTCATCACAACATATTTTTATATTGAATTCTATAGGAATAAACTTAGATGATTATTACTCAAAGTATGAAATCAATGGGCCAATCATGTAAACCAGTAAGGTATTCGGCACAGATCTTACTCAAATACACACAGGAACATGACAGGAGAGGAGGATTTCAGAAGTAAAAAATGTGTATTTTTTACATAAAGGAATCCATTTCATTCTAAACTCATAAGGATTAGTTAAATTTTTCTTCTAGGCTTCCATGAAAATAACACATCTCAGCATTATGAAACAGCACATATGAAATTTCAAACCCAGTCCCTATTTTTTGTTTTTCTATTTCAGTTCCTTCTTTTAACTGATGTGAAAGCCAATGCAATTCAATTGGCCAACTTGACAATCTGTTTGCTAAAATCATCCAAACTGACACTTCAAAAAGCTGGATGCAACATTGAGTAGAAAAAGGGTTTTTCGGTTGTTACTGCTGTTTTAGTTTGTTGTTTTGCTTTGTGTTGGGTTCTCAGTGCAGATTTCCCAAGTATGGCTGCAATTCTTTCCTTCTCCTCAGTGAGAAATAGATGTCCTTTTAGTTGCTCCTGACACGTTAACACAAATGGAAAGGTCTGAATTTCACACTTATAAGGCTCTACCTTTAAACTCTTATATAAAGTTAGAAGTTGCCTTTAGAGAAGAAGGCAATTTATTCTGGCACCTTACAATAATTTCCAAATCACACCACATATCATTAATAAAGTTCTCCTACAGAGCAACAGGGGGAGCTCACACATATTGGATTCGCTCCCCGTGTTTTGCCTCTCATTAGACAAATGAAGGCTCGGTTTCCTAGGAGAACATCCCTACACCCCTAGAATCTTACTGCAAACCCAAGGGAAGAGCTGGACATCATTCTGAATCAACATGGACGCCAACATCACCTGGCATTGCTCTCTTCTTCCTCTAAGTCTGCTACATGCCATTTAGGGTGTTTTTCCTCTTTTAAATTTTATATCAGAAATGTCGTTGGAAAAGGTTCATAGTTATGATTCATTCTGTTTACTAGAGCGTGTTAAATAAAATGTGTTCTTGGAATCCCACATGTAAATGTTTGAGAATGAGAATCAGGTCTCGTTTAAAAACAGGCGGTTCACATTTCAAAATTAACTCTTGCCTATAGTGGGCCATTAAGAAATTCCGTTAACAACCACAAACATTTAATAAAGCTGAGCAAATCACTCATATATGAAGAGCCGTCAGGGAATGAAAACCGCTTCGGCCACAACCCTTAGTCTATGTAGGTCAGCTATGCAAATGTATTTAAATCCCATGTTTGCTAATTATACAAATACATCCATATTTTGGACTCTAGTGTTTATGACAGACACGTCCTACAAGTCCAAAAAGAAAATTAAGTACAGGAGACCATACATGTGAAGCATTAATGTGCAATCCAGAAAATTCAACCACTTTTAAAAAATCTGCTATGTACTCTTTCAGTTTTTGTATTTAAACCGTGCTTACTAGGCTCCTGAGCTTGGACCTGCAGTGACTTACAAACTGGACAGACGACGATCCTCGCCTCTAATTTGCTCCTGGTTTAATCTTAGTCCCATTTAACGAAGCCGACACGTACCCTCTGGCGTTCTACTAATTGCTTGGTGCAGGGCTGACTCCTGGGACTGAACCACAAGATCCATCCCTGTAGACTGCGGGAGCAGTGCAGTGAGCAGGAGGTTAAAAACTCCCCATCAGCGGAGAGGGAGAATTCTTTACTTAACTCAGTAGTACAAATTATTTCCAGGTGGTGATAATTATTACTTGCGGTGTTTGATATTCCGGACTTTGCATCTAAATTTATACTTGACAAGTTAAACTTTTCATCGTGTGCATTTTCCCGTAATCTCTCAAAGGCCAAAGACAAGGATAGACGGATTAGTGATGGGTGAAACCAATTCCACCCAAAATGGCAACACTTAATTACAAGGCTTGTTGTTTATAATTAACTGTGTAAATCACTAACTTGAAAGTTTCTTTTCAAAGTATTTAAAACCGACTCTTTTCCCAGGGGGATTTAATACTGTATATTATTACATAGTTAAGTATTATTTTGTTTGCTCTATGGGCAAGAAGTGCAATTGACACATTTTACAGACTGTCTTGCCAGCAAATTTGGAAAATGGTAACGAATTGCAAGATGATTACCTTACAGTGCTTCTTCACACTTGAAACCATGCTGTCCCATTGTACAGGGCCCACGGAAATAAGGCGTGTGGTGCCAGCAGCCACTGAGTCCACTGTGACTCCGCCACCCTTTAGAGCGGGATTGGCCTACGAGGCTTTCAGAGCTGCACAGGAGCAGACTCCCACCTCCGTGTCCCACGGAACTGCTGGTGGCTTCAAACAGCTGAGTGCTCAGAACCTTCCCTCGCCACCCTGCACCTTTATGCTGCACATTTTGAATATATACACTTTTTTTTAAGTAATGAAATGTGTAACTGAAGAAAGCGCAATTTCCTAAATTACTGTGAGTAAATAATTTCTGGGAGTGGAGAATGAGGGTCAAATTAAAAGTTGGAGGGGAAGTGTGTATGTGGTGGGGGGGGGGGATCCATAAAATTCATGAAAAAAAACTGGAACAGAAAGATAATAGAATTTTTCCATGATCTTTTTGACGCTCCTGGGTATAATTTCTGAGGCTCTCCCCACCCCACCCTACCCCCTTCCTGCAAGCAGGATTTAGATTTGGAAACCATTTAGTGAGAAAATGCTACATGTCATATTTGATTTCTAATGTTTTCATCTAAAAGTGTCTAATTATCACTTCAAGAAAAAAGTAGAAAGAAATGACTTCCATCTTACAGATGATTAGCTTCATGTTCAGAGATATAAATGACCTATTCCTGATCTCTGAGCTGATAAGAGGTAAAAGATCTAGAATTTGAACTCAGTTCGCCTAAACCAAGCTTATGTGTGTGTTTATATCTTGCTACCGCACCACTAAAAGTAAATGATTCATTTACCATGGAAATCTGTTATCGATGGAAACAAGGACACCAAAGTATAAATGAACAAGCATTAAATTCTAGATGCCGCAGAAATGTCACGTTAAAACTGAGTCGGTGTCAGAGTCGGGCAGTAACAACAGTCCTGCAGTCCCGGAATTGCTACTGAGTTAGGGTTTCTCCAGGGCCTGTGCGGTTTCACATGTTCAACACTGAGGGAATTAAAAACCGAACTCTATCAGCCAAACCTACCACAGTGCGTAGCAAAGAGAAGTCTAGCACATGGTGATAGATTCACTGGTAAAGCTATCAACAAGGTTTTTGTCGGGAACAAAAATCCCACTCCAATTTCCAACAGAGATTACAAACTTTAAATCTCCCTGGATTCCTAATTCAAATGTTTACCTTTCAATTGGTTGGTACAAATGGTTCCAGGTTGGTTCTAATTCTTCCCGAGGCAGGTTGGCAGAGAAGGGTGGTCATGCTCTTTGAAAAGATTAGAGCCCCGAACACCTCTTGGGGCAGCCCACCCTGCGCACAGAGGGTTTCCATGAACAGAATATCAACTGCATGACAGACAACAACAACAACAAGAAGCAATTATTGATACCCCACCCCACCCCAAGCTTTACGTCCAGCTTCATTCTTTCCCCAGGTCCTGGTGTTGCTGGGTCATTCCAGCCATCTGAAAGGCTGAATCATCTGGCATCACAAAGTCTGCTTTACAGAATTCTGTTTCTCTTATTCGTCAAAAGTCAGTGCAGATTATTTTTCCTGCTGCTGAGAATTAGGTATGGTTTAGCAACAGTAACCTTGAACCTCAACAGATCACCTACCTGATGAGCAGTGGGTGAGCATTAGAGACTCAATCCGCTAAAAACCCATTGCTATGAATGGATTCCAAGTCCCAGAGACCAGATAGGGCGGAGCAGAATGGCCCCCTAGGGCTTTCCCAGGCTGTAATTTTTCAGAAAAGACTCATCTTTTCCTTGCTGACCAGCTGGTAGGCTGGAACCAATAATCCTGCATCACCAGGGCTCCCCAAAGCATCAGATGACATTCGTCACCTGTAAAAAATGCTGTCATCTAACTCTCATCTTCATCATATTTATTACACCTAGTATGAAACATGTATCATTTTTGTTGAATTTTAAAATTTGGGACCAACTTGGCTTTCTTGTACAAAACATACACCTTCTGGTTCCTTGAAATTTTCCAAACACTTACCATCTTCCCTTAATCTTTTAAAGTGTCCTCATGGACCCTTAAGGTGTTATTTCAGGTAACTTACTTTTGTCAACTCTTTCCAAAGCACTCACTTTCCCAAACATAAAGGGACTTGCCTTTCATTCCCAAGTGCCAGGCATAACAAGCACAAAATCAGCCACAGGGATGGAACAAACCCCACCGTCTGTGGGCAAACATTCCACTCGAAGGAGCCCGGGTGGCAGCGGGGGCTCAGTTGGACAGCTAACCACAAGTTGGTCAGTGGTTTGAAAGCACCGGCCTGTCGGCAGGAGACAGATGAGGCTTTCTACTTCCATGAAGATTCACAGACCAGAACACTCAGAAGGGCAGTTCTACTCCGTTCGATGGGGTCGTTCTGAGTTGGAATCAACTTGCTGGCAGTGAATTTTTAGTAGTGTCAGAAGTCAGTGGATGTTGTTTCTGGAAGGGCACTGGAATGCTATGGGTACCAGCCCACATGGGTTAGAGTCTGGAGAGCACTCATTACAAGAGATGGGTGGATAGGCATCTACTGTACTCTCTTGACACTCATCTTTCTAACCACCATCACAGGGCAAAACCCAACTCGATCCCATTCAGTCCCCATCAGTGCTTTCAGCACAAACAATTTAGGATAAAAAGCTGTAACTAGTATTTATTTGTAGAGTGCAATTTTATTGATTTCAAGCTGTTAGAACCCTTTAACACCTTACAAGTAACCTCCACGTGTATGTTCACTTTCTAAATTATATGCGCAATCTGTATTTTAGAGTGAAAATAAACAGAGATATTAAATCGATACAAAGGTCCACCAATCTGCTTGAAAACAATAGCTCTTTAGCTCTCACGATGAAACAGGTTGCCACAAATACAAAAATAGAATTTTCAGAAATAGCCTTAACTCATTGTGTTCCTCATTTTCAGAATAAGAGGCTGCTGACTCAAGGATTCACTTAATATAATTTTTGATTCTGATATGGAATCTCTTTTAATGGGCCACATGCCATTTGAGATAGTCTGGATGCAATTCAACCCAAGCCCAGGAGGGTAATACAGTATTTAGTAAGCGGGCTCCCAGGAGTCAACTGTGCCAGGCTTTTTTTATTTGCACACGCAGCAGGGCCCCAAACCAGGCTCACTGTACCGAATCATACCAACAAGCGAAGTCAGAGGACGGGGAAGCCACCCAGAGACCTGTGGTAGCCAACAATGCAGCTTTCTGTCCTTTCCGTGTCCAGAACCTTCTCCCTGCAGCTTCTGCAAAAGAGATTAATGAGGACAGCAGCACGAGGGAAGGAGAGAGGCTGGACATGGAAGCCCAGCCAATATTCCATTTGTAATCAGTCGCATCATCGCAGCACAATGAGACTGCTGCAATCTACAATTTACAATGTTGGCAATTTACAATTCAAATGGGTGCCTTGGTTTTTGAAAAGAATGGACTGTGGACACATCAGTCAGTATGATGCAAAAATGCCCGGTCAGGTTCATTTTAAATGCACATTTCACTTGGTGCTGCTAACTAATCACTATCATTACTTTCACTGTTTACGGATGCAATATTTATTAGGCAGAATGTAATTTGGAATCCTTTCTTGCACCCAAAGCTAATTCATTTTCTGACTTCCAGAAATATTTATATCCTGATTAGACATATTAGGTCTTTAAAGCTGTTATCCTAAGATGATTTATTTATTTCTGGAGCAGTGTTACAAAAACTACTGTAAAGGAAAACCCCACACAGATTCTGAGAGAGAGAGAGAGAGAGAGAGAGAGAGAGAGAGAGAGGAGAGGAAGAGAGAGGAGAGAGGGAGGGAAGGAGGGAGGGAGAGAGAGGAGAGAGGAGAGAGGAAGAGAGAGGAGGGAGGGAGAGAGAGGAGAGGAAGAGAGAGGAGGGAGGGAGGGAGGGAGGGAGGGAGGGAGGGAGAGAGAGAGAGAGAGAGAGAGAGAGAGAGAGAGAGAGAGAGAGAGAGAGAGAGAGAGAGAGAGAGAGGCTGGAAGATACAGGGGAACAGGGAGCAGACAGAATACAGGGCTGAGGAAGAGGATTTAGGGGCCAGCATCTCCTGAGTCTGTAACCTGCTGTTAGATTCTGACTTCCCACTAAGGCCTGTGGCAAGACTCTTTAACTTGCTTGCATCAATTTCTACATCTGTAAAATGGGGATGGTGATACCCACCTTACAGGCATGCTGTGAGAATTAATTAGAAAGCTTGTGAAAGGCTTTGAAGATGAAACAGGCTAAGTAAAAGCTAACTATTATTTGAGAGAACTGTCAAATGCTATAATTAGACAATGGTAAGTTCCACGACATGACCTAGTCCAAAAGGATCAGAGTTCCGGGAGTCAGGAGCACAAACCCGAGCTTCCCCCACTCCGTCTCCTGCAACAGAATCAGGAACAAGGCCCACACCTTAGATCGTGTACTTGCAACCAGTGGAGTAGTGACACTCCTGGTAAGCTGGCACAAACAGTCATCAAAGTCCCTGTGGCAGTTTGTGAAGCACGTTGGTGTCCTAAGGGATGCGGAAGCCCAAAGGAAGAAAGAAAAGACGGTATTTTCAACACCACTTGAAGCACAGGTGGAAAGCAAGCAGCAGGTAGCTCACACTGCCGTCGCTATGCCATTGTCAGGTGCAAGTGGGCGGGAAGAACGCTGGTGTGCCACGGTGCTCATCTCTGTCTTATGTGGTCTGCTGTTCGTGTTGTCTGGCTGTAGACGTCCCCCGCGAATGTCAAGATTTCAGATTGTGTTGGTTCTCCCCAGAGTAGGCGCTATTTTAAAAATGGCAAAAGCATTAGCTTCCCTAAGACCCTCTAGCATGCCTTTCTCTTTGATAGCCATCTGTGCTTTGTCTTCTGAAAGAACTGTTTACTTTGTGTAAACTCCGAGGTCTTTGATTTTAGTTTATGCACGAGAGCATTTAAAAAAATAAAAAGAAAAGGCAATTTCACCAAAACAAAGGCTTAAAAAATGAAGACTCGCTTGCAAATGAAAACAACAACAGCAACCCAAACCATGTCCATTATTTCTTTTTCTCTCTCCAAGATTCCTTTTCATAACTGGTATAAGCCAAAATCTTTATTCTTTTTTTAATGTCTCACGGCTTCTCGTGATTAAAATATGAGCCCCAAATGAAAAGCTACTTCACCTCAAGGCAAATCTGAGTTAAGTTGGTCAAATTGCTAAACCCTCTACTTCAGCCCACTTCAAGGATCATTTCCGCATCATACGAATTCCTTCCCCTTTTGACTCTGACAAGATACATTAAAAAAAAAAAAAACATTTCCCTGAAACTGGTCTAAGAACGTCTCCTAGATGTGCAAGCCTGTTTGGCAGCACACAGAGATTGTCCTTACGAGCACATAGTAAAAAATAGCAGTGTCTCAGATCTGTATGTTTCACCAAGATGAGACGGGTTAAACACGAAATCAAGTCTTCACAAGATGTTAGAGGGTTTGAAGGAAAAGTCAGCCATTGAGCACCCCGCACTGTGTCTCATGAGCAGTTGGGGAGATCCTGGCTACTGCTGAGACCTAACTCTGCTGTGATAAATTCTTCAAAGTGTGCCCAATATGAAAAAAGATAAGCTACAATAACCACTCAACAAAATTACTAAGCATCCAGCAATTTAAACAAATTCAGTTCCTAGACAATATTTATACTTATATAAAATGATTTATACTTGCACTGGCTTAAGCAAAATCATTTTTGCCTGATAAGTAGGCAATGAAGTTCACTAATGCTTAACATTTCCATTAGTTTAACATGTCATATTGAAAATTATTTTAAAAGTTGATATTTGAAAATAAGAAAATTATTAATTATTTTCCATGACAGGATAACCTCTGGAACATCTATGGTTGACACTTTTGTGCACCAATGCGGGGCGGGAGGGTAATCTTTGGATTTCCGAAATAATTTAACCTAACTAAGGGAGAAAATAAGAGGCAGAGCATGGAAGGGAAGGAAGAAGGGGGAAAAGAAACTTTCCAGTCTGAAATATTTAGCTCTCTTTTGTTTTTAAATGTTCTATATATTACTTAAAGTCCCTACTACTAAATGAGCTGTTTTAAAATGTAAATAATAATACATGATATTCAAATGGCTTACTGACTGTCCTTTGAAATAAGTCAAAATATTTTATTTTTTTAACAACTGAATTTTGAGAATGCTACACACAAAACCCTCTCTATATCATTTGCAGCTTTGACATGTAGTTTCTCAAACAGAGAAGTAAGTATATGCATAGGATTTGAAAGGATGATTCTTTACAATTCAATTACTCTTCCTCTTTGTCAGAAACTAAAAAAGTACAAGCAAGTCCCCGGGGGGAGAGGGGAGAAAGACAAACAAACAGGTGGATAAAATATGTGCTAAAATGAAAATACAAAGTATGTTTCTTAATGGGTCCATTGCAGTTTTTCTACTATAGCCAATGTGATAAGTTATAGTGATCAGACCACAGTAATTATATTTTTACCTACTGCATTTAGTTGCACTTTTGACTGAATTGTTTGTGAATTCAAGCACGGTGTCGAAGACTGCATTTTCTTAAAACCGTGCCTCTAATTCCTATTTAGATAATTTTCAGTCTGTTCTTTCCCATGACTAAAACCTTAGGACCTTACCAGTAGCCTCTATTTAATAGCCTTAAAATGTAGTAAGACACTCAACCTTATTCTACTCTTGAGAACACTGGAAACCAAAAACACAAAAGCCAATCAATATAATACACCCTAAAAAATAACTCTATTCAAAAAGAGAAGTCATTTAGTAACAGTTTAGAGGCAAATTTGATTTAATTCTAAGGTGGTAAAATATCTAACCTGCCTAATGGTTTATCAATCGTTGCCTTTGTAGCATCGTTCACTGTATTTTATAAATCCACTCTTCAAAGAGAATTTTAGGGCAAATAAGCCCATGGTTTTATTCCAAGGATAGATTCAGAACGCCAAATTGAATGCCAAGTTCTCTGAATCAATTGCACATACTGCAACTCATTTCACAACTCTGACTACTTTGTTTAATCTCTGGATATTAGAATACAATAAGACTGCTTGCTGACAACACAGTCAGTTCATAATCTGATTAAAAAACAATGAGATGGCAGTGCTTGACATATCATCATCCCCCTCGTACAAATCAAAGCAGCCCCTTTAAAGTGTCCAAATCATAAACTTGTTTTGGGACGATTTATACACTAAAACCTATGCAGTAAATCTGAGAGGTGGACACCAAGCAATAGAGTTCCTTTAGTGGATGTTGTCCTAAAAGGGTCAAATTCTACAGATCTGGAATATATTCATAAATATATGTACATATTTATTTACATAAGTGTACATAATCTGGCTTTAAAAGGGTTATGAAAGAATAGAATTAAAAGATACTGGAATTTTCTCACAAGTTTTCTGTGGCCCTTTCATATAAAGCATTGACAAACAGTATTTTTTTACAAAAATTCCAAAGAAAACTACAAAAAAAATGCTCCCCCCCAATCAATTCATCTATCTTCACAGGAGACTTCTTAATAATCAAGCCAACCTTCAGTATAATTAAGTAATCCACAGATTATTTTTTTAATTTCATAAGTATAATAAGTCTTTTATAATAGCATTCATTGTAACAATTCACGCTGCATGTTACATACATGTTCTTTGGTGGGTGAAAGAAAGAAGTAATATGCACCCAATGAATATATATTCCAATATATCAGGGCTTCAAATTGGTTTGAAAATGTCGAGCAGACATGGCAGAAACAAGGGCAGGAAGCATCAGTGCACCTTAAAAACCAAACATCTTGTGGGTCAGATTTTGGCCACATTAGGAAACAGTCAGTACTCCACCTCACTATGGCAGTTGGTCATACCTTGACACAACCTAGAGCAGCTGATTGATCGCCATCTTTGATCAGAGCACTGATGTCTACTTCCCATTGGGGTCAAAATGCAGTGTGCAAGAGACGTGGTTGCTATGCAACATGTACGATGTCCTGGTTCCCAGGCCATGACTGAACTATCTCATTCTCATTAAAAGCCCTGCAGGAAACTTGGGAAAAGCTATGTTTATAAAAACTATAATATACATACCGTATATAATCGTGTATAAGTCAAGTTTTGCAGCACTTTAAAAATTATTTTATTGGGGCTCATACAATGCTTATCAGAATCCATACATCCATCCATTGTGTCAAACACATTTGTACATTTGTTGCCATCATCATTCTCAAAACATTTGCTTTCTACTTGAGCCCTTGGTATTAGCTCCTCATTATATGCATTAAGTGCCTTGGCTGATATTTGGGTCAGCTTATACTCGAGTATATACGGTAGCTACTTTTTTTTAACTATACATTGAATTAGTAACTTCTACTTTGATTTAAATTTGCTTATAACATAGAGCAGACGTTCAATTTTTGACCCAGAATTGGTGAAAAATATAGATATCCACAAGTACAGAGAAGTACTGACTATATAATTTCAGGGGAGGAGGTCTGATTTCTATGTAACTCTTCCTACAAAAGCTCAGTTCAAATGTTTAAATAGTAAAACTGCTGTCAGCTGCATTTGAAGTTTATCACTGACTGTCATTTCCTAGAAATTAACTTTTGAATCTAACATCAAATTAAGGGAAGTATACATAATTTTACTTTAAAAATTATATTAGGAAATGATAATATCAAGTGCAGTAATTCATGGCTGATAAAATAATAAAAGTGTCATAGCCAAAAGAGAACATTTAAAACATGCCTTTATTACCCATATATTGTTGAACCAACTTTCTAAACTTTTTTTCATCAAAGAAGTAGAAAAAGAATGAGTGCATCTTTCTTGTTCTCTCTTTCACCTTCCTTGCCAACTCACACCCCTTTCTGATCCTTACTTTTCATGCTAAGCTTAAAGAATTCCCTGTGTCTACAGCTGTCACCAGGTCAACGAAGCCTGGGGTTGAAACCTTAGGACGAGGTTGTAAAGTCATTGGGGGATGAGTTTCCGTTCCCACATAGGTTAACTCTGGGATCTAATGCAAGCTACGTGGTACTCTGGTAATTAAACGCATTGCACATCCTTATGTGCTCCAATAAGGGAGAGCAATCATACTCAGCTTTAGGAGAAGCCAAATTTCTTTCTTGGCGATCTTCTTCTTCTTTCCCCAATCAAGGTCCTTCAAAAGACTTATCTCTTCCTTCCTCTACTGCCTTCCCATTAAAAGTTACACTTATTAGTAGCCTTCAGATTAGTGATCTCGCTACCACTTCTTCTCATGCATGCTATTTACCTGGATTTTCCTTTGGGGTCCTTTGAGCAGCTAAACAAGTCCTCCAAAACTACATGGTGCTGGGCTGTAGGCACTAGAAGTGAATGAGCCTGTGACTTCCATTCTAACAAACCACGCTCATAACAGCCTACTCTACAGACAGCAAGTCTACTCGTGCACACTAGGGAAGCAGAAACAAAGACATGGGACTGGAGGACTGTGAGAAGGGAGAGAATACATTTCAGACACGTACGAGAGCCACGATAAGGGGGAAGGCAGAGCCCATCCAGAAAGACGCTGGAAAACCCTTTGTAACAGAAAGCTTCTGTCTTTCTAATGAGTGCGTGTCTCTCCTGTGGGTGGGTCATTAAAGGTTCAGGTATTGGTAAATAAGACTAAATTCCAAGTCACAAAAGAATTAGTAAGGGACACATAATATTCCCCGGCATAAACTATGATGTGCTTCATTCAGAATGCCAGTCTTAATCACATAGCCTCTGATTGCCAACAATTAAAATCCAGGTCTCCTTTCTTCCCCTTTGTGAAGAAGATGTAAAATTCACCCTGTCATATTACTGACAAGTGGCACTGAGCTGGTAAAGTGGTGTATTAAAACTGATTACACTGATGAATAGTCCCGTAAAAATTGGTTCAACGGAGCTTTATCATTTTTTAAAGGAACAGAGGAGAGACATACCGGGCAGAATATATAATTGTGCTGTCTCGCTCTATCGCAAAGAGGCATCTTAGAAATGCAGGAAGTAAAAGTGGAGGCTGGGCTGTTTCTCGCTGTAGTGAGTGCATCTGGTTAAAAACAGCCACGGCTGCTCTTAGTGGCAGTCAGTTCAGACTCTTGTGCGGACGCGATGTGCGTGAAGAGCAAAATCGCTTCAAAGGACGGTGACGTTTGTAACCTTTCAGAAAGAGAGTGTCTGGTCTGTCTCCTAGGCCCCTGCGTGGGTTGGAACTGCTCACCTTGTGGTTGGCAGATGCATGCTTAACTACTGGGGCCATGCAAGGAATCTTTAAAGTGATCCTATCCAGTCAACCTGGACCAGCATTAACAGGGACCTGTCAGAAAATATCGTTCACGATGCAGGACTCCATCTCAGTGCCATTGCATCAACGCCGACTCGTTGTGACCCTGTAGCACGGGTTAAAACCGGGCCTGTGACTTTCCAGACTGGGAATCAAATGGCCCATTTTCCTCCGGAAGAACGGCTGCTGGCCTTTTGGCACCTATAACCACTACATCACCCGGCTTTAACAAAGCGAACTTACGTGGCCGCGATATGCATCTTCTTCTACATCAAATAGCCACACCCAGCATGATACTGTCCTCACAGGGACCACATTGACCGTTGATTTCCCAGGAAAACAACACGCCACTTCAGACGACGGCACCACAACTACACACTCCCGTAGGTCAAGGAAACGGGGTCGGTTCACAAACTCTCAGAGACACCCCACTCTAGTCCAAAGACAGCCTGCACACTGCGGCGGAAGGGATACCTCTACCCCTTCTAAGCGGCTAGAAGAAGGCAACCTCATGTGGTGTGGCTGTCACACATTCTAGCTAGTTAGGGCAGCTGTGTCTGTCTAGTAGCGTTTTGTATTGTCTTGTCTCTGGGGCCTCGGAGCTGGAGGAGGGGAAGCCCTTCGAATGATGGTTTAAGACTCAAGAAGCAGTGAATGTTCACATCAGAGGTTTGCTGGATGAACCCAAGGCAGCCACTCGCCTTCTGCAGTTCTGTCCTCTCCCTACTGTGAAGCGGCACTATAATGGACAGTGTTGGTGCCGCAATTCTGGCTAGATCACTCATTGCGATCAAATCCACGCTGACTTGTAGCGGCCCTTTAGGACAGGGTATAATGGCCCCCGTGCATTTCCAAGACTGTAAATCTTTTTTTTTTTAATCTTACTCATTCCAATATATACCGGTATACTGCAATATATCTCTTCCCTTTCCATACAGGTATGTTGTTGTTCAATCCCATCAGGGGGCTCTTCCTACTGTCACTAAGACTGCAACCCTTTACAGGTATAGAAAGCCTCCTCTTTCCCCCAAGGAGTGGCTCGTGGTTTCGAATGGTCAACTTGTGGTTAGTAACCCGGCTCTTCACCACTGTGCCTGCCACCAGAGCTCGGGGTAGATAACAGATCATACAGTGGTCTTCCCTTGTTCTATAAATAATACAGCAAGAATGGTATGTAGGGCTAAGAAATTCTTGGGAAGAGCAGGCTCATGGAAATAGTTTTCTAAGAATTTTTTTTTGAAAGAGGGGGCACGCTCCCCAGTTGTTCGGTCCGATAGGCAGGGACTCCCATGTAGGCTCCGCCACTCATCAGCCGCAGGACTTGGGATAAGTTACTCGACTTCTCTGAGGGTTGGCCTACTTATGTGTAAAATGGGGATAAGAAGAATCAGCACCCAATTCGTGAAGCTATTGTGGGGATGAAATGATGATTAAGTATTGATTGCAGAGCATTGTGGTGGTCATTCATTGGAGCTGGCCGGACTAGACACGGTGGCTTTGCAAAGAGGTGACTTCCTTGATCATGGAAATCTTATGTCAAGCTTGGAGACCAAGCTCTCTGCTAAAGAACATCTCGCAAAGAATTCTTGGCATTGGGGAGGATGCTGGTATTCTTGGAAATATATAACTACTTGTGAAGATCCCTGCTGTACCTTGACTGAATTCAACCCACCTTTACGACAAACTCCAGCCATGGTGTGTGTAAACATTAACCATGGCCACCCTGGTCCTGGAGGGCTTCTGTTCAATTGGGAAGAGATTGAAAAAACACTTCAAGTTTCACACTACCATGGTCTATGCATAATGCAAACTTATAAACTTCACTCACTCCCTGTCATCAAGGCAATTCTGACTCAATGCGACCCTGCAGGACAGAGTGGAACTTCTCTGTGGGTTTCCAAGACTGTAACTGTTTAGAGGAGTAGAAATCTTCCTCTTTCTCCCCTTTATAAATGAAGTCTATAAACTTAGGATTCAGAAGTGGGTTCCTCAACGAGACAACCCCAAACTGCAAAATCTGGAAGATAAGCAAGAGAGGGCCTCTGCAATCTTATACAGGGCACAACAACTCTCTGACTGGAATGACGAGAGTGGACTAATAAGAGCAAGGTTTGAAGCAAAGAAACCAGTTTGCAAAGCTTTATAAACAATTATTTTAACACCAGATTATAGAAAAAGAATATTTCCAATAAATGATGAAGATATGCAGATGTACAAGATTCCACGATGGTGTTGTGAAAGCCAAGCCTATTATTTATGTCAAGATTCAAAAGAACAAGAACAAAAGCTTTTCATGATTTCAGGCTCCTGTATCATTCTAGTGATAAAAAAATATGTATTGGGACCCAAGGAAAGTGCACATCTTTGCTCATATTGTGATGAGAATGCTAAAAACTAAATTTACTCTCTGGTCTCTTTTCCTAGTTTTTCCATTGCCAATGCTAATAAATACTATATTTAGTGTCGTCCACGCTCAGCATGGATTTAAAAGTTTGCTGTCGGTAAAGTAAATGACAAATGCATGCTAGCAACATCTCTATCCTCAAAAGTCTGGGTAACTCACATGTTTTATGCGCCTTCTATTGAGGATTCAAAGAAGCAAAGCAGATTTTGATTATTATGATGCTTCCAGTAAAATGAATGAAATGATTAGTAGCATATCTTTTTTTCCAAAGTGCTTTTGAATAGACTTATAGCTATTTCTTAAAACATCTTCTAGAGCATTAAAAATATAAGTGAGCAAAATATGATCATAAGAAACAAAATTATGTTCCAAGGCAGAAGTAAAATGCATTTTATAATCAAAGTTTGGGAGAATACATTTGCAACACTTCATTTAGTGCGTCCGCTTCATTGCTGGGTTACCAGCACAGCAGAAAAGCTAGCCAGGCTGTCTGCTCTCACCTCCGCGCGATGCCTGCCTTGCGCAGGTGTGCTCAAGGGCTTCTCCCTCTCCCTCTGAATCATCGGGCAGACACTAATGAGCATCACTCTTCAGCTTTAATTATTGGCCTCTGACAAGTCAACATAATAGGAATCAGCTTAACCAAGCATACTCCCTAGTGACATGTTCAATTACTCAGGTTGTACTTCTCCAGGAGAGGTCTGAGGGGCTGCTAATTTAACACTGTCAAAAAAATAAACATAGGTATCACTTACAGTTTATCTTTTGACCTTCATGTCGCAAAATCTAACAGGATATGCTCCCCCTCTCTCCAAACCCCGGAAAGGATCTAGATTAAGCTAGAGACAAGGTCTTTCCAAAAAAAAAAAATTTCAGAATCTCTCTGAGGTCCATACCAACAAACGGGCTTATGTAATGCACTTTGCAATCTAAAAATGCTAGGATCTATTTAAGAACTAATTTGTTAAAAAAATAAAACCTGTCCTCTGGTGCTAATGCTTCATTAGTTCATATCAGAACCAAACCATAACCTTACTAGCTTTTCGTGTGAAGATGAGTTATCATAAGTATAAAGTTAAATGCACATTGGCCTAGGAATTTAAGCTATCATTTTTTCAACAGATATTTTTAAGTGTATGCTACAGCAGATAATTAGTTATACTTCCCTTCCCATTTTAAGTCATGGAAAGAAATTGGCATTTTGAATTCACAATAATAGTACAATAGCCTTCTTAGTAAGTTATCCACTAACTTGCACCATGATTGAGTCACATCATCAGGACAACTCATTTAAGTCATGTGAAAAATCAATCGCTATAATAAGTATTCCTATTAAATCTCAAAATTCTTAAACTCGCCTTGTACAGAACCAATGCAGATCTACTGGTTGTCAACCTTTTGTTGTTGTTACAGACTAAACAGCCCTAGAATACTGAGATGTTAAATTGCATCACTCCTGAACAAGAAGCCCTAGACCATAAGATAGACCTTCACAAATTCATTTCAACTGAAAGGAACTCAAAGTCTGTGTTCTCTTGGACAAATATAATTTTTATTAGAACTACATTTTAAAATAACACCAATTTACATATTTTATCACAATTTTATTGAGATGTAAACTCTGAAGAAGGCAAGAGGGGAGCATGTATCAATTTTCACTAATCGCAATGGTTAGGCCAGTGCCCAGACCATCTATAGTATTTGCTAATAAAAATAAGGAATGGATTCATTCCACAGTTAGCTCACTTTAAATATCTATGTATATAAATTATTTTAAATTTATGTCCTAGCTCTGTCTTCTTTTCTCACTTAACAGACCATTATAAACTGTAGGCTGATAAGCTGTTGGAAATCTTTCTACAATGGAAAACCATTATAAGCTTTTCTGTAGGTTATGAGTAACCTATTTCGTAGGTTATTTGGTACTGTTGTTCTCTTTTCTTCTTTAATGATATGGTAGCATTGTAAGTTCTTTATGGAGGAGAGTGTAAATATCATTACATCTATCAAGTAGTTTATTTTTCAACTCCATTTATTTTTCTAGGCTAAAATATTCTGAAGATAGGCACTGTTGATACTCTAAAACTTGGACTGCAGAATAACAGAAGAGGAAAGAAATTCATATTAGAATTATTGAACCGTCTATTTTAACAAATAATGACTGAGATACATAATACTATGTTTCTAAGGATTTTTTTCAGGAAAGTTTCTTTGTAAAAATTTGATATTCTAAGTTCTTAGCTTTTTTCCTTTTTTTGCCAACACAAAGCATTTAAATTTATGATCAGATCAAAAATGGAGAATATTCCCCCACTTTACTAATCCATGAATAAATTTATTATCTGATGGCTAAGTGTGGGCTAAACTTGATTTCTAAATTTAAATGTCACAAAACACTTTTTTCTCCATGAAATATTCCAAACTTATATTATACTACCCATTAATGTAACAAGTTTAAACTTTACGTAGAAATGCTTCACAGTAATTGATACACATTTCTGTGAGAGTATGCAATTGATTGTCATCTACTGAACTACACAAGGATTCTTACAGCTAAGGCAAAGGGAAGGAATGAAGAGAGAACAAAATCTGAAACAGTGGTTAAACATTCCTAGGCATTAATGAATAATAGGAGAGATTTTTTTTTAATTCCTCAAGACTTCAGCAATGTCTTAAGGATGGAGTCCCAGGAGTAAGGAAAGGGAGCTTTCCAAAATGACACAACAGACCCCCCAGGCCAACACAGCTCCCCACCCCAAACTCAAGGCACTTGTTAGAGGAGGAGGATCTTTCTGTGCCTTCAAATTCAATGAGCCCAAACATCACGGTTCAAAATGGCGCAGAATAAAAGGACCAGTTTAGAGTGGCGAAACTGAGCTGTGTTCCATTCTCAAACCTCAAACTGAGATCCTCCAATCAGTATTAGGGGAGAGAAAGCCACTCTCATCGCAAATGAGGTTTTCAACACAATCTTTGACCAAAGATGTGCATCGGTTCAAATCTTTCCTCAAAGCCTGGTTAAATATGAGATTTATCAACGTAATATTAGAAGCAGAAATACATTACAGAACGGAGGCCAAGAAGAAGAGATAAGTCTTTCCAATGAAATTAGAAAGGAGGTGAGTCAATGGAGCTCAGAGATAAGGCTCAGCTGGTCTGGATGGCACAGGTACAGAGGAGAAGGCCCTTTGAGAGGGGCAACAGTGGGGAGAGAGACAGGAGGCCCAGAGACATATGAGGAGAGGGACAAAAGAAGGGACAGGGAGACTGAGACCGAGTCGATAATGAGCATGAATGAGGCAGGCCAAGGGGGTGAGAGTAAGCACTTCCACCTCAGACACTGGGCTGGCTCTTCTTCCACTTTGTTGTTACAGAGACGGTCCTATCTCATCCCCAACTATCTGTGGGAGTCTCGTTCCACAAACACCCAAACTCTAAGAGCGATTACCTGTCCAAAGCAAACACAGACAGTTAACAATGACGGGGCTTACAAAGGTAAGGAGGCGCTTTTGAATGGACGACTCTGGAACTTACCACGTAGATAAAAATGCACAAGCCTTCTTTTCTTTCTCCTCAGCTGACTTCGGTGTTAAAAATCTCATTAAAATATCGAGGAGATGTTCACATAAGCTCTTCCTAACCAGGTGACACCTCGACAACTCAGGAGAACCTCAGGTAAATGGGGCAGATCCTTATGGTCTCTGTTTCTCAATATTTGTGTTTCTCACATCAACGCGAGGGCATTTTTTATTACTATTAGAAATCAGAAAGGAAAACTAACAGTTATTTGTGTTTCCAATGTGTTATCAAGAGCTAGTGACCTTTTCTGTGGATTTTAAGAATCAGATTTCTTTGGCAAGAAATTCTGCTTCTTCCCTGAGTTGATCAATTCCCTGAGACAAGAGGACTTGAAGCAGAAGGCTGCAGGGACACAGGCTAAGGACACATACCATCAGCATATGGTTGGGTGGGTGGAGCTTAGACCAGCACATGTCCACACATGCAAACCGGCAGTCTGCTCACAAATGGCACCGTATGTGAAGATGCTGCTAAACTTATCACAGAACTTAACCCAAAAAAGTGTGAACCCCGGGGAGTCCAGCCAGTCTACATCTGATCGCCCACAGAGAGGGTAACAAAGAACCATTCAAAGGCAGGAACGCCAAGCATACCCGCAGCCTCTATCCCAAGTCTGTTGACCGCTACCGTTGGCTCCCCAATGGCTTTTAATTAGTCTTTTAACTAATGAAGCTGTTCTTACAGGACACAGTGACAAAATATTTCTATAACAAGGAAAACGAATGAAGATATAAATAAACAAGTCTGTCTGTGCGTGTGCATGTGTGCAAGTACACACACACATTTTTGGAATGACTGGAAAACTGAAGTATTCTCAACTCCCAATTTTTTTTAAATTTGAAAAGAAAATCGGGAGGGAGAGAAGCAAACAAACCATTTCTTAGTTGATTCCAACATATGGCCACCCCATGTGTTAGAGTGAACACGCTCCACAGGCTTTCCTCAGCGATTGTTTCACAGGACGGAGATCGCCAGGCCTTTCTCCCACGGCACTCCCAGGTGGGTTTGAATCTCTACACTTTAAATGACCTGTCAGCACCTCTAGGAAGTCTCCATAGTGAATGAGTGAGGATGCTGGCCATGGTTCCAATGCCACAGAGTCAATCATAGAGGCCCTTAAAATCAATATGCCTATTACATACATGGTTTTCTCCCTTTCCCCACAGCACCCAAGTGGATGTCCTGTGTTGAATTACTTTATTTGGTGATTCTGTGTCCTGTTGATATTTATATGGGGACACCCTGTTCTATCCATCGAAAGGGATAAGCCACTGGCATTACTGTGTCAATTCCTGGGCCTGTGTTCCGCTCTCCCAAACACATCGCTTGCTTTTTTGCACCAAGAAGCTCATCCTCTTGTAGATTCCTATAATCCCTGATCCCTTTCGTAGGCATACATTCAAAAATTTAAAACTGCGAAAGTTTCTGCCTGAAATCTCCAACAGAAGTCACTCACATCTAGTGGCCCTCACACACTTTCATGATGCCTCCCTCCATATTCCTATGTGCTCACCCTTGGCCATCTTTCACCTAGTAATTCCCAAGTTAACCATCTTTCACCTAGTAATTCCCAAGTTAACCCACCCTAAGGGCAAGCCCCATGCTGGACTTTACTGGTTTACCGTTTGCCTATGATCAGTGTACCATCATCACAGGTCCCAACTTCCTGGGATAATTTGCAAGACCATGTTGAAATTCTCTCCCGCTCTCCCTCCCCAAAGCAAAGAAGACAAATTAAAGTGACAGTTTGGAAGCAAACACTGTAACAATCCCCCAGCCCAACAGACACCACATTTCAGGCGGCACATCTAGGGTCTGTTTTGTCATCCCAGCATTGGAGAAAAATAAAACACTTCTACGGATATCATGCTTAGTAAAATGAAAGGACCGTGAAGAAGAAGAAGAAGAAGAAGAAGATGGGTTGGCACAGTGGCTGCAACAACGGACTCAAACATAACACAGGGCAGATGGTGCAGGACCAGGTCGTTTTCCTCCTGTTGAACACACGGTTGGTTGCTATGAGTCAGAACTGACTTGACAGCACCCAACAAGGATGCTGTTGTATGTCACTGACATTACCATCCTAGAAGTACGACCCAGACAAACAAACATCACAAATGACGGTACAATTAAGAAGTTACGTTTTCTCAGCACCAAATAAGTCTAATGTTGGGACCAGATTCCTAACTCTGAGGGTCATTCCGAGCTCACGAGACAAAACACAAAGAAAGGAATAGTTTTGCCCTTCTTGCCGACATAAATGAAAGCTGAAGTGTTTTACGTTTCAAATTTCAGAGTCATTGAGAAAGCCTGTGCCCAGGAATAAATGGGCAGATAATGGTAGAGTGATTTAACTTACAGTAATTTAACACAATATTCTGTATTCAAAAGTGGGAGGGCTTGATGGAAGATGAAATTTCATGTTGGCCATCTATGAACGCTATTCAACATTCAGGTTTTTATAAGCAACGTGAAGGCACTGAGGACTGCTAGGCAGTGAAGCTAATCCACATCTCCCAGACAAGGAGCAATCCTAGCCAAGGACTAGCTCCGCAGCCACTCAGGCAGTAAGGGGCTAAGGTTACAGGGATACCAAGGTTAAAACCAGGCATGAGGAAGCTTATTTCTTACTATCTCTCAGGCTGCAAAGCACTTTATCAATTAAGAATGAGAAAACACTTATTGTTGGCAACATATAATTCACTCTGTGGATTTACAGTCTCTCGTTATTGGCCTGTACTTAATCATTGCTTTTTTTTCCCTCATCTACTCGATGGGGTTCTGTACAATTTTTCAAGACCATAATTACAATTAAATTTCTGTAAGATGGGCTTATGACAGATTGCGTGTGCTTCTAGTGATCAAATCATCCAGAATCAAACTTGTCGGACAAACGAAGGTACTGTGCTTATGATAAAGCAACGTCCAAAGCTTGAAATCATCAAGAATTTCACCAAAGCTTGGAAAGTCTATTTTTAAAAAGTGGGGTGTGGGGGTGGTTCAGGGATGTGGAACGCACAACCAACTTACTCTTTGCGAACCATTCTACCTAAAAGTTTCATTTGTCAGGGACCCTCGCTGTGGACATACCTGTGTTGTCATTTCACCTAAAAAAGCATGAGCTTTATTTGGAAAATACTGATGATCCAAGAATCTAGCAAAGACACGGAAACCCCCACCATCCAGTGCTTTTAATACTAATGCATGAGCATTATGAAACACATCAATATTAATGCACAGCCAAATGCATGATGAAATCTGACCAAGAAGTGCTCCTCCATTTATCCTAGTTGATTTATTAATATGAGTAAAAAGCCAAATTTATCATCGCCCAGAGTGGCTGTCCACCTATCAGGTTGCCATTCTACAGCACCTGACAGGTTGAAACGACGCTGTTCACTGGCCTCCTACAACAGGCCCCGCACATTTTGAATACAGATACTCCTCCCAGCATTGCTTGATTACTTGGGTTACATTACTTTCATCGGGTCAGTCTGAGAGCTGTCAGAAGAACAAGGTAGGTGTGAGTGCATTCTGATTTGTTCCAGGTCTCAGGATCCACAAATAGTTTATCTGGATTAGCTCTGTCCATTCAGTTGTATGTGAGTGACGTGGTACATCAATAACCATGAAAGTAAGGGCATGCCTGCTTACCAACAGAATCCCCAGCAAAGCCTTGCTCTCTGTGGCCACTGAATAAACTTGACTAGGTGGATTAAGCTAGGATCCATCCATTGTGATGTCACATGAGGACAGTGCTTTTAGGGCACTGGAGAGTTTAAGACTGAAGTAAAATTTTGGCATCAGGTCTCTGTCTCCTCCACATAATAATGTATATATTTTAATCACCTGTGTCAATTTTTATGTTTCAATTTAAATGTACTTCCACCCAAGTGTGTCTCCTAAATGTAAAACTGAATCATCCTATGTTTGATTTCAGTAATAGAAAAGGGTTACCTTTGCTTTTAAAACCTTTACAAATACTTCAGTAAATATTTTCCACTTATATAGAGAAGCTCAAACCTTAAATGTAAAAATATCAGGGCCTCCCTTATTGATCTTGACTACCTGCGAAGCACTGAGAACCTGAGATACCTTCAACACAGGCATCTTGTGCCTTGTCCTCGAAGAGAATTAAGACAACAGGCTGCTTGATCCGCTCACCTGCTGGTGTTCATGCCCCACATCACTCCCGCCCCCCACCACACACACTTTTAACTAGAATGGAAATAAAGTAAATTTCAAGGCTCAAATCTCCAACTTTAAAAGACGATTGCTCAAAAGGTGAGTTCCCCAGACAATAAAGAAGGTCCAGGAAAAAAACAACCACACACTAAAACTCAGCGATCACTATCAGCCCTGCCCAAAAACAATCGAGGAAGAACAATTTTATTTACAGTCCGGGCAACATTAATGAAGCAGAGAACTCTTTGCTGACTAAAACCAGGAGTCAGCCAAGAGGAGAAACAAAGACTGCTTCATGAAAGTCCTAAGAACCGCGTTGCCAAGGTGTGAAGGGGCTGCTTAAATACCTCCCTCCGTGGCTTTGTACCTTGAACTACCCACACACATTCCCAGGGAAGGCAGTGGAATATATTTTAGGGAAGTCCCCCATGCAACTTCAGATACACTGTGAGAAAAGTTCAATGAGAGTAATTTGTACAGGGGTGTGAACTGCCCCTTAGCTTCTAAGGTTGACTTTGATCAACTCTAGGCAAGACTTAAAGGCCTGTCGGAAACTGGATTCCACAATGCATATTTATGTTTTTGCAATGTTTAACTGGTAGACAGGCTGGCGTTGCAACAAATAACTAGTTTCACTGCCCTGTTGGCTGTGGAAATAGTAATAACCATCAGCTGAGTGCAGTCGTACACACACACACACACACACACACACACACCCCGGGCAACATCAGGTACAATCTCAGCCTGAAGGCAGAAAGCTGGTGGCAGGAGGTAAAGAGTAAGGGTCTATTACTACTTGCCATTCTAACATTAAACATTTTCTCATTAACTCAAAACTGTTTCTGCTAAACCCAAAGGGTTAAAACCCCATCTTAATCTGATGAAGACTAAAGTCATGTCAATGTCAATCACTCATTCGTGTTACATTTACTTTGTACTAAGTTTCCTATTTCCTATTCATATAGGATATAAAAACCTGCCCCAAAATTTACAGCCCAAAATTTACAGCCCAAATATCTGTAGTACAGAGAGAGGGCTGAGTGGGACTGCTACACCTACTTCTGAACTGTTACTCTTCATGTTCGGCACCGACCAAATACACATCCATGTTCTGGCCATGTCCACGCACGCCTCTCTTCCTTATTAGACGGAAAGCACCCTAAGAGCAAAGGCGAGTCGCCTTTGCCACGCGGGGTTTCCGGCGCCGGCATTCCCTGCCTCGCCAGACTGCGAGGTTCAGTTGGTGCAGTGGGTTATGCGTTGGGCTGCTAGCCTTAAGGTCAGCAGTTCCAACAGACCAGCTTGGCTTTCTGACCCCTTCAAGGCTGACAGTCTCAGAAACCCAACGGGGCAGTTCTGCTCTGTCCTGCCAGGTAACTGTGAGTCGAAATTGCTCTGATGGCAGTGTTTGAGTTGGGTTCTTTGTGTCTTTGGTTTGGGGTATCCCAGGTGCTTGGGTGACTCTGTCAGAGAAGCACCGGCAGACTGACTGCAGGGAAGGGGATTTAATCTCCATACCCGCTCAGCGGGGAGGAAGATGAGGCCCCCTGGACGGTAGAGATGAACAGACGGGAACCCCCACATAGGCTTGCTATGAGTTGGAATGTACTTGGGGGCAGTGTGTCTGGGTGTGTGCGTGGGTACTGCCCAGGGGATCACTTGGAGCATTGCAGAGTGCCTGGCCCCAAGAAACGGCATTTCCCATCATCTCAAACGCAACGGAAAGCTGAACACGGAGTGTGGGAGATTGAAGAATGTGTACATTTGAATCACGGGATCGGTCAAACACCCCGGAAGCCCCATGGGCTGCCGGGAGAGTACAAGAGAGCAGGTCTTGAAGGAAAGATGCTCAGAGAGCTCCCTGAAAGCAAAGCTGAGGCGAGTCATCTCACACACTGTGGACCAGCCATCAAGAGGAACAAGCCCCCAGGAAGGACACGACGGGTGGCAAGGAGCGGGGCAGCAGAGAAGAGGAAGGCCTTCAACAAGAGGGACTGACAGCAAGTCTGAGAGTGGTCCAGGGCCTGCAGAGTTTAGATCTGTTGGCTCCAGGTTTGCTGTGAGTTGGAACGGACTCAACACCTAACAGCAGTGTCTGAGGACGGGACCAGTAAGCTTCTTCACTATCAGCATTAGCAAAAGGGAATGGGGGATTTTGTTCTCTCAAGTGAACCTTGGTTTGGTTTGGTTTTGACAATTATGTCAGCACTGTAACAGTAAAACAGGTACAATGTTGTGCCCTTAGAAAAGATTAACACCATCAAAAACAGTATTACGTAATGAAAATAGACTTTTAACCTTGGTAAATTTTATAACCCCCAGACCAAAAAAAAATCCCATTGCTATAGACTTGATATCAACTCAGTGAATGGCCCCATAGGTTTCCACGGCACATTCTTTCGACTTTCTGTCAGGAGAGCACAGTCCCTGGAGAAGGACAGCAAGCTTGGGAAAGTGGAGGGCGGTGAAAAAGAGGAAGGCCCGCCACAAGATGATTGACACCGTGGCTGAACCAATGGGCTCAAGCATAAGAGCAGCGGTGAGGGTGAAGCAGGACTGGGCAGTGCTTTGCTCCATGGTACACAGGGTCACCTTGAGCAGGCGCCAACTCCATGGCATCTAATCACAATGACAACCTTACAGCAGCAGGTGGCCTTTCACCAGCACACGTGCTGGCTTCTAGCTGCTTACCTGCAGATTCGCAGCCAGCTGCTTAGCCACTGTGGTACCACGGCTCCTTCCCAAAGAATCGGAAGCAATGACATCTCCTACGGTCTGGGTCAAATACACAGAGGAAGGGAATGACTCTAAAGAGCCACCAAAACCCAACATGCAGTTTTAGGTTCCTTGCTCCAATCATACGCAGCTACATAAAGTGAGCAAGGAAAACAAGAAGGTATCCAGCCTTTTCATATCACCATCAATAGTACGACCAATCCTACATGAACACACTGAAAAAATACACACCCATCTGAAAAGACAGCGCCCAACTGTTCATAAATATGAAGGCCCGGCAGTTACCAATCTGAATGGAGCTTGCCAAGGAGAGAGAGTTCGCTTGACTTAACTATGTGCAGATCTTATCAACAGATTCTTTGTGAACTGCAATTTCTACGGGGTGAGGGTAGGGGTAGGGATGGGTATGGGGGCTGAGGATGTTGGAAATTAGAAACAGGATTTATTTTAAATAACTTTCAGGATACCATATATATTTGTGTCTAGCCAAGGTTTTTCAGCACATTTTTAATGCAGTTTTTGTGGTAAAATTCAGTGCCTTGGCTGATATTCGGGTTGGCTTATACTCAAGTATATATGGTAATTTTTAAAATGGACTATAGTCAGGTTTGAATATATTTCAATTATTATTTTTTTGTGTTTTTCAAGTGTCAGGTACAGCCCGAGTATGAAAATATACTTCTAGTTCCAAACAACAGCATTTCATATTTTAGAAAGCAAAAAAACCAAAAACAATAACCCAAGAAATGGAAGAGAGATGTGTCTTGGGAGCAGGAGAAGCTCATAAACCTTAGCTCCGTTCTATGACAAAGCTGACATCAATGCGAAGGCACGCCTGCAGGTCATGTGTGTATGTGTGTGCGTGTGAACGCATGCATGTGAGCACAAAAGCAAGAGTGAGTGTGTGTTCATGCTTTCCATTACTTTTATTACATTAGCTAGGATGTGCATATAAGGTTGCCTATCACCTGAGGCAAATAGCATGATCAAAAAGATTAACTGGAAAGCAACCAGCCTCCACAAGCACCAAGAGAAATGTGGAGTCCGTGAATGAAACGCTTTCTGTGCTGTGCTGACAAACTGTGCCCACGAGCAATGACTGGCTAACTTCTGGGGGGGAGAAACAAAAGGCAGAACCCAACCCACCCAACAAATAATTATCACTAAAAAGAACTGAGAGTCCTTCAGAGCTAGACAATAAGCCTTTTGGAAGTGGCAGTGAAGTTGTTCTTTGGAAGATTCCTGCCTACTCCCCACCCTCTCCACACACACAACACACACACACACACACACAAACACTCACACTTTACTTTTCTGTGGTCTGCACTTTCTTATTCACCACTCAGGACGAGGCAATTTGACACTGGTTTCTGTAACCAACCTGGCCCTGCAGGATTTCTCACACACCCTGCACAAAAGGCTCACCCCTTACTAAGTACCTATTTCAGATTTACGTCAAGGTTGAGTGAATTGCAGCCAAGGAACTAAGCTCAAGACATACGTCTCCTCTACTAATCGCTGAACTGGTGGTTTAGGCAGAGGTGGGGAAAAATTAAAACTCCGGGCTGTTTCATTTCCTCTTATGCAAACACAGGGGGAAAGAAATCCAACTCAGAAATTTAAAGGGAGTAATAAACCATTCACTCATTAACTTGCAAGAAAATTCGAAGACTTCAAAGTAACCATAGAAGTTTACTTTAACAATTTAAATCTTCTATGGGAGTCAACTGTGGTGAGCATTGGCCTGTGTTCACATACCCTCCTGAGCTTTCGCTGTACTCGTGTTCAGGCCCCTAACTGTCTTAATGCTTACACTCCAGCTGAGGTTGAGGTGGTACAATAAGTCAAGCGATGATAATGGGTATTGCTGGTGTATATCTCTCCTAGGGGAAGCAAATGCCATCCGGGTTTATTTAACATTGCCAGAGGTAAGACACACTTAGGGACAAGTGTATCTGTTACTGAAAAATCTCCAGCTTTTGCCACCAATAAAACAACAATAGTCGTTTTCTAGAAGCATGCTTTCCTATTCAGCTGCATGGCCCTCGCACCTGGCAGAATTCTTGGAAGAACTGAGAGCATCTCTGATGTGGTTGAGTTCTTGGGGAGAGCAGGACCCAAAGCTTGCTGCTATTTCTAAACCAAGGATGCCCACATTATCAAAAGCCCCAGTGCACCAGAATTTATGTCAAATTTATACTTTACCCAAATGGGAAATAAAGGACAACAGTACCCGTGATTACTGAGCACACTGACAACAGCAACCATCCTACTTAGATTTACAGTGCATTCCTTCCTGGACTCAACTAATACACAGCAGAAAACAAGCGTTAGGCTGCAGTCCAGACAAGGTGAGTTGATTTATTATTTTTCACTCTACTTGGTTTTCAGCATTGAATTTTAGTTTTAGAGAAGTGGCCATCTGGCCATACCTGCTCTCCCCCACGCCCCCTTCCCAATGGGACTCTCCACAGTGAAAGGCGGGCGGGCGCGGGAAACAGCGGCAAACGCAAACACACGGCGGACCCTGATGACACGGGTCTACTGACTGCAGATTTGAAGCAAAAATGAAGGAGCATGCTATCCATTAGTGCAGAGAGAAATGAAAACGCCATTTCCTGTGAGTGGACACTCTGGTGACAGATGGGGATGGAAGCTTGGAAATAATTGGTGTCTGTTTAAACAGCTGATGGTTCCCACTGCACATTCCGTTTGGGCCACCGATTAGTTCTTCCCAGTTTCTGGTGCCCAATTGATGCATTCAACCTACCCCTTCACAATATTGGTGCCTCTAAGATTTCCCTGCGCCCCTGTGGCAGACTCGAGGAGGAGAACATGCTTTGTTCCAGTGGGGTGGCGGGGGAGGGGCCACAACAGAAGCACCCCTTGAGGGGTCCTCGGGGGTGCAGCGGGTAGCAGCGTGTTGGGCTGCTCACCCCCACGAGGTCTGCAGTTTGAAAGGACCAGCTGCTCCTTAGGAGAAAGATGAGGCTTCCTACTGCTTTATTGACTCGTCTCAGAATGTTCTACTCTCTCCAGGACGGTTGCCATGAGTGGAATTGGATGGCACTGAGTCTGCTTTGTTGTTTGTACGTAACTATGTTCTGTTGAAAAAAAAAGTAATTCTTCCCCTGACCACTACACACATACATGACAAACACATGGGCATTAACTCAATTAGATTCTGCTTCTTTGGCACATTCTCCTGAATGCTGAAGAGGGGCACAGAAAAGACAATGAAACATTTTTCTATATTCTAGCTCCAAAGTAAATGAAATGGGATTGCTAATAGACCTGAGGGTTTCTAGAAGACTGTCGAGTTGAAAAATGATACTTAGAGGGAAATATTTGCCATATTACACTTCCTCTTCAGTTGTCAGCTCTCATTATCCAGCATTGGGCATTTTTATAGTAGAAATTTAACAATCCAACTATTCTGCGCATTAACGAGGCATGACTGGCATTAAAGAATGCTGATATGAGAGGCAAGGGTGCATGATTCCGGCTCTGATGGTCAAAGGCGTGCATCAACCTGGCTGGGTGGCGAGTCCCAGTGGAGTGGTAGAAAGATGCCAGTTGGCAGTTATGAAACCATGTGATCACCCTCCATTTTCACATAATGCCAACTTGCATATAACAGCCTGGTTTTTAGGACCTAACCTTGTCCACCAGTGAGACCTGGGTATACTCCCCCACTGGGGTAAAAAGGTCTTGGGCATACATCTATTTCCTAATTTGCCCTGGAAATTTTCCAAATGTCTTAGTCTCCATTCTGTATTAACCTCAAGTGGGAGACTTGAAGACTTGTATTCTGACTCCCACGTGACAGCCCTCAGTGTGAGGCAGAGCCCTGCAGGGAGAGAGAAAAGTAGGTAAATGATGAGGAACCGTGTGGCTGGGTTGCCAGGAGCGACGCTGGAGAACCACAGGTGGTTCTTTCCTTTTTGTGATTTTTCAAGTACTGGTGTTCTCACAAGTAGTGCTCTAACATCACCTGTTAGCAGGCGGTCTTGCAAGAAAGTCACAGGCTAGTCTCAAAAATCCCACCATGGCATCTGTTGCTAGTCTTCCAACAATACACGTATCCAAAATAAGTAGGTCAAGATTATTGATCAATATGGTCATTGATCATATTGCAGAGGCATTAGTTAGATAAAGGTCCTCTGAGGGCTCTCTCTTTATTTCATTGTACCGGAATAAATGACACGGCTCCCCTCCTTCCCTTATCACTAGGCTCACTGGAGTTTCTAATCTTGATTTTAATTAATAAGCCTGTGTTTTCATACCCATGCCAGTGAATGTACCAAAGCATTACAAAGTAACCAAGTTTTAAGTCAAATGAAAAAGGAAAAAAATTTCCTCAGTTTGTACAACTTTAAAGAAAATTTAGTTGCCTCGGCAAAATACAGTAACTGAGAAGTGTTGTTATGAGCAAACAGTGATACAATTTAATCCTAGATTTGCTGACTGCACTGATAATGATGACATGCAGAAATACTATCAAACTACATATTTTATGCAATAAAAACAATAGCAACAAGATATGAGAATCCTCTTATTTCATAATTCCTATTTCACCAAAGGGCAAAACCTTCCAACTGCAGGAAATTAAAAGAACCATAGACTTTACCCAAGAAGAATTACTATATAATGTCTCATATGAACACGCTCTACCCAGTCACCTGATGGTATTTTTATCTAAGTTATATACCTACAAGACAGAACATTTGGTAAGCGTGCAAGGCAAACTTACTGCCATTCAGTTTTTCCGACGTATAAGGCGTATAAAAAAAGACTTGGTAAAAGTGCCTCTGTGAGTGTCCGCGGCTGCACATCTTCACGGGAGCAGAGGTTGGCCCATTTACAGTACTGACTTTGAGTCAGCAACCTCACACATGACCACTCTCCCACCAGCGCTCCTTAAGGCACACTGGACATACTACACCATGGGCCTACCCTTACTACCTTTGGCCTTAACATGTTTCCAGGTGTGTGCAAGGGCACACAGTCTGCCTGCCGACCTGCCTGCTTACAAGTCTCCTAGCTCACCTGTCTACCAGTCACATAGTTCATTTGTTTGAGGCTGTAGTGGATGATCAGAAAAGAGGCATGGCATAGAGCATTCTGATATCCACTGACCCACATAATAGCAAGGCTGCGCTGGACAACAACGGAAAGCAAGCAGAGTGCAAAGGGGTCTGAATTGTGGAAGAAACTGGACTCAGCTTCTCCAAGGCTGGAGCACACAGAAAGCTTGACCTACAGCTCAAGGACAGCAGAAGGAGGAAAGGGCTGTGATTTAAGTCTCCTGAGCAGAGGAGCTGTGCCCAAGTCCCTTAACCCTTGGTTTTTGGTGTGGGGTTTGTTGTTGTTGCTGTAATTGTTTTTCCTTTCCTTGTCTTTCTTTTAGCCTCCTTATTTTTTAAATAGCCAGCTGGCAGTCTTAAGGCCAAAGGAAAAGTGGAGAATGGCAAGACTCAGGACACGGGGAGAAGAAACAGAACGGCATCACCTTTGCCCGCGGGTTGCCATGAAGTGAAGGCAACATAGCTGTTTATAAAAACCTGTTTATCAACATTGAAGGCCGCTCCAATGATACAGTCTCAAAAAACCCCAAAGCCCTCACGGCCATCGAGCCAATCTGGGGTGGTTGCACAAGTTCAGCATACTCAGGTTCAAAGATACGTCAAACTCCTTTCAACTCTTTTCAACACATACGTGTTTTGAAAAGTGGATTTTGACCTACAAGTTCATCAGATAGATGAAAGGAAAGAAATTTAACAATCATCAATTCAGTAAACTTAAGATAATCAAATCGCTTCGACAACACCTGATGGAATACATACAAATAACCACTCCACTTCCACGGGTGCGTTTGCCACATGTTTAAGGTTGGTATTCCAAACCATCAATGGCATCGTACCAGAGACAAAGAAAGAAAAGTATTTCTTAATATGCGGCAGACATTTGTAAAATTAAAAGGAAGGCTGGTTGACTCCATCAAGGCTGAAAGATGAATAAAAATATGGAGCACATTTAAAAACACATGTCTCCGGTAACTGCCATGACAGAAATCATACATTCACTGAGGTCATTAGAACAGTCCAGTAGACCATGTTCTAGGGAAGGACAGATTCCTGTACATGCTGAATTTCCATTTCTAGCATCACGACTGTCTTGGCCTACCGAATCTCTGGAAGGACACTATTGTGTTTCAAATCACTTGCTCATGTTACAAATGGGTGGGCATTACCTGGCTACATGTTCAAGTGCATATTCTTTGACCCAACAATTCTACTTTGCGGAATATAATTTAGGATTTGTGAACAATATGTATGTTCACAGTGTGTATGACAATACTATTTGCAAGAGAATGGAGAAGATGTTCTGTTATGAGTGTAAAACAGTAACCTCTTATACTTCTCCACACCAGTGGTGCTGTGGGTTCAGCGCTGAGCTGTTAATTACTAGGTTGGAAGTTCAAACCAACCAGTTCTTCCATGTGAGAAAGATGAGGCTGTCTATTTTCATAAAGATGTAAATTCTCAGAAACTTATACAAGGCCAAGGCTATTTCATGACACAGTAAGTTACACCTTAGGCTACTAACCATAAAGTCGTTGGTTCATACTCACCAGCCGCTCCTTGTCAGAAGCTGGAGGCAGTTAGCTTTGTAAACGTTTCCATCCTTGGAAACCCATGAAGACTGCTTATCCCTATATAGGAAACTGCCCTACAGGGTCGCTGTGAGTCAGAGGTGGCAGGGGCTACACTAAGACCGAATCTTCCTTTGAATGGGCAAATACAAGAAACGGAATTGGAATAAATGCTGGCACAGTGACAAAGAGAGCTAAGTGGCTTGATAGCAAAGTAAACTGATCCAAATACCTGAAGCAAGTAGCCTTGTCAAGGAAAGGTCCACCCACTAAGTCACACATATATAAATACACACATACATACACACATACATGGAGTACTTCAAAAAGCTCATGAAAAAATTGAGTTAAAAGAACTGGAGTGTTAAAGGCTTGTAGATAAACAAGCAGCCCTCTAGCATAGAAACAAATAAGCCCACATAGAAGAAGCACACAAGTCTGTGTGATCATGAGGTATTAACAGGATCAGGTATCAAAAGATCTAAAACAAACAACTATAGTGATGCAAATGAGGGGGGTGGAGTGGAGATGCCAAGCCCAGCAGTAGGCAATTGGATATCTGCCCCCATCCCACCCCACCCCCAAAAGGATTATATGGAAGAGATGATTCAACCAAGGTGCAGTATAGCACCCAGGAAACACATCCTTCCTCTAGTTCCTGAGTGTTTCTTCCTCTCCACTTCCACCACCCAGTTCTACCTTACAAATCTGGCTAGACCAGAGGACACACAAGAGATCTTGACACATGACAAGAGATCTTGGTACAGACAAGCGATCTTGACACATGGAATTGAGGACAGATAAACCCCTCAGGAACAGTAGTAGGCGCAGCGATATCATAAGGGTAGGGAGATGGTCAGGGAAGGGGAAGGGGGAGAAAGGAGAAACGCATCACAAGGTTGGATATATAGCCCCGCTCAAAAGGGAACTCATAGCAGAAATGTGGGTGAAGAGTGACAATGGGCAGGGTAAGATACAAAATAATAATAACAATATATAATTGACCAAGGATTCCCAAGGGTGGGGGAGGGAAAGGGAAAAATAAGAGAAGCTGATACCAAGGGCTCAAGTAGAAAGAAAATATTTGGAAATGTTGATGGCAACATATATACAAGTGTGATTAATGCAATTGATTTACGGAATGTTATAAGAAAGTAAGAACCCCCAATAAAATGATCTTTTTTAAAAGCTACACAGAACAGAGTTTGACTAATTCAACTGTTCTCTCTTTGTACTTAGAGACTTTTTAAAAGATCGTTGACAAGATGGTACTGTGGTACCCAAATGTGGTCTTTGGAGAGCAAGCGTTGTAAAAGTTAAAAACAATACCTGCTTTGGAGAAAAATGTTTTTGTGTTCGAGGTAAAGACCTTGTTGCAGAATCGAGCTAAGTTAATTGGATGGATTTCTTTTATTCTTCCAGACAGATCGGAGGAACGATAATCCCTCGTATAGGATCTGATATGTTGACTGGGTTTTCCCTAGCAAGTTGTGGGGAACCCAGGCCTGCAGGCTCTTCTGCATTGCACAGTTCTATCTTAATGAGCCTCCTAGTGTGGAAAGCTAGACATAATGCACCCCAACAATAACAGGCCCCAAACTGAACTATATAAAAATTTTCTACATTAGGAGGCTTATTAAGATATATATATATATATATATATATATATATATACACAGTATTGAAAAAAGATACAAAAGCAAAAGGTTACATAAGATTTTCAACTATTTAAGTTTGAAACTGCAATTTTTTTAGGCTAGAAAAGTATCAGTCTTATACATAAAATGTCAAAAACCTCCCTAGAAAAGATTGAAAAGAAACAAGCCAGAATGCTAACTGAGAAATGATGCACCATGTGTCAAGCATTACAAGAATCCTCTCATATTTTTTCATGGAAATAAACTAATGAGGTGCCTACCTAATTTTTTTGAGTATTAATGTACCATTTTTTCATATTTTGTAATCAAATGCACTGAAAAATCATTATCAAGCAGTAACAGCATACAGGCATACCCAAGTTTGCCAAGTCTCAAGCCTTCTCTAATATGCCAATAAGCAAGGTTGATAAATAAGGTTATTTGTTAAGTATATCTTACATAACCCTATCCATATAAATTATCATTTCACTATGTCACTATAAAATAATGTGTTAATTTACATACTTTTTCTTATAGCAAGTGTTAGAGGTGTCTACTTCCTATCTCCAGCCTATTTCAGTTAAACGATGAAGGTTTCAAGAGCTCAGATGCCACAGGTCCATAACTACATTATGGGACAAGGTGGTGCAAGCTAAGCTGCTTATACACAGCACTGAGCACAAGTTCCGTGACCACAGGTGCTCGCCACGTCATCTTTTAATGACATTGGCGCAGCTACATTATTTGGGGGCAACTTCTTTAGCTTCGCTAGACTTTAAGGACTTCTTAACTTGGAACTCTACATACTCAACGTGACAGAGCTGTTGAAAAGATTAATAAGATGATGCCTTTGACAATGCACGACAGAGCAGAGCCTGTAGACATGGCTTTTACTCCCAGAAGCCAGAAACTCTGTATGATCAATTCATCTCTACGTGTGGTGCTTTGAATTGTATGCCCCACAAAGAAGGTGTGGTAAAACCTAACCTGCCTCTATCTGTGTAGCGTACTCCACATGGAGTAGTGGATCAGGCGCTCAGCTGCTGACCCAAAAGTCAGTGGTTCAAACCCATCAACCGTTCCACAGCAGTGAGCTGCAGAAGTCTGCTGTGTAAAGATTCACAGCCTGGAAAAGCCAAGGGGGGCACTCCTGTTCTGTCCCTCCAGGGTAGCGGTGAGGGAGATGAGACTCTACAGGAAGGGGTTTGGTTTCAGAGTGATGCCTGCCCATCCTCCCTTCCTGTCACTGCGCTCCCAACTGGTCCAGAAAGTCAACAAGCACCCCTTTTGAAGAACAGTACTCTGGGCCCACCTTTGCAAAAGCCAATTCCACAGACAGATCTGGGGCTAGATTCATTTCCTGTAAGGAATAAGGAGATAACGATGACGAGGATGGATTTTGTGTCCTGTGTTGAACAAAGCTTTCCAACTCTTCGAGCTTTGTGTTCTGTCCGAGGCTGCAGTCGCCGGGAAGCAGTTCTTTGAATACTGCTCTCTTCTCACACTTTCTGTGAGTCCTGAGTTGCTCACAAAATGGTTGGGATAAACTGTTCCATTGCACAAATCTTCTCACTGCCAATAATCTAACAACGTTTCCTTCTTTAGAAAGGAAAAGGACAGAAGTACAATGGTCCCCTCATCTTATACTGTGGATTCCTCACCACTCAGCATCATGGTCTTCAAACTAATAGCCATGTCAATGACTGAGAAAGTTAGGCCAAAATAAAACCTAGATTTAATTCCTCTCTCTCTCTCTCTCTCTCTCTCTCTCTCACACACACACACACACACACACACACACACACACACACACACAAACCGCCCTGTTATATAAGAAAAATGAATTATGGATTCATGATTTCCAAACAACACTAATGATATACATGTCTTTTTAGACTTTACTGGAATGCATTTAAGCCTAGAAATCCAATGGCAGATTGCTTCTCTAAATGTCTGTTAACAAATATTTCCATGAGCCCTAAGACATCTTTGCCTCACCAGATAACTCAGAAAAACTTCAAATTTAAAAATGTTCCACTAGCACTCACGACATTCTTCCTTTAAATGAAAACTCAAAAGCGCTCTCTTTGAGGGTTTCCCTCCTAGAGTAAGCAACTCACTAAATAAAGAATATAGGCTAGAGGTTGTCACAAAATTCAAAATGGATATGAGTAATAATTGATGTAAGCTTCTAGGTCAAAAAAAGTGTCCAAAGATTAATTACAGTAAAACCCGCGAAGGCTGGAACCTGGGGAAAAGGAACAACTCTCAGGGAAGGAAAACTCCGATCTTTTCACGAGAGAGTGGCGGACGCGTGGTGGGTGCAGGCTGTGCACGCTGGCTAACGGGGGAGACCCAGCAAGGCAAGGCAGCCCCATTTAGCTCCCATGCTCACAAGGGTCACTTTAGTTTGCGATGATACAATTAATCAATGGTTACAAAAATTACACAAACAGGATGGCAGTGGCAAACGGAACTTAAAACTGTGGTTTTCCCAATTTTTATTTTTGTAAGTGCATATAACCTTGAAGAGTTCTACTCCATTGAAAATCCACAGATTCTAGACCCCATAAGACCTATGGGGAGGTCAAGTGTAAACACGATGTGGCTCTTTACTCTCAAGGGCTCACACTCTATTAAGGGAGGAAAAAAATCAAAAAGGATAAAATAGAAGATTGGTATTTTCTGTTTCGTTCATAGTTTGGTTTAAAAATACACTGCCATGGAGTCAATTCCAATTCATATTGACTCTGTATATAGTTTCTGAGGCTGGAAATCCTGTAGGAGCTGACAGTTTCATCTTTCTCTCAAAAACTCTCCAGCTGGTGTTTCTGAACCACCAACCTCCGATTAGCAGCCCAATGCTTACTCAAGAGCACCACTAGAGCGTCCTATCTTTACTCAGGTGTGCCCCAAAGGTAGCAAATAGCCCCCTATGTTTAAGCAGAAATATCAAATACACACATACACAGACATTCAAATGGATCCTAATTTCAGGCCATAACATCAACTCCAATGTTACCATGAAACTCATACATTAAAACTATAAAGCCTAGAAATGCTAAGGTGTGACAAACAACTTGCACAGGGGGAAAAACACACTACACTTGGCTTAAATCTAGAACAAAGGAGACGCGTGACTGGACGGGACTATCAAATATAGACATTGTGCCCAGTCATATCCACAAAAGCGCATCCAATCTAGAGTGGCCGTGAAGATGTATGTTTAATCAAGCTTAGAAGTCTGACTAAATGTGCACGGCGGTCAGTTATATCAGTACTTCTCCACCCTTGCTTTGGAAGTTCTTACAGAGTACAGGCGGATCAAGGTGGTATCAGAAGTTTGCGTAGAACAGCTTATAGGCCTCTTAGAAACACAATGTTAAAGGATATTTAAGTTGTGGAAAATCAGACATTCTAGAGTTTCCTTGCTTTCTAGAGTGACATTTCCACAGAGAATTTTGTAAAGAAATGCAATACATTTTGTGATGATCACACAATGGAAAGTGGTTGGTGTTTTAACAGGTGTTTTATTTTGTGTTTATTACAACAAAACACCTTAAACTGCTTTTGTTAAAATTAAATTTGTAAACAGATCGGTAAAAGGATAAAAGCCAATCAATGTCTCAGATCCAAATTGTTTACAGCAATTGAAAGCCTTAAAGCCTTAAAGCTTAGAGGGCTTCAGTCAGGTCATCCATCAAGCCTTATGAACATCCGATGGACTGTAGGACTGCAGCCTTTCGATATGACAATGTAATACAACAGGTAACATAAGACAGACAAGGACTTCTCTTTCTTCTTCATGACAAAAGAAGACATTAAGCAGGAGATGAAAAGACAAGAGTAACATTTAGGGAATCCCTTAGAGCGCTAGCACATAACATTAATATGTAATAGTTCTTATATTCAGTGACTCAGGAGGGTATGTTGTACACAGCATGTGTTTTAAATCTTGAATAGTCAAGATTACTTCTCACTTATATTTTCTTTAAATGTACGTAAAGGTTCTAAATAGGAAATACCAAATGGATAAAAGAAAACATAACACTGCTATTTTGTCTTTTCTGACACCTAGTGATCTCATACAGGACTTTGAATATGGTAAATCTTTACTGGAGCAGAGAGAAGCAGCGGGTGGATTTGAACCACCAACTTGGCAGTTTGTAGCACAGTGCCCAGCCTACATCGCCACCAAGGCCCCAATATAGCAAACGACGGTAGCTTTCATTTGTATGTGAATAAAAGACCCACTTTCTTACAAGGCTTTTCCGTGAACGTTTTGAAGCCCAGATAGAGAGATAAATTAGTTTTCTCAGGCTTATTTATATTAATTTAAAGGCAAGATTAAATTCTGTCCTAAAGTTTAGTCTCTTTTGGATCTCCGTGTATAATAAGGCTTTTGAAGCACTCATGCTTCTGAGGTGCTTCTAATCCTTCAACTACTGAAAACTTTTGACATACCCAGAGGACATTAAAACTCGATCTCCCAGTTGTCAAGATAGCAGTTTCTTATTTACTGTAAGAATCTTATTTTTAAAAGACACCCAAGACCTTGAGGTATTAGTTTCGGTTCAAAACATCCATTTCATTAAATTATACCATTTTAAGAGACTCTCTGGGTTTTCAGGTGCTGAAAGAATCTACCTTTCAACTCTCACAGTGAAAGTGGTCCCATCTTGTCTGCTGATGCTTGGGAAGGTGCCTTATTCAAAGCCTCAGAGTTAGTAACATTTCCCCTTAAACGATGCTGTTTAAAGGAAATGCTAATGTTTCTGGTTTCTTGGCTACAACTGTGAGACAATTCTAACTAATGAAAGTCAAGAAGTGATCGCATTTTCCTGTTTCCCAAGAGTGACTCTTCATAGCCTGGGAGGAGAGTGACCTATATTGGCCATGAGCCCTGCTAGCGTGTCACGACGCAGGGGGACCTGACGCCGAAGACACCAGTGCTAACCATTTAAAACTGTGTAAGCATGGTGCACTCGTTTAGCTGTGGAGATTCATGCAACACTCATGACAGAAACAAAAAAATCAGAACTAAATGCCCAGCGAGGACAAAATAAACATCATTTCAGCACAACAGATAATGGAATACTGCGAAGCAAGTAAATAAGATTTGATATGGGGAAATGTTTACAGTGTATGATAAAGGAAAATGGAAGGTTATTCGATAATAAGCATATAAATCCATGTTTTTATACATAGGTGTGTGTGTGTGTGTGTTTGTGTGTGTGTGTGTGTGCAGAAGAAAGCTCATGAAGTCTGCACTGAGGAAACATTTTCTTCTTGTTTTGCTTATTTGTATTTTCTAGAATTTCTATATTGAACATGTATCTCATAAAGGGACAGGAAATCCCCAAAGATACAGATTCAAAGGCATTTCTCCTTTTCTTAGGCTCTTTCCAAATCCTTTCTCCTCTTCATCCTCTGACTCACTCTGCAGGCCACACCCTCTCCTGAAACAGGAAGCAGAGGGACGGATGGTCACTTTCCTCTTGACCACCCAGACGCCAAACCACTTGTACAGGAATAACAGTGAAATACTAACAGCAAAGAAGCATAAAGAATCTGTGATAGCTTTATGGTTTTAGGTTTCCGTGGGGTGAAACAGAATTATTCACATCCATTAAAAAAAGAGTCTGAACGACTCACAGCCAATTTTATTTTTACAATTGTAATGAAACAGCTGGGATGAGAGTCTATTCATGGACTCACAAGAAATTTGCACCCCACCTACTAAAATTAGTTTCTGCATGCACAACTCTGATTTGAACATCTGACTGAAGCAAACACATCACAGCTCAGGGCCAAGGAACAGAGGAAATAGACTGTAAGCATGTCACGTTCTCATCAGAAATATTTCATCTTTCAGCACGCCTACTGCCTCTTTCCCTCATTCATAAGGAGCCCCTGAATAACACCATCCTTTGAGATGAAGTGACTTTTCAAAGAGTGAGCATACCCGATCGGCTCAAATCACATACGTTTTAAGAGTGCAGACAGTGGCTGTGACAGTGGTTTATGACGTCTGGATCGCAATCATTACACCAACATTTCACTGAAGACCTTGTACTCCAACTACGTAAGATCTGTTTGGATATCAATGTGGCTAAGTCTACCATGTACGGAAGGGTGTGTCTCCAGTCGCCTCTGGTCTCAAACATCTGAATATTTAAGGCTTTATGGAAAAACTGTTTACTGAGCACTAGAATTTACAATTTTCAAAGGATCTGGCAATTATCTAACTCGATGTCTATAATTTTCCAGTGGAGGAGCAGAGCCTCAGGACCGAGTGGCTCACCGAGGGTGACATGGCCAGTTAGTCACAAAGTGAGTGGAGAACACAAAGCCTCTTTTCCTCCAGTCCGGTACTCTTTCCACTACATCACAAGGGAAAAGTAAACTGAAAGCATGAGTCTAATTTTACCAGAAAATAAAACTGAACCAAGCCTGTGCCACAACCAGGCACAGCTCATTAAAGGCGGAGCACACCCACTGCGGATCCCAACCGCAACCTCAGAGAGCGGAGCTGACCGCTGAAGAATGCCCGGGGTACAACTGGGGCCTTCCCAAGTGTTTAAGTCACATGTGAGTATGAGGAAAGCGGTGAATCTTGGTTAAATAATAAAGAAAGTCCATAGGCAGATAACATATGTTTATGGTAGGCATATTCACTAGATAACTGTTTTATAAAAACCTCCAGCCTTCTGTCAACTAGTTGTGCTGTTGAGGCAAAGTGGAAGATTGGAGGAGGGACTGCAAATGCCTAACATGGAAAGTCAAAGGCAGGTCCCTGCCGCTCTCTGAAAGTAGAGCATTTGCATGAAGCCTTTTTTCCTTTAGTTCTTTTTCAGCTTAAATGGTATTACCTGTATATGGGGAAGAGTCCTGGTGGAGTTGCGGTTACACGTCGGGACTGCTAACTGCAAGGTCAGCAGTTCAAAACCACTAACTCAGCGGCTCTCAACCTGGGGGTCGAACGACCCTTTCACAGGGGTCGCCCGATTCATAACAGTAGCAAAATGACAGTGATGAAGTAGCAACGATGATAGTTTTATGGTTGGGGGGGGGGTCACCACCACGTGAGGAACTGCGCGAAAGGTTCGTGGATGCAGAAGGCTGAGAACCACCGCACCAGCTGCTCTGCAGGGGGAGGATGGAGCCTTCCACTTCCACGGAGAGAGGGAGCCCACAGGGGCCCTTTCTTCTGTCCTCCAGGGTCGCTAGGAGCTGGAATTCACTCAGCGGCCGTGAGTTTGGGATTTTGTTTGTTTGTATTGGGGGGTGGGGTAGATATTTGAGTTCCCCAAATAAAAAAACAATACACCAGATCATACCAAATAGCACACATAAAAAACCCACCCTAAGTCACATTAATATGCAGGGTACAGGCCCAGCTTTCGTGGCTTGATGCTGAGACGTGGAGTGCGGCCCCCGGGCAGGGGTTTTGCAAGTCCATTCTCACTGCTCCCAAGTCTGGCTGCAAAACAAACCCTGACTGCTAGTTTCTCTTTCCACCAAGGAAAACGCTCTTTGGTTGCCTTTCAGTTAATGAAAATAGGTCCTAATGAGGTCTTCCCTAAAAGCAAAGTGGAGTAAAGTGAAAAAGGAGGGGACATTTGGAAGCCAAAGTGCGTGCCTCATCAAACAAGGCCAGCACTGCTTCAATTGTACTGTCCTCACATAAACACCTCTATAACTGAAAACGCGGTGAATTTCTCCCTCGGAGATGCTAGTGGTTTCGAATGGCCAACCATGTGGATTGTAGCCCAACTTGGAACCAATATATATAGCCAGGCTCCTGGTTCATGCATATGCAAGCCGTATCATGTAGATTTTTATATATGTTTTTCACTGGGTAAGCAGGCTAAGAAGCATTTCTTACAGACAGAAAGTGCACATTCAGCTTTTGGTTTAGGAAGTGTCCTTGCCACTGTTTTCAATACTTCAGTGAGTTAATTATTTTCCTATTCTACTTGACACTCTGAAAAGCTAAAGAAAAAAATTTCTAGTTTAATTAAAATCAATGTTTCAGCAACAAATAAAAAAGACCATTATAATTGCAAAGTTGCAGTTCGAAACCACCAGCCACGATGGCCGAGAAAGGTGAGGCTTCATACACCAGTAAAGAGATACAGACTTGGAAGTCCCCAGGGGCAGTTCCAGCCTATCCTGTAGGGTCACTATGAGTCAGACTTGACTCGATGGCAGTGAGTGACTGGGTGAGTGGTTATATTCTATTTCGAAGGAAAAACAATCAAGTTGAACTCTCTTCAATTTTCTCAAACTCCTCTTGGATAATCTCCAGGTTCAACACACGAGTAAGGTAAAGACTTTAAAACTGGACTAGAAATTGTGAAGGGAAACAAGAGGGCCATCGCTGGAGACAAAGTGAAAACCAAAAGAGACAAACTGCCCTCAAGCAAAAAAGGAGTGTCTGGATAGGTAGGCTACGCTCAGGGAAGATTTCCCAACTCGCTTAAGCCGCATAGCTCCTGCTTGACAGTAAAGTTCCTTACAAAATATACTATTTTGCACATGCAGTTACAGGTAAGCAAATCACACCATATTCTGGACTATTAGACATGTATTATCTTCCGTTTAGGTGATAAAAAATAAAGGTCGCTCTGGGCTTGCTTTTTAATCTCATGAATCCATCATCATGTAGATGCATCAACAGAGGCATAACAATCCTTAAGAAAATATTTCTAAGGTTATGATTTCTCATGCATTGTTTTCAAAATAATTTATTACTTATCTTAAAAAGCACCCCTTTTAGACAACAGTGACTTGGGAATTAAACATTATTATCTGTGATGTGCTTTTTAACATTTAAATAACTGGCATGATCCAATAAAAAGCATCTTTCCTACAGATGTGATAGAATAAGGCAAAGTGGTATGTACAAGGACCTGCATCAGAGTACTCTTTGTAACGAATACCTGGAAGTAACCTAACTAGTGATCCATTGGGATCTGCTGAACATACGATGTAGCTCTTTTACCACATAACCATCTGCTATTGTTAAATGCAAATTAGCGAGGTACATGACCCTATAGCTGAATAAAACGCTACATGCATGTGTGTAAAAGCTAATTCCATGACCAAATAGACATAGAAAAGCATTTGTGGGTAGGGATTTGTGAGTGCTTTACATGTTCTTCTTCACACCTGTTTTCTGCGAGGCTTCTTTTGCAATCAGCATGCCGCTCGCCTTACTTTAGGAGTGCTTTTTGTTGTTGTTGTTGTTCTGTGTAGGTGAAACAAACATTTCTGAAACCCAAGGAAGCCATCCAAGCGTTGTCCGAGGAAATCAGAGTGAGTTACTGGACGCCCAGGGTTCAGTGCACCGATTCGGTAGCCAGATCACCAATGTTAGAATTTCATCCTTGCCATTGCAAGCAGCATGAACTTGGGCAAATTACTTAATGTCTCTACCTTAGTTTCCTAGCTTTAATAAAAGAGATCATAATAGTTCCTAGCTCAAAAGGCGTGGCGAGGATGAACGGAGTCAATACAGTAAGAAGTTCATGGATAAGCAGTAAACGTGCAGTCCAAGGAACTGAAATGCTAAATGACTTGGCAATCCAATATTGATATCCATCTATTCTATCAAAATCACTTCTCTTTAAATTTTAGATGATCCAAACATACTTTTGCCAGGTTTTGTCTTCCTCCTTGAGAAATCCAATTGGGCAGTTACTGGAATTCTTGTGCTCCGTGGTTACAGCATCCGAGAGCAAAAGGCAATTCCCTGAGACAGATTACCTTACGGCTAGGAAATTACCAAGGCTTTGCCCCCAGATCTAGTATATCTTTTAAATCAGAAGATGTAAACGTAAATGCAACACTGTAGGCACATCTTCATGAAATTCACTAAAACGTGTATTTTATCCTTATCTTTAAACAAAATACTGATTATTTTCCTGTTTTTTAAAAAATTAATCATTTTATTGGGGGCTTTTACAGCTTTTATAGCAATCCATACATCAATTGAATCAAACACATTTGGACATATGCTACTATCATCATTTTCAAACCATTTTCTTTCTGCTTGAGCCCTTGGTATCAGCTCCTCTTTGTGTCCCTCCCTCCCCCACCCTCTCACCCTTGTGGACCTCTGATAAATGATAAATTATGATTATTTTCAACTCTTATACTGTCCGCTGATTTTAAACTGTCTGCTGATTTTAAACAGTCCACTGCTTAAAATGCTGATTTTAACCAAATGCCTATTTCTTAAAATTCTACTGTGCATATCCACATTTTTCTAAAATCCTAACTTATCTAACCACTCCCATTTTTAAAGTGTCAGCAAAATTATAAAATATAATTTACATGTCAAAACCCTATCTATATCTACTTAACTTTCCCCCCTCTATTTTCCAGTCAATTATGATGCCATCGACAGGTAAATTCTCACAATATAAACAGGTCATCCCTTTCCAAATTAATACGCCCAAATGAAATCCTCCGACTTGAAAAACTATCTTTTAAAGAGGGAAGTAAATTTATATTTGAGAGTCGTTTGATCATTCTGAGATGAATAATGCTGCCAAGCACTCAATTTATCACAAGTATCCTCTTGTACTTACGAAACCCACGATTCCTTCCCCTCACTCCAACCACTGAATAGAAGATGAACAAAACAGCCATACGATCAAAGTATTATGGGTTTTAGCCCCCAAATAAAGTCATTGCAGGATCTATTTTATCTTGAAATTATAGTTATTATAAATGCCTATAAATTTGAATGTTGCTTCTCCTGAATGAAGGAAACATATTCTTTAAGTTTAACTGAGACCATTTGCATCCTCTTAAACTAATAACACAGCTAGATGGAGCAGGAAGGGCCGGCGTGCCAAAGAAGCTTCTCAGAGCTCATTAGAAGACCTGTGGAGTCATCAATGTCCTTGCCCATAAATATTTCATGAAATTTCTCAAATGGAGTCAAGAGGTAGTAAAAAAATATGGCAATGAAAACAATATTAATTATGTATTTCTTTTTGGTGGGAACAGATAACAATTATCAAGAAAGAGTGTGTTTTGTGCCATTTTTCAGAATGACCACATTCGTTAAAATCCATCCTTCGCACTGGGCCCTGCCTACAACATTCCAGACTCACATTCAGGCTGTGCAATTCAGCTGACACACTTTCCTAACGTGTACGTCTGCGCTCCCGAAACTTGGGCCACAGTCTATACACTCCACACGTCTAACATCGAAGAGCCTGCAACAATGGATTCTTTTGGGGACCCTGGTATCTAATGACACCCACAGTCTGTGAACAGGACTGAGGAAGCTAAGCCAAGACAGTCATACAGGAAGTAATCCACAGAGATTGTGCTAAAGGATCGCATTTCACAGTGACCACAAATATGAAGCCCAATTCACTAACAGATCCATCTGCTTCCCCTGCCTTAGAAACCTGGACCAGGAGAACTTACTTAAAACCTAGATGACAAAAAAAAGAGGGGGGAATGAGGGAAGAAGGGGGAAATAGTTCTTTTAAAATATTTGGGTCAGTGGAGCTAACTTACAAAACCAAAATGGAAATTGAAAGCCCCATTAATCAAACCATTAAGAGCCAAATATATGTAATGGGTCTTTAGTGTGTCACTGTGAAGAACAGCTTTACAATGTCAAAAATTAGTAAGTGGAAAAGAAGAAAAAGCGCCTCAGTCAACCTACCTATTATTAGCCAAAAACAATGAAAAGTGCCATGCTCCTTTTTACATGTAATTAATTCAATGCCTGGATTGATTCTATTTTTAAAATAAAAATGAAAATTATATTGGAGTCTCAAGCAAACTTTAAACTGGAATGGAATGTCTTAAGGGCAGATGCACAGAGATTTATGAGGATTGCTACTATTCACTGCCTTTCAATATTATGGTGTTTTGTTTTAATTAGCAAACAAAATATCAACTCCTAACTATGGGGAAATATTCCGCTAATAGCTTAAAACCTGGGTCTCAGAGCCAAAGATGAGAGAAGTGGCTCCTTGTCATTTTTTCTAGCACAGTCTGTTCTCCTTAACATTTTACATAGGTCCATGTAAGAAAGTTCAAATGAGATCAAGAAAACTATACATACATACATATATATATATACAATATGTTAAATAAATCCACTTAGATAAAAAGTGAAAATCTGCTTCCAATTTAGGTAAAAATGAAACCAAACAAGACATAGCAGACTTTTCACTGGCGAGCATCTTGAGTTGTAATAAGTCCCTGTGGGCCTCTGTCTTGGTTGTAAAGACACGCAACAATGTCGCTTGTTTGAATGTTGGTTGGGCTGCCAATGGACTGTCCCCAAAAGAACATTTTTGCATCTCAATAGACTCTCCAGTATCAGCAATCTCTAAAGGATAAATTTAACGCTGCTAAGGAAAGGGGAAATAGCATCTGCATTATATTGTAGAGGTATCACTTTTACCAAAGGAACAAACAATCATGCTACTTTGCCCTTATCTAACACTCTGAATCAGAGGCGCTCCAATGGCCTGACAAATGTTAATTAACTAAACTGCACAACACTCTGGTGAGGCCCGCAGGCACCATGATCCTTTCCAAAGATACAGGAAGGGACCTCCGGGGAGGCCCTGCCTTGGACAGTCAGTGGCTGAACTTGGAACTCAACTCCCATAGACCCATGGCTAAAGGTCTCCAGTGAAACCAATTGGTGAACAATGTACATGTTAAAACGGACAAACTCTTCCAAATAACTGTGCCCTGGAAATGAAAATCAACTTCAAAGAAATGTATTTTTCACCCTATACATATAAAGGAAGTGGACTGATAGGATAGGGAATTTGAACCTCTGAGAGAATTTAGACCTATGAGATTCTGTTGACAAAAAAGAATAGGAAGTTACTAAATGAAGACTTTCCAGTAACTCCACCTATAGATTCACTAATTAAGTTTATATTAAAAATCAATACATTAACAAATTAAAACCGATGAACAACCTGTAAGTGGATGAAGGGAGACAGCAGACAGTGTAAGATATGAAACTATCTAATAATTTATAATTTATCAAAGGCTCACAAGGGTGGAGGGGAGGAGGAGGGAGGGAAAAAAAGAGCTGATACCAAGGGCTCAAGTAGTAAGAAAATGTTTTGAAAATGATGATGGCGACATCTGTACAATGAGCTTGACACGACTGAAGCATGGGCCGTGAGAAGAGCTACAGGAGCCCCTAAGTTGACTTACCAAAAATAAAATCAATTAATACTCCATTAACAATAAAAAATGCATCTGTTTTTTACAAAATCTTAGAAACTTAATGTTAGTTTTGGGTGTTTTAACTTTTAGGGATGGTTTTAAAAGACAGAACTTCTCATGTTATGAAAATTATAAGACCAATAAAAGAAAAATTTTAAAAGCCTAATAAAGTTACAGCTAATTGTATATGACTATTTCTTCAAAACACCAAAAAAGGTAGCTTTCTTGCAGTATTCATTATAGAAGACAAGGATCAGAACAGAACAGACAACTCTAATGAGTTCAAACTAGATTAAACTGATCAGGGATATTAGAACAAAATATGTGAAATTTAAAATAAAAGTTCTTTAAACACTGTCTTTCAAGTTTTGCACTGGGAGTGTTAAATATGCTACCCATTCTACAGGGCCAAATTATAAAGCTATCTGAGAGCATGCTGTTTTCAAAATATTAACCCTTAGTGGCTATTTTCATGTTTAGAAGACCTATTACGGGAGATTTCAAGGAGCACCATTAAGATGTTCAAGAAGCTGGGGATATTTTAGCAAAGGGTCTAAAGGCTTTCCTTGTTCTTATTCATTAGGCAATCAACAATGCCTCATATAAATGATTAATATTCGACCAAAAGAACCCTAATTTCATAAGGCAATTTCTAAGATAAAGCTAATGTTAATGTGCCCCCTCTCACATTCAGAGCACAATGGTCACTATACGTGACGTATTGAATTTATAAAGGTCTATTCATCAATTTCATGCTCAAAAAATTGGAAAGTCTAGGGGAAATACAGACATTCACTATGTAAAAATATACATAGATGACAATATGAAACACAAAATTAAAACCCTAGACAATTAAATTATCTAACCCTTTTAGTGTAAGTTATTCTCTGTCGTTGGTATATCTCTTCCCTCACTGTGAACACAAATTCTCACTAAGCCCAGTTAAAATCAAGTATCCGAAAGACTATGACTCTGAAAGCAACATTCTGGTCATGTGCTTTCTGACGTAACCCTAATAATTCAACCAATAACTTAAAATATTTACACTATTTCCCAGTATAATGTTGATCTCTTTTAAATCAATACTTTCTATTGAGCTAAATTTCCATACTTAATTCTTAATATCTAACTACTGTGCAAAGCACTAGAGGTGTGTTTTGAATTTTTACTGTTAGTATAAGAAGCTATACATATATGTTTGTTTATAAATAGCATTGCTCTAATGAATGTTATAAAAATCGCCCTTCAGAGGCTGTACACTGGTACATATGAGGACTGGAGGTACAGGGAATCCAGGGTGGATGATTCCTTCAGGACCAAGGGTATGAGGGGCAATGCTGGGAGAGTGGAAGGTGAGCGGGTTGGAAAGGGGGAACTGATTACAAGGATCCACATGTGACCTCCTCCCTGGGAGAGGGACAGCAGAGAAGGGGGGAAGGGAGACTCCGGATAGGGCAAGATATGACAAAATAACGATGTATAAATTACCAAGGGCACATGAGGGAGTGGGGAGAGGGGAGGGAGGGGGAAAAAAAAAGAGGACCTGATGCAAGGGGCTTAAGTGGAGAGCAAATGCTATGAGAATGATTGGGGCAGGGAATGTGCGGATGTGCTTTATACAATTGATGTATGTATATGTATGAACTGTGATAAGAGTTGTATGAGCCCCTAATAAATTGTTTAAAAAAATCGCCCTTAAGTCTCAATATTTTCTATTCTGAAAAAACATGATCAAAACTAAAATAATTAATTTTCAATTCCATTCTGTTTACCTAAATATGAATATTATATTTACACACATATATTCACACAGGCCCTTTTTGTTTTCTTATTTGGAACACAGAAACTATATTTTTCTTGTGCATTTATAAGTTATCACAAGAGAGTTCACTAATAAGTAAACCTTTGCAACTACAAAATTAAAGTGCATAGTGTCTGCCTTTGGTAGGCATGGTGATGCTATTTTGCTGTGACTCTTTTCCTTGCAGAGAACAGGGTAATAAATTGAGAAGTATGCACATGCTATGGCTACAGAAGACCTCTTTCTAGCACAAAGTATAACGTGTGTTAAACCCATCCGTCAACATGAGCTTTGAGTCTTAATTGATTTGACATCTTATGAAGCAGACCACTAAAATACGGACACATAAAACAATCTTAAATACTGTTAATTAATGCAAACTTCAGTTAAATAGCATAAACACATGCAAAAAGGTTTTATAAATTCGCTACCATGCTTACAGCAAATCTCCAATAAAATTAGTGATTTTTCAAAAAGACTATCCAAATACAAAACAAAATGTAATTCTTTGCAATTTGAATTTCATAAAAATCACAGAATAATCATTCACGGTGCTCGCTCTCTACATATACCTACATCTAAATACACATGGATGGGTGTATATAGATGATGTATGTGTGTGTACATTACATATATGTTCACTCTTATCTTCTCTGCCATTTAATAGGTTATAATCTTTTAAGTATCGCAACCCCAGGGCTAGAAAATGGACTACCCACTGTACTCACACGGCTAGAGTCCCCTGCTGCAGATTTCTTACCTCAGCAGCTAAAGGGGAGGTACTGCAAAGACAACTGAAATGATGCAATAGACATTGGAAGGCATGGAATGGAGGACATGGAATGACCAAGAAAAACCACCTTTTCAGAAACATGTCATCATTCAGCCAGCTCAAAAAATGCAACTATCATGCTTAAGCTTTAGACTTCATTGATTAATGAGCTACAATTCTACATGTTTAGGTTTTAAAAAAGAAGGCAGAAAAGGGATTACCCCAGAAACAGTCTAAAAGAGTTAAAGAGTTTTATATCAAATAAAAATGCCACGAATGCAAACTATTTTAAGCAGTGGGAGAAAAAAAAATCATATATATACACACACACATAGGTGTGTCTGTATTGTCGCCCAAGTATACATTCCTTCTTTATAGCCAGTAACTCTTTGAGCCACTTAAAACCAGAAGAGCCTCGACATGCTCAGGAAATGCGTATTTACAATGCGAACACTGCAGCCTCTGCAGATCTCTCTACTCGATAGGAGCTCCTTGGATTGAGCAGCCTATTGAAAGCCCCAGGATCTTCTTCCAACAGTGACTCAGAAGGAGCCTGTGTCTTTTGCAGGGAGGATTCTTTGTTTGGGGGGGGGAGGGGGAAGCTCCCCCACTGTTCTTCCCCCTTCCCTCGACTCTAGGCAAGACAGAAGATCCAACGTGTCAACTTTCCTAGCAGGCGCTGCTCCAGGCAGCATTTGTCAACTGCATCAGAGCGCACAGACAGTCCCTGCAAACCGGTGTCATGGAGAGCCACTCTTCAATGGTGTATTCACGGAGCATCTGCAGCTACGGGTGTAGAGTGTTTTCAGCCTCACGTTAGCACAAGAAGCTGATGGCATCGTGGTTTGATACTGGGCTGCTAACCACAAGGTCAGCAGTTCGAAACCACCAGCCTCTGGAGAAAGAGAAGGCTTTCTACTCTGGTAAAGAGTTAAGCACACATGGACGGTTCTTAGTCTGTTTCCACAAGGTCAATATGAATTTGAATTGACTGGATGGTAGTGAGATTTTTCGGTCAGTGCCAGAAGAGGCTCAATGTCTATTCAAGAATTTAAATGCTACACAGACAAGAGTCGATTCCAACTCTGAGCAACGCTTGCATGTGGTTTCCGAGGCGGAGAGTCTGCACAGAAGCAAACAGCCTCATCTGCTTAGTAGTCCAACCACGCGCTAAGCAGGGCAACGCTTACCTGACAGCGCCTCCGCGGCTCTTTCAGTCCGCTCAAAACGAGGGCATATTTAACACAGCAGTGAAGGGCAAGTACTTGTTCTTAAATCAGAATGTTCATAACCGGGGGCTGCCTGTACCTGAGCGCCTTTGGAGAGTCGACAGGTCATGTGTGCAGAGGGGGTGGGCTTCACTGGGAAGAGTGTTTTTTTGATTTTTTCTCTCACCACTAAACACCCAGAGGGACCACAGTGGTCCCTGGTCTGGAGGTCAAGGCATCCGGCTGCCTGAATTACACTTTCTAACTGGATCGTCAAAAGTTCGCGAGTCTCTTACACGACTTTCCATGCACACGCAAAGCTTCCAAATCACCCAGAAAGTTCAAAAGTTTCTCAAACGTGAAATGCTGAAGCAGAGATGTCTTAGACAAAACAGCTGGCATCACGCTGGGGAAGCTCGCAAATTTTCAAACCTTAAACTATTTATTGACGATGCTGAGACTACCCAGCAAGAAATGCGCAACAAAGGATCTCATTTTACCCAGAGATTTCCGGATGCTCTTTTGTTATTGTTGTTCTTCTGCACAAAATGGAACTGTGTCTTTCCCCAAAAAAGTCTGATAAATATAAATTATACTGTACCTTTTGTTTTTATGTTCTTCACACCATTCACATTTAACTCTATCTCCTTCTCCCCCTTTTCTTGGCAACCAAACTAAAAGCACTGCCATTTGTACATAATTATACTGTGGGTTTTACAAAACCCCGCACTTCTGTGTCAACCTCTCACCACGGGCTTTACGTGCGTAGCAATTTAAATCTCCGATAATGTCCCTCGGAACCGCATATTGTCACATTACCTTATAAGTTGAAAGGCATTTCGTTATTTTGATGTAACCAAAGCACACTCTCAGGGAGGTTAAGTTTCCCTTCTCCAAATGCAGCCTTGAGGGTTCCCATAATCACCAAGAGTGATTCATCACCCAAATTCAATCTGAGCTAAGAGCAAAGACAAACAATGGACTGCCTACCCCAGTAGAGTGAGTATGTGTGCATGCGTACGCGCCGTGTCTACAAGTGCACACAAATGCACACGAGCCGCTTTCTGCCCTGTGGGTTTTTATACGTGTAAACCAGCAGGCTGATACAGATCATTTCATTACCCTTCATAAAACTATACCACATCTTGAAAATGTGTGCTGTTTCCCCTTTAGTAAGACTGTAATTATTTCTTTAAAAAAAAATTAAACCTTCCTACCCGTAACAGGGACTGGGATTCATCCTTGGACTTGCTTTCTCCAGATGCAGGATACTGCTGGGGGAGGGCCCCAGACTTCTCGCCACCAGCTGGCACCCCCTGCAGGAATCCCTTGGTCTCCACAGCCAGGCCATAGATGGGTCTCGCCAGATGGGCAGCTTCTACGTTAGGGCTATCCCTTAGCGTCTTTGTCTGCTCTTGGGTGCCGGACACAGGAGTCAGAAGCCCCAGGCTTGCTTGAGTATAGGATGGACTACCCCGTAGGATCTCTGTCCCTCTCCACGTCACGCTGCGAAGGTCATCACCGGAACTCTCCGTCCATACTTTCTCTTTAAGGCCGTCCTTATCTTCCACCTTCTCCCTCTTCACTACACTCTCGGCAACTGGCTCTCCCATTTTAGAGTCTGGATTTATCAGACTGTAGACCTTGAGGTCAATTTTGGGCTCCTCCTTGATGCCGGAGATAGCATGGCTGTCCTCCTCGCCGTTGGCTGTAGTGATGTCGTGCTCCTGGCAGTGAGCAGTGTTGAAGTGCTCGAGTAGTGACTGGGTGTCAGCAGCTGTGAAGCTGCACTGACGGCATTTGAAGCAGCCGTGTGTTCTCCTGGAGAAGAAGAAGACAGTGATTGGAAATCTAGCATTCTGAACGTTTTTGCGTGCGTGCGTGCGTGTGTGTGTGCAGTGTGAGTTTCAATTTTTAAAACCTTCTTTAAGTCCCTGATTTTATCGTATGGGATATAATAGGTAGCGCAGAACCCAACATTCAGAAATTAGAATGCAATTAACTGGTAGTTTGATTCTATATAAAGAATGCGAATTTCCTTTCATAAAAAGTAACAGGGGTAAATCTCAGGAACCTGCGCCCACACGTGCGCACTCCAGCTGGTGAACATTATAACTGGTTGGTTTGCTGCATTATCAAATGACCTGATCTGCTCATCTTACCTGGATTGGATGCATGCGATATTCTACTGTATGGAAGTAGCTACTCATATGGCAGATAGTGTGCCTCATTTAGTCAGTGGACTTGTTGCTTCCTGTTTACACTGAATAAAGATTTCTTTTTCATATTTCCCCCCACTAACATTTTTTAATGCCCAAGTCTTTTGTGTGGCTCATTGATTTAAATGAGTTTTACCTAACAAATCTACCTAACGCCATACAATGTTTCTATACAACACAGTCAGGATGCGATATTAAAATCCCGGTTTCCTAAAGAAATGCTCTTGATCCACAAGAACATATACATGTTCAACAACTCGAGTGCTGTAGAGTGTCAGGAAGCATGATACGTGATATGTGAATATGGTCACTAAAATGGCATGTTTGCATAAATAATTGTGCGTGTGATTTCTTTAGAAAAGGCTTAAAATCAGGAGTTGGTCTTATCAAATTTCATAACATCCTCTGCTGTTGAAGAGAGATCAGTGAATGCTGTGTCAGGGCACGTGCTGGATTACTAAAGAAGAACTGGGCAGGATCCTGAAAGGTCTCCCAGGACGGTACACAATGATTTGGAATGAGACATGTTTTCTTTAACTCTAAAAATGTGGTATGGCCCTCTATACAAACACCACCTGAAACTCTTGCTAACACACAGATATAACGTATTGTGAGCTACCAACTCAAAGTAACAGATTACGCTGTGCAAGTTCAAGCTATGTTGAAAGCTACTACAAGCTATGTCCAGGCAAGATCTGTTCCTAACTATGTCTTTTAAGAACTTGCAGATCAATTGGAACAGAGAAGAAATGCACGATCCTAGAAAAGCACACAGCAAAATTGCCTAGCACACAGCCCTGGCTTGAGAAGTCTATGGGTCATACAAAAGAATCTAGGCTCGAGAAACCGACTGTCTGAGTTTCTATCCTGCCTCTATTATTTTCACAAGAAATGTGACTTGGGACAATTCACTGAACCTCTGCCCAGCTTTCTCATTCATAATATGAAAAAAAGAACCACAGTGTACTTTGATTCATTCCTTGTCCATATTTTGTAACTAACAAAATGAATATAAATCCAAGATAAATATAAAACAAAGCTCTCTTGAATGGTCCTCCACCCAATACTCTTTATGTGGTTTATTTACAAACTGATTTCTTGGCTCTTTTTGTTTTTTATCATCCATGTATGTTAACAATGACAGATATCATTCAAAATGAGTTAATTTCCTAAAACATCTTTTGCTTTAGTATATTACTAGGAAGAATACTTTTTAAAATTAGAAACACATCTTAGGTTTCCTTAAGTTTTTGGAGTTTCAATATCTACTTAACCTGCAATCCAGAAGTGTCCATCAGCCAATTCTAGCCCTTTGACAAACAGAGGCCAAGGCATCCACCTCTATCCAGGCTGACTCATACTTTCTTCAAATATACAAGGCCCTGGGGTCTCCAGACCAAACAGTGAGTTCATCCCAGGAGACTAGGTGTCTCTCTCTTATAAACTTTCTAGTTTGAAATCCCTGTCCCAGTGGACAACTCCCTGGCTCCTGACAAGTCTCAGCAAGAGCTGCTCGGATCTGCCCAACAGAGGAGCCCTTGATGTGAATGACCTCAACAGAATCGCCCGTGGGACAGGTGCTGGAAAAGCACCAGATGGCACAGGACAGCGGGGTGGGTGTCAAACACAAGTGGGGGAAGGGCAGTAGACATTCCAGAGAGAAGCTTTCATTGAGAACCAGATTTTACTGCAAAAAGGAAAAGACAATTTAACAGGAAGGATATTAAAAGAGGGTTGTAATAACAAGCTCAATTCACACGCCTTTTCTTTTGAAGAGTTCAAAGCGTCCACTCATATGATCTCACATCCCACTGAGTACACGCCCCTTTTTACAGAGAGTGAAACGGAGACATAATAACTCGTTCATGTTAGTCAACAGCCAGTAAAGGATACAGGGCTCCTCTCTGAGATCAATGGCTTCTTTTTCTAGATGATGTTTTAGTTGTGTACACACACAGAAAAATAATAAAAGGTATGATTGACAATATAGAAAATGAAAACGCGGAAGGCAGAGGAAACCTAACAGAACAGAGACTGCCGACAGCAATGGTTTACCAAACAGGCTGCGTGCAGCACTGCAGCGGGAAGGACTCCTTAGCCAGGTAGATTACAAAGCCTCCTCCTAGGCCTACTGATCCAGGATCCCCGGGGAGTAATCTGAGAATGTGATTTTTTTTTAATATGAGTTCTGAGCAAAGTCCTCAGCTGACACTGATACAGAAAGACTGGCATGTATGAATCATATTACCAGACAGATCATGACTCTACAGCAATTAAATGAAACAACTAAAACCGACATCCCCTACCTCCCAACACTGTATTCAAATGCAGGCAAGACGATGGGTCTGAATGAAGAAGAGTGAAGACTGGCAGGTGAGCAGTGACATCCTAACCTGCTCTAATCGAGAGCACTGAATACCATACTGGGAGCAGCAGCGGAAATGTGCCCTGTAGAATGGAAGGACCCCATTCTCCCTACGGTATCAATCCTACACGAATGACACAAAACAACTGAAGGAAGCATTGCTCCACAGAAGTACAAATGATTCAGTGATGCATGCCAACACCTCAAGCAGTGCTTCCCAAGTTCACTGTGCAGAGAGGACTCATGGTGATCCTGTGAGGATTCTGCATGTGAGTGCCGGAATGAGGTCCTACATTCTGCATTTTTTTAAATTTTTATTTTTTTATTAATCATTTCATTGGGTGTGGGGGGCTCTTATTAATCTTTTAACAATCCACCATCCAAGTGGATGAATCACGCTTGTCTGAGAAGATCTCCGATGATGCTGAGGCCTTGGTCCTCAGACCATGTTGGAAGCTGCCGGGATCACTCAACAATGGTCAGAATAGTTCTCGGATGGGGATGCATGATCATGAAATGGCCTTAGCCTATAGACTCATCTCTTTGTAGAGCTTTCCCAAATGAATGCTTTAGGCTGAACATCACCATTTCCCTCTTAAATCACCCACCTCAGAGAATCAAAAAGAACAGCTGGATCAGTGAATATTGTACAAATGAAACCATCAACCATGACTCCAAACCCCAGTAGATCTCTCGGTGATAATTTTGAGAATTGCCCTCCCAGTACCCATTAGACATAGTTCTGATATAGCCTATCTTCCCACAGTAGCTACAAAACGGATGTTTTTACTTATGCCCACCCCCATGTCCACAAACCAAGAAGCTGAGGCAGAAATAAGTTAATTCGCATAATAGAGAGAGCACAGTGGATTATTTTAAATATTTTCCATGATTCTTTTCTCAAGTTTGGAAACAGATGTAAGAACCTCACCTACGTTGCTCCTGAGAGAGGAGGGTTTGCTCTGCCATATGCCATCCGCTCCGTGATCCTTAACAAGATGCCAACACACCAACAGGCCCATCAAAAACAAAGCTGCACTATCTCAAGCCTAGGTATGGGATGCATTACTCAAGAATAAAAATTGAGTCACTGAGCCATTGTGCAATTACAGTGCTGGACTCTCAAATCTGCTAAATGCATTTCATTTTATCAGTGTTAACATATAAAAAAAAAACCTCAGGTCTCAGCAGGGTTTACAGGATTCATTAAGACCCACTTACCCCCGCCCCCACCCCCGCTCATTGCTGAAAGAGTTTGCAAAAGACTCAATCCAAGAAGGAGCTTAGCATGTGTGGGCTACTCTGAAACGTTGTCATCTTTTTGAGATGTCTCCATACATGGTCAGTTTGTTAAACTCAAGCGCTAAACATCTTTTTTTCCCCCAACTATAGTGTAATGTCAAGAGCAAAGCTCATTTGTCTCGATATCCCTCCAGAACATTCATTAAGCTCTACCTGCTAAGTAACTAAAGGATGTTCAGAAGATGGATGTAATACGTGAAGTCATACAGCAATAGATTAAAATGTGAAAGGTACACGTATTTTAATAGGTGGCATATTTTGAGTCACTCTCTGTATAAAACCTCATTATTTAAAACCCGGAGAACTTCTGGCTAGTTTACGATAACCTCACTTGGAGGAGACTAACCAAAAAATGCTGTGCGTTACTGGTACCTCCTCTATCTCTTTCCTAACCAAAGAGCAAACACAGACTTACCACCTCAGAGGAAAGGCTATTATTTTTTGGTCTCCCTAGCACAAGAGACTAGCTGTGTACCTAGCATAAGAAACACAAACATAAAGTAGAAGGAAATCAATAAAATGTGGATTTCAGACCTCAGAAATGATTGCTTACTGAAAGTATGTCCCATGCCACACGGGAGACATACTTACATAAAATCTCACTTTGTCCCGTGTGCTATTTGGGGGATACTGGTTACGTAACTCTGATGAAAGAGCTAAATCATCCCTTGTCTCCAGGCAAAAGTACATCAAGTTGCTAAAAAGGCAGAATGGTACTTAATCCCAGTGACTTAACAATTTCTGTGAGAACAGCTATTCTATTTCTTGACCTACTTTCTAGAATCTTCTTGAGCTTCTAAAGCAGCACTTATTTCAGATCCATCTGTATTTCAGGGCACGGTGGCAGTGACCCCAATAGCTGCATCTCCTTCATTAGTGGAGATTATGATAAAGTGCTTGTCTCATTTCTCAGAGGTTGAGGAGCACTTTCTAACACACCAACTAAAGACGCTACTCGTTCACCCCTCTAGTTTACTCTAATAATATTTCTACTTCTATTTTCGTAATGAAGCATCCCACACAGTAGACGTTAAGTACTGCTCTGAGTGACACTCTGTTTTCCTCTTTTCTAAAGGACAACTGCCAGAGACTTGTGCCGTGATTTGAGAAGTTCACTTTTCTGTGCATGTACTTCTTCAGTCACCTCGCCTGCACTTTCCGATGACTAAAGGGATCCCCACAGTGACCAAAGAAATCACCATTAGACTTTGAAAGTCCTCTTTGGTTCAAACGCCTACAAATTGATTATCAAGGAAAAGGGGGAATGAAGACGATTAAAATTAAGTATAGTTTTCGGTGGCTCTGAAATCTCAACATTAGTCACTCTTCCTAGCTATTTCATGGGCAGGAAAGTCCACTCTGTGTGGCTCTTGAAGTGGCGAGACCTACCGAATGGTGGAGAAACAGCAAGCAAAGCGAATATTCAGGGGGCAAAATCAACAAAGGAAACTGTGGGTGAATAATCCAATCAAGCTTTTAAAAGATAAAAACAATTTTTGCCCAATAAAAAAACAGGTTTTGTCAGAGTATGTGTAGTACTTAGATAGCTTTTATTAAGTGGATAGAAGCCGCCGGCATAAACTAAGGGAAACTGAAATGCTGAGTATGTGGAATTCTGTTGAGTCCATTGTCCTACACATCTTTATGCTGAAATAATATTAATATTCACTCATTTGAGTCCATTCTTTCCCGGGGGGTAATATTTCTATTTTCGAGTAGTAAAAGAAAAAAGAACTGATGCAATATATGATAAATATCAATTTATGGTTCCTTTAAAAAGATGTCCTTTCCAAATGCTCAAAAATGATATATGTCTTTTCATAACATAAAAGCAGCAAGCATTGGGAAGTAGCTTAAAAATAAGATGAATTGGAAATCATGTTTAAAATCCTTGTTATTCTAAGTCAACAGGTGTCTTATAGAAAACATTATCTGATGTTGAATCACTAGCTTTGATTATTAAATATGAAAATTCTAAAAGCTGTAACACCTATAAAAAGGCAAACAAAAAATCAAAATCATTGCCATCCAAGTTGATTCCAACTCCTCCAGACTCTCCAGGACACAGTGGAGCCGGCCAACGAAGGTTCCCAAAGACATACTCTCTCCCATCATCGTCTTCACTCAATCTGCTGCTCAATGCCTCGCTAACGTGTTGAAAAGCAAGGGTATTAATTTGAGGGCTAAGGTGTACCTGAGCCAAGCCAGGGTATTTTCAATCCCCTCATATGCATGTGAAAGTTGGACCCTGAATAAAGAAGACTGAGGAGAATCGATGCATTTGAACTACTGTCTTGGTAAAGAATGAAAATATGATGGAGTGCCAAAAGAACAGACAGACCAGTCTTGGAAGACGTACAGCCACAACAGTCCTTAGAAGCAAAGACGGTGAGACTGAACATTTTGGGACATATTGTCTGGAGAGGACATCTTGCTTGGGGAAACAGAGAAGCAATGTCGAGGAGGAAGGTCAACGACAACATGACTGACATCTTCCGGCTTCGACATAGGCTCCAACTTAGGAACTGTGAGGCTGGTGCATTGCTCTGTGTTGGACAGAGGGACCCTATGAGCTGGAACCAACTTGACACCTCACACCAACGCTCTCTGGGAGAACAGACAGCCCTATCTTTCTCCCAGGGAGCAGCTGTTGAATTCATATCAGCAATCTTTGGTTAGCAGTTGAGCACTTACCTAGAGTACCACAAGAACTCTTCATACGAAAGAGAGGTAATACAATGGTGCAGTTTCCCTGACGCACCTAAGAGCTTACTGTAGGTCTCTTTCTGTAGGAATATGGGGGGGGGGGGTTCAACTTGAACTATTAAGTCCATTTCAAAGTAGTCCAAGTAACTGATTTATTAGATATTATTGGAAACAGCATGGAACCTTCTAGAAACTCTGTACTAATGCAATGTGTACTTGATTTTGGGGGTTTGTTTGTTTCTCAGATGTGTTCATAATTAAGTGCTTACCCCACAAATGTATTCTTCAGAATTAGCAGCGTCCAGTCCATGTTCTTTCACATAGCTATTCTAAGATTGAGAATGAGCAGTAGCTCATTCATTTAACCACCTACACCTACGATTGTCACTGTTATTTCCTGCAGCCAGAGTTTATAGAGTTTTCTGCAAGATACCAACATTGTTTAAAAATATATTCATAACTCTCCTAGGGTACAGGTGATGGTCATCACATATGCCATAAAAATGCATGCCTATTTTCACATTCTGGCCAAGAAAAAAAACACTTAATACTTACAGCTAGGTAATAATCGCATTATTGGTCTTCAATAATATTGTGCATTGGTTTATATATTTACTGCACATGAACACTAATGTGAACAAATTCCTCATTTTCATATTTTATAGTGTATCATGTAATTTAATGACACACCAAAATATATGTCATAGCTAGGTTTTTGAAACAAAAAGAAAACTGGAACATGACCATGTAAAGTACGCCCCTCCGAGTCCATTCTTTCAAATCCTAGTGACTGCAAAGTCCAGAATGTGCACAATCTTGAACAGCGTGTGCAATATCCTTCTAGAACCATCAGTAGATTTGTGTAAGAGAGGGCGGCTTCCAAAAGTTAGTGGAAAAACCGAATTGAAAGACAATGGAATTTTGCTACAAACTATTTTGAAGTACCCTCACACACATAAACGCACACACACACAGGATTGTTGTGTGCAAGTCAATTCTGATGCATGGAAACTAGAACTTCGCCAAAAGGCTTTGTTTTATATTGTAATTTTTATGTAAATAGATCACCAGGTCTTTCCTCCAGATGCCACGGGATCTTTTGTCGGATGGCAAGCACTTAATGGCCATGCTGTGCTACCAAGTTTCCTTCTCTCACACACACACACACACACACACACCTCAAAACTCACTTCTATTGAGACAATTCCGACTCACAGCCGCCTGCAGGACAGAGTAGAACTGCCCCTGCGGGTTTCTGAGACTGTAAACGTGGGCATGGGAGTAGAAAGTCTTATTTTTCTTCCAGACACACGTTCTGTAGTCCTGTAGCTGATGAGTACACCTGTAGATATCTATCGTTTGTTTCATTTTTGAACTTACATAAAAGACATTTGGCTGCAAATATGTTTGTTTACAAAAATTCTGTTTGTGAGCTTCGTCTATGTTATATTTAACCGTTATTTGTTCAAATTCATTACTGCTAAAATTCCATTGTGTGAAAATTCTACATTTTATTCAATCAATCTCAAATGGATCAATAGATACTCATTTCTGGTTGTTTTTGCTTTTGGTCGGTTTTGTTTTGTTTTTCTTGCTCTTACCAAAGAATCACTGATGCCGGCCATTGCCGCACGCCATCCCCAGCACACTCATTTCCCCTGCAGAGAGGCACTACACGGGCATGGGGATATGAGCATCTCATACTGCCGGGATTTACCAAATTCACCTTCTAAAATCCTCATGGACTAATTGCACCCCCACTCGCAGTGCTCTTTGTCTGGCAGTCTGCGTTTACTGAGATGAGTACAGCGACCTTGCTCGCATTTGCCATAAGTGCCTCTCTGGTCTTTCTTGAGACTACCATCTCACTTTCCTGCACGGGCCACTCCTTGTGATTCTGAAGTTTCTAAAATCTGAATTATTTTCTGCTTCATGTGCCAATTTTTATCAACATTCCATGCTTTTTTTTCTAACGGTTAGGTGCATACTTTATACATTCCCATTAAATCAAGGTTGTTAATTCGTTAGTCCAGCCTTATTTTTAATATTATTTTTGCCTACTTGATCTTTATATACAAGGAGCATTCTCAAAATGCCCCACTTGATTGTAATTGATTGGATTTCACTATATTATCAATTTTTGCTCTGCATATTTATAATGAAATATTATGTATTTATACCTGTTTTCTCACTTCCTGATGAACTAAAATTCTTATTATTACAAATCCTTCTCTCCTATATTTTTTTGTCTTAAAATCTGAGAGTAATAAAGTGTGGGCATTATTTACTGTTATTACAATAACAGTGCCTATAACTGAATAGATTTGTATTCTTTGTGCTTAGTACATGCTATATTTTTTGTATCTGTGCCTTTCATCAGTTCTGGAAAATCATCAGACATGTTTCTTTAAATAGCGATTGCTTGTTCTTCAGTCTCTCTATTCTTGTGCAAGGGGACACTGATCAGACATGTTTTAGAACAACTTCACAGTTCACTGCTCACCTCTACCTTGTCCCATCTTCTCCAGCTCTTGCACATTCTGAATAATGTCTTCAAATCTAACTTCTGACTAACCCAATTCTCTAGAATTTTCTCATTTTATTCAAACTTTTCAATACAGTTTAAGCTTAAACAATTGTGCTTTCCTATTCAAAAATTGCTGTTTCTTTAATTTCCTTACATATTTCTAGCCTCTTGTTGTTTGCTCTGCTTAATTCTTGAAACATTCACTATGTATGACTAGTTTATTGTTGTCTCTTCTGTAATTGTTGCTTTTCTAAACTTATTAATTGCCCTTTCTACAGATTTCGCAAGTGCTGACGTATTCGCTTCTGTGATTATACTTATTTTAAAGTTATCTTCCTTCATGGAGGCCATGGAGACCAAATTAGCCTGCTATCCAATGGAGAGTATTGGTTTTCCTTTGACAAGTGCCAGGGAGAGAACCTTCCAGTGCCCAGTTCCCAGGAACGCCAAGTTTAAGCCCCAGTTCAGTTGCAGCAATCACATTCATATTTGCCCCCAGTACGACCTCACGTCACTACCTGTTTGCCGTTCACTTCTCCCTGGTCTGAGGTTAGCTCATGATTGACGAGAAGGGAAGGAGCGCTTTAGAAATTGCGTTTAATTTGTGGAAATTGAGTAAGGCATTAAATAGTAGGTTTTACATATGATAGTGGTTCTGTAAGAAGATCGCCATGCAACTTACAACAGAAACAAATTAGACACTGAATTTTTTTTTAATGAGGAGTGCAGCAATCTATTAAAGAATGTACATAGTGTCTAATTAAAGGATTTCTTTAAATGGACTCCCAGAAGCAATTTCCTGAGTGGAATAATTCCACCATGTCATGAGCTAGGGGACAATTGTATGCATGGAATATAATAATATGTGACCTACATGTACAGCAGGTAAGAATAAAGCATTAGCAAAAGAGAACCGACCCCTTGGTCGCAGTCACTAAGGGTTGACTCAACTTAAACTTGGTTCTTAAGAAACATTTTCATGGAAGGGCCTCTCCCTGAGCTTTTCCACCCACCGCTCTAAATCAACTCCCCAGTTTTAGTTATTTCTTACTGCTACATGAGTTCACATTTGCAAAATTCTCCGTTTATGTTCAAAGTTACTGTCCTGGAAGCCTGGCACATAAAGCACTCCGAGATCAGGAATATTCCATAGTTATAAAACAAAATGAGGGTGGACGTTAGCCGCAAGAACAGTCATAAATGTAACGAGACAGATGCGGCTGGACTGCAGAAGTCTTGTCCTCCTGCTCTCCCTTCACGATTTGAGGAACCGCTCTGAGAGCAGATCCCCACAAACCTCCGCAGGAACGGTTCCTCGGTCGCCCCGGGGACTCCATTGCTGGGCAGCTTTCAGCCGAGTTTCAATTTGCTGCCTACCAAACTACCTTCCCTGAAATGGTGTGTCTTCAAATATCAAATATTTCTCCAAGAACTTCAACAGAGATCAAAGAGAAATGACTCAGCACCTTAAAGGCTCAAAGATCATCAAAATTTCATTAGTTCTTAAGAATAAGAAACGGGCGATTTTAATACACTCAGAACAATGCTGTTCACCTTTTCAACAAATGTGATGAAAGGTGGTGAAATTTTAAAAGGTACAAATAATGATCATTTGCTGTCAATCCCCAGGTGTTTCAAAAAGTTTCAATGCATGTGAACCTCTAAAGAGATATGTTTTAAGACCACGTAAGGGTCAAAGATCACAAGGTAATTTACTTTGTAGATCTAAGCTTAGAACATACCTTCAGTACACTAAAATGCTCAACAAGAATTTTATTTACATAGAAATATTCACTGAGCATCTATCAACCCTACAGGTGCACGGTCTCCTCTGATACTGCTGAGTGGCTCCAATTCACAGCAACCTCGTGTAGGACAGAAGGAAACCCTGCCCTGCCCTGCCCAGTCCTCCCAGTAACAGCTAGTTTGGAGCCCACTGTTACAGCCACTGGGTCAATCCATCTCACTGACGCATTTCCTCTTTTTTTTTTGCTGGTCTTCAACTTTACCAAGCATGTCTTTACTCTAAGGATTGGTCCCTCCTGATAAGATGTGCAAAGTGAGGGAGATGAAGTTTGACCTCCGCCACTTCTAAGGCACATGTTGGTCGTATTCCTCCAAGACAGTGGTGACTCAAAGCTAGAACAGTCTCTTCCCTCTGGAACTTACTTCGTTATGAAATATTTGCTAAATGCTGAAGCTATTTAGCAATATTCTGACACGAAGTTCTATTTCTTGGGGTGGGGGTGGGGGTGGATGTTTTGTTTGCCCCAAAGATGCTGAAAGTTTATTTTAACAGACAGGTTCTTAAGCAATGGCCTCAGCTTTCTCCAGAAAAGTCATTTGTCTAAGTGATCCGGTAGACAGGTATCTCAGAATTCGTGTGTATGTGTTGTGTGTGTGTGTGTGTGTGTGTGTGTGTGTGACTGTGTTGCTACTTTTCTCATGTTAAAAAGGGAACTGGCTCTGAAAACAAAAAGGGTTATCTAATTTTTACATCGTCTAACAAATGAACATGTACAATATGTACATGCTCACACACTGAAGCCTTGAGAGCTTAGGGAAAATCGATGTCTGCTAGCCCCAGAGATAAATTAACATGCAGCTGACATCCGAGGAGCCAGAAACACTCCAAGTGTGAACACATATTTGATCGCAGGACTGTGTCTTTCCTGGGGCTGACCTTATAAATTAAACAGTGTAAATCTCAAGCCAGTGTTTTCTGAACATTTTGATTCACTGTGAACATTAGGGTACCCTTCAAATTAGCATCTAACATCATTAGCCGTTGTTGGGCATGAACAGCTTCCTTGCCGGCGACTCACAGCACATACACACACACCCTCTCACTAACACAATTTTACAGAGACTGGGGGCATGTGTAATATATATATATGGGCAGGAAAACTGACATCTGACTTTTAAGCTAGATACTGATGTCCCCTGCACCCCAGTTACCAAATCTTTACAAAGGCACACCAACACATCTTTCTACCAAAGAGCAGCTGTGGGTCTCAACCATGAATCTTTCGGTTAGCAGCCAAATGCTTGCCCATTGTGCCATCGGGGCTCCGTGTATATTGACTCTACATCTAGAAAATCGCTTTAACATGAGACAGCAATTTACTTTGATTCCCAGAGTCATATTAACAAGAAAGCACCAAGTAATGTGGGAGCACTCTGTAGCCCGTTGTTAGAACACCAGGCTCGGGTTCAATGTGCCTCGCTCAGGGAGGCGTTTCCTAATCCACCAGATTAAGCTGTGTTGTCATCAGATGCACCACGACGGCCTTCATTTTTGATGACACGCAGCCCTCTCGTAATGATCTGTTCAGTTTGACTTCATTAACTTGTTGTTCCGCGAGGGCCCTGGCATGTCTGTCTCATTTCTCTTGTGTCTTCAATACCTGGCAAACGTGTGACTTTGCAATGACTTATTTACGTAAGCAATGGTCGCCACAATGAAATGACGGTGTGCATCCTAAATTCAACTCTAGAAAACAGGCAGGCTTTGTCTGAGAAAGTGGAGGTTTATTAAAAAGGGTGAAAGGAGGAGGTCAAAAATAAGCCCCCCAATGAGTCTACAATAGCTTACTGTATATACTCAAGTATAAACCAGCCTGAATATCAGCCGAGGCACCTAATTTTACCACAAAACTGCATTAAAATGTGCTAAAAACTTGGTTATACACGAGTGTGTATGGTAAGTGCTTTCTTAGACTTGAAAAAGTGAGTGTGCAGAAAATCCAATGTTAACCAACATAAGAGTACTCACCTTCAGATTATTGTTCAGATGTGAAACAAGGATGCTGGGCAGCTACTCAAAGCTAGGAGTTCCAAGCTCATTTGAAAAGAAAAACCAGCCTGATGTCCACTTGGAAGTGGCCGACACTATGACATGAGAGGGGTGGCTTCGGTCTCAGAGCTGTGCCGCCGCCACCAGTTAGGGCTGTGGAGTCTCACTCCCCAGGGACAAACACATGGCTGGTGGTGAGTCTCGGAACTCTTTAGCCACATCGGCATGACTGCAAATTCGAAAACGCACTCCACCACGGGGGAGTACACGACAGGTGGGGAACCTAACAGCAAAAGGTCTGAAGTAAGTACCCACATAGTAGTCGGTGGTGATCCATCACGCATCTAAAGATGCCATGAAGTTTCAGGGTCTTTCCTGTGCTTTTGTTGCGCCCCTGATCTCATCCCTGGCATCCTTCTGCCTCCACATCACTGGCTCCATTCGCACCCCCGCCCCCTAGGATGGCTCACCTGTAGTGTCGGGAAATCTCGTCCTCCACCTGGGTAATAAAATCACATTTGGTACACGTGTGTTCTTTGCTCTCCTTGACGGCCTGCTGCGCATCTGACGCGGGCAGGGGATTCGCCTCTTGTTTGACGTCCGATGCGTGCGACCCGTGCGCGCTCTCGTAATGCAGGAGGAGCACGTCGACGTCCGGCGTGGAGAACGGGCACAGGTGGCACTGGTGCCTCACTCGCGAGCCGCCAGCTGCTCCGGGAGACAGGTGCAAAAGCAAGAGCGCACAGTGGGAACAATTACTTTTTCGACAAGCAAACGGGTAGGTAATCTCTCCAACGTGCTTTTCTGGGCTGCACAGGCCTCGGGGACAGAAGGGACAGTGCTTAATGGTACACTTGTGAATGTTATGGAGTTGCTGATAGTGGCGGAGCAGCGGCCCCACCACAATCACGTCGGGGCCGTGGCTTTTAGAATAGCGAAAGTCACAGAACTGACAGTTGTAGCTTGTTACCATGTTATCCTCGGCTCCCTTGCTGGAAAAATCCTTCTTTTTAGTTCCGCTAGAGCCCTTGTCTGCCTTGGGTCCCGACTCCCCGTCTGCGCTTTTGGCTAGGTCATTCTGGTTGATGACAGAGCCCCTGGAGAGCTTATCGTTCAATTCCGGATGCAGGCTGCCTGCCTGCGCGCCTCCGTGCTGCTTGCCGTGATGCTCTAGCAGCTTCACGGGGCTCGACGACTCGCAGCTGAAACTACAAAATTTACACCAGTAGTAACTGGTGGCATCGGTACCGTTTTGTCTGGAGGAATCGAGGGGCTTGATGGGCACTGAGTAGCCAACGGGCGTGTCATCCCCCGCCTTGACCGTGATCTTGTCGGGCCACTTTCCCAAGTCTGCAGAATCACCGGATCGAAGCGCAGGGAGGGCTTTGCTGGAGTTTTTCTCCGTGGGTTTCCCACCCTCGGAGGAGGGGAGGGAGGCCTTGGTTTTGTTGGGGTGAGTCTGCAGGAAGTGCTGCTCTAGTTCGGTGGAAGAGCGGCCCATGTATGTGAAGTTGCAGAATTTGCAGCGGAAGTACTTAGTATTTCCTTGGCAATCCGGTGTTTTCCGGCCGATGCCAATGAATGTTCCACCGGAAGTGACCTAGTGCAGAAGAGATGCATGTTACTCTCGTGTCATTCATCTGTGACTTCCCGAGGGAGGGACTGGGAAGAGGAGGTGGGCTGTGTGATCGGTCCACCTAGTCCACATCCAAAAAACACAATAGCAAAGTAGATGATTTGGAAATCACCTGAGTAATCAGAAGCAAATAAACTCACTCCTCATTGCTCCAGTTACCCTTGGGGAGAGAGACCCATTACGTCAAACATGGTAGGCCGAAATAACGTGTAACTCATTCAAGATATTTAATGTCATATTCGTTATCAGAGGAGACAATTAGTTTCAACTGAGTAGGTTTGACCATCTCTTCCCTCGACTCTCATTCTGGTGGAAGCAGCCAGCCCTCATGGGCTTTCTGTTCAGCACGCGGACGTGCTGGCTGCCAGACCCGGACTCAGGTGCTCCCAGATCACTCCGGGCAGACGTCCCCCAAGGAGCTCTTGGATTCAGTTTGGATAGCAGCAAGGCTGCTGGCAAATCTGAGTTCTTGTGTCCACTGGGTAAAAAGACAGGTGCTGAGATGACCACACAGAGCGTGCGACCACTGAAGCCCGAGCAACCACAAGTAAACTCAAAGGACAAATGGAATTGAACGGACAGGAAAACTTGATGAACGGGAACCCGTCTGGCCAGTTTCATACGTCGGCCATTCTAGGAGAAACACAAAGAGGAAAACATCCAGAGTCTTAGGTGACTAAGGCTCTTTCTCATGACAAAGGGCCCAGGCCCTGCGGTGAGGGGGCTGATGCGGATGTCCAAAGGAACAGATGAAAGAAACACTGTGAAAATCACTACAGCCTTGCTGTCCCCTACTTGGAAATCACATAGTAGTGGAGTGTTACGTATTAAATTGTGTCCTTCCCCGGGCCCCAAATATGGCTTGTAGACCCTAACCCCTCTCTGTGGATGTAACCACATCTGGGAATAAGATTTTGTTTGTTAAGTGAGTGAGACCTTCTCAGTGCATGTGAAGTTTAAACCACTCACCTCTGAGACCCATGAGGAGCAGTTAGGTGCAGAGAAACAGATGGAAACTCCAATGGAGGGGAAGGTACGCACGACACTACAGCAGACCGGAAGGCCCTTGCCCCGTAGCTGACAGAAGAGGTAAGCTTATCCCAGAGTACCTGAAACTCCCACCTCACTGCCATCCAGCCCATGCTGACTCCGTGACCCCTGTGGGTTTGCACAACTCCCTCCCTTGAAGCTGCTGGTGGTTTTGAACTGCCAACCATGAGGATCTCAGCCCAACACGTAACCACTACACCACTGAGGCTCCTTCCCTTATAGTAGGCTCTCTGAATTTCAACTTCAAGTCTTCTAAACTGCGAGAGAACAAATTTCTGTGTAGGAGACCACTCACTTGATTTGCTATTAAGAGAGCACTCAGAAGCTAAGACAGGGTTATGAAGACCTTTAAAAGGTCCTTTTATATAATATCCCAACTCCAGCAGGCACCTCAATGGGTCGTACAGATCAGCTGCCACAATGCATGACTTTAAGTAGGGATTTTAGCTGAAACGCTGCCAAGAGGGAGCAACTATCAGAGATTTTTTTCAAACTTTCCCAGCAACCAGATGTAATACATTAAGCAAGTGGCATAATCATGTTCTGCCTTCTTCAACAGCTGCTCAAAAATGACACGTGTGATCACTGCTCATATCCTAATCACTTCATGAGAAAAGTCTCAGGCGTCACAAAAACCATTTTAAAGGCCCTACTTGAAATGCAAATAATATTCCTTTAATGCACTGAGAAATGTGTTTGCACTTCTATTGTAGAAGATGGAGATTGACGTCTTCCTTCTGCCACTTAAAGAGAGGTGTGACCTTAATCAAGTTACTTAACCTCTCTGGTCAACGGCTTCCTCAATTTGGAAAAGCTCTAAATTTATTTCCAGTACTATAGTACTAGGAACTATGCATTAACACATAAAGAACTCAGCATGTACTGTACATTAAGATGATAATTTATGAAGGTCTCCAGCAACCTTTAATTGAAGGATGAGAGGGTTTCACTTAAGACGTGTCTCCATCCACCACACCAAGCACACAGATTGCAGTCTGACAGGAGCTGAGCATCATCTAGCCAGACGTGAAAACTGGGATGCCTTCCCAAGTATCAACCTTGGCCATCAATCCCTTGAGTGAGAGATGTCAACGCCATACCACTCAAGGACAGTTAAACTGCCATTCTACCTGAACACGTATGTGACCACAGCTACTAAAACCTGCATCGGCATGGCATGAATACCACAGTGACATGACTACATCTGTTTCCTAATTGGCTAGAAGGGAGAAGAAAACTTAACTTCCATGAACTCAACGTTTCAGTGTGACCCCACCAGCTCAGAAACCTATCTTGCCTCAAGGACGGCAGATTCAGAATCATCACATTCTTATCCACTGGGCAAAGCCAGCAACTGTGCAAAATCCAGAGACATAAATTTGCTCTGTCTAGCTACCGCATGGTTTCAGGTTGCTAAGCTTCCAAAATAAAATATGTGTTGAACTTCTGCTTGTAGACCGGGGATTCCTGAGCAACCATGACACATCACCACTATTTCTCTGCTTTTGCAATCATCAGGCCTCGTGTTCTCTGTCCACACCAAAAGAATCAAAGAAGGAGCGTGAATATTTCTAAGAAAGCCCCTCTACATAAGATTTTGAAATTCATTTAAGTTATTACTAAGCATCACGCCACCTCCTCCAGTATTTGAAAACAACTTTGAGAGTCTGAAAACCCAGACTAAGAATGTCCATAACCAGCAAGGGTCTCGCATAAAAAAGAGCCAACAAGCATTGTGTTTAGGAATTGATTCGTTGAACGGCCACAGAAAATTGCTTTGGGTCCTTAGGGCTGGTGGCTGCCACGTGTCCCTAGGTTTTGTTTTTGCCCCACAGAGAAACATCCAAAGCCATTTTTATCCTTTCTATGATGCTTGATGTACACGTCAGTGAGAAACACACAACTGATGTGGATCATTTTAAGCCACTGTAAAGTAAAACATAAGGTAATTGTTTCAGGGAAAGTACATCTGACTATTAACCATGCATATTCTATTTTCATGACCCACAGATATTCATTCAAATGATCCTGTCCTAGGTGAAATGTGTATGCACCCCAAACACATGGACGCACACAGCGAGAAGCGCAATGCAAAATAAGTGTTTGCAGCAACATTTCATTGAAGTGAATTACCAGGAGATCGTGCCTACGCATTCTGAGAATGATTTCCAAATTTTGAAATGGGTGAATGTAGCAAGAAGCAGGAAAATAAAAAAAAAAGGTTCCCCTCCTAGTTGTAACGAAAGAGAGATAGAGATAGATCATCAGTAGTATAAAGAGTACAGCTTCCAATCATTCTTCTTTTGGCTAACCAGAACTTTAATTATAAGCTCATTAATCCAGCAGTTCCTTTGATATGGGCATCCACGCTTTAAGATGGATATTAAACCACAAATTCTGCTTCGGCCCCAAGTGACATGTATTCATTCATGTAATTAGCAACTACTGAGGAGTTAACTTGTGCCAGGCCCTGTAACGTGCACAGACATACACCTGAGAACAAACTAAACCACATCTCTGCCTTCAAGATACTTACACTTGAATAGCCCAAACTGCACATACGAATCTTTTCTTTTTCCATCTGTATTTATCTTCGCTTCCACCATGTACTTCCAAGGGACGTTCCAAAGCTAAATTCCATGGGAAATGCACGTCATTGCACGTGGCGACTCTGCTTCCTCAACTAAATGAATGTAAGCAACCTTGCTTCATTACCTCACCTATCAGAGGCCGAATGGGTGGGTGGAGGGAAGGCAGGGGTCTGGGACTCCCTCGGAATGCTCTCGCGCCGTCTTCTCCAACAGCCACAGCGATGAGACATAGCGCCACTGAAGAGCTGATTGTCTTACGTCATTTCCTTTTGTGTAGTAGATTCGTAAAATGGATTTCTTGTAATAAATAGCCGCGTGCAGCTGGTGCTACCATAGTGGGAATGAGCACCCTCTACAATATGATTTACACGGGTGGGATTGCTATTTAATTCCACCCGACAATGGGATGAACAGACTACAGAAAGGGAAAGTGGCAAAGTCGCTAAGTGACATAAACTCATAAACTTGTCACTCCCAGCAGAGCAGCGGTTTTCAACCTGTGGGTCGCAAACCCCTTTGGGGGCTGAACAACCCTTTCACAGGGGTCGCCTGATTCCTAACAGCAGCAAAATGACAGTTATGAAGTAGCAACAAAAATAAAGTTATGGTTGGGGGCGGTCACCTCAACATGAGGAACTGTATGCAAGGGTCGCGGCATGAGGAAGGTTGAGCACCGCTGCAGTAGAGCTTGCTATAATCAAAGGGCTCTGCTGCTACCGAGCTAAGGCTTCATTTTCTAGCTCTCTCTGACTGAAGAAAGAAGTCCTCTTCAGAAGCAAGCAGAGAAGCTCTGGTGCCATAGCGGTTACAACTTAGGCTGCGATCCACGAGGTCGGCAGTTTGAAATTACCGGCTACTTCTCAGGAGAAAGATGAGGCTTTCTATTTCCCTGGCCTCGTTCCAACAAGCCCTACCTGACATGGATGGTCTTCTTCCCCACCAAAAAGAGCCCCAAGTGTGTCCTTCCTCCCAAAGCAGGTGGCAATGCAGTTCTTTGCTTGTGAATCAGAGTTCAATAGAAAAAAAAAAAAGAAGAACCACTACTGCAGAATCAAAGAGCGTGTTTTACATCGGTTTTCATGGACTGAGTGGTATGATCTGAGTACCAGTTTTTCAAACTGTTCCTCATATGTGTTATTTTTCATGGCTTTCATTCCTAATTTATTTATTTACATGTGATTTTGCAAAATCACTTGGATGAACAAGGTAAACATTGAGAAAAGGATCCTTTTCAAGTTCTTTAACCGCAAATTATTCTTTGCCTCCTACAGAGCACAAAGCTAATGACAATAAAATCTAAAAGAATGGGTCAGAGGAAAACATTTTATTTTTAAAAAAAATTTAAACCCTCAAACCTCTTAAAACGCCACTTTAGCCCATGTGCTACTTTCAATGTAACAGAAAGTTTGTTCGAAGGGAAAACGAGGTTTTCCTCCGATGTGGTTCGTTTTCAAGTGCTGAAATTGATATCAACAGAAATGATTACAAACTGCTAATTTAAGAGGACTCGAGGTTAGGGGCTGATAGTCAAAAAAGCAAAATGTTTTTTAAAAAAAAAGCTTAACTTGTTGAAAATCACTGCTCAATTTTATTGACGTTTCAAATAACTTGAAGAAATCTAAAAAGGTCAATCTTGGTAGAAAATAACTATCATTAGGAATAAATGTGTAACTCCGCAGATGGAATGCTTCTGCACTGCATCGGGTGTCAAAAACATCGCGGGAGAGAGAATGAAGCCGAAGGACATACTTTGTGTTTAAAAGCTTTGATAAGGAATCCAAGTCAAGGCCATCACCTGTGTCTCTGGCTCCAGCTCCACCCTTCCTGGGTCCCTGTCCCAGCTCCAGGCAACCCTGATCACCTCTGGAACCAGGAGAGCGGACCAGCTGACTTTGAGGGAGCAGCGAGTCAACTGTAAAGGGATGTTCTTCACGATGCACCTGTACACTGCCGTTCGGATTAGAATCATCCACAGTGGAGCCCACGCTAGATTGCAACTTCTATGCAGCATAGGTCTGAACGAATGTCTCATTGGTCACCTGACATTTGGGCTGAGAAAACACTAATCAATCTAAAAGTTCATCCCTGCAATTTAGAAGACAGCCTTTGAACGAGAAAACAGAAAACAAAACAACCAGGGCAGTGCCAGTGGGTGAGAAGGCTGAGCGCATTAGCCACCGCTCCCCTCTCCCGCAGGGGCCCGACCCGGTCACTGCCTCTTAATGAAAGCACATCAAAACTGCATGTGCGTTCTGAAGGGACCTCAGCGGGAGCACGGAGCGCCCAATCACTGAACATGACAAGCTTCACTTAAGCTGGGCGCGCACACCTACCTACACTGTGCACCAACCACTGAGGCTAGGAAGTGACACAGCTCGCAAGTCCCCAGGCCTGCGGTTCAGAGCACAGCACAAAGCTCACAAGAGACAGCAAGGTCGGTAGAATCTGTGCTTTCGCAGCGATGCACCGGCCAAGAGGAGAGCACCACACCCAGAGTGACAGATCGGGCAGGGCTTCTGGGAGGAGGTGTCCGTGAACTGTGGGCAGATGAGTGAGCACTGGACAGGAACCTCAAGGTAGTGATCACAGAAAAGTAGTTCATGTGGGGAAGGGGGTGAAATGAGCAAACAAAAAAATAAAAATGAGGGTGAAGTAGTGTTCGACGCTCTCGTCAGGAAAAGCTGGATTTCAAATGGAATGGGCTACAATATGATCCCGGCTATGTATGCGTGATTTCCTCCACGCACACACTAGCGTTTTATCTCTCCATTATTCCCTCTAGAACAGTGGTTCTCAACCTTCCTAATGCCGCCACCCTTCAATAAATACGGTTCCTCATGTTGGGGTGACCCCCAAAGCATAAAATGATTTCCATTGCTACTTCCTGTCATTTTGCTACTGTTATGAATGGGGCGACTCCTGAGAAAAGGTCGTTCAACCCCCAAAGGGGCCGTGACCCACAGGTTGAGAACCACTGGTCGAGCATCTGGAACATAAAACAACTGGGAGTTGCTACCAATCGGACAAATTCAAACCGCCTCTTTTGGTTTCTGAGATTTTAAACCTTAACTGGAGCTGACAGCCTCATCTTTCTCCCTTGAAGGAGCTGGGGGATTCAAAGGGCTTGACCTTGAGGGGCGTGGTTTGATGTATGCCCCTCTAAGTGATAGTGAGGGATAAGTTGGAAAAGTAACGCCTCGTCAGCGGGTCTTGGGATTCAATTATGCAAATTAGTAGAAGGTGGACCCGCACTCTCTATAACATCCAGAAAGACCAGGACGTTGAATTTATGTAATAATTGGGAGGGGGGAAATCTCAAGGAAAGAAGGAAGGAGTGACGTAAGAAATGGAAGGAAAGGAGGGAAGGAAGCATTAAAGGTGAAAGATAGGAATAAAAATAATAAAAAGGAGGAGAAGTAGAAAAGGGGGAGAGGCAAGGGAGGGGAGAAGAGAAAGGAGGAAAGTGGGGAGCGGGGGAGAAGCCATAATCTAGCTGATAGTGACCATGCATGAGAGACAAAGGACCTCCCCTGGGGTTTCCAAGGCTGCAATCTTTGCAGAAACAGAACGCCACCTTCTCTTTCTCCCACAAAACAAACCACTGTGCTAAAAGCCATCCACTAAGTTAACAGTGGGGGTGGAGGGGGTGAAAGGAGAGGGGGTGGAACAATGAGATACATATTAGAAAGAAGCCCAGGTTAGCTGAGATTTCAAACCAGATGGGGATTTGAATTTGGAAGCAGAGATTAGAGTCGACAAAAAATGGTCATTTGAGGGAAGGAGTTAACAACGTATGTTGACTTTGAGGTGTCTGTGGAATACCTAGGTGGAGCTACTCTTCATCTGGAAAAACAGGTCTTAAAGCAAACAACGGTTTATTGTAAGATTCCCAAATATGTGACCAGTCAAATGAAAGAATTCAGGTGTTCTTTAATCGTATGTCAACAGTTCATCTAAAAACTAAGAGAAATGCTACTCAAGTAGATGCTCTTTGAATTCCCCAAACACGCACTGGACCACACTCCACTTACGTTCAGGATACAGAGAAAGAGATGCTGCTACTCCGGGCTGCGACGTGCAGCGACTGGACAAGCTAAAGGCAGACAGATCTGTCTGTCTCGACACCCATTTCTACACTTGCTGGCTCATGGGCAGCGGGTAAAACTTCAATTACACAGAAAGGGGGCCTGGGTACATCTCCTCAACCTTTAATCTTTGGAGGAAAGCCAGGGGAAATTGTGCTGAATAACTCACGGAGCAGAAGGAACCTCTCAGTCTATTTAATAAATCTTAAGTTTTTAAAACAAAGCCCTCTCACTGAGCGGAACAGGAACTAAATCAAATGCATGGGTGGAAAGTCCCTGAATTTGAGGATAAAACTGTGCACTCGTCTTGATTGATATAAAATTCACCCCTCGTTCAATAACTATCAAATAGCAGTGTTTTTTAAATGACAAATCTTCAAAAGTAATGGGAATGTCAATGATTTCAATTACAATCCAGATCAATGCCAACAAAGTAGCATTTCATGATGGGAACTAGATGACCATCAGAGAAAACAATGATATCCCCCTATTCGATGTGATTCACTTAGTATGCATGCAAGAGCCCCGACTAACTGACTAGTCTACTATCTTCTCTTCATTCCATACATTGGTCTATTATCTATTATTCCTTTCTTTCCTATTTGCCACAAACTCTGGAGAGGCTGAGAGTCACCACGGGACAACCTATTTCCTTCTGCTCAACTCTGTGATCTTCGGCAGGTCCGTGAGGCTCCTGTAAGTCTCAGTTTCCTAGTGGTACTGTAAATGGGCATAATGAGAGTGTCTGCTTCAATGAGGTTTATGAAAGCCGATTAATCACGAGAGAGCACGCAGATCCACATCAACACATAATAAAAAAACACTTAGCAAGTGTTAGTTATGATTGGAAGTGAATTCAAAATTGGGAGGAAAAAGGAGAAGATACGTGTAATTTGGATTAGGTAAGCGAATATCGGAGAAGAGTGTGGATCAAATTGGAAATAAAGCAAAACAAATTTCACTTTTTACTTCAAGTTAAAAATAAGGATTTTCTGATATTCTGGGGATGCATGTCACACCTCCACGCTTAGGCTATTCTTAGCAAGAAATCAAGAAAGCTATGATTCTGACAACTGGACTCCAGGAAAGAAATCAGAAAACAGGGGGGAGCTAATCTGCCAAGTGTCTCGACGTAGGCACTACTTACAGATCTGTGTTCCCAACCGATGCACGTGGATGGAGACGCACTACCAGTAGCCTCAGAGGCAATAAACACTCCGGATGATAATCTGCTGACTGGAAATGGTCAGTACAACAGCTATCTGACAAAGAAAACTTTGCTAGGTGTTGAATCATACTAAATGTGTCAGACACAATGCTAACCAAGATTTCTTCTCTAAATACTCAGCTTGTAAAGAAATGTAGACATCCAAAAATGTGAAGTCTACGTTCTCTTAACGAAACCAAATAAACAGAAATCAATGAAGGGTCGACGTCCATTTTTCTGACCGTCGTGTCACCAGGTCAAACAGATCTGACTGCTAGGCAGGCAGAGGGGTCCAACTGGGATGGCTGCGCTATCCAGCTCAGCCATGCACACTGACGGAACTGACCTGGAAAATGCCAGAACCTCACTTTGCTTTATGGCCTAGGGTAAGCATATGTTTCACTCTGCACACTTTTATTACTTGTTAAAAGGACACAATCCTAAATATATGCAAGGGTTCATATGCCAAACATTCTCTACTCTATAGGCAGTTTGAATTGATTAAAGTCTCATTCACCAGTTCTTCTAAAGCGCAGTGGTCCCCAACTCAGAAAAACAAAGAAACAGAACCTGCTAAGATGTATAACTTTCCCTCATCTCCTAGATCAAAGAAAACTCTAAGGCAAAAAAAAAAATTTGGAAATAAGATTTAAGAAAAGTCAAAATAGACCACAATGAGATTAATGTCCCCCGAGTTTTTCCTTGGGTTTTGTTCAAACGAAGACACTGGTATACATTATGGCTCTTTAAAGCTGATGCAGTTACCGGTCACCTTTCTGGAAATACAAACACAAAATACGACTTCCTATCTCCAAAATCGATTCTTCCAACATGGACAACTCTGATAAAAATACTTACCAAGGATTTACTTCAAGTTCAAATACAAGACACTTAGTGAGAGTAGATTATTAGTGATAGTCGCCTTTAACCCTTAGCATTTTATTAAGGGACAAAATGAATTTAACAGATGGATTTCAACGGCTATCTTCCTGGTGTCCTACATAATGTGTTAATAATAGGAAAGGTCTGAGTAATAGGAAAGGGCAGTAGCTGCATGGTGAGCATTCGTAAACCCAGGATGGCTGTAACACGTTCCCGTGGGAAGCACCACTTGACAGAACCCCTACTTTTATAACCTGATCTGAGGGCGAAGAGTCCCCCAATAAAGATGATGCAATACCCTAACGCACAGCATATTAAGCCCCAATGAAACAGTGAAGTTCACATTCAACAATACAGGAATCCATTCAGTGATGGTTTAAATAGAAGCAGAATAAAGCAGATTAAAAAGAAAGAAGCTGTAATTATTTTTTGAAGAACCTCAAACTCTTGTCCTACTATTGGCCTGCATGTGAGCCTCAAAGGCAAAATCCAGGTAATAAACATTACAGGAAGGCTTACCAATCATGCCACACCCCCTTTTAAAGTATAACAATCTAAAAAGCATGCGGGGAAAAATACAACGAAAATGAGAAAAACTAAGATCTTGATCAAATCAATCGACACTGAGCTAGCCATCTATTCTTGTTCTTGACAAAGAACACACACGCTTGCTGATCTCAGAGCAGCGCAAGCTACATGAAGGTGGGGACAGCCAAAGCCACACCAATTGTCCCCATTTTCTAGGTGAGTAGGGGAGATTAAATCAATAGATTTAGAAAAGGACAATTCTGATTACAGGATGGGCACTTAAATTCAGCTCCATTACCCTACGCGGGGTTCTATTTCCTATGCGTGAACACACATACGCACACACAGACACATACACGTTGGCAATATTACTAATAAAATTTAATTCTTTGATTCAATGAATTGGAGCACCATTTACACGGAAGTTGTTGCTATTGTCGTCTTCAGGTAACATGGTGTCCATCTGACTCATAGTAACTCTATGTACAACAAAGGAAAACACTGCCTGGCGGGGGCCCCACCCTCACAATTGTCCCTGTCTCAGCCCACTGCCAGTTACCTGCCAATTCCTCTCACAGAGTGTCTTGCTCTTTTTCACTGCCCCTCACTGCTCCCCCCTGTTGCCTGACCGCAGTAGGTGAGACAACGCTTCACCATCCCCCCTTCTACGTAAACATTAGTAATGCAAGGATGTCTACATTTCAACTGTTTCCCCACATTGATGTCAAACCATTGACAATAATTGGAATTCAGACTCTGCTTACATTGTTTTTGTTCCCCTCCCACCAATTACATATCTCACATTTGTAGTCGTTAGCCAAAATTATTTGAAACCATCCAACGCAGAAACTTACATAGATCAAAGCCAGAAATTTCTTTAAATCCTCTATTCTGACTTTTGTTCCTGTTTTCCTGGCCTAACATGTCATAAATCTATCAGTAACCACCAACTGTCGTGTGTGTGTGTGTGTGTGTGTGTGTGTGTGTGTGTGTGTGTGTGTGTGTGAGAGAGAGAGAGAGAGAGAGAGAGAGAGAGAGAGAGAGAGATGGGGGAGGGGTCTAGTTCAAATGAAAAAAGATGAACAAATTGCTCGTCTATTACTTTAACTAATTTCAATTACAGATATATAAAAATAAGTCCTGAAATTGAATGCTTATTTGTCTGGGTTATTTGTGTCTACCAACATCTTTTCATCAGAATCCACACAAGCCATTAACTCACTATAAATTTCTGACAAAACCGCGTTACACGGATCCTACAGTCAGCACGTATCTCCCGGCTGCTCTCTGTCTCCGCTCCGTTCAAGCAGCAGAGAAAAATCCTCACCGATTGCATTTCCGGAACGCACGCATTGTGGGTAGCGAGGGGACTTTCAGATGTCCTTTTATTCAGCGTGTTAAGAAGCTGTTCAATATTCATGTCAGCATAAAAGTATTAATACCTCACTTATCTTCAGACATGTTTCTGCATCAACATCTGGTGCATGCCCAAAATGTCTCAGATTAGCATTGGGCCAGAAGTCTATTTAACGATCCCAAGTTGGAGAGAGCGAACTGTGCAAAGACTTGTTTTCTAAACCTAATCAGATCTTCCAGTCACCCATGTTTCCACAGATGGCTCGCTTGCTCTCTCAATATTCCTTTCGCTTTGAAAAGAAACCGATCTTCACAAGAATGCCTTCCAACACGCTGCCTCCTACCACCGTTGAGTCTTCTTTGTGGTGTGCAAGCAAAGATCAGCTGTTTTATTTCCACTTCTATTAGTTCAAGCTCAGCTAGCCCAACACATCTGTTTTATTTCTAAAATCACTGCCCAGGAAAAGTGTCCAGCTCGTTCTGCCCAAACATAAACTTTACTATAAATAACCAAGAAGAGCCTAACAAATAACTGTTTGGGGGGAAATGGAAGTGTGTTTAAAAATCTGAATTCTTCCAAAATATAGGCCTCCATAATCTTCGTGTGAGAGCCTTCCTGACAGTCTGGCTCAGCTTCCTTCTGATGTTGTCCCCGGAGTGAGCAAGCTGAAACTCCTGCCGGAAATCCAGGTATTAACATCATATTACTTGCTAATTATAAAACACCGTTTCTCATACTGACATTATTCACTTCCAACCCTCTTTTATCTGGGACACGTATTTGCTTCCCAATCACAGTCTGACGGCAGAGTATATCTGACATTCGACAGTGAAATGATCTTTAATAAGACAGCAGTTCAGAGCAAGCAGCCTTTGTGAATAATAACTATGTTAGCTTAAGTTGGTGCTCCACAGAAATAATTCTATTTGTGGAAATTCACAGAGTAAGAGGGAATTTTTGGAGAACTTTATGAAGAGGAAGCTGACTTCTCCTTTAGAGTCCCTCCCAGAGAGGAGAGTGCTATTCTGACATTCCAAGGACTTAGCAATTCTCTTCGGATTCTCCCTACCAGTATCACCAAACTATGTCCACTCCCTGTGAGTGGACTCCCTTCAACACCCCTCAGCCTGGATTAGTGTGCTGCCATTTGGTCAACGGAGGTCTAAGACAAACGTGCCGCATTATGGAGCTGATGATATGACCCATATGTTCAGAGATTTGGTGGGTCAAATGTGTGGGGTGTGACTTCACTCATTCTCAGATACATCTTTATTCGACCCTACAGAAGATGAATCTAAGTCTACTATGTTTGAAATCCCACCGGCCTAATCACACAGCAAGTTATCTCAACTGTGGCCGAACTAATAAATACACTTTCTCAGGATAACTTGGAGTTTCTTCTACACTGAAATTACTAAACTTAAATGAATATTCTTTAGACTCAATTCCACTTTGCATTCTCTTCGAAGTTCTAACGAGTTTTTTTTTCTTTTGCCCACTTCACATATGCTGTGAACTGAAGACTGAAAGGTAGATCAAAAAGGTTTGTCAGTTTTAATAAAAACCTAAATCTTATTATGATTAAATGCTTTAATAAATTATTGCCATTTTCTTGAAATGTGGAAAGCAATGCTTGCTTAGACTGCACCAAGGTCATTTTTGTGTCTTTAATGCTTAGCATCACTTGGACTTATTTCTAATCAATATAACATTCCATTTCCAAACAGGCAACGACAATTAGTTTTTTTTTTCGGGAGTCTCTCTCGCTTCAACCTTCAATGTGACTTAAATCTACTTCACTTTGGTGTCCAGCTGAGTATAAAATCATATCCTAAACCGAGACACAGGAAAGACCCTGACAGAAAGACCAGCCTTATAATCTAAAATGAAAGCAAGGCATGTTATTATCATGAGAACCATATAAATCAGTGCCATATTTGGAAGACTGTGAAAACACCAAATTGCTGTGAAGTATGTCCAGAAATAGGAAGCTCAGCTTAGTCGACAAAAGAGGTCCTGCCGAGCTAATGGAAACGTGGGGACTGGTTCTCCCGATGACAGGTTAGTAACACCATAAAAGCGCCTCTGAGGGCAAAAGGCATGGGACATGTCCGTCTCTTCTGCTGGATCCAGCAGAGGACCTTTCTGCAGTTGGGGACATGGGGTTGATCGCCCACGCGCCAACTCGCCCTTCATTACTAATGTCTTTGATTGTACACAGAGATCACAATACAAAGCACAAACCTGCACATCGTAGGTCCCATTTAGTAAAACAGGCCTCGAAGAATTGATGTCCTGCAGCACACCAGAAAGCACAGAACGGTTGACCTTCTGGAAGTCTTTGGGATGGCTGAACTGCACCATGTTATGCAGGGCCAAGATTTTGCTGTCCAGCTCAGCATCCTGCCTGGTGCGGTTGTGCAGTCCTAAGTGATACTTTCGGAAGTGCTTGATCAGATCTGTGGGGTCATTGCCATAGTAACCGTATCCACAGATATTGCATTTAAAGTCCTGAAGCTCTGGAGACAGAGGTGCCGGGTCTGGGTTGTCATTCGCCAGTACGTCAGTTTTGGATTTGCTCAGTCTCACACCCCCATCTGAAGGCACTTGTGGGTTTTTTGAGGCTACCGAAACCGGGCTTGAGCCTTGGCAATTGGCTTGACCACTCTGCGCTTGCCCTGTTTCCTCTGTAGCCGTGGGCGACATCTTATGATCATCCTGTGTCTCCAATGAATCCCCTGGTGGGGTGCAAGCCATATCTTGAGGGTCACCTGTGTCTGTTCTTTGAGAAGACTTCACAGGCTCACAGGCTTCCCCAACAGCTGGAGGCGAGAAAGCCAACATATTTCTGTCTGTCCCCGCATCACGCGGAAAGGAGGGTTGGGCTCCTCCCTTACTGGGGTTTTCATCGTTGAAGCCAGCCTTCTCGTTCACGACTGAGCTTCTCACATCCTTCTTCCTGCTAGAAGAAGGATCTGCGACTTGCAAGCTCGAGTCCTCCTTATTATTTAGTTCTGCAGCATCACTCTGATCCGTATTTTCTGACATCTGATCTGCAGAAAAGTCTTTGCTTTTTCCAGATACTTTGCTTTCCGTACCTATCGGCTCCAGGGTCTGGCCCTCGCCTTCACTAGCGACGTTTCTCAGAGGGGGGTTCTTTTTCCGGACCATATCTGTGCAAATGGAAGGAAAAGGCAGATGCAGGGTCACATGAAAGTTACCGACACAGTAAGCAACTCTAAACTATTTTATTTATTCTATTAAATGTCTTCCAATATGAGTAACACACTATCCCTCCGGGGGGGGTTGGGTGGAGGGGAGCCCATTTTAAATGTTTCAAAAATTAGAGATTACAGCATCTAACATACATCGAGAAATACTTTTGTCCCCAAGAGTGGATCGTTTTGATTCCTAATGGGTTTAGGAATACTGAAGGATTCAGATGTATTAGCTTCATCCTTCCGATTACCTATTATTCTTGCCTGTCAAATTAGAATCCTGACCAATGTAACTCGTCAGTGATAGACATATACGTATATGCTTCTAGATTTATACACGTCAGATCCTATATAAAATGCACGCAACAGACATGAAGGTGAGTCTCAAGCTATCACGATGAATGCAAGCAACCTTATTAAACAAAAGTATGAAAGTGGGAAGCAACTGTTTCTTGACTCATCCTTTATCGAGGTCCACACACTACTCATGGTGCGGTTTCTCTCTCCCTACTGACTACCAGCTGCTCCACCAGAGAAAGATGGGAATCTCTACTCCTGGGAAGTACGGTGTTACATTCTCAGAAAGTCACTGGGCCAACTTTCTTCATCGTATAGGGCTACTGCAAGTCGGAATGACTCAGTGGCAGGACGTTTGGTTTGGTTGGGGGCTTGGGGGTTGGAACACAATTCTATTTACATCACTTCCAAATGGCAATATTGACATCCTCAGAGGACTATAAGCATGTGTGAATTCGAGGAACAAAAAGAAGTCTGAAGAGGCATGATCGGGGCTGGTGGTTGGATGGGATACGGTTTCCCATGGAAATCCTCCTGGGACAGGAAATCTCCCTTGTTACCGTCCAAAAAATTGTCACAATGGGCGGGGGTGGGTGGATCCTTCAGCACAAGGATTCACAGTCAGACACCCAAGGAGCTGCTCTCCTCTGTCCTAGACAAGGGTCACTTTGAGTTGGAATTGGCTCCACAGTCGTGGCTTTAGTTTGGGGCTGTTATCATCCAGTAGGATAGAGACACTACCCAAACTTTAAATCCCCAAGCACAACCTGATGAAGTGTATCAGCTCTGTCATCGGAACACATGGGACGTTCACCCACTTCAAATATGAAGGTAGGCAGGCCCTGGAGCATCATTTTTCTCACTCAAAATGGTCAAGTATCACCAATGGCCCTCGACATGCCAGCTCACTGTGTGAGCTGCTCACTGACAGTGGCTAGGGTCAAAGTAAGAAAGAATTCTCAACAGGTTTCTCTCCCGGTATGTAATCAATGAGAACACAAAAGAGAAAGAGAAAGAAGAAACAACAAGATGGAGAGAGAGAGAGAGAGAGAGAGAGAGAGAGAGAGAGAAACAACTTATTTCAATAAAAGACTGCAGAAGCAAAGGCTCTTGGGGATTGGGTTTCGTGGCCTCTGTTCCTGAATCAGCCGGGCAAAATCTTGCCCTGTGCCAAGTCATCCCCCCAAATGTCTGGGGGAAACCTTCCTTCACCTGGGTCTGACTAACAAAACAGGGCTTCTTTACTGGCCAGCTCTCCCAGGCGACAGATGTAACAGAGTTCGTTGCACTACACGATTAGACAAAATGTCCTGAGAACATTGAAATTGGTCACACACTTTATTCGTTTGCATCTGTGACCTCTCCCAGGTGCAGAGGATCCACACTGGCTCTTGGTCGCTGGGTGTACCTTTGCTTCTGAAAAGCAGGCCAAGCAAAGTTATGATCCGATGAGTCACTGTCTAAACAAACTTGCACTAAAGTAGGTGAGATTGATCACAGGGTCAAGATTCTCATTGGTTGAGTAATATCAAAAATATCGTATAATTGCCTTTAAGAAAGCACCCAGCTCTTCCACAGGGATGATGGTATTAATCAACTGGCTATAAAAGCTCACTCCTGGAACAACAAAATACCCACATTCACCAGACTGAGGTTCCAATGACAAGGAAGCCCTTGAAGTAATGAAGCTTCCAAATGAACTGAGGGAGGTAACAATCATTTCAAAACAACAACAACAAAAGAAAACCTGGTAAACCAATTTCCTCCTTTAAGGTCGTTTGCACTCCAATGTCTTAGCTGTGTTTACTTTTCAGGAGCTCTCTATCCTCCAAGCATTCCCAAGGGACTCCAGCACCTGAGGACTTGGACTCACTTAGGGAAGGACCAGAGGGCAATGCTATCCTTAATGAACAAAGGGAAAAGAAGCAAGAAACGAAAAAAGGAGAGGAAGCTTAAAAAGTTGCTTATCTTAAAAAGCAAGCATTTTAGTAAAGGGAGTACTATCCTACTCTGTCCTAGAGAGAAGGACTTCCTATTCCACACCAATAGCACATCTACACACACACATGTGATCCATGGGGGAGCAACTCTACCTTTCCCTCCAGGATTCCCTGCTTATTTTTCCCATCTTACATACTATCTACATCAACAGTTACCAAAGAATCTTATGCTGGACAAATGCTGAATAACTGTGCTATTCATATTTCATCCTTTTCACTCGTGAGCAAAACGATTTCACCAAATAAATAAGGTTACAAGAAAGGATAAAAACCCTACAGGGCTGTAAGCTCCACGACTAAAGGAGGAATTAATCATCTAATGGATTCGGATCATCCTCCATCATAATGAAAAGGTGATAGTTGTGGCCATCTATTGCTTAAATCCCATGGGGATCAGAAAAATGGCAATGTTCCTATATTAATGGAACCTAGGCAAACTATTTTAAGAGTGACTAGGTATAAATATGTTGATATGGAAATCAATACACTGTCTTTCAGAACAAAACAAAGTTTGTAGCTGGCCAATTTATTGCTATCCTCAAAAGATGCACTGGGTCATAGTTTAATACCTACTCAATCAACATCCTTAATGCCTATGAGAAATCGCATTATAATTAAATGATTATCTTTGCAAATTGCAGACTTCCACCCTACTGCAGACTTAAGATCACACATGACTCATTGACCCCTTATGCTGAATAGAGCCTTTAATAATATACATTACAAAGAATGTTAAACTGCTAAAACTTCAAAGAACTATCTGAAAGGTCATTGGGTTTTATTTTTTTTGTTGGATGGGAGTAGAGAATGTTCTCTTTTGTTGTTGTTTGTTAATGCGGTTAATTTGTTGACTATACTTTGAAGTCATTATAGGGGGGAAACATACTAGAATTATATCACCATGATTTTTCAGAATGACATATTGTGTAAATATAAGCACATTTGCAATACTTCTCAGTGGAAGAGACTCCCCGAGGAAGCCATAAGTTAGATGCTATAAGACTATAGCCACCCTCACGTTATCAGCTCCAAGTCAAATGACAGGTCGCACCAGAGTTCCCTGTGTGCCAAGAACGTCCCCAGTTAACATTTTCACGGAAAAAATGGATCACATACTTGTAAAATCATACCCAGCATTGACTTCATAAGGCATGTGGCTTTAGAGTGCTGTTTACAATGATTAATTCTATTAGTCAACTAGCAGGAAGCTAATGCAATTGTCTGAGGAGAAGCCCTGAAGACTCAGAAGACCTTTCAGGAGAGCTCATCTGCACATCTGAAAAACAAAGAGGAAAAAAGATTGCCTTCCTAAATGGTGCAAACCTGCTTCAGTGCATCAGTGCATCACCTCTAAAAGACATTCCGCTCCCAGCACAATGAGCCACTTCAAAGCCCATCCCTCCCCGGGGCCTCAAGGAAGCAGCGAAGTAGGAGCGTGATAGAAAGGATTCTAAAAGAAGTATTTATTTCTGCTGATGACAGACGGTGGTGTGGGTGATCTTAATTACGTCTCAAGTCCCTCCACTTTAATATCTACAATACTTACCTACGGTGGAAAGTAGGGCTCACAAAGCTCTCAATCCACGAGCATCCGCGAAGGCTGCGCTAGGGGAAAGTCTACCACGCATCGCCTAAACCACACGAAGGGGCCTTAGGCTTCAGTTTGGACAAATCTATTGTAAACTGTATCATTCCCTTGCATGGCAATATCCTTCATACAAACTACAAAAAAAATTAAGTTCAAAATGCCAATGTAGGTGCACTATAGGCGACTATTTTAGATAACAAAGTGTGAATACACACACACACACACACACACACCCCAGTTGCTCAGCAGTCAAAGGCAACCCACAGTGATGCCACAAGCGTCACAGTAGAGTTGTGCTCCAAGTGGGCTCCTACAGCCCACCTTCTGGGTAGGAGCCATTTACCACCCGGTAAACTAACCCCACGTTTGACGTGGCTGCTTTCCGTTTTCTAATTGTGAGATTCAAAACTGTCCTCTGATGGTGATTATGCCCACTCCCACTGTTAGACCATCCTCTATCTGTATGATCCCTTTCATCCAGTCTACTCCCAACATCCCTACGGGACAGAGCAGAACGGCCCCTCGGTGCGTCCAAGGTGGAGTGGCTGGTGGATTAGAACCACTGACCGCTATGTCACCAGTGAAACTCTTAGCCAGGGCTCCTTTCCATTTACATATAAAGTTGTGTACTTACCTTAAGCAAATCATGTACTGCGAATATGCATTAAGGGCTAAGACATTTAAGCGTGTTAAAATACATGCAGCCCCTGGGAAATGCTTTATATGTATTCATTTTCATTACATTGAGATGTAAGACATTGCATCTTCAAACAGCATGTATTTCTACTCTCAACTAACCAGACTTCTTCTAAGACAAAGCTTAATCTAAACATCTTATCATCTCTTAGAAAAAAGTTTATTATTATAAGAAGTCATAGGATAATATACTCTAGTGTCACTTAAACAATGGATGTAATGGAAATAATCAACTTCGATCTTAATTCTGCGACCAATGTTATTTTTTTAGGAATGTTCTTTAACATCTCTACGAGACGGTGACTCATGCCATCACGGTGGCATGATCACAGCAACAAGCCGACCACACAACTGTCACAGAGTAAATTCTAACGCACAACGACCCAACAGAGCAGAGTGGAACTACTCGTTAGGGGTTACCAAGAGACCACCGACTCCCTCATTACCATCAAACAGGTGTAGTCCTTGGAAAAGACATCCTGCATGGCAAAGCAGACGGTCAACAACAAAGCGGAAGACCCTTGACAAGATGGAATGGCACTGAGGCTGCTGCGTTGGACTGAAACAGAGGAACAAGAGGGAGGCCAGGCAGGGGGGCCTGCTGGCGCACATTGGGGCGCCACTATCCATCATTTGGTCCGTGATGCAGTGCTTAACTCACTGTGCCACCAGCCTTCCTTTCCACATCAAAGAGGAGGTGAAGTTTCTAATACTGCCTAGCTAGATACGAAGGTGCTTCAAAATGTTCTTGGAAAAATGGAATTAGAAGAAAATGGAACTTTCCCATGAATAGTTTGAAGTCGCCTCAAATTAACCACTTAATGATTTCATTTCACTTCACATATATACATAAGATAATTGATCCATTACACTTACATACATCTCTCGGAATTACCTTGCAACAAAATCGTGAAATGAATTATTCAACCATCACCAGCGATCAGTTAATTTTTAAAAAGAGCGCAGCAAACATATCCATCCACTCAACGCTGCCGAGAACTCAGAAGGTTTGCTTCAGATGAGAACCCGAAGCCTTCGCTCTCGCAGCTTAACTGAAAACAAAGTAAAGGATCCGAAGGTGGCAGAAGCCTAAAAAGGAGTGGAGCAATCTTGAGCCCCTGGTTCTGGATCAGATTCAGATCTCGGGCCAACTTAATCAAAAGCAAGTCCCTTCACTGCTCCGGACTTAACGTCTTCATTGCATAATAGGAGGCTTAGAATAAATGATTTCTAACCTACCCTCTGAACCTCTGTCCCTCTACAATGGCTCTGGTTAATGGTTTAGGCACTTTGTGTTACCTTGGAAAACCCTGAGCCGATTTTTGTTAAAAGACAATAAAATATTAAACCACCACCAAGTAAAGTCGGCCTAAATCGCTGGTGCCAACCATTCATACAGCCCTTCGTTCCTCTCGGCATTTATTCAGGCACCAAGTGTATATTTGCCATCAACCTCATGCCGAACCCATGAAACAAGACGGCCATACTGTTATTCTCATCTAAAGAAGGATATTTTTAAAACACACACACACAAAAATTATTCAGAAATCATCTTTCTCAAAGAAAACTAAAACTCGTGTACAAAAGAAACAAGTATGTTTGCAGAGATCTGAGTGTCCGGTATACATACATATATTATACGGTGCACACACTTATTCTGGACAAGATTGTAACACATGTATGTGTGCTAGGGTTATGGAGTAGGAAGGCCATGTAATCTGAAGTCAGCCTCCAATCCTGCTGAGTATGATTTTTATTATAAGTAGCATTTCTTATTTTCATAACATATACTAGGTTGACTTTTTGTTTTTCTAGATAACAAAGTGTTGGAAATCAAAGCTTAGTACTAAAGAAAAAGTCATGATGGTCTTTTCCTTAATGAAGATATTTTTCCATGATTATTTATATCACTGGCCAAAGAGCACTGAGTTATTAATTATACATTCCATGTCCCTTTTATTTTTTTATTTAAAAGAAAGGGAAAAAAGAATCACAAATTGTTTCTTTTGATCAAAAGTCCCCCACAAAGAATTTCAAGTATTAAGCAAGTGATAGCAAAATAAAAGAAAGGTCAGGTCTTGGGCCTATAGCAAACTAGATAGCTTCCATATGAACAACATATAAAGTTCCATTTTTTAAGAACATATGTGTTTGCTCATTGGGTTAAGAGGGGGGGATAGCTTGATTCTTGTCTACTCCACATATACAGATCAAAATCAGATTGCTTAAGTGAACTATAAAATGCAAGGAAACACTATTTATCCAATTCACAAACCCAAGAATTACTGAAGGAGTTTAAACGTTTTCTATTTCTTTAGGCTCCAGGGCAATTCTTCAATGGTAAGTTGCATTTTTTGTAAATTGCTTCAAACTTCATAAATCCAATGTCAGATCCTGTTCTTCACTATCCAGTTCTATTTCATTTACTTCTCACTGAATTCATTGTTCCTGAATCTTTAAAGGTATTTTGGGACATCTTAAATCCTGTTGAGATTTAAATGTCATCACCTTCAAACAACTCCCATCAAATAAACCTCTTATTAATTCACATCAAATTAATCCAAAGTGATCACTTCTATTAGCATATGCTTCAGAGCATGAAGCTCATTAATAGTCATCTGGACCCTTGGACTCACCCAAGCCTCTCTAAAATGCACACTATTTAGATATCCTATTTCAGAGAGGCCTGATGCTGGCCCAAACACATTTTATTAGGCTTTTACTCATCCGGCTATGCTCGCCACATTTTAACTATCTCGTTTCAAATGTACGTGTCTAGGAAAAGCAGATAGTCTGGCAAGTCATTATGTCACATGACCCAAAATGAGTCTTCAAATCAACATGAATATATGCAGACCCACTTGGGATCTATATTAATATATGATATATGGTATTGTGGGTTAAACATATTATATATACATGCATATACACATACATGTTAGAGAAAGGATTTCATGCAAATGAAGTAACATTTATAAGAAGAGGATAAAACATACTGCTTTCAAAGGACTTCATGCTAGAGCTCTATGGGATAATGAAAAGTGAGCAAGTGTACATTATGCATTATCAAAAAGGGAGAGGAATTGACTCTCTTCCCCTTCCTAACAGGTGGGAGGCAAATGCATGGAAAACTCTGATTTGAATAAGATCACAATTTCACTAAGCAAATTGAGAAACGTTACTATTCATTTTCCCCATACATGAACAGGTTTTCCTCACAAAAAATTTTTTAAATAATCTACAATGACAACTGTTGATTCAAACAAGCTCAGCTGATTTTTTGCATTTGCACATGGGCCAGGCTCAACTTCATTGTTACCCTTCAAATATTTTAACCGGTCCCTGGGACAGGGGCCAAACATAGCGCTTCAGTCCAAAAGGAGTAGCCTCTAGAAAAGTCTAAATGCCTCCATTTATCTGGATAGTTATGATGTGAATTGACAATGTATTTGTATGTTAATTAGGTTCCACTGATAACAAAAATAGTCCCCAGTGCGGTGCTTCTTAGGAATGCCTTTGAATTTCTTAGGAGCATTTGCTGAAAAAACCTCTTTGTATATTACAGGGAGCCCTGGGTGGTGCGAACGGCCCCATGCTGCTCACCAAAGGGTGAATGGGTGAAGTCCACTCAGTAGAAAGACATGGCAATTTACTTCCCAACATCACTCACTGGAAAATCCAGTGTTGTAACACACAGGGGGACGCTTTGAGTGTAAAGTCACTATGTGGCAGCTGGAGATCATGTCTGGCTTTGCTTTGTCTGCCTTTCCAGCTGCTATTTCACTGAAAAAGGACACCTGAAGGTTAGGCATTGGGGTGCTAACCACAAGGCTGGCTGTTCAAACACACCAGACGGAGACAGATGAGCTTGCTCCCATAAAGACTGGCAATCTGGGAAACCCGAGGGAGGGCTGCTATGAGTCAGAATTGACTCAATGGCTGTGGGTTCGGGTCTCTTTGGTTATTCAGTAAGAAAGAAAATCCCGACTCTTATGTCCATTCCAATATCAATTCTCAATCTTCTTATAAGAAAACCACATCAACCACCACAAATCCTTTTTTGGTCACTTTGAACACACACACACACACACACACACAATACTGAATCTAATAGAAGCGCATCACGAAGATAATTTATTTAATGAGAATGCACTGTCCTCACTCATTAATTGAGTCTATAAGGCAAAATTTATGCTTGTTTTATTGTTGCTGTCCATTTTTAAAGAACAATAAACCAGACACAAGTGTTGTATACACTGCTTGAGAACTTAGCCTGGTGATGTATTTAAAAATATAAAGACACAAAGGATTCGAAGGGAAGAAGGTATGCATGCTGTATCTCAGGCTACTTTCCCTCCTTAAAAAAAAAAAAAGCAACAACAGGAAACTCACAAACTAAGTCATAAACCATGTACCCATTCCTGGACCTGTGTGCCCAAGCCTGAATCTACTCCAGCTGCCATCAAGTGGGTCCTAACACCTTTCTAAGGACCCCGGGCTTGGCAAGTAACCTCTGCAGGAGAGTGAGACAGCCAACAAGTAAAGCTCGCACACACCATGAGGAAGCAGCCACTGAGTCCAGGCAAGGGAAAGCAGTCAGCCAGCCATTCAGAGCTTTGATATACATAAGGGCCAAGAAGGCAGGAGTCTTTGTTCTGAGTTTAGATTTATTTTCATGCATATAAATTAATGAACAGCACTGAGAGATGTTTTACGACACATCATAAATACACAAAACAGACATACCCTATTTAGTACTTACTGCTTGCTGATTTAACTAATCTAGCTCATTTTTTTTCTGTCTTATAAAAACAAATCACACACACGAATGGGGATCATTTTTCCTCTTTTATTTATACGTCCATTGTATTTTTCCCCCCAAATAAAAGTACTCTTTTTAAAAAATTTCTTCCTAAGAAAAGCTATACTGGAAGGCAACTTTTGAGCAGAGACAAGATACTTCCTGTTTCATAAGATGAGAAACGTTTTATACATGGAGAAGAAAAAGAACATCCCAAATCCCGGCACAATTTGGGGTAGGTAGTAAACTTGAAAGCTTCATCTAAATTAAAATAGCATTCAAAACAAAATCAAGCAAAACCATTAATTCAGAACTTTCTGCTTAGGCCTTCCCAAATTTAGCTGAACTCTGTCTGGGCTTTTACTGCGGCTTAATTGTTTGAGGACAGATGACAAGAAATCCCAAGATTTTTCTCAATGTTCTTCTCATGATCGTAGCCTCAAGCAGGGGGGGGGGGGGGATGTAAGGCAGTTCTATGGTCAAATTAGGTTTAGTGGAAACTGTATACATTATACCCCCTCCTCACATATCCACAAAGTATATTAAGGATTAAGATTCTGAGAAATCCTAGGCACTGAAGGAGGGGGGAAGTCTATTCAATTTGGATTGGAATTTCCCAATCTTATTTGGCTTCATGTCACATAATGCCACTTACCCAATAAAACTAATGTTCTGCTGAGCCCAGAAGGGAGATGGTGTGCTAAACAGGGCCTCCCAAGAAAGAAACAGAACTAATGTTTTAAAGCAAAGGGCGGCAGTTTTCAAAGAAACAGTATTCCTCATTAACCTGGCAGGAAAATTAAGATGCTTCAACTCCCAAGTGGAACCTTTACGGGAGCATGTTGTTGTCATTTCTCAGCCTGGTTATCAGCATTTAAAGAAGCCCGGGATGTATTTGCACGGACCACCGTTTTACAGAATGTGCAACAGCGCAGAATGGCAACCAGGTTCGAACCTGAGCGGGAAAACAAGGCAGCAGGTGAACACCCATGTCCATCGTGACCGCAGTTGTCTAGATTGTGCTCCATTACACACCTAGGGATCTAAACCCGATTTTCTATCTGGATTAAACCCTTGGAGGCGGCTATCATGGTCGAAAGAAACCCCAACTTTGTTTGCAGCGATCATTTGTGTAGACATCAACTAAGACCCCTATGCTAGCAAGTTTGTCTCATATCTTGGCAATAACTTAAAATTCTATCTGATTAGAATCAATTTGATATATTTTAAATAATACAGAGATAGTATTTTCTTTAATTATGCCTGGAACCGAAAGAGGGGAAGTAGTCATTTAATGTTTTGAAGTATTTCATGAGCTATAGTATGCAAAAAGCAGTTCCCAAACCCAAGAGGGATCTGGAGTTCACATATTTAATTTATAGTCAGGGGTTTTCAAATGCCCGAACGTCTTACCTAATAGCGTACATCCAGCTCATTTGCTTCTACCTAGTTATTTGTAAGTCCCATTTCCTCCAACCCCCTCAGTCTCGTCCGCCCCCAGGTTTGCCTCCAGGAATAGGAATAAGGAAACTCGGGAAGTCGGACCCGAGAGGGGAAAAGAACAGCTTGTGACCTACCTCTGCTAAGACTTTAAAGGCCGTCACTGAGAACAAAGTAGAGCTACACCAGAAGGTTCCGTAGTCTGTGATCTTGTGGAAGCAGACTGCCACGCCTTTCTCCTTAGGAGCAGCCAGTGGACTCGAGGCACCGACCTCTCCACTAGCAGTTAAGAGCTTTAACGACTGTGCTGTGTTTCTCAGGAAAGTGACAGCCGTTGACATTCCTGGGAGCCCAGTTTCATTGCGAAGCTAACAGACTCACTGCCATTTACTACAATCAATTCCAGAGTGGTTAATTTGGATTTTATGTATTTTTTTTTCCTGTGGACCTAGATTACAACCGCCTCCCTGTCCCCACCCCGCCTTTGTGATACTGTCTGGGTGACAAGGTGGCATACTAAGTGATGTTGTGGACTGCTAAATTCAAGATGAGCAGTTCGAACCCACTAGGTATTCTGAAAGACAAGGATGAGGTGTTCTAGTCCCAGGAAGATTTACAGACTCGGAAACCCAAAAAGATAGTTCTATTGTGTCCTATGGGGCCACTAGGAGTTGGAATCAACTCCTCGGGGGCAATGGGTTTGGTGGTATTAGTTTGGTGGGATGGTCTACAACCTTAACGTCCTTCTGACTCATTTTTCTGGACAATGTAGAAAAGAAATTAAAATAAAAGATTTACAAAGAAACCAACACAAACCAAGCAGACTGGATAATTTCCAAAGTCAATCTAAAGCACAGAATTAATTTGAAACACAAAGTCGGATACGGAGTTGAGGCCACAGTGAAGCACAACCCTACAGAGAGACCATATGTCCAGGTAATTCCTAGGTCCCACCGGTGCTACCTAGAATACTACACATGAGACGAAGAATAGTGACTTGGTGACCTGATATTTGCGTCTACAAGTGCAGAACTTATGTCGGGGCAGAAATACGGTCACATTAAACAACTATTTTATTTATATCAGCAACGTCGACAATCTTCACTTTCAACTTGAATATACACTTAAGAACCTATCCAAACCCACACACCCTATAGAAAAGATTTTTCATCATTTTCTTCCAAACTAATCATTTCTTTTCTCAGTCCATCTTGCTGTGAAACCTGTCATCGTAGAGTGGGGAGTGGGGGAAATAGCTATGATTCCAGATACTAGATATTATACAAATAGTTCTTTCAAAATTTAATTCGACGATGACAGGAACTAAATATCACAGCTAAACTCCTTTTTAAGGCTGACAATCTTGAAACTGGGCGACAGAATCTGCCCTTAATTGGTATGTAATAAGGAATGTGTGGCGCATTACTCTGAGCCAGCCACGGTGCCAAAAGTGCACTCTCATTTGAGATTTTTCCACTCGCCTTTGATTTTCATGTTGATTTAGAATTCTTTGAACAGGGTACTGCTATTGTTCGAACGTTATAGATTAAGTACCTACCGCTTGGAGCAGTTAAATCCCATGCCTCGGGCAGAGACCTAACACATGGAAGAGTTCAAGGTGAAAGAGTACAAACCTTGGTTTCCTGTAACATTTCTCACAGGTTCTCTCCAATCTTCTGAAGGAACATTTCAAGACTGCGCACAGACATATAAACGAGGCCCCGCTCTAAGAAACGTACAAGAGACCACTCTGTGAATGGAAACATTTCAGAATAATGTTCATCAAAAACTTGAGTCTACCCTGTGTCACTTGGCTCACAAGGATGTCATTTGTAGAATAATCAATTCCACAAAACCCATCCCAATGCTTGCAGACAAAAGTCAGTCTCCTTCATTACAAAACCTGGGGCACTTTAACAACTGGGGTACTTGATGCCTCTCTGTGTCCCTGCCACATGCCACATTGTAACAATGTGTTTTTGCTCTCAGCTGCCCTTCTGGAATATAAAGTCCTCCAGATCAGATAGATAATTATTAATGTGATTAACTGCAATTCCAAACATCACTATATATCTGTGGTAGTTACATAATCTGTTGTCCATTTGAGACGTAAGAGCGAAGGGGTGGAGTTTAGCCTGTCAATCAGGTCGCAGCTTGAGGATCTCATTTGGAGTCACTAAGGCAGTGGTTCTCAGCCTTCCCAATGCTGTGCCCCTTTCATACAGTTCCTCATGTTTTGGTGATGCCCCGCTATAAAATTATTTTTGTTGCTACTTCATAACTATAACTTTGCTACTGTTATGAATTGAGTGACCCCTGTGAAAGGGTCGTTCAACCCCCAAAGGGGTTGTGACTCACAGGTTGAGAACCGCTGCCAAGGTGATAAATAGCTCATTGGAGGTGGGACACACACTCATTCCCTGCGAGACATCACTGAAAATGAGCCTGATGGAGCTACGCTGATGCAGACAGAGTCCTGGAGCTGGAGGAGCCACTTAGAGAGCCACACCAGCTCTGAGATGCCTCTACTGCTACTGGATCCGCAAGACTCTCCACCCACTGGCCTGTGATCTTCCTGCATTCTGAGCCATTGCATGTGTTTCATGAGTCTGAAGAGGAATTAGTATTGGACATATGGGCTAATATTAAACTTAAGGACTGGATCTAAACTGGGCTGGGATATTTTCTCAATATCCAATGCTCTTGTATATAAAGCTTTCTTATACACATATGAGTGTCTATTTGTTTCTCTAGTCTACCTGGACTAACACACATACCCATTCACATATGTGAATATATTCTTTAAAATATTACTATATAGTCAGTAGAGATATAATTACTTAGGAAATCCTTTAAGGCAGTTCTACTCTGTTATACAGCGTCACTGTCAGTCAGAATTGACCCAACAATACCAAACAACAAGTGTGTGTGTGTGTTAATGATGATTCTTGATCTTTTCTCAGGTGCAATACACGTGAAACTCGAGTGTTCAATATTTATCATTGGCAATGACACACTATGGTCATTTATGCCTCCAACTATGTAATTCAGTTGAAAGATATTTTCAAACTACAGAGCAATAAAGCAACCTAATGGAGGAAGTGGGGCATGTAGGATTTTAAAAAGCTGGGTGAGAATGACATGGCCCTTTACCACAAAGAGTAGCCAACCATAGAGCAGGAACACATAAAAACCTTATCAGATGAATAGATGTTAGAACTTGGAGATTTCTGCATATTGTTTTCCCTTTGAGAAACACCCAAATCTCTTGGCATTAATTAGGCTCAGGAGAATCAAAGGTAAAATTGTCTCATCAGCATATCAGCAAACCAAATCAGAACACACAGTAACTCAATGCACAGGTCCTCCCTTTACTTAAGTTGAAATGAATAAAACAAGATCATCGTAGCTCGAGGTGCAGAGTCTAGATCTAAAAGAACAGATAGTGGAAAATGAGCTCTTGCGATATTTTTGTCCAAAAATGTGCATCATAACTATGATAGTTTGATGTGAGATCGATCTATCAATGTCTACTTAATTTTGGACACTGAAATTATCTGTCAACTGAATTACACACGTAGAGGATTGGTTCATTATACATATAAGCACTCTACAAGTTTGATAACTGTGGGGAAATAGTATTCTAATCAGTAAATTAAATTTTATGAAGAAGTCATATATACATGCATTACTTTATTAACGTATCACATTATTTAAATATCTACTAACATTTAATGTAAACTTCAAATTTCCATGTGAAAATTTTCCCTATACAATTTCTTAACATTCCAGAATTTAAAATGTTTTGTACTAGTAGTGAAACTTATAAAAACATGTGCTTTTTTATCTTCAGAGAAATAGCTGACATATACTGGGGGAAACAACAGAAAAAGCCTCAAAAGTCAGGTTATTAGCTACCTCAGAACTGCAGTCGTCTGGAATGGTGCAAAATAAGATGTTTAATTTACAGTGGGCTACACACACACACACACACACACACACACACACACAGAATGCTAACACCATCATTATTTCTGTTGACCAAATGGAACAATCGTAATGCACATGAACAAGACACCAGAAAAGTAAGTTGCAGCATGAGCCTACACAATGGAGTATGTGGTCCTTTAATTGAACGTTAGGAGGCAATTAAAATGAACAAGCTATATACAACATGAAAAAACTTCACACATACACAGTGATAAATGTAAGGCACCATGCACTATCACAAATGCATATTTTAATGCATACAACTGAATGGATTTTAATGCATGTAAGTTCAAATAAAAGGAAAATCCATCTAAAGTGCTGGCCGTCAAGAGACTGGCGAATTCATTCTGGGGAAACATGTGGGAGCTGAGACTAAGAAGGAGCATCAGTGATGTTTATTTCTTGACAAGAGAGGTAATTAGACATCTGAGTGTCTTTAATAAAAATTCATTGATATGGCCTGTAATTTTGTGCACTTTAGAGCTAAAAAGTGTGTGTGTGTGTCTGTGTGTGTTATGCTTTCTCATGGAAACAGAGGTCGCTCTATAGAGCACACGGAGTAATAAATAACACCTGAGAAGAAACAGCATTGCAGCTGCTGTTTAGATGAGGAACCCCATGCCACAGGGAGGAAGGAATGCTGCCACCTGGCTCCCCAACCACACTGCAGGCACATGAGTCTGCATGTGCCCACGCAGGAGGTCAAGCAGAGAAAGGAGGGCTTAGAGAAAAGTAAACAAGGAGCCATAGACAAAAGGGACCTGAATGGGCTGAAGGTTTGAAGAGAGATCAGATGCAAAAATCAAAGCAGGAAGCAGCAGACAACTTCGCAGGGGAAAAGATAATCAAGGGACAAGGAAATAGGAGGGAGGAGTGACGCGTCTTTAATTCCAATTCATCATTGTTGTTGCAAGGAGACAGAGTAAAGGCTGGAGCGGTAGCTATGAAGTTATGCAGTTATGAACTATAGTTATGCCCTACGTGAAGTATGACACATATGCAAGCTAAATGAAGCAGAACACCTACTATGCACCAGGCATGTGTTTACTGACTTATATAATTTCCTCATTTCATCCCCACCACACACCAGCTAGGCAGTTGTTAGTCCTACTGTAACTCCTACGAGTTGGGGGGGGGGGGTAGCTAATGGAATGAAACTGTGGCTGTTTAGATGCTTTGCACATCTAGATTCTGGATATGTTGAAGGTAATGGATGCTTTGAAGAAGTTTGGAAGAGGCTACCTCTGCCTGACAGCGCTCCTGTAAATCTATGTGAGGAAGTAGACCAAGGTTTCTCAACCCACAAGCAGCACAATGATCACTGTTTCTCACTTGAGAAGAAAAAGACAACAGATAAAGTAGTGTTGGTGTTAAACTTTTCATATGCACAGTATTAATGATTTAATAAACTACTCTGTCCCATCAGGCTGAAAATTAAAGTCCAAACCAACACTGAATGTCATAAAATACTTTCTATGATCAATTTTCATGGAGAACTTCCATTAGATGAGTTCATTCAGGTAGAGTGTACTTATGAAGCCTTCTGGATGTAAAACACTGTACTAGGTACAAAAGAGGAGAATAAACTTTAAGAGAAAATGGCTACTTTCTAAAGAGTTTGCCATTTTTGTCCAAGATGCAAGAGTGACACTAAGCAGCTTAGCGACGTAACAAGGCAGGAGGAGCTCAAGATTAGTACAGTCATTACTGGTAGCCAAACACTAAACGCCCTGGAAGAAAAATAGACCTATTTCACATTTTCTATTATTTTATAAATAGTTTCATTTTTCCTGCAAGGAGTGGCAGTAGCACAGTGGGTTAAGCATTTGGGCAGGTAACAGATGGCCGGTGGCCCAAGCCATCAGCTGCTCCACAGGACAGAGGTGAAGCCTAGTTCCTTCTTGATAGAAGGAGGCAATGCGACCACAGATCACAGAAGACTATAATCAATTGGGAGCAACTACAGTAGATGAGATGATAAACTTGAAGGAGAAGCATGACGCACACAGCTGGCTAGTATACCACAAAACACACAACCAACCAAGCCCACCGTCCTTGAGTGGATGTCACCACATAGTGACCCTGGAGAACCCAACAGCCCTTCCCCATGGGGTTTCCCTGGCTATCCTGTTCACAGAAACAGAGTCACATCTTTCTCCCTCGGAGCAGCTGGGAGGTTCTATGCAATGAACTTTCAGTCTACAACTAAGCTCTGTCACCACTTCACCCCCAGGGCTCCTGTGACCGGTTCTTGCACCCTGTCCACCATCGCCGAGTCCACGTGGATGCAAAGCATCCAATAAAGAGTGTCCGAAGTTATCAAGCTTTGTGGGAGAGGTAACCTCATCTTTCACCAGAGATGGTGCTGGTAGGTTTGAGCTGCCATCCACTAGGTTGGCACCCCAACACAAACCTGACAGCACCGCTTGGGCTTCTTTGCACTACTGCAATAGAGAGAGAGAAAAGAGAGAGGAAAAAAGCTTCCCAGAAGGGGAATGAAAGAAACCAAGCATTTAAAGTCCAATATAAACATACGTTCAAGAGAAAGGGGGAGAATCTGAGTAGCTAAAACAGATGTTTCATGTCTAAGATGTAGTTGCAAAAGTTAGTGATAAAGTCCATTTTTTAATTTAAAAAATTGTATTACTTTACCCCCTGCATAATCCACCACATTCATTTCATGGAGAGATACGCAAAGGTAATTATGCATACACAGATATCCTCTTTCAAACGTGTGTGTGTAAGCGATAGATCTTGAAGTCCAGTTGATGAGGCTGCCCCCCCCCAAAAGAGATTATAAAACGGTGATGTGAAAGTTAAAAAATAAAGAGAAGTTAAATATTTCCAAAAATCAGTAAGATTTCAAAATCTTGTAAGAGAAAGAACTCAAAAGCCTCATACATGCTTTGCAGTCGAGAAGAGATGGTTCATGATTTAGATTTGTTAACATGTACATTAATATAGATTATTTGAGCGCTGATGATAGGTTGTTTATGGAGAAAGATGAGCTGTCTACTCCTGTAAAGAGCTACAGTCTTGAAAACTCACAGGGCAGCACTATCCTGTCCTGTAAGGTCCCTAGGAGTCAGTCGCACTGACTCGTGCCAACGAGTTTTGGTCATCTATTGTTATGGTGAAGAGTACTGCAGTTATCTGTTTTGATATTGGTATTCCTGTCTGGATAGAGTAATTCATAATGGTATCCTCATGACCAGTATAGTAAATGAGTAAGTCTTGCTTAGGAAATAATTCTCAGTGAACATTTTTAAAGTTTATCTCAAAGACAAAAATAAATCGAATGACTTATATACTAAATCTACTCCATACTTACTATCTCATTATCTGACATTTCACACGTATGACTAATAAAAATCCTCTGACTATTGTATGCATTAACAACACACATCTGGCGATAACAAAAGCTAAGTAACGAAATCTAAGAATTGAGGCAAGAGTCGCGTGGGCTGTTATGGGTAAGGTCATCATCTGTCACCTTGGCTGGGCCGTGACTCTTAGTAAGTTGGCAGTTATACCCCTTTGAAATTTGGCAGTGAAACAGTAGTGGTGTGATTTGGTACTTATATCAGGACATACGCATTTTCTTATGATCTGATACGATCACCTTCCATTGTCACATAAGCTGTCCCATCACGATCTGATCTTTGGAAACTCACCACATCAACAAGAGAGGAATGGGGTACCTGACGCTTATCTCTTCGTTTCTGAGGAGTGTCTTTTTAGCTCTGGTTATAAGAATCATTTGAACTCTTTTGTTCTTGCGAAACCTGCAGAATTTCATTCGGTGTTGAGAGTAACATGAAAACTGAAGCGAGCCCTCCCAAAGGAACCAGTCTTTCTAATCCACGGGGCACTCGCTGAGAATTTAGTCAAAAATTCAGTGATGAGCCCACTAGTACATTCTGATCCATGTAAGTCGGTAGTTAAAATAATGGCCCGGAAAACCTCCGTAGAACACAGGTCTTTGTTTCAAGCCAGATCTATAATGACGGACTTGGCAGGCTTCAGATTTAGGTAATAAGATTTCATCTAAAATTCCATTGTATAGGAATATAACCACTCTTCACTTATCAATACCATGAGGCTCCAAAAGGGAAGGTCTCTTCTGACCACAACCCAGCCTGTCCCTCCCAAGACTGGGAGCTAGGACTAGACTTGGAGTTCTGTTTCCTCCCAGGCACCAGGGCAGGCAGCCCACCCTGAAGACACTGGTTGCCTGCCTCTGCCTTAGCTCCCACCCCATCATGCCCACCCTAGCCTTCTCTCCATCCTGTGAGCCAGAGAGCCCATCAAGGACATAGGTGTTCGTTACTAACAGATGGGCATCAATGACGCCCAAATAGGTGGCTGGTAGATTTGCTAGTGTTGTCATAAATGTGGAACACCAGATAATGAGTCGCCAATACCGGAGGTGCACTCCAGTCCCCCAATTGCACCCCACCCACAGGGAATTAGTTCTTGAAGTATTCCAAACCGAGGTCACTTTTAGGCAGGAATGAGTCCATTCCAAAGAGGCACGCACTGAGGCTCCACATTGGAGCAGCTGAGACATAAGCCCAGGAGGTCAAACATGTTCATTTGAGTTTTCGGTTACAGCCAGAAAATTACCTTTAGGCACACGCCAACATAGAATTTTTAGCCAAAATAGTTTGAGGTAGTAAGTCTTTCAAAGAATTGTGGGTGGAGAGCTCATTGTACTTCCAAAAGCAAATCGTGGCAAAACTGGTTTTGTTTTTTTTGAAAATTAAACAGAATTAATCCAAGGAAAAATGTGTGTGCGTGCTGCACCCTAAGCAAACACACACACACATACACACACACACACACACACACACACCATGTGCATACTGTAAGGATGATGGAGGCCTAAGTAGCAGTGCTTTGGGTCCAGACTTTTACCTCTTCTTTCTGCTTATCTGTATTTTCCTCTAATATGTATATTTTGTATAGTTTACCGTTATCTCTTGAAAGGAATGAAAATAGAAGAGGGTATAAATTAGGATGATGTGTCCTGGAATATGGTGTGAAAAGACAGTGTGCTCTAATCATTGGGGTGTGGCCCTCTCACGCTTCCCCAGTTAGATTGCAAGCTCCTAGCGGGCAGCACAAAGTAACAGCTAATTTCACCAAATGGTTCTCACTTAAAAACAGAAGTCACTGCTGACTTTCTTGCTTTAAATCAACATTCTCTTAAAACAGTATTGTACACTGAGGATACAATAAATCAAGTGGGAGCAGCAGACGATCCTTTGCCTATGACACGTAATGAAGGGGGCACTAATACAAGAGCACCACTATCTACTTGAACCAGCTACTCCATTGTCATTGAGTCGATTCCACTGTGCAGCCATCCTATAGGACAGGCTAGAACTGTCCCATTTGGTCCCAAAGAACGTAATCGTTATGGAAACTTCCTAAAGTACCTAGAATTTGATATGCTCCTCTGGTGGTGTGACAGTCACCAGAACTGCTTAATTGACTTCCAGGAAATGTCTTAAGCAAATGGAAGATGAGAAAATAATCTCAATACATAGCCATATTTGCATCTCATTCAATTATCAACTTCCTAATTACTTTATAGAGAAGGCGTCTTCTAGAAATTCATGTGTCCCACCATGCATTCTGTCCCTCTCTACTTCCATCAGATCTTTACTGTACAGCTATCTACATTAACTAGAAAATTACTAGAACAATCCAAGGATTCAATAGTCTACTCTAAGTTTACATACAACCTTTCTTTTTGAGATATGCCCACCCCTGCTTTTAAGAACTTTTTCAGTAGAAAATAACACTCAGTGAGTTTGAAGCTTTAGCAAAAGAGTAGAAACCCTTCTGTTCTTAGATTAAATGCACCACTTCCATTAGTGTTCTTAGTTAGGAGCCAGGAGATCAGAGTGCTAATAGGAAGATGCACCAGAGATGGAGTCCTGGGAAAAGAGTGAGCTATGATTGTGGATGATTTTCCGGATGGCAGTTCCAGCAGGAGGTTCAGGGGTACAAACAGTCTAGGAGCGCTGCTAGAACTCAAATACAAGTGCTTTGAGTCCACGCAGCCAAGTCCTAGAAAGGAAGCCCTGTGGATGGATCTCCTAAAATCCAACTACTGGAAAATCCAGCTACAGTCCTATTCTGACACCCAAGGGCTCGCCATGCGTCTAAGGCAATTGGATAGCCACCACTTTGGTTTTCTTGTTTATTGTTGTTTTTTAACAATGCCAAAGTCTGAACACAGTGTGTCTTCCAATGCGTTGGGAGCAATAGCGTTTTAGCTCATTTTCTGGATGTCTCAGGTGCCCATAAAGTTTAAAGGATGTAGCTAAACATTCAAACTGGAAATGGATAGCAGTGAGCTTTAAAGCGATCCACGGCAAACTCTGTCTTGGAAACCAGCAGCAGCAGCAGCATTCTTGCTTACACCCACTCTCCTTCCACAGGAAGTCCGCCAGTCTAACAATGCGCCTCACTTATGCAGGTATTTAGGATCAAGCATCTCTAGCAATTTTCACTTGTTCAACTAAACTCGGTAACACAGGCTCCACTGGGGAAGCGGGAGGCGCAATGCCGTGGGAGAGCAGTCTGGATTCATGTGTAGCGAGTTTTTCTGTTTTGTAATATGACTTAAAATATTTTTGAAGAAATATGGTAAAGTGATTATCCTTCTGGAACCAGATACTCTGACACTGTCACATTAACTCACAGCTTGTTAAATACTGTGCAATCTTTCTATAACATTCTTTGTTAGGAGACTAGAATCAGCATATGGGAATTGCTCTTTTCCTGCTACACTGAAGCCATTACTAACTACTCATCTGTGACATGTACTCTTTTTCGTAACCAGGGAATTTAGCTTCACAAAATTTAGCAACTGCCACATTGGTTCTTGGCATCGTTTTCAGATGTGACATCATTTAAATTTCGCAAAACTCCGCTTCAGCTAAAACACCAGTGGGTGCCAGGTTAAAGATGGTCCAAAAGGGGCAGGGGCTCTCCGGTGGGACCAACCACAGTCCGTTCTTTCAACCTCCACCGTCGCACGCCTTTTGTTAGATGCACGTGGAATTATAATGAGCTCAACGAATGCATTTCAAAATAAGTTATCGAATTACCCTCCTACAGCAAAGGCTCCCTGTGCCTGAAATTTCACATGGAAAAATAATCGGGATGTAGCAATGGAAGGTTCCATTTTTCAGTTTCCCTCATTTCCAAGGTCTAAGAATACGAGCTTGTTTGTGTTGTGTTTTGTTTTGAGTTAAATGATATATACATATATAATACGCACAAGCATAAGTATGAATTAAAAGACATGGGACTCCACCAGACTTTCTTACCAAACATAAACTATTTGCCAAAATGACAAAACGGGTACCCTTCAGAGCCTCTGCAAGTCTCATTTTGGAAATTCTGCAGCAATTTCTAGAACTCCCTACCTTCTTTGCATACCGATCTCGATTCGAACAAACGAAAACTCGAGTCACTCATCCATTAACTCTGCCATCTCCGGGTTACTCTGCACTCCAATCAACTGCAGTACCCAAGAAAAAGTTCCAGAGTTAGTGTTCTCATTAGAGAATCCTTTTCCTATCAAGTGAAAAATCCCAATGGCTCATTCTAATTGCCCTTAGAAAATATGAATAATACCATGGGTGTTTTTTTGCCCCCCCCCCCCCCTCACAGCCACCAGGTCAATGCTGACTCCTCCAGACCCTATGGGACCTAGAACTGCCCCCTCTGGGTTTTGACACTGTAACTCTTTACAGGAGTAGAAAGCTACATGTTTCCCCCACCGCACAGCTGGTCAGACCACTGACGTGGTGGTCAGCAAACCATCACACCACCACGGCTCCTCATGCCCTGTAGGAGCTGCTGCTATGTGTTAGTTTGACTGATATTTAATCATTTTTCCTTTGAGACATGTGGTATCAAAGCATTTGTCATTTTAGCCATGTTTATGTGTCGCATTCAGTGACATGAGCTGTATGCACCATGCGATCTCTACCACTACCCATTTCCAAATGTCTTCCTGGCCCTGAACAGAAACTCACTGCCTCTTAAATAACAACTGTTCTTTCCCTCCTTCCAACATCCCTGGTGGTTGTTACTGTTGGTTACTGGCGTGGAGTTAGTTCAACCCACAGTTACCCTGTGGCCTGTGCACATGCCCGGTGGCCACCAATAAACACCCATTTCTCTGCATGTGCCCATGCTAAGCATTTCACACAAATACAGTCATAAGGTGTATCTGCCATAATGCTTTCCAGATTGACCCATGCTTCCATGCTGTAGCATGCGTCGGGCTTCATTTCTCTGTATGGCTGGATAACATCCTAGTTTTTCTATCTGCCCTGTTTCCTTTGTTCATTCATCTGTCCAGGTGCTTCCACCTTTTGCTTATTTTGAGTGTACACCGACCGAGGCATGGGTATCCCTTTGAATTGTGGAATCCAAGTCTTTGGCGTATACAGCTCGCTGGATTGCATGTTAATCCTATGGTTCGCTTCCCGAGGACCAGCCAAGCAGCTTCGCACAGCGGATGCCCTCTTTGACAATCTCACCAGCCACGGAGGAGAGTTTCCATTTCTCCACATCTTCACCAGCACTTGTTATTTCCCGTCTTTCTAATAAAAGCCATCCTGGTGGTGTGGAAACGGTGTGTGCTTTGCGTAGGTTGTTTGCTGTTGTACTTTGAACAGCTACTGCATGTACCATGTAGTGATTCTGATTACGGGCTACGCATTGTGTGACCGTTTTCACTCTCATTGTTTGAGACCATGTGGTCCTTTCTGGCCGAGTACGTTTTAAAGAGTTCACGCATTGTAATTACACTGCTGCTTTTCTAATAGAGATGTCTCTTATATATATATATGTAATTTTGAAAAAGTAGACTCGCCTTATGTGGGCACATGTGTGCGCACGTGGGTATGTCTGCGTGCGTATGTGTGTGTGTGCCCAGCTTGAAAATTTAGGAGCTGTCATTATAATTGATGCCCGTGGGTCACTCGGTTATCGGAAGAACCTACAGTGCTAGGGAATCACACAGTCTGGATCAGACGCTGCAGGAAACATGGCCTCCACAGTAGTAAGAAGCCACGCAACATTTCCAGAGAGAATCACCAAGTCTTTTCTCTGGACATGACTCCTTAGGAAAAAGGAACGGATGGGCCCTAACGAAGCGGCTACAACTCTGGACAAATTGAGGAAGTAATTGAGTCTACAGGGAAATTTCATCAGGCTTCTCTGAGACACCATGAAACTCATACCAAAAACGTAAACTACAGAGGAAAGCCCTGGCCTTGCAAAGCCACACAGTAAATGCAAATCCCACTTAAAATAAAAACGATGGTCATTCATGAGCCCTAGCATGAACATAAAGGGGAAAGGTAATAAAATAATCCAAATGCTCCTACAATCCAGAGTAGCCGTGAGCGAAGTCCCCTGGAACACTGCGGCTTACTCAGCAGAAGCCCAAATGTGAGGCCACAGGACTGAGGCACATGCGTCAGGAGAAAGGCTGGACTTTCTTGACCCGTACACAGCGACAGACTCAGAACTCCTCAGAGGGTCAGTGAGAGTCGGCACTGACCCATGGCAGAGTCTGGTACAGTCCACCAAGGCGAGGATATCAAACTAGTCTTTTGGAATAATGTGAGACCACTCTTCCCAGCAGCTAGACGCCTCAGATTGTTCAACAATGTGCGTATCAGGCTTTCTTTTTTAATGAAAGATAAAACAAAGCCTTAGAAACGCCATTTTGAGCAGACTCTAATGAGCACCCCCATAATTACGGCTATATGGAAATAAAAAGATTAGAAAGATAATACTGAGTATATTTATTATTATAATAAGCATTCCCACAGCTGTTTGGCATCCATCAAACCTGTTTCACATATACTATCTAAATTGATCCCCCCTCCTTCAAAAAAAAAATCCTAGGTGATGGGAAAGACCGTGGGCTGGAGAAGTTTCAAGAATTATTTTAATTCTGACTTTGTTCCAACAAAGCCACACCACAGAAAAGAAAGCAGAGCTACAACCCATTGATCTGCTGAAGGCAGCTTGAGAGAAGCCTCTGTTCCAGACAGTCTCATGTAGCAGGAGCCACTGGAATGTTTGGTCTTCTTTATTTTAATTGCATGGGATATAGCTGGAGAACAAATAAGCTTGGACAGATTCCAAAGAGCGCAAATAACAGAAGACCGCAAACACTGAAAAATTATATATATAACCCAAAAAAACCCATAGGTTTAAAGTATTATGGCACACCGTTTTTGCGCATCCCTACCCATGAGGAAAACATAGGATGGGCTCAAAAATGATCATTATTTCCCTATTGCAGGAAATAATTCAAGTACTGTGACATCAGGGCCTCTGCTTTAATAGGGCAACCATTTAATTACGAAAGTGGAGGACAGAACAGTCCTTCCTGTTAAGAAATGGTGTTTATTGGTGATATCTTTATCATAAATTTATGAATTTAAAATATTGCTGTAGAAGACTTACTGCGATAAGTCATTTCGGCTCTACCATGTTTTTTTTATAAAGTTTATCTCCAACTTTATACTATGTCTTACCAGCCTAAAAAATAAAACACACTCACACACACAAAACTTCTTCCTAGAATACTAAAAATTTAGCTGAGTTTAAACAACCTGAATTTTCTTATCCTTAGGTAAAATTCTCAAATTAACATAGTAGATTCCCTCATCTACAAGTCTCCATGACCACCTCACATTCTAGAGTTATATATGGACTTATTTTCTTCACTGCTCCACACTCTACAGTCTTGAAGGGCGTAAATGGATCGGTCGGACATAAATTACACGGATCCATAAAGTCCCGTTCTTGACAAATACTTCTTGTAATCCCACGTGCACTGTGGTTCTACTAAAAACCATGGTTCATAGTAAGGCGCTCGTCCTATGGGCTTCTGGGAGAAAATTCCATGTGCAGTTGTAAAAGAAGAATTAATTGAAGTAGGAACTTGGTCATATAAAAGGCTCAAATTTAATAGGTGCACATGTACAGTATCTGTCTGGAAATTCAAAATTTAAGACAAATATAAAGGCCTCCATTCCCAGACCAAGAAAATGCAGAATAGAAACCTCCATTACTCCAAAGAGGCTCCGTGTGCTCATCAAGACGATTGAAATGTAATTTGAATTTTGATTTAGGGTCCATGACTTATGTTTATTATATGCATACATAGAATCATATACATATATATTAGATACAGAGCTTTCTGATTAGGAATCCATGAGACACAATCCTCCCAACTCAATAACGTCTGCTCTAGTAAACAGACCATGAAATATCAGAAATCTTGGTCTCCGCAGTTCCCTGAAAAAGTCTGTATGACAAAGTGTGGATTGACATAAAGACTAATCATGTTTGTTTTTGTTTTTTTAAATAACTCGTGAAAGTCCAGTGCTTTATAAATCTCTCCACTGGCAACTGGCCTTACGTTTTGCAGAAGATCACAGGTGAGTAGTATGATTTGGAGAGGAGTAACCACAGAGGAAATCAGAGTGTCCAATCAAAGCCAGGGCTGCAGCAGAAGAGGAAGCCTGGAGAGGAAGGAGTTCTGCAGAAGGCAGGGAGACAGACAGCATGGTGGCCTGGGGATGCAGGCAGCGCAAGGGGAGGGAGCGGCGGGCGGGACCGGGGAGCAGAGAGCAGAGAGCCAGGAGCTGCTAGTGAAGCAGGCGAGGCCCTGCCCAGCACGCCCAGCACGCCTGGCCCGGCCCTGCCCGGCCTTGGCCCGGGCCGCCAGCGAGGTAACCCCGCGCGAGTGAGCCAGCACAACTGCTTCCGCAGGACTTCCTGCGATAACACACCCACAGCCGCCGGCGCGGAGCACACGTGGTGGCTGCAGCAGGCGGGTTCCTGCGCATGCCAGCGCGCGCGCACACTCACTCACTCACACACACACACACACACACACACAGGCAAGGTTCCTGCGCATGCCAGTGCGCACACACACTCACACACACACACACACACAGGCAGGGTTCCTGCGCATGCCAGCGCGCGCGCACACTCACACACACACACACACACTCTCTCACACTCACACACACACACACACACACAGGCAGGGTTCCTGCGCATGCCAGCGCGCACACACACAGACACACACGCACACACACACACACACACTCACAGACACACGCACACACACGCACACACACACACATACAGGCCTAGCTGCAGCAGGGCCCCAGACTGCAGCCCGCTGCTCTAAGGGCAAAGCTAACTCACGCTAAAGGTAGCTGCTCCACAAGCAATTTTTAAAGTAAATAAAAATAAACAGAATCCTATTTCTGTGACTGCTCTGTGGCCCTGATTTTCATTCTCTCTCTCAAACTTGTTCCTTAAACATCAGGAACTGTGTTTCCTCCAGTCACTCTCCTACGCACCAAAACAGAGGTGGGTCCTAGCAGCTCACTCGTTAAGTAGAAATGATATGTTTTTAATCCGACAGAGACAAAGCAGCTAATATCTAGCAGATAAATGTGTGTTTGTTGAGTTCACTCTACACCGAGCTTTCTTTTTTATGCCCCTGAAACACACAGATGCCAAGTTGGAACCCCATGCCAACCTGGACCCCCGCAGGGTGTTCAACAACACAGATACATCAAGGCACACACAGCCAGGAGGACAGGATGGCTGGCGGGGGCAGGGCTGCAGTCCCTTGTCATTCAACAACTTCCCCTAACAAGAGTCTGCTGATCACAGTCTTTTGACTGTCAAGGAGCCAAAAAGATAGTTACTGACGCTTATGTAGACTTTTGGCAAGGGCTTCCAGCTATCTTTATGGAAGAGCACAAATTGGCTGTTGCTAAGGACTCAAAGAAGATTTTTAAGCGTCTTGGACAGATAACAAAGCAGCGCTTTTACCTCCCTGACTATAAGTACCACCAACCCAAACCAAACCCACGGCCATTCAGTCACTTCCCACGTATGGTGACATGTGAGGGCATGGGTTTTCAGAGGCGATAAAGCTTTGTGAGAGCACACAGCCTCAGTATTCTCCCGGGGAACAGCTAGAGGGTTTGAACTACGCCCCTTGTGAGTAGTAGCCCAACTGTTGCTGCCCCCACTGCACCACCAGGTCTTCTTGAAGAAAAGCAGCCCAGATCAGGGCCTCGGAAGAAAGCTGGCTGGAACCGTGGCAATGTGAAAACCGTTGCTGCGTCTTTGAGGCCACATTACGATGCTGAAAGCCACACTCTACCCCATTAGACACCAGACGGAAAACAAAATGGAGTTACCGAGTGGGCGAGAGACGCAGCTCCCAGCACAACAACAATCTGGGCTCGAGCCTTGTCTCTGCTCCTTGCTGGCTACAGCAGTGGATTAGTCCGGTTCCGAGTCCTGCCGGCTTCGTTGTGTAAAGTGAGGATGGCAGCCGTCCATATCTCAAGTGGCCCCAGTGCACTTAGCAGAATGCTCCGCAAATGGGAACATTATCATCATTTTAAGGTGAGCATGACACAGGGAGTTACACACCCAGTAGATGACTCACCCCTGGGTGAGCAGCCTTTCTCCTACAAAACCAGCTCCCCCAAGGCCTCCGGCTGCTGTTACAGCTTTTATTTGGTGATTCGATTCGTTCAGTGCTGGCTGAGATGCAGCCATCCACCACGCCAGTCCTTGCTACATGTCGCTCATTTCTATGCAGACTGTGCCCAGCCTTTGGGCAGAGTCTGCATGCCCTCTGCCCCCTGATTTTCACAACTGAAAACACGAAGCCCTGACACATTTAACAGTGTCCTCCCGCCATTAAAGGGCACCGCACAGCTTTAGCAGGCAGGAAGCTGGGCCGGCACACAGGGTGTCCAGCTGACAAGTGGAGGCATCTTCAACTGTGTCCACTCATCCGACATAGACCTGATAAGGAACATTTTCATGGAGCCAAGACATACATTTCCTTCCTCTTTTCTGCATTTAGCAGACATGAGAACTGGAGACTGATGTCAGGGATTATGAAACTTCACAAAGGAGATTGCTAAGCCACCAAGGCGACCAGGGCTAAATTTCGCCTACTCACTTTCAACCAGAAGTATGCACCCAGTTCAGTTGTGGAAAAGTACAGAGGGTTTTAAAACCTCTACTTATTAACTGCAATGTGCTCGCTCTCTTCTGAGCAGTTCTACTGTCCCTTAAAAGGTTTGCAAAAGCCAAACAGATAATACTTTCAAAAGTCCAACTCTCTCCTTTAAGGGATTTTTAGAGTTGCTGATAAACACAAGGGACATCAGAAAATTAGGTGGGGGTGGGGTGGAGGACCAAAATCATTTACGATTTTTTAAGAAGCTTGTGGACTGTTTTTGTCTTTCAGGAAGCAATGGGGAAATGTGAGGTTCTTGCATGAGGAACGGTCTAGAAGCAAAGGAATTCATTCAATAGGTCCTCTCTTCATTTCCCTTTCAACATGCCATAGCTACCCAGCTTTGGGAGTATGGAGTAAGGGCAAGTCTTAATAATTTTCCAGAACTGTTTAAAAGAATAGCTGCTTAACAGATTCACATATTAAATCAAAGGGACTTCCCAATTCTCAGATAAAAGGAAGTTTTTACTTAAAAAAAAACTACAGAGAGAAGGCCAAGGATATAATCTTTAAAAAATAAAAATCCTCAAAATTGTTCCTTGGCTTTCAAGATGAAATTAAAAGTGATTAGGTAGAATCAAACATTCAAAGACATCTCAGACATTCTTGTTCTAACATGAAAAATGTCTCAGCAGCTATTATCGAGTTATCACTTTATTGGCCATCTCTCAGGGAGATGTGGATATTAAAAAGAACAAAGGGGAGCCCAATATTCCTGCACTGTCATAAGCTCTCCCCACCCCCTTGCAGAGCAGTATTACTTAGTTATCTATGCTTAGTTCCTGACAAATCCTATTCATGAATAACCTTAAAATCAAAGTCAACATCCAGGTAACTCTCATGCCGCAAGCACTGTATAATGCTAACTCGCTCACTTCCTCTCAAGCCCTGCGACATACCCTCTCATGCTCTTGGGAAGAGAACCCAATGCACCTTTCAGCATCTCGCCCTGGTCTCCTACCATCGGTATCCTCTTTATGCATCCATTGTAGAACCCAGCATGCAAGGCACTATTTCATTGTCCCATAGTGTGCACGTGGGCCCTCCTTTTCCCTCAGTTTCATGGTCACTGTCACAACAGCTACATGGCATCAATCGATCCAAGACAGGACTGGAAAGCACAGTGCAGACACAACCTGAAGTTGTAACCAGCAGAGTAATTCATGAGGGCTCAGTTTCAAGAAAGGCCTATTAATTATCTAAGATAATCCTTTTATGCTCAAAAACCTGACAAAGCAATTTCAGAATTTCCTCAATACCGGAAAGTCCTCTGCTCTACTGGTCAAAGCCCAATGCCAACTCAATGCAACACTCTTAAGGAACTTCTGTCTCTAAGGCGCTGTAAGAAAAACCAAATTTTGTATGGACTTCTCCGTAGGATGGCCATGCCAAATGAGTTCTGGTATGAACGATACATGGTGCACACATTAATGAGCTTACAGGACAGTGTAAGTTTACATCTTAATGACTAGAAGGGTGTAGGCTTCATTTAAAAAAAAAATCAACAACGAGGAACAGGTGGACTCCCTGTCGTGCAGGTTGGATACAAGGCATTTCACAAGGAGGAAAGTAATGAATGAAGGGCTGTCTGAGAAGGCTACGGGCCAAGGAAGCAATGATTGGAACAGGGGCACAGTGCAGAGAGAATGGTTAAGTGGGAAGAGAATGCAGATGCCAAGACAATGATGGTGATACAGTTTTATATGTGAGTCCCCAGGGAGTTTGAAGGTGGCCGAGGCTAGAACGAAGAAGCCAGGATCGGTCTAGAGGTCAAGGTTCTGCGGTTTCTTCATGTCAGTCAACAGTTGAAGACATGAAATCTCCCAGGTGAAGTTCAAAAGAGTCGGCGAGGAGAGCGAGACTGGGGTGCGTGTACCAGGGGAGACGCACGAGAGGAAGTCCAGCGTCATCCACGTCCACGGGGAGGTATCGGCAGATGGAAAGAGCACGGGTTTTGGTTGCCGGGGGCGCCGGTGTCTGCAGTGAAGCACAGTCCACAAAGCAGAGAAAGCTTGGCCCGTTTCACTTACCATAGTTGGTAAAGGAAGAAATAAATGAAAAGTAGTCCTGCCTGGGTATTCAGTATCTTCTCCAGTCAATGGCGATCTTTTAGATCGGAGTCAGCTTATCTGAATCTCTCTGACAACGGAGAGAATTTCACATCTAATTAATAAATCTCACAGGACATTTTGACTGTGGGCCATACCAAGTACAAGATGACCCCATTTGAAAAGTCGCGAAAGGGAGCCTTTTGTTTCCCTTGACCTTGTATTTCCCAGAACTGTCAAAGGAGCAATAGTCAATATCTAGTCCATGTTTGTCAACTCTTAACCTAACTCAGTTCAGAGCTAAAACTCCAACCTACTCAGTTTCCTATCTGTATGTGAGCTACAAAATGACGTCAGGATTTTTCCTACATTCCAGGAACAATTGAACTTGGATTATAATCCCAATTAGGCTGCATGGAACGCAATATAAGTACCTTCTATAAACCCCTAACAGGGTCTTTGTTCAGAAATATGGGCTCTGAGAACAAGTATAAAAGATTTGAAGGAAAGTTTGAGAAAGGTTTATCAAAGATAGGGGAACACATAGGCAGGAGTTAAGTACAGAAGCATAAAATAAAATTAAGTGGACACTTAGTTATTAGGGAAGCAAAACCGTAATACATGTGTCAAAAGCGATACAAAACAAAGGCCACATGTCCCCTTATTTAAATCTTATCTGGAGTTCACCTGTTTTAAAAGCCAACGACAAAAATATACTTTCTAATTAATGAAGTCCAGGTTAATAGCCATTTAGACTTATTTTGCTCTGCAATGCCAAGAATACATGGTAAAGTTGCAATCCCCCAAAGTCAAAGAAGAAAAAGAGACACTAGCGGAACAAATGAAGTCCAAAATAACATTAAGGAATTCATTAAGGAACATGAGGTGGGTATATACTGATGGCATTCCTGATGGTTTCACCAAGTACACATAAAATGTTACATTATAATTCACTATTGGTGTGAAAATCAAATGAACGCAAATAAAGAGAAAATAACTAGAGGAAGAGGAGAAAGAACTCAATAAGCCTACAAAGCTATGTAATTATAATGAAGTTTTCCACTAATCTGCAGCTAGTATGCTCGCCACGCTATGAAAAAGGTCTTGTGTGGAACGATGAGCATAATCGTTGAAATGGGTCCTTAACTTATTTCAGAATTGTTTTTTAATGTTAACGATCATCCCATTACTCTCTGATTTAACTGATTATTTTTAAATGAGTGAATATGGAATGGTTTTCCCCAAGTAAACGGTTCCATTTCAAAGAGTCATCAACAAAGGGTTTTCATGTGCTAAAAAAAAAAACAACAACAAAAAAACTTATAAATTATTATTTTGTCAAATCTTACACTGTCCGGTGTCTCCCTTCACCCACTTTTCTGTTGTCCATCCCCCAGGGAGACGGTTATATGTAGACCCTTGTAATGGGTTTCCCCTTTCTACCCCACCCAGGAGGGAGGGGGGTGTGAGGAGGGAGGGGAAAAAGGAGAAGCTGATATACCAAGGGCTCAAGTAGAAAGCAAGTGTTTTGAGAATGATGATGGCAGCAAATGTACCAATGTGCTTGACACAGTGGATGGGTGGATGGATTGTGATAAGAGTTGTATGAACCCCTAATAAAATGATTTTTTTTTAAAAAAGAATAGTAGCGTCTTGGAGAAATAAAATTAAATCCAGTTGCAATAGAAAAAAATAAACTATATATGCCAAAGAGCAAAAGAAACAAAACAAAGCAACGGCATAGCAAAACTGCTCTTTGGTTAAGATACAGACAAAAACCCAAGCAAATAAAAGGCAGGCAGACAGGCATCTTCTTCACCTTGGAATTCAGGATGAAAACTGTGTCCGTCAAGTCCCTTCCAATTCATAGGGAGCCGAAATGTGTCAGCGGACAGTGTGCTTCATGCAGGAGCTGGTGGGCTCCCGTACACAGTGTGCAGGGACCTAATCCATTCCCAAGATAGGACGCCCCACCTTATCTTATGCAAAGTCCTTTCTCATGTGGGCCTCTGGATAAGATGTTGGACCATCTGGATCCAGTATCTTTCAGCAAGGTATTCACCAAGATCTTTGACCTATTAATCTCCACAAGCTGGAAGGACAGTGGCAAAGAGGCTGTAAACTCACAGTGGCAGCAGGCGAGCAATGCTAAGGGTTAGAACAGAAAGGCGAAACGCAGTTTACCTTGAAAGACCTCAGAAGTCTAGGATCCAGAATTTTCACCTATCCAACGAGACCAACTAGATTACAATTAACCTAAATGTAATCAATAAACATTAACTGCATGCATGATGGACACTGGGATTGTGACTAAAAGTGGAGCGTTGGGAAGTTATATGGAAAAACAATGGCATTAACTTTATATTTTGCAAGATTTCATTTCACTGCATTTGAAGCTGGTATTTGTCATTACAGAGACCCAATGAACATGGAAAAGGCCTTTGAAATAAATGAGACCCTTTTACTCTTTTATTGATTTGTTTATATAAATGCCAAGGAATTTGTGTATGTGCCATGAACGGCAGCTCAATCATGTTTTAGTAACTAATTAGACACTTCAGACCTAGGCATGGGTACTGTCTCTTGCTTTTCCACCTGCCAAGGAGCTTGCTGTTGTTAGGAATGAATAAAGTTCAGTTTCTTAGAAGATAAGAACTCATTAATTCAAATAATCCATTTGATTTTTTAAAATTGCTTTCTGTATGGAAAAATGTTGGAGATTCTTGAAGTTAAAGGGAGAAGAGTAAATATTGTACAAACTAACTTCTTATAAATGACCAGTGTATAATCAATTTTTCAGTCTGAATTAAACCTGGGTATGTAGTGTAAATAAACGAATCCAAAGAAGTCTTTGTCTATTACAACTGGTGTCAGAGAGAACTATCAAACAAAGGTGTTCCTAGCTTTTTTGTTGGTGTTTTCTAGAATAACTTCTATACTAATCATCTGATGTCCGTGTATTCATAATCGATCGAGCAAACATATGAAATGACCATCAATTTCAAATTCCCAACACATGCTAACAAGATCTCTTCTAATTATATCTTTATATCAATTTCTAAGAAGGAGGACAAAGATGAATAACTCTCAGTATATGGCAGAATTACTCAACAACAATCGAACATTTCTAGGCATTTTATGTGTGAGGATGGTCATCAGAAACAATTCACTCTGCCTAAGTAGCTGGTAATTGTGGACAAATCACTCCTTTCATCTCCAGCTTTCTATTTAGAAAACAAGGTGATCCTGTTCAGAGGTAGGGCAGTTATTAGTCCTTCTATCCCTAAAATATAATATGACACCATTGGTGCTCTGAATATCCCTGGATTAGAGAAAAAACAAGGAAGAGATAAAGCCAACTTGAAGGGCAGACTGTAGACTGGTCATGCAAAGACAGTCCAGCCATTGAGAAAAGGAGGTTTCACCAGCAAGGGTCTACTTCTCAACGACATAAGAACTGTTGGCAAACTCTGGAGCCTAGATCTACATTACGTCCTCTCGTAGGACGGAGGATACTACATGCCAGTGCTCCCACAAGGAACTGCGCACACCAGTAAACTAGGCAGGGCCAGTCACTGAAAGGAAATCACAGGTCTAATAGGATTCGATGACAGGCTAAGCTATCCACTCGGCATCTGAGTTCAAGACAGGGGATCTCAAGTGTCCTAGAGTTTATATCATTTCATATGAGTTTTCAGTGGTGTAGCTTAAGGAAATAAACTGAACATTCTGCTAGAATCAGAGAGTTTGCTCATAGTTTTTACATGATCATCTTTTGTCGAAATAAGAAATAAGTGCACCAATTAATCCTACAATGGTGCTAATGCAAATAAACCCCCGTTTCTCCTCCACTAGGAAAAGATTAAATAACCTGTTGAAGGTCTTACTCTCCATTTAATTTGAGAGGCACAGAATTAAGTCTAAACCATTGCCTTGGTTCCCCCAGTAGATTACAAATATATCTCTTTTCGGTGTAACTCATTACAGCTGATCTGAATCCATGACATAGTATAACATCATTTTGAATATAAAGTACCAAAATTCTTGGTGAAAGGCTTATCACACATCGCAGGCACTAAACAAAAGAGGTGACTGATTGCACCTGCCACATTTCTACCAGTCGAGATCGCAAAGAACGTAAAATTCATGCCAGCAGAAGTGAAAATCCAGACCCGTTCAGAGTCAGTTCCACTGAGGGATGAATCGTTGGGGTAATGTGCTAGGAAATACCAAGTTTGTAATTTGGTATCTATTTCTTTAGGTCCGGATACATTTGTTCGAACTAGAATGTTCTTAATCGTCTTTAAGAGAACCCCAAAGGAGTCTTGGCAGTGCAGTAGTTAACTTCTGGGATGCTCACCAAAAGCCGGCAGTTCAAACCCACCAGCTAGCTGCTCATTCCTCAGAGGAAAGAGCTGGCAATCCATTCCCTTAAAGATGGCATCCTGGAAAACCGTCTGGGGCTATTCTACGCTGTCCTGTACGGTTACTAGCAGTGAAAACCTGCTTGGCTACACAGAACAACGAGAACTTCTCTGCGGTGGTAGCCTTGTTCCTTTTCTATATAGCCATGATTTAAGAATACCAACCACCGTAAGCAAAGCAGCTAGCAAAAATCAATAAATATGAAGATAAAGCCAGAGATATGGCTCTTTACACCAAATCATCTTCTCACTCAAAAGCGAGTCACCAGCACATATACAGATTTTCTTTTAAGCATAAATATTTTACCTCCTCTATCCCATTCAAAATATACACTAATTAATAATATTTTATATTATTATTAATAACATGTTATCTCCTCTATCACATTTGAAATATACATGGAACTCTCAAGTTGATTAACGTGGTGTAAAGTTTTATTTTATTCCCTTTTCCCCTCAATCAAACTTTTGGATATAAATTGTCTATGTGAAGAACAACCAAATGTGACGTTATGTTACGCTAAGCCTAATTATTTCCCACAACTAAAGCATAAATATGTGATGTTCAAATACGGCTTTTTAAAAGTAAACATGAAAGTGTAAAGTGACATATGGAAGAATTTTTTCCCTCATTTCTTGGTCCAAGTACCCTTAAAAAATATCCAACGCCTCTTATCAGAGAGGAGCAGCAGGACAGCTTAAGTCACTGACCTCTCAATTTCTAAATGATTTGAGTGGATTTCTCAAAAGACATCACCAAATGAAGGCAAACTCAAAGCACAATTAATTTTCTTTTCATGGAAAATAAGTGTTTTGTAATATGAAAACCCCAACAAGATAAAGTATTTCTTCCATTTTCAAAAGTTACCCCCCACACCAAAAACAAAAAACAAAAACTAAACTCAATATTTCTATAAACCTCAAGCAATCCAAGATCATTTGGGAATCTTTTTTTTCTCCTGAAAATCCATCCAGAACGCCAGATGTCAATTTGGAAATAACTAAAGCTTATTTCGTCTTAAAAATTGAAAAGTTTTTAAAGACAAAGATTCAAGCTCACATCCCAGTGATTAACTCAGGGGCTCAATAGCCAAGAACAACTTTCGGCACTTAAAACATAAAACTGTCAGTTCCCTCTGCTTGGAGACAAAACATACAAAAAGCAAACATTCCCGGCTGTATTTGTGTTTTACATGAAAGGTAGAACAAACTTTTATTCAGAAAAGTGATCACTCTGAATAATTCTGCTCCTTAATCTATTTATCCCACAGCTCCTAAAACTCAGTTACAAACGCCAAAGATCAGAGAACCATACTTTAGTCTGTGGCTACTCTTCTTAACCTGACTCCCTAAAACTGGACAAAAACAAACTTGACAAAAACAAAATCACTTGTGGAGCTACCCTAACGTACAGCACGAATGGACAACTAGTGCTTGAAGCTACCAAACAGAAGCAAATACACACAAGTGAATCGCTTCACGAAGGACCTTCGAGAGGGGATTGTGAAAAACCTTTTTTCAGTGTGCAGGTCTTCCCTGAATTAAGACAGCATGCAATCCAAACACCATCCTGGGTCAAATGGCCAAACACATGTTTACAGACATGGAATACAGAGTTTAGTGAAAGCACTAAGTAGCTGAAATTGTCTTATCTTTTCACCAGAAATATGTCACATTAGGGTGCTCATAAACGTTTCAAAACCATGACAACTTTACTATTTCATTTTTACTCAACATATATTTTTTTTCATGGAAATAGGATGACGGAGGTTTGCTCAAGAACAAAGAGAAAAATTCCAATTTCTAGTTTAGGACATATTCAACTCTGCCTTTTCTTATGCTGCTCCCCCAAAATAGAAAGATCAAAAAAGTAACGTTAAGGAAAATCCCACAGCTGGCCCATTTTTCCACATAAAGAAGAAATTCTTATTGGTTCAGAAACCAAAATGTTAGATCCCAGCTAAGAATTTTGATTTCTTATTTTTTTAAGGATACAACACAAAGCCCTGCAGAAAATCCAGAGCCATGGTCTCTGAGCAATTTTCCTTAGCACCCTGGAATGGGTGGCACCTGATGGCCTTGATCTCAGCTTACTCTTCCAGAAGCCAGTCAGAACATTTTCAGAAAGGGAAAACTCGACTTGTACTTTCAAACACCAAACTAACTGACACGGCTTCCACTCCGGACAGAGAGCAAGCAGCTCAGCAGAGGCCGGAGGACGTGAACCGATGAGTGTGACCCTGATGGGCTTTATCTAAAAGTCCCAAGAACCACAGGCAAAGAGGTCAAAGTTTTCTATGTCAAAAACATTTAAATAAAGCCATATGCAGCAGCATTTCCTTCCTTTCTACTAGATTGTACAGTCTCCTAAGCCCCCCTTCTGTCCAGACATATACATCTTTTGGAGAAGGAACTGAAAATGGGGGGGTGGAGGGCGGTGAGAGAACACCTGTATTATCCCCCCCTACCCCTTCTCCAGATCTAATTATGACTAGGTTCATTTTGAAAAATTTTACTCTGCAGATGAAATACTAAACGCATATGCCTAACGAAATGTGACCAATGACACACCGAACTTCTCCAGGAGGAAATCACTCATCCAGGGGGATGTACGCAGATACGTGCAACAACAAAGAGGGGAGGTTGACAACGAGCGTGCAAAATAACGAACCAATTTGCACTCATAAACTGCATGCATTATGACTTTTTTCCATTGGTCTAAGATTCCTGCTTAAAGTTTAGCTTTTGCCTCCGAGTGAAAAGTAAAATAATGTGTTAATGATTCATGCACACCTCTCACAGCTTAACTTGACCTAAGAATGGAATATTTTAAAATAGGAGAGAGGATAAAACAAACAGTTCGTTTTCATTGGGGTTCAGATGGCAATATGTTTCCCAAGGGAAATTTCCCACAACTTACATTTAAAGAATGCAATGCAAAATCGTTCTAAATGCAAAAATTAAAAGATATCTATTTGCTTATCAATCACAAAGCTATAGTATCATACTACCTATTAAAATTGCCTGCACTGGTCACTTGTAGCTTAGAGAATTATTTTCTAAAACTTAACCTAAATTTGCATAAGTGGCAAAATTTACAATGGTCTTTAAAAATCTAAGAACTTCCAGTGATGTTAAAGATAGCGTGAAACATAATCTTTCCTGGGGTGTTTTCTTTCCAGTTTTTACACAATTTAAATGTACTTCTGAACATTCAGTGGAAATATGATTCAAAATATGTGATTTTTAAAAGGTGTGACAGGGTTAACTGGAAATAATTGATACAAAAGTGACCAACAATTCAGCCCCCGGAATAACCTCGGTAAGAGAATTTAACAGCATCAGTTCAGATAAATAAATGTAAGTCTGAACTTCCATCAGCTGAATGGTGCCCTCTGAAAGTACAGTGAACTAGAGTCTACTTCCAAAATATTTCACGTCATCAAAGAGTAAATCAGAAACAAATGCCCAAATCCCTTTTTGGAAGCTTTCTATGTTCTAAACTGCTTCGGTGAATGGAGAGAAAAATGAACTGATGTATTTCACTCTACATCTTTCACAGCTAAAGATGATGTGTGGCTAGTGACATCACCGGAGAAGCCACAAGTAGAAGTGGGGATTCTGTTTGGCCACTCATGTTTTCTCGATTCAGAAGCAAATGTAGAATGGATATTAACCTTCAAGTAGGTGTTGGGGCTGCATTAGGTATTGGAAATGGAAATAATGAAGACTAAAATAATTTTAAAAATATGTAACAGAATAAAATTCTATGCTGCATCTTTAATGCAAAATCATTCTATACAAGGGAGGATTTAGGTATGTGCACGCTCATGTACACACCCAGTCAACGTGAAGTCAAATGCACATGCCGCACTTGTGCACAGCTCAGAGGGAAATAAAACTAGATTAGTAATGCTTGATCCGTCTGCACATGAAATGTATCATGTAATGGAGAAATTAGATTCCGCAAACTAACTTCTGCAGTATATATTTACACTATTTATAGATGTATCTGATCGCAGATGTAAGACATACTTCTATAAGGAAAAACTGAAAAAGTTATTCCCAAGAATTCATGGAAAGTCATACTGCAGAATTTAATCAAGAAACACATGTTACACGTTGCATGTTGATTTGCAAGTTTCATACATTCTGTACAAATTGTACAAGTAAAAACAGCTCTGAGGCAAAATCCTTTGTCTCTTTTTTTTCCCTTTTCCTGAAGCTAAAGTACATTTAGCTTTTACAATAGAAGATTTAGTGGTTCCCTATCATCCTGTAGTTGGGCTTATTCCTGTTTTGTTTTTAATACCCAATATAATAATATATTAAATGCTAATACTTTTTTAAGTGTGAGAAAATATATTTATATTTTCTTATTGCACTATGCTACTCCTTCACTGCTAGAAATCCAAAGTACTTAACAGATCAGCAATTAATAAATGGAAATCAGAAAAGGATGCACACTTCAAATCAAAGAGAAAATAAATCCGCAGCACTTGTGTATTTTCGTTTAACACCATCTACTATAGAAGGTTTACAATAGCTGGCAGTGAAGCATCTGTTTATTCAAGTGCTGAATAAATTGAATATATAGGCTAACTTCAGATTTGCTTAAAAGTGTTTGGAACATTTTCCAAAACTCATTTGGACTGCGTCAATTACCTAGATACCAAAGTTGTTGTATTGTGTTGCTTGACGAAACAGAACATAGAGCCAGCCTCAAAAACCAGTATTACAAGCCTGGCAATGAGCATCCCATTCGGGTGACGCAGAGAATCCATCACCCTAGGGAAAAACGCATTGGGTCAGCGTACGGAGTCTTCACACGTCCCATATTCTTTCTACATAACGTTTTGAGATGACAGAATTATAAACTGCAAACTATGAGCCCATAAAAAGACGTGCTCAGAACGGACCCTGTCACTAACTGTGCCTCGCAACAGAAACGGAACTTTTAAAAAGTGATCCTCAGAAGCAAGTCTTAAAAGATACGGAAAGGCATTTGGACTTACAACTGCTGTTTTGTTTCACCTGGTGTCATTCCAGCGCCTATACAGAGTGGATGCAAAGTATTAACACAGTTATAGATTCGTGGTGTTTAAACTCCATACAAACCCACACTGCTCAACTTTATAAAGCAGTTCAGGGATGTCCTTCAAAGACTCACATTGAAAGCGCGGAGTTAATGGTTTCGCGGATTTGCAGATTCCACCATTAAGGTGTTGCACCGTGTTGTCAGGCCACACACTTTACATACATACAACACACGTAGAAGAGCATGCACATATACCAGCAATAACTTAACATGCTTTAGCGATTCTGGAATTTCAAACATCTGCAGGCATTTCCACAGCAGAATCTTGTCTCACACTTTAGGTATCTTAAAACTACTAACGACCCCAAATCACACACATCAAAATAGGTTACCTGTGTTTGAACAATAGTGCTGTTCATCACATAACAGAAACGGCCATCCTTAATCTCTCAGGAACTGAGATAGGGGTGGATTATTGGAGCAGAAGTGGCGAGGAATGGTTTGAGGCAAAACTGAAACATATTGTTTAAGTAAACCTTAAGGGGAGGGGAATCATATGCGCAATTGATGGATTTTTTTTTTTTTGAGTATCATCTTCCACAAAGCCTCCCCCAACCCCTACCCCCCACTCAACAGTAAACAAACTGCTGCTAATAAAGGATGGCTGGGTGGAACATCTCCCTCTGCCTTTTTCCCACTTCTTGCTACACTTTTATTACTTTTCCCTGGGTTTTGAAGTCACCAACCAACATTTTAAAAATAAAAATGTAACCACAGACATACCTGTCACTTGAAATGTATGTTTGAAACGTTTTTAAAAGTCAAGACTTGCTTCAAGACGCCGTCACGAAACTGGTTTAAACAACACCTAGCTCAAGCCCCGTGTGTTTCCTGACAAATCTTTACGTGAAGGCACAGTGAGCACAGAAACAGAGAGAAACAAATGCCTCTGATTTGAACCGAAGTCTGAAGCTTTCACAAGAAAAACAGGAGAAAGACAGGAAGAGGACCAAGACTGCCTTATTTCAATGCAGAGACTGCTTCAACTAGAAGATGATTTTTAGAATTATCAATGGCTTTAAAGACTCTCTTTATCCCACAAGACACCTAATTTTCAATATTTTCAATATTTCTCTTAAAGTTAAGATTGCTGAGCAAAAAAAAAAATATGTGCATTAAAACTTGAGAAAGCCAACTAACCCTCGCAGGAATAATTTTGGGGATAAAAGCCAAGCCTGGGACAAGTAACCATAAAATTTCAACCTCACGGAGTCGCCTGAGAAATGTGGATACTCAGGTCTGACCCACAGAATGGGTGGGGGGCCCCATCCTCAGAGGGATTTCTTCTCTCTAAAGAAGGAAAGGTAGCACAAGTCTTTTGGGTCCCTGAAAGATTTTCCAACTTGCCAGCTTCTAAAGTGGCCCCGATACCAGTCACCAACACCAGGATCTCTGTAACGGGGGAAAGTTCTGCTTCGTTTACGTAAGGGCAGTAAGAAAAATGACTGCAAAACATTACTATTTCAAAAAATGGGAACGAAAATACCACGCGATCAGTCTAGTTAAACAATTGCCATATGGAAATAGAAGGCAGAAAGGAGATGCAGGTTGTGGGGTGGAGCAGGGGTGGCAGGAATTGACCCATGAAACCTATGCTTTCCATCGAAAAACGTTTTTGTACAAGTTTCATCTCTGTTCCTTCCTCTGCACTTGAAAATGATTAATGTCACAATTAAGCTTCCACATTTCGGGCTCTTACAAACAGGTGTAGTAGTCTTTGTATAAACATATTCACTGACCTGTCACCATTGATAACCTTAATTTATTCATCTCAATTGAAACAAAAGCAAACGTTCCCACCTCCACCACCAAAAAAGACACAAGGCAACACAGATCACCACCACCACCACCGGCCCCACCAAGCCCCAAACGAGCTAAGTTAGGGTAACCTGACGTGCACCAGCATCACAAAGAGGAATTGGAGAAATCCAGCATCGCTCAGCAGGAAAGATTTTTAATAACAGATTGAAAAACAAGAATAAAAATAACTGTATCAACAGTGCCTTTCTTCCTCAGGCCACAAGCCCGTTTTTACTTGAACTGTCTTTTTCAAAAATAAATAAATAAATAAATGAAGAAAATGGCATTTTGGCCACTAAAACCGATCCAGAACATTATTAAAAGTTAAAGGCTACCAATTACTTCTGTCTGTTCTTTTAAAGCGGCGCTTGGCATGACGTCAGTTGGTTTAAAGAAAACAAGAGAGAGAGAGAGAAAGAGGAGGAGAGAAAGTTTCCTGCTTGTATAAACTAAACCACCAGGGAAGGTGTCTAGCCACTTGTATTTACTGCAGGTTTTTAAAGAGCTGAAAACATTTTAAAATTTAAAAGTTGTTTCTGCTTTCTTCGTTATTTATTTATATTTTTAAATGAAACTTTCTTCGGAACGAGAAGCCTATCCTTAATGTCTTCTTTAGGGTGTTGGAAGGTCAGTCATCTTTCAATGACAGCTTTGAATCAGAAAATGGTTTCCGATGAGGCTTCAAATTTACAGCATGCTGATCCTTTCATCTTTGTTGCTGCTACTTGGGTTTGTGCTCTTGATGAGAAAAGGGGATAGCAGAAAACTAGGCATAGCTTTCACGATATGGACGGTAGCTGGAGGGACGACACTGGCTTCTTCATCTGCTTATTAGCAGCTCAAACAATTTCTTCATCAAATCAAGTAAAGGCTATTTTAGGTTAGAGTGTATAAACTTTTACATTGCTACACTTATCCGTGGAACCAAGCCAAACACCATCAAATTTGATACCCAAGGACCTGAGACCCACTTTACTGATATAAAAACTAGAAAGAAAGGAAAAAGGACCATAAGAGTTACAGTGCAGACACTATTTAGAGAGGTCTGATATAATTACTAGACTCTTCTGTATGAATAAATGACTTAAGACCCTGTGCTATTGAGGGTAACTTTTGCATAGTTAACAGTTCACCTCTGCAGCACTGTTTGCTGCACGGAACTGTGACACACTTGCCGTTTTCACGTGTGTGCGTTAAAACTTCAAGGAGCCCCAATCATCCTGACAATTACAAGCAGCCCTGCCCAATTCTCTAAAAGTAAATAATTGCAGAGTTCATGATCGTGCTCTAAATGAAGAGCACAAGGAGCCTTAGAAAATTAGGCTAAATTCCCATTTGTCAAAGGCTAGGAGGGCCTTCCTCACATGATACCTAAGGGAAGCCTAACCACTCCATAAATCATAACGATTACACTCACAAAGCCTCCACTTCATTCGGTACGATGGCATCACAAGAGAAATGGACGTTATCATATGGATAGACGACGGAAATAAAACCGAGCCTAGATCCACCATCACTCATGTTCCCAAGCGTCCACAAACAGCAAATAAGGAGGATAAACAGTCAGCCAGGGTCAACGATACTAGCTAATCAATGGTACCACTAGTTACAGCCCGCAAAAGAGGGAGAAAAAGAAACTGCTCATTACCTGAAAGCTTGAGCAAAGTTGAACGACAGAAAGCAAGCCCTTAAAGCTTAGCTGTTTCTATCAGATTGATTGGAACTTGTGAGCAGCAATATTTGGGACGAACCGTCTGAGTTTATACTTTTCTAAGCCTGCCAAAAACAAATGCAGACTACCACACTCGCTGTCCTGCGGAAACTAAATTAAGCAAAGGCAAACACCAAGTGGAAAGTTGTCAGTCTGCTGAATGAATGGCTTCATTTTACACACCAGAGCATATCTTCAGGAGAATATGTTTTACTGGGAGCCAGTCCGTTTTTTGTGCACCACTTACGTTCAAAGTAATCAGCTTTCCCTTTCAATCGATCACAGACACCTGCCCGTAACTTTCTGCAGGTCTATTTGGTTTTACATGCAACAGCACAGTGTTGCTGCAGTATTAGTGGCTAACAAATGGAATGGCTAAGTAAAAAAAAAACAAAAAATTATAATCTGTGGGTAGATGTATTTTGAAAGTCATTCCAAGCCCAGTGATCAATATTTATTCTAATTTCCCATTAGAAATAAAGTTCTAGTTCGAAAACAATTTCCGATGAGGCCTTTGGAAACTTTCAGCAGGGTGTATTTACTTTAACAAAGAAGATAAAACGAGTCCATTAAAACCTCACACCCTCTCATTGGCTTTTTTGATATGTGCATATTCTCAATTGCAGTTTGTCCTCTGAGACTCTATATGATAGATATACACACACCTTACATTATATGTATACTTGTCTATAATAACAATAAAAATAATAATACCAACGTCACTGCATACTAGTAGCTTAAAAGGAGCTCTTGTGCACATGCACTTATTACCCTGTTTGGAAAGCTGTCCTTGTGAATGAAAGTTTCCTTGTGCCCATAAGAGAAACTGACAAAGGAAAATCAGAGCAAACTCAGTTGTGAGACGTGAGTTAAAAGAAGAGGAAAAAGAATATTGAAAATAGGGTCGGGGCATGTACTGCTATTCACTTCTGATCAGCACACTTAAAGGGACGCCGATCTCGTTTTGAAGCAACTATGCACAAAAGATTCCAAAATCATTTAATTATCAGTCATCAAAACGACCGAGCTCTACAATCAACTCAGGCCTCACAGATACGAGGGCACTTTATCCCTTACCTTCAAAGTTACCTGGACGGGGCAAAGGACTAAACGTCCATAGCAGGCAGCAGAGATCCTTCAAGAGTCTCGAGTTCAAGGGAGGGACGAACTTTTTTCTGGAACTGACTCGGTTCCACCACTGACTGTGTATAAAGGGATTCTACAGAGATGTGTCCTAGCCTATAGCCTACATCGGGATGCCGGACACATCAGTTCCCTGGCGTATGTAATGCTTTGCCAGCAGAAGATGAATAAAGCTCCGGAATGCCTCAGGTTTAGAGAAATCAAGTCATAAGCTGCCTTTAAATGCCTCTTTCCCTTCTGAAGTTTTCTTTCCGCCTCACTAAAATCCCAACATCCCCGGCAAACTTTGGCACAGGAGTGGCCCTGTATACTGCATTGAATGTTTTTCGCCAAGGGGATAGACAGACAGCATGAAAAAGAAGTCTTCAAATCTACGGAAAGACATACTCCAGGTGTTCATGTGTTAAGATCAAGCACGTCCTTAGTAAACTTTCACTTAAAGGTAAAAAAAAAAAAGCCTCAAAATACTGGTATCATTTCCAGACTGTCCTATCAGCATCACAGGCCAGCAACCGCTTCATCTTCCCCCACGAACCCTGTACTTATTCACAACGCGAGGATATTGGGGGGGGGAATGTTAAAAGCCCACCCCATTTTAGAAGTTGTTTGCTTTTTCATAAGAACCGGTGGGAGAGCTGAGAAGGGGTTCTAAGCAACGAAGTGAACAGCAAGAGGGCAAGAAACTTCCCGACCGTGGGTTCTGAAACTTTCATTCTAATTTTGTGCACGTCAAGAACTGGCTGCCGGCGCTGCTTTCCTCGGCTGCCCCTTGCATTTTTCACCCGGAGCCTGTTTTCTAAATGATCGACTTTTCCTAAAACCAGCAGGAAAGTAACAGGATGCCAGCAAGATCCGCAGGTTTTTCACCTCAGGACTGGAGGGTGCTTAAGGCTTGTTGGAAGGTTCCTATTTTTTTAAAAAAAAATGTATTTCTGCTTTGGGCGATCACATGTTCCCAACCACCAGGCCTCGGAGTTATCATTTCTGTGTAATTTGGTCTCAGGCCCTATCTGGATGTACCCTTTGTACTCCACTCTGTTCCCAGTGTCCTGCCCTTCCACCTGGCGTGCTCACAAAAGTTCCAACTGAATCCACAAACTGTTCCAGGCACAGGCCTGCCTTCTCTGCATTAGCACCCTCCACCAAGCCCTTCTGTCCGCTGTCCTGGGGAGTGAATTCTACACTAGCCCGTGATTTTCCAAAATAGGATAAGGATGTGTGTTCTATCATCATTTTGATTCATCGTCAAACTCCACTGCTCTTACTCAACAGCATCAGTGCTGCGGCCTAATAGGAGCTGGGCAAGGAAAACCAGAACCTACAATGCAGAAAGTCCAAGATTTCCTCTGTCACCCACCAGCCGCCTTGCCCTCAAACTTAAATTGCTTTAGAGTCTTGGGGCCCTAAAACAGTTAACCGACTTCCCTGGGGAGAGGGGAGAAGCACCACCATAACAGACAGGTAGTAGTAACCCAAGCACACACACAAAAAAGCTTTCCCAGCCACAAAAACAGCATTGCACTTCAAACAGCTCCCACCTCTGCCTCACCCTCAAATTATTCATGGGGTCCTATAATCCTGGAAGGATTGGAAGGGCAGCGGGGGCTGCCTTGGCCTTTCACCGATGCGGTTCTCGAGCGCCCAAACAGGAACTGGACAGAAAGCAAAGTGCTGGTCCGCCTGGATGTGCCACCGCTGTCAGGCACTGAATCACCGGACAGTGTCCCTTGACCCGCGACACACGGTGCATCATCCGCGCCCCAGAGGAAGCCTGCCCCTTCCTCGGCCCCTACGGAAGCGCCCTGGCTGCAAGGCCCTGCCTGCCACATGGCACGGACTGGGCACGGACCCCTCGGCCGGCCGAGCTGCCCTGCGTCCCGGGAGGGCAGGGGCAAGAAGGGGTGCGGCATCTGCCTGGACGACCCAGCTGGGCCTTGAAGGGGGGAAAAAAAGTTTGCAAACTCTTAAAAGCCCACGCCAGTCCTGGACTGTTTTTCCCACTTGGGGGGGGACCCCTGAAGGCCCCTCTCTGAGACACCCCCCCGCCGGCCCTCCCGGGTCCACCCAACTTACTACTCTGCATGCTGGTGCCTAGCGTGCGCCCAGCTTGTCAGGAGCCCCAGAAAACTTGCGGCGGCGGCGGCGGCGGCGGCGGCCCCTCGGGTGCAGCCACCTCCGGCTCCTCCGCTGCGCCGCCCGGTAGGAGAGAATTAAAATCCGCCAGAAAGACACAGCGAGGGGGAGGGGGCACCGGCCTGAAACTTCTTTTTTTGGCAAATGGGGATTTGTTTTTCCTCCTCCCCGGCGGCTGAACTTGACCCTGCTGACTCCAGGGGCTACTGCAGTTTGAAGTCGTCCCCTTCCAAGGCTCAGCCGCCTGAGACCCACCGAAAGGAGCAAGGGGGAGGGGGGGTGGAAAGGGGGGGGGGTGGCGGAGAGCAGGGAGCAGAAGGGAAGAAAGAAAGAAATCACACGCGCAAAAAGGAAGAAAGAAAACGCATGTGAAACCCGAGAAGCCCCAGCTTGGCTTTCTGCACACTCGCCCTCGGCGCCCCCCCTTGTTCCCCCCCTTCCAAAGAAAGTCACTTTTCATTCCCAGGGCTCCCCGCTCCGATCGCCCACAGTCTGCGCGCACACGCGCGGGCGCAGCGCTCGCGGAGCGCCCCCCGGGCCCGGCCCGGCCCGCCCGGCCGCCCCCCTGCTTACCTGTTGATTAACCGTCACGAGCACCCTGGGCAGCCCGAAAGATGGTGGCGCGGCGGCCAGAGCCATGAACCGTCCTCTGTTGTGTGCAGAGTTGATCGTGGATGATTTCGGGGAGGGGGGAGAGGGAGAGAAAAAGGTCTTTCCTGCCCCCCCTTTCCCTGCCCTCCCCCCCCCCCTCCCTTAGTGGAAAAAAAGAGAGCGAGCGAGCGAGAGAGAGAGAGAAAGAGAAAGGAAATAGAGCAAGGATGTGCCCGGTGCCGGGTGGGAGAGGGGAGGGGGGGTGTTGTTTTTTGTTGAAAAATAAAAATAAAAAAATTCGGCTGGCGAGACCCGGCGAGCGAGAGGACGCGGGGTCTGGAGGCGCGAGCAGCACCCGCCGCAGAGGAGGCTCGAGATTGCAGTGAGATCGGGTCTTTATCAGAAATGTTATCGCTTGTCAGGACCTCAGTCTGCGCGCATTACGTCAGTTTCAAGACACCAACACTATTAATATCAAAGGAGCCTTCGAGGAGGAAAGCGCCACCCCAGACCGAGCTCCCTTAAAGAGACAGCGCGCGGCCCCGCGCCGCCGCCGCCGCCCCGCCGCCCCGCCCGGCTCCGAGCCCGGGGGCCCCCGCGCCGCCGCCGCCGCCGCCGCCGCCCGCCGCCCGCCGCCCGCCGGGAGCAGCCCGGGCGCGGCGAGCCGGCTGCGCAGAACTTCGCCCGCGTCGGAGCGCCGCGACTGCGAGCGGCGCCGCGCAGGGACCCGGCTACCTTCCCGCCCCGCCTCTCCCCCTCCTCCCCCCTCCCCCGGGGCGAGCGTGCGGGCTGCGGACGCGGGACCAGCCTGCAGCCGGCCGGGATGTGCCTGCGCGACCACCACCTACCTGGGGGGGGGGGATGGAGGGGGGTCCTGGGGGGGCCCGGGGGGGGCGGCCAGAGCGACGTGCTCGCAGCCACTTGGAGCTCGCGAGCGTGGACGATCCGAAGGACTCGGGCAGCGCTGGCTACCTTTTTCCGGGGGGGGGGTGACTTTACCTTCTCCCTCCCAATTAAGTGACGCGAGACGCCGGTGGGAGCGCGTGTGCGCCCCCCGCCCGGTGTCTGGGGCATGCAAAAGTCTGAGGACACCCCCAAGCGTGGTCAGTGTGTTCCAGGCATCGGATGGCAGGAGGGCTCTAAGAGAACAACTTGAACTCTACCCGGAGTTGGAGAAGTGTGGACTATGTTGCTATGGTTTTCCCAGCTAGGGAGAAGCCAGCAAAAGGCTCTGAGGGTGCTCTAAGGGGGTACCAGCCAAATGGAGCAATACCTGCAGCTCTTTGGGGTGCTAGGGGCAGATAAGAAACGGAATTGAACCTGACCTTCTTCTGAGTACTTTTCAGATCCACCATACCCTCCTGGTGAAGTGAAGTGCTCTCAACCTACACAGTTAAAGCACTGGACCTTGTTGAAGTTCTTGTGTGTGTTTTTAACTCCCAGAGATCACCATGCACAAAGTACTACCATGACAGCTTTCAGGAGGACAGTAGGGGTTCCAAGGGAGCACACGTGGAGGGAGTGGTTGGCTTTCATTTTCTTTAGTTGAGAGACTTTAAGTTGTATGTTTTTCTTCTGATGGAAGTCAGTTTAAACAAAGTCGGTACTAAAAAGAGAAACTTCCTGCCTTCGGAAAACTGCAGAATGATTAAAATTAGAATGTTAGGGAAGTAAAATCAAAAAGTTGGGAGCTGATAAATATTTTGCCTCTAAAATATTTATCCCTAGGTGAGCCTGGCATCTCTTTAGAGAAAGGATGAATATATTTTCGAAACGTGCTATTATTATCAGAAGTAGAAACGCCAATCATAAAAACATTTAAAACCGAAGTATGTGCTTGGAGAATCTTAATCCTTTTTCCTGTCAGTTCTTTATTTCTCCTTAAAAGACGCTAGTCAGACAGACAGACAGGCGCTTCCTTTGGTGGTACGGATCTTCCAGAAATATTTGGGTAGTACATCCCATACACTATGCATTAAAAAAAAGGGCAATGATTCTTTTGCAATAGAGAAACTAGTCAGTCAGGTGAAAGAGTAGTGAAATAGAATTTCACAAGAGACAAACAATATTCCCTAAAGGAGGGAGAAGACAATGGCGCTCAGAAGCATCGTTTTTCATATGCGATCGTCAATGGAAATTAATTTGGGAACAGTGTTCGATTTATATATAGCTCTGCCAGCAGAAAAAATTAATATCAAACCCTTCTGTAAATCTTATAGTCAGCTTCTAATAACCACCTGCATATTTCCACACTGGAGTCATTGAATACTGTCCACCACTAATTTCCACTGTAAAAAGTATTCCTCTATTAAAGAAGGACCTTTTTTTTTCTTTCACTTTAAACCATAAATTAACTTTGCCGACTTTTATGGAAATATTCACAGCACAGTGAAGCACTTTTATCCAGAAAAATAATAATTATTATTAGGAGCAGCATGAAGCATTCTTTAGCCATGACTAACTAAAAAAAATCTTAGATCCCATAGGCTCCCAAGTATGTATCCCAACCATTGAGTATAACCCTTGAGTTTGGATGAAAGGGTTAATGCCACCTAAACCGGCTGAGGACGAGTGTCCAATAAAGTCTGAGACCACAGCAGCTGACGGGCGCAGTGAAATAGTGACACATCTCAAAGATTCGTCTTCTAAACACTCTGCGCCCCAAATTTTCGAGGACATTCTAAAAGAAGCCGTGAGGTTCCTCTCCCTGTCACCCTCAAGGCCGGGGCAATCTTCAGGGGTGTAAATTTACTCACATGAAACAAATTGGTTCAAAAAAATTAAATTACATGCCTTTGCAAGCACAGCCCCCTTGAGAGGTTGGTATTTTTCCACCTGTAATAATACAAGATTTGACCATTAAGTGTACCCAAAATTATATATTATATTAAAAGTTAAAGCCAAAGGTCTGAGGGTGAATTATGTCCCTTAATTGAAAGGATAAAGTTGCACTTCAAGTACTGAAGCCAGCAAATTCATGGTCACTTAAAACTTTAATGAATGAAGTTTCACGGGCTCAAATTGTTGCTGAAGTTCGCCCGAGAATGAAGAACCTCTCCATGTTCCGTTTGTATTTCAGGTCAGAGTAGAGCAGATCAAAATGCTGTCTGTATCAATCCACTTAAACGAGCCACAAAAGATCTGTGGAGAACGCAATAAAAGCGCAAATATTTTCATAAACTTTTTCAAGCAAATTATTTATTTATGAAATAATTTATGAAGAAAAGTTTTACCTTATGCTTTAGATATATTACATATGCTCTTGATTGACACAATATGTTTAAGCTCAAAAGGCCCTCATAGCATTTTTTAATTCTAGTAGGAATATTTCAAAACAACCAACTAATACATGAGGTCATAATTGTTTGACAGTTGTTTTTAATATATAAAATAAGTTATGTATATTGTTTTCCTTCAAATGTTTGTTGATTTGTTTTCATAGTCCTGACATTTGCATGGCACAAACCGAATTAAGGGGAAATATTAAGATTTATTTACATTTATTATCTTCTGCTGTCAAACATCTGCAGCCCACTTAAAGCCACTCTCTTCCTTGGCTTTTATTTGCCATGCATTTTGAACAATGGAGCCTGGTTGTTAAAATGACAACCTGTGCTTTCATAGGACACGCCATAAAATGAAAAGGGAATTAGGAAAAATAAAAGAGGCAAACAAAAGAAATAACTTTCGGCTAATCTGACGTCTCCAAAATCTTTCCTAATTCTTTGAAATCGGGAATATGCTCTCCGGGCTGGATCACTGAAGGAACAGTTCCTTGTGCCATATTAGTGCTTATTGTATATCAAAATGACAGAATTTGCATTTTTCTCTTTTATTATTTGAACATTACTCTTTATTTTTTCTTGTAGTTTATTCAGCAGAGATACAAAGAGGGATTAGGACTTAAGCGCAAGCATACTTGTTGTACATTTTCAACCTTTTAGCACATAACTTAGTTACTTGCAGGCCCCAGTGCCTGTAATCACAATGATTTTACCTGATGGAACATGTATTTCAGAAATGTAATCCAACTGTTTACCCTAACACGTCATAAATTGCAATTCCTTTCAGAAACCTCAAAGATTGACAGCCCTTGGTCCTACATGCCGACTGCTTTAACACATACTACCAAGGGGGAAAAAAATGTATGTCTTATTTGCTCTCAAGTTAGTTTTGTATTCTATGAAATACACACAGGCCAGCTTGCTTCCCAACAGATCACAAACATTTATTTAAGTCTCTGCCCTCCTTCGTGGTGAGAGTGAAGGACAAGAAACACTATCAAAGATGAACTTCCCAGGGTCTATTTCTTCCTGCAATCACATACCACCCAACCCTTCAGAAACAGAGTCTTGCGCGTAGATTATGATCATTTTCCAAAACTACCTATTGCTGAACACCTCTGGGTGAATTTATTAAAGATAAATTCTGCTTAAAATAGCCTGTATCTGGTATTCAAATTCACACTTACACTTGCCAATCCTCCCCTACAGTATCAGGCAAATGCCTAGTTAAACAGATGGGCCTTGCAGCCCACTGTAAGAGCCAGCAAATGTGGGCTTTATTTAAATTAGAGGGGAAACAAATTTCTGAGGTGTAGACACACATATACACACAAGCACACACACACACACACACACACACACACACACACACACACTCACACAAATCCCCGAACAGAGTGTTCCTATATAATAATCATGATGTTTCTGGATGTTTTCATTGGGTTTTATGAACGTCCAGCTCTATGCTGTGCGCTGAAAACTGAATTACGCAGGAACATTGACTGTGGTCACTCTGGGAAAAACTTAGACTTAATCCTCTTTCCTCAATTAAGTGAAAACTTTTACACATGAAGTACCCCAGGGACACCTTAATTCTCCACGTAACCCTGAAAAGAAGGTGTTTTCCAGTTTTCTTCATATTTCTGCTCTATGCTGTTATTTTTCTCCTGGTACACGGCTTCATCCTCAATCTTTAAAGGAATCCAGTCTCACCTGATTTTTGCATAAATTTAAGGCTCAAATATTCCACTAGTGATCATGAGCTGTTGTCCACTGTAGAGAGAGGAAGCCATAAAGAGACCAGTCTGAAGAAGGATGGGCATGGGCAAACTCTCTGTGAAAGACATGAGTCATCCAGCCACCCCAGAGGCGTCTGACGTCCTTGGCAATTCATCCCAGGCCGCACCTCCATTTGGTTATCTAGTTCTCCCATTGGTCTTTTCCAAAAGGCTTCGGTACCTGTTAGCTCCTTTCTTTCCATCCACACAGATCCTTCCCAAATGCTGAACGTTATTGTTTCTTCCAGGACATAGACCGTTGAGCTTTTCGTCCCTGATCTTGCTTCCTTCACACATTATAACAGAAAGCTACAAGACTGATCATCTCCCTTCCACAGCTTTAGTCCTCCTCGTGGAAAAAATGAGGTCGCCATTAGCAACGTTTCGGAAGTAGATCACCAGGGTTCTCCGAGTCCTAGTCTAGAGGCTCCACTAAAATATACTCACCATGACAGACCCTGCTAGGATTTGCAATGTCAATGGTAAGGCTTCCAGAATCATAAAACTATGTGAGCCATCACATCGGGGCAAGCTGGCAGGTGAGGGAAAACTCTGCAGATCACAACAATATTGTCCTCTATAGTGCTGGAAAATGAGTCCCCTGGGTTGGAAGGTGCTATAAAGGCCGCAGCAAGTAATTCAACCACACAATCATGAAGAACACGAAAATCGGCCAATATTTCTTCCCACAGTCCATGAGTAGAGGATCACTCTAAGTAGGGGCACATAGGACCGCAACTACCTACCACAAACATGACAAAATCCCCTGTCAAAAGAGGAGCCCAATATTCTTGAGCATTCAAAGAGTCCAATACCAAGGTGTCCGACCCCACTCTTCTGGGTCTGTCCTCCACTCTGTCCTTCCTGGCCCACCGATCAAGTAATCGTTTCCTAGATAAATATCTGACACTTCAGAATGCCTTGTCTTGGGTTAGTAAGTGTGGTGGAATCAACAAATGGAAGCATGAATGAATTTTGAGCATAAAGCTGTTGGGAGAAAAAGGGCAAGGCCATTATCAGAAGCTTTCAGTGCTTAGAACGTTGGGGTTGTCTTGCCAGCTCACTTGGAAGCCTGGAAAGTAGGGCCAAGCCGCCCTCCCTTTTCTGATCAAACTCAGATTCTACTTTTCCGAAATCCCAAATCAGTATAAGCAATGCAAGAACTAAGCTTTATCTTGTAAAAGGTGACTTGTACAAGGTTGGTTGTTGACTTTTCTCCCTGCCCGCTTGACGTGTAACACTCATGAGCCCCACAGGCGTCCATCAGAGCAGAGATACCCACTATCATCTGTTAAGTGCAATATGGACATTGGAAGGCCCTTAAAGTTTTCCTTAGAAACACATTATTGAGCCCAAGTTTTCAGTGCTCCATGTGGTCATGTTCTTTCTTTTCTTTTTTTCTTTAATACATATGGGCTGATGCATCATGTGCCAGTTGAAGCTTCTGGGTGGTCTTCATCTCAGCAGCATATTTTTGGCAATGTATCAGAGGAGACGCTTGTCCTCCTCTGAAATATTGTCCTCATTATCATTAAGTTTTGGTTCATAATTCCATGTTGCTCTAAAAATAGTGAATTAAATGATCTTTAGCTAAACCCTAGGCATTAAAATGCGAAGTGTAGAAGATGAGGCAGAAAGCTGAGGAGTTCTGGGTTGGAAGGGAGTATTTATAGTTTGAGAGGCCAGAGTGTGAGTTAGAAAAGTTAGAAAAACGAGGTGGAGTTTAGCCATCCCTTTTAACATTAGTGAGTTTTTTCCCCTCCATGTGGTTTAGCATTTATAATATTGAGTCATTTTAGCAGAGCACAATCTATCTATAGCCATTACTTCTCTTTTTTAGCTATTACATTTTGTAGAGGTTAAATTATCAAAAGTTTATTTGATATTTAATTGATGCTATCAGTCCACTTGTACAGGTTCCAACAGGTTCCATATTTCGTGATGTTGCGTGAATCCCGTGGAACCGTGTGGGAGCACGTGCGTGCGTCTGCGTGTGTACAGGCATGTGTTATCATCTGGTAAATTAATTTTTTTGCTGTTGCTGCTGCCATTCCGTCTTAGTGTTCACACAATTGTTTTATCCTTGTTCTAGCTAGACCATGTCAATGAACTGGTGTGTAGTCACCCACACAGAGGGGGTCCAATGATCAACAGAAAAAGACCAGTTATGATTTTCCTCGTAGGATTTGTCCTTCAGTAACTGTGAACTGACGGGAAGACCACCCATAGTCGGCTTCTGGAAGGACGCTTTCCGTGCTCCACCTCCTCTAGTCTGCGCCTTGCCTGGGGAAGAGACACACACCATTTTCATTTCCTTTCTCCCTGGTTTTCAGTTGGCTTAGGCTAGCGGGCGGCACCATGGGATCAGAGGCTAGGAAGAGTCAGTCAAGTTATTTCCCTTCCTGCCTTCCTCCTATTGGGCAGCACCTGGGCCCTGGTTATCTCTCATTGGGTTCTCCTAGTCAGTCCCTCCTGTTTTTTCAATGCCCACACAGTTGTCAGGCCCTGAGCTTTTTCACCATCTCCTTTCGGTTCCCAGAGCCCGTCAGTGACTCTGTAAATGACCTTTGATGAAACACCCATCAAGTACTTCTTTGAGTAGGCCTTTTGTTTCCTGCCAGGACGGAAGACAGAAACGCTTGTGATCAAACCATCTTTCTACCCAGAAATCTAGCCCAGTCCTTATAATGAAATATATGACTGTGTTGAATAAAAAACTATGACCCCAATCTATGCTTGCTATTGGGGAGAACAGCGTTTCATGAACTGACATGATCTCTGCAGTTAGGAATGTTATGGTCTAGTGAAGTGCTTTTTAAGCAGCCTTGTGTGCTTCTTAAAAATAAAAGTACATAGCCCTCCATCCAGATCTACTGCGTGGGCATCTCTGGAAGTGAGGCCTGGAAACGCATTTTTACATGCTAATACAGTTTTTAAAATTTATTTGTTTGTTTGCATTCATCAAGTTATGAGAGAGAGCGACTTTGTGACTAGCCAATTAGAATCAATCAATCACAAATCTGAAGAAACTAAGCAAGACCCAAATGAAAGCTATTGAATGAATAAATGAATGGAGGCATGAATACATTTTGATATGGTGGTTGGGATATGGAGGGCGAGACCATTCACACTGATTTTCAGTGCTTAGGACATTGGGGTTACCACCTTTTAATGAGGTGAATAAAGTTTCGGGTAGGGGGACAAGCTGCAGCTGTGCTGCTTGTTTTTGCTATTATGCTCAGTTGTATTACTGTGCTCCCCCCGCCCTCCCCCTCTCTGGCCAGCCTCCATGAGTCCACTGTAGCAGTCCCAGCTGCTGGGCTTCCCCAGCAGATCAGAGCCCTGGGCAATGGTTCCAGTTTGCTCTAGTCTAGACTCTGGAGATGCTCCGTCTGGAAAGAGAGGCATGGACAGTCATAGTTCAAAGCTGATCAAGTCAACAAGATAAACAAGGTAAGAATCCTGGGAAAAAAGGGAAATTCTTGAGCCCCAAGAAATTCACCACTGAGAGATTAAGGCTTTTAACTATAACTACGCAAGCCCCCCAAAGTTACTACTCATTTCACATAAGGGCGTGCCGTGGCCACAATGACCTGTGCAGGACCATGTTGATTCCGTTCTTGGTTAGTGCTCATCCTCATAGACCAAGTTGTTCAATAAAACTACCCGATCTATTCCCGAGGGGAGAGCGATATGACCGTGTGCTGCTGTAAGGTTTAGCTTTCAAAATGCTATGAGGCGATTCTACTGTGGTCTATAAGGTTGCTGTGAGTTGAAACCAACCCTGCAGCAATGGGCTTGGGTTTGGGGATTTGTTCTCGTGATTTTGAACATCTGTTTTAAAAAGCACAACTGGGTAAGACTCTTGCACTACTTATATCCATTTGTGTAGATTGTCACAGAGTATAACATATATACATGCCTGTATATCCACACTATAAACAACACATATACATCCATGCATACACGTCTGCATTTATGTTGAGGCCCTTGAAATAGGAAAGCAGATTCAAAATACATTCCCTCCCTCTTTTTCACCCTCAGAGGCATGCGATGAGGTAAACTACTACTTCAACTAAGATGTGAGTTTCCTCTTGCTGTATGGTCACATCGTACATTCTATGTCCTGCCCCAAATTTGAGGTACTTCCTTTTTTCTGTTTGTTCAAAATGTAGGCCATCTCTTAGCTTGATCTTTCTTCCACGTTAGGGAGAAAGTCCATGTCATCCTTCGACCACACATGCTACAATAAACTCGAAGTCGTGATCCAGCAGAAAAACAAAGCACACTGACCGGTCTGTGGAATGTATTTGAACAATTTGTTTGAGCCAGTATATAGCCAAAGTAACAAACCCAGTTGACAACTGGAATCAGCCCTACTATGAATAATGCATTTTTCAATAGGATACCGTGTTGCGACTTAACGTGGCCAATGACAAAAATTAAAATCTCCGTCGGTTTGCTCATCATTTAGCCAGGACACTTTTGTTGATAGTGCAGTGCTTTAAGCTGAAGACCATTAAGATCTGTGTGATCCAACTACACCTACACGCGACTCTGATTTTACAAATGAGAGCAATGAGGCCCAGGCAGTGAATGAGTAATAACCAAGGTCTCACCGAACTAACACTGCCATCCAGAAGGCATGGTATAAGTGTGTTACATGTATTCATTCTTTAATTATTTTATTGATTTAATTCCTTTAATGTCATTATATTGGGAGCTCTTATCACAATCCAAACATCAATTGTATCCAGCATATTTGTACATATGTTGCCATAATTCATCTAATTCTTGACCAACGCTCTGAGGTAAGCATCATAAGAGCCTCTGTTTTATAGATAAGAAAACCAAGGGATATGCAGTGATGTCACCATGACCAAACATATAGGCAGGGACAGATGTAAGTGGAAAAAAGGTCTATAGTTCTTCCCACTCTATTTGAATGTTATTCTGGTGGCAGAACAGGGACTTGAACCTTAAATTTTTTTTTTAACTTAGCATTAGTTCAGGCAAATATGGTGTGTGTGTGTGTGTGTGTGTGTGTATTTTGAGTGAACATTGCTAATTTTTGACTCCCAACATCCATCAGCACCCAATTTGTTTTCATCAATAACAGGAGAATATTGGCATGTCCTCAAGAAGAAGGGAAGCCCTTTGTTCTTAATCTACACGAGGGACTCACGGTCCCAACAGCAAACATGTGACTCTGGTCTTGCCAATCAGAGCATCCTCTTCAAGCTTCCGACATAGTCAGAGCCAAGGAAACCCTAGGGGATCACCAAAGAGCAAATCCTGCTCTTTTTCCACTGAACTTGGATCTGTGACAATGTGAGCCTGGAGGCCATGAAATTGTCTCGCTGCTGCAGAACTTGTGAGCCAATGCAGAGAAAGCAGAGCATGGACGTGTTGAGGCCGATTCTGGGGTCTACAGTATTATACAGCCCCTCAAAAGAAACACTATCTCCACATCAGCTGTATTCTCTGAATCCTCCAATGATTTATTTCCCTTTGTAAAATTGATTAAATCAGCGTGGGTTCAAAGAGAACATAAATGGCTATATCACACTCTTTTTTTTGTGGCTATATCACACTCTTATGCCGTATCTATTATTAGACCTATACTGCTATGACAAGAGTTATAGGATTACACATTGAACAAGTTATAATTACTTTTTAGCGAATTATAAGCAATTGAAACAAATAGACTTTTTAATGCTTTTCACTCAGAACAGTCCTGCACAGATTGATGACCAATCTTATTTGCCATATTTGGTGCGGCATATTTTTTTTTACTACAGTCAACATCAGATTCACACTCAAATGACAAAGAGATGAAGACATTGGAAACCACTCTGAGTTTCAGCAGAAATATCCAAAAGATAAATTCAACTAACTGTTGTCATCAGCTCGGGAATGAGATGTGCACTTTGAAACTCTGGGATGCTTGTTTAAATCATTTTTCCTTTAAAATCTTAAATTATATGTCCTTGACTTTATACATTATTATTGTTGTTTTTCTGTTGATGGAAGATTGTTCCTTGAACACTATCCATCAAAATATACTGAAAGGTCAAAGAGACTAACTGGGCAAATGTACAACCTAACACAATGACAATGCTTGGTATGAGGACATCTATGGAATTCAAATCCACATGTGTCAATGAAGAGGTCAGAGGGAGTGGTTGGAGATCATGAAATTTGCCAATTGAAAGAATTTTAGATATTTAGCGTTACCCTAAATGGGCTCAGGATGCCTAGAGCATTGCCTTGGCATTCGCACAATCATTCTGACATTTCTGTTATCAACATCTGTGATCCGTTTTTGTTGTCATTGTATGCCATGCAGTTCAGTCAGACAAACGGTGACTTTACATGATCAAATAGAACTGTCCCGCAAGGTTCCCGAAGGCCGTAATTTTTTCAGGAGCACAGTCAGGTCTTTTCTCCAGTGAAAAGGATGGGCGTGGCAGGCTCAAACCACTGACTTTTGGGTTAGCAGTTCAACACTTAGCTTGTGTGTTACCCAGGCCCCTTTCATCAACTGTAGCACTGATTGAATACCTTGTTAAGGGCCATCAAGTCAGTCTGACCCCTAGCAACCCAGTGCACAGCAGAAGGAAACACCTCACAGTGCGGAGCCATCCGGACAATTATTCCGCTGCCCGAACCTGTTGTTGCAGCCAGGAGGTCAATCCATCTCCTCTTCTTCTCTGTCCCTCCACTTGACCAGATACGACGTCCTTCAGAGGCTGGTCTCTCCTGACAACACATCCAAAGTATCTGATACGACATCAAGCCATCCTTGCCTCTAAGGAGCACTGTGGTACAAGGCCCAACACCTTACTTTAGCCAAATAAAACCATTGGATCTTTGAGCTGGAAGTCTACTTGGAGATACATCATTCAGCAGTACCCTTGGTCAATGTATCAAGTTCAAAATCAGTTACCGAAAGAATCATAGTGATAATCATTGTTCTAGAACATTCTCTCTGGTCAGGGGTTGTACTTACTGACTTGCGTTTGTCATCTCCTTCTCACACAATTCTTTGAGGTAGGTCCGATGATGATCATTCACATTTTGTTGTTGTAGAGCGACATCCATATCAAGAGGATTCCCATGCATAGAAGCCCCGTGTAAGAGACTATAACTGCCCCATTGTACACATTTCCCTGGGCTGTGATCTTTCTGGGAGCAAGCCACCAGATCTTTTCTCCTGCTGAGTGACTGGTGGGTTTGAACTGCCAAACCCTGTGGTAGGCAGCCTGTACGCTTACTGAACCATTGCATCACCAGCGCGTCCCATCTGCATTTTAGAGACAAGAAAACTGAGGCCAGCGGCCACAACTGCATGATGAGTGGTGGAACTAGAATCTGAGCTCGAGGCATCTGACTCCTGGGTTCTTCTGAAGAATTGTAAAGATGTTTCATGTTGCATTTTACACTTGGCGCTGGCAATCATCAAGCGAAAAATAATTATCCTGTGTTTCCTAATCAATAGACAAATATGTATTGTTTGTCAAGGATTTGTTTCCTCGTTTTTAGAAATAGCATTCCTCAACTAAAGATACGATTGTACTTCCCGTGAGCACTATTTTGTTACTCCTTCCTCTGCTGGGTTTTTCTGCAGCTTGGCCCAAACATTGGGAGGCAGGCATGTGAATGACAGGTTGTAAAGTCCCTAGCAGCACTACATCTGTGTACACATGCTGTAATTGAGTTACGATCGTTTTGAACCTGCTTTATTTTGGCTTCTCTCAACTGATGCTGTGGACAACTAATTCTGAAATATATTTTTTATGATCCAGTTAAAACTTGAGCCAGACCATCTCACACACTTCTACTCAAAAACTGCCAACAGCTTCCCATGTCATTCTAAGTTAAATCCAGCGGCCATGCTATCACTTGGGAAGAACCCACCTCTCCCATTCTGCCTCTCGAGTCTTTTCCTGTCACACTTATCTCAGTTTGTGAGTCACCGGAAACCTTAGGATCCTCCAAGGACAAATACGTCAATGTCCGGATCTTCCCTCCTCGGGGCCTTTGCATCTGCCGTTCCCACTGCCCGGAGTGCTCTTTCCCTGCGAATCCCCAGGCCACACACCCTCTCTTCATTCCCATGTTCACTCACCAGTCAGTGTATCAGGGAGGCCTTCTCTGGTCACTCAAGCAAACGGGCTCAATCCCTGCCCACTCTTTATTTCCCCTTCCTTTTCTTGTCTGTTCTTCTCAGTACAAAATAAATGACCATATTCACTGATTTATCTGATTTTTTAATCTCCCCAACAGAACTACAGGGATTCCATCTTTGGGTTTGCTGCTGTCTTATTCCCTGAACTCAGAACACTGAGCAGCACATAGTAGATGCTCAATAAGAGTGTTTGGTTAATTGGCATTTGGTCTTGCTTAATTACTTAAAGCCAGAAATAATATCCACAAGTATACATCTCAATCCGCCCACGACAAATATCTAATTTTATAGTTTTTGTTCTCTATTAACAGCTGTGATAGTAAGGATTTTAATTTTATTTACAAAACATTACATCTCCGTTTTTTTGGATTTTCTTCAACATTCAGAATATGTTAATGCTCCAAACGTAATTGCCAGATGGATCTAACTGAGTCAGTGAGTTTTTCATTAGAGGGAAATTTTCAGATTACCTACTATGGACAAAGGTAAGTACCAAAATACAGCAAGAAAAGCATGGAGGCCTTCACTTTAAAAGAAAAATTAAAAAATCTGTAAGAGCCCCAATAAAGTGATCTTAAACAAATTTATTGTTTGAAAGGTGAAGCTCTTGTTTCTCCCCATGCTCACCATCTGAGTCTCAGAACGTCAGCGGTGTGTTTCTGCTCCTCAAATGCTTCTCGGAAGAATTCCACATTTTTCGATGAACGTCAAGTCAAAGAGGCCATTTGGGCGTCCATTTCATGTGTCACCATGAGTCCATTGCAATGTTCTGTGAGGTTAGAGAACAAAAGAAGTCGGGAGGAACAAGGCCAGGGTTTTGGGAGTGGTAAAGCAAGGTTTCCCTTCCCAGCCAGGGTTTGATAAATCCAGTGCAGTGGCCACAAAAAAAACTCACAGACCATCCTCCAAGCTGTAGGGGATTATTAAGGAAGTCAACAGGCTAACAAAAGCCAAGAGCAGAAAACATTAAGGATACAGCCAGTGTCCACAATGCCTCTCCCTCACCCAGCAGACAATTCTCTCTGGTTCTCAGTCTCTTGTCCATGCAGTCCCGTGGTCTCTGCCTACACGGCCCCCAAAAGCCGGGTGCTCGCTTCAGTCTCATGGTCTCTGTGGCAGGGTGTCCCTGCTTTGTCTCAGTGTCTCCATGCCTCAGCCTCTGCTGTCTCTGCCACATTAGACAGGGATCTCATACATGCTTTGCTGTTCTTCCTTTTAAAAATTACTAAATTGTTTTTTATTTATTATTTTCTATTAAAATATAATTTTATTGGGGGCTCTTAAAACAATCCATACATCAACTGTATCAAGCATATTTGTACATATGTCCCCATCATTATTTTCTAGACATTTACTTTCAGTTGAGCCCTTGGTATCAGCTCCTTTTTCGCCCACTCTGCCCTACCTTGTGACCCCTTGGTCTTCCACTGATAGCCTTCCACTGACCGCTGTCTCCCTTTCTTCATGGTTTCTGTTTTTCGGCCCCCTGGAGGGGTGTGTGTGGTTACGTGTCCATCCTTGGATCATTGTGATCAGTTCCTGCTTCCTCCCCTCCACTCCCCACCTTCCCCCTACCCTTCTGGTATTGCTACTCCCATTCCTGTTCCTGGATTCCATGTGTTGTGAGCTCTTATCTCTTATCTCTACCTGTGCATATGCGCCAGTCTAGCCCGAAGGAAAAGGCAGTACTGAGGTCATGATAGTGGGGGGTGAGGAAGTGCTGTTCATTCTTGATGAACATGGGATTCTCTCCTCCTGCTTCTGAGATGTTTCTCTTATACCCTGAGTAACGGAACAAGCTTACATCTCCCTCTATTAGTGTTGAACACTCCCTGTTTGCATGATAGATACCACCCAGTCATTTGGTGGGAGGTGCAGAGACATGGATTGAAGAGCCATATTTAAGACATTACCCTTCACTTTCCCCAAAATGAAACTGCATCCACTCCCATCAAGTTGATTCTGAATCAATAGAGCAAAGAACTAGGAGCCAAAAGACATTTATAGAGGTATAAATATAGGCATGAATATATGAAAATATATTAATATATAATGATAGGGATATAAGTCTATGTACATATATTTATGTGTTAAGTATCAAGGCGGCAGATGGATTTGGGGCTTCTACACAAGTCCTCCATCAATGCAAAAACACTTTGTTCTAATAACCTGGCATTCTGTGATGCTCACCTTCCTGACACAATCGCTGAAGACAAAATGGGTACATAAGGAAATGTGGTGAAGAAAACTGATGGTGCCGGCTATTAGAAGATATATCACCTGGGATCTTGCTTGATGGTAAACAAGCAGCCATCTTAGCAGGGAAGCAACAAAGCCCACATGGAAGAAGCACACCAGCCTTTGTGATGACCAGGTGTCAACAGGATCAGGTAACAGGAATCAGAAGACCCCAAACAAACAAGCATATCGATGAGAAGAAGTAGGGTTGGAGTGGGGACCCAAAACTCATCTATAGAAAATTGGACATCCGCTCACAGAAGGGTCACCAGAAAAGGAAGAGTCAGCCAGAGTGCAGTATAACACCAATGAAACACACATTCCTCTATTTTGTTAATGCTTCCTATCCCCGCCAAGTTCATAACCCAAGTTCTACCTTACAAACTCAGCTAGACCAGAGCATGTAAACTGGTGTAGATAAGATCCCTTAACACATGGAATTCAGGACAGATAAAACCCTCAGAAGTAATTATGTGAGTATTGATACCATGAGGGTAGAGGAAAGGGGAGAGTGTGGCAACCAATTGCAAGGATCAACATATAACCCACCCACCCCCACCCCGAAGGGAACAAACAACAGAAACGCTGGTGAAGGGAGACAGGATAAGATATGAAAATAATAATAATTTATAATTTATCAAGGGTTCACGAGGGTGGGAGGGTGGGGGAAGGAGGGAATAAAGAGGAGCTCAAGTAGAAAGAAAATGTTTGGGAAATGATGAGGGCAACATATGTACAAATGTGCTTGATACAATTGATGGATGGATTGTTACAAGAGCTATAAGAACCCCTAGTAAAGTGGGCTATCAAAAAGAACTACATATTTGAATAAGAAATAAATTCAATAAAGAGTAATAATACCAAGAACCAAGGCAAAAAAATGTTGATTCTGAATCATAGTGACCTCTTTTGAATCCCAAAACCTCTTGCCATAACCTTCTGAGCTGACCTCTCTGTCTTGAATGTCGATCATTATCTACTGTAATGGATCCAGTAGATCTCCCAGAAGCCACTATTTTGATTGGACCTTTTTTTAAAAACATTTTATTAGGGGCTCATACAACTCTTATCACAATCCATACATATACATACATCAATTGTATAAAGCACATCCATACATTCCATGCCCCAATCATTCTCAAAGCATTTTCTATCCACTTAAGCCCTTTGCATCAGGTCCTCTTTTTTTCCCCTCCCTCCCCGCTCCTCCCTCCCTCATGTGCCCTTAATCAGACGAAGACATATGTATCACTGAGAGAACTTTTCTCCATCATTCTGCCTCTTCCTCTATCTTTCAACGTGCTTCGTTTGTCATCAATCTGTCTACGTAACACTTTAAGACCCTTACCTTCATATAAGACACTGAGCAAAGAGCAAGGGATTCCAGGACAGACGGGACCCGCATAAAACCTGCCCTCACGGAGTTTATAGCCTTGGAGGCAAAAGGCCTCACAAGCCAGGGTTGAAGGAGATGCTTTAGGGCTGGTCATTAGGGTGATGCTCCAGGAGATAGATAGACTTGAAAGGTGATTTGAATATAGAGTCGGGAAGTGTTTCTTATTGGGTGTGAGAAATGGGAAAGAAGAAAAACTTAAGGAGGCCTTTAGGATTTCTGACTTGAGGAAATGGAGTAATGATGCAACCATTAGTGGAATAGAGAAGGCTGGGAAGGAAGGGGCTTTTTGTGAGCAAGTGTGACCTGTAAGTGGAGATGCCAACTAAAGATAATAGAAATCTAGAAGTCACAGTAGAAGAGTTCACCCACAGGCACCTTTCCATCACACTCACATATTATTCACATAAACGTCATCAGTAAGCAGACAACATTTGAAGCCACGGAATGGATTAGATTTATAATGAACCGATTGGAGAAAGAAGTCACAGTGGGCAGTCAGACTAGAGAGGTCAACTACAAGTGAAGAAACGGAAAAAAGTGATTGGAAAGAAACCGCCAATGTAAAAGAGGGAAAACCAGGACACAATGCGATGTAAACATGTCAAGAAAAGAGGAAAGTATTTCATGAAAAGGGATAGTTCAGAGGCTGTTTCACTTTCGCTAGATTTTGTGGATGCAGGTTGCCATGCTACTGAGGGATGATGAGAAGCGAAGACGCCGGGAGGAGTTGAGGACAAAGAGGGAAGAACAGAGAAGTAACATGAACAGATCACTCTTCTTGAATGTTGCCCAGCTCATGGGATGGGGTGGGGGTGGAACAGGACTTCCGTCACACTCTTCTTCTTTTTATTATTTTCGGAGATGTCAGCATGCACAAGACAAGGATCTGATGGAAACTAGAACCTGAAGCAGATGCGGTGGCGATCATTTGAAAAGCCTTTGAGTGGAAAATGGAAAAGTTCTTCCAAAGGTGAGAGCGTCAGGGATGTACCGTGTGAAAGGAAGGTAAGGCCTTAGGTTAAAGAGGGGCATTCCTCTCTGATGGTGAAGGAAAGGCAGAAATATAGATAAAGTCATGGGAAGCAGAGAAGTATTGGTGTAACAGGGAGAGTCCTCGGTTGGAAACTAATTTAATGTGTAAGAGGAGAAGAAATGTATGAAAAATGTATTAGGGAGCTCAATCATTAGGAGAGTGGAAAAACCAATACAAAGTTTTACTTCCAGAAAAGATGACCCGAATCATCTTCTAAACTCACTGCTGCTGCCACCGAGCTGAAAATGTTATCGCTGGTGGCTCTAAGGCCAGGCACTTGCCCGTGAAACCAACCACCAACACTGCTCCTGACATGGGGCTAGAATGTTCTCTGTCACTGCGTTCTTACAGAGCAAGCACCTGAATCAAGCTGGTGTTTGAGTGGCTGACAATGCCAACTGTGCCCTACCTCTAGGATGTGGGGAAAGCAAATACCTCACCCTTGATTAGCTTTTAGGGGGATTTGTTTTCTTCCTGTCCCCTAGAGTGAGGGATTAATTCACATGTTGTCGATGTGGTTAGTTACTGCTGAGTCACTCACTCCCTCTTCACGGTGGCCATGCAAACACGGGAACAAAGTGCTGCCCATTTCTGCTCCACTCATCATTCTGCTTGAGCCCACTGCTGTAACCACGGTGTCCGGCTCATGAAGACGCTTCCTCGTGATCATTGACCCTCTGCTTTAGGAATCCTGATGTCCTTTTCTAGGAAACGGTCACTCCTACTAACATGTGCAAAATACGTGAGGTGAAATGTAGTCCTCTTCCCTTCTAGTGAGCATTTTGTCTGCACTTATCCCAAAACAGATTAGCTTGTTCTGACAGTCCATGGTATGTTCCATATGATTTGCACCCCCATAGTTCAGACGCCTCAATTCTTCTTGGGCCATTTTTCGCATCCAAACAAATGAGGCTACGGAGAGTACCATGACTTGGGACAGGTGCATTAGGGCTCGAAAGCGACATTTTTGCTCTTTAATATTTAACAAGGTCTTTGCCGCAGAGTTGTCCCGTGTGAATTGTCACTGGATTTCTTGACAGCTATTTCATGAGCATTGGTTGTGAATCCAAGGACAATGACTCCGTGACCACGTCAGTCCAGTTGCCATGATGTGTCTGTTTGCTCAGTGGTCAGGAGTAAGATTTTACCATTGACTTGTAACCCACGGTGAAGGCTATCACCTTTGATCTTCAGCCTCAGACATAGGAAAGGTAAAATAGAGATCACACAAAAGCATTCAAGGAAAGACAAAACATACACTGGTTTTTAAATCTTAATAACAAAATTGGCTAAAAATGGACAGCCACGTTACACAGTAAGAGAAATTATAGTCATGTAACTGAAGAATTTTAGACCAGAGAAAAGGAAACCATTTTATCAAAGAAAACACAAAAAAGGAATAAGCAACCACAGTTATAGATTGTGTAATTAGTATGATTATTTAAAAAAAATTATTCCAAATCTGAATATTTCACAAATTAGTCATGATCTTTTCTTTGTTTCTTTTTATTTGTTTTCATTCTATTGAGATAATCCACATATCATGCGATTCAGTCGGTCAATCTCGTAAGCAGAGTTGTGCAATCACCAGTCTAAGTCACATGTAGAACACTGCTCTTTCCTGTGCTCGTTGTTGCTGACTCCCACTTCACCCAGCCTCGCCCGCCTTCCATGTCACCAGGAAACTACTAGTGTCGTCCCTGTCCCATTACCTCTGTCCAGCCTGGATTTCCTAGGCAGAAAACATGCAAAGCAAGGGGGGGGGGGAACCAAAACAAATAAAGGACCAACAACATGACAAAATAAAACAGAAAACCCCCAATCAACCAGAAAGCAGCAGCAAAAAAAAAAAAAAAAGTTACAATGAGTGAAAGTGGAGATCTAATAATAAGGTGTCACATTTAACTCTGAAATCCACTCAATCAAGTTCTCCTTCTGCTGTGAAAGCTATTACCATGCCTGGATTCTGGGGAGGGAACTCATTGAAGACCTAGTCCATGTGTGGACCCTGCAAATGGGCTTTGGGTTTCTACTATCTTCCGTAGCATTCCCCCAACTGGGTGCTCAGAGTATCAGCCCTCCTATCTTTTCTTTCCTCCAGATTTGGATTTTATTTTTTAATATCCTTGGTTCACATGAAGCTGGTGTACTTGTTCTGGGTAGACTTAGCTGACTCCTCATTTAAATGACTGCTTCTTTTGAGTTACGTCTTTATGATCCTGGACACTATTCTTTTTGATAGCTGGACACCATCAGCTTTCTTTACCACACTTTGGTATAGCATCCATATCTTCAGCAATCTCTTCATGAGGGTGGGTATGTAAAGTAGGGCTACCATTAAGTGTGAGGTCAAAATCCATTGAGATATCTATGTTTTACATATGACCCAGTTCGCTTTTGGGATCTCATAATCATTTTAACAGCATGTACATTGCAAATCATTCCTATGAAGCATAATATAATTTTATGCATAGTATCATTAATTGAATCAGCTGTATAGACTTTAAAACACTGTTGGGAAAAGTCAAGAAGAAAAAGGAAAAAAAAACCCAAGATAAACCAATTAAAACATGGACAAAAAGTATGAACAGAGTTCACCAGGGATGATGACAAATAGAGGAGGACATGCTCATGGTCACTAGCCATCCAGGTGATGCAAATAAATCACAACATGAATTATCACCTTACGTTCATAATGACAGCCCAATTCAAAACAGAGAAGAACAAATGCTAGAGAGGGGTGGAGAGACTGGAACTCTAATACACTGCTAGTGGGGCTTTAAACATGTCCAACCAGAGTTGAAAGCAACGTGGGGCTTCCTAATGGCCGGGATGAGAAATACCACAGGGTCCAGTCCTACCTCTGCTGGACACATGCCACCCTTGCCATCTCCAGGGCTAGATACTTGCAGCTTCTCTCTTTTTTTTTCCCTTTGTCAAGTTTTCACTGTTGGCATTTCTTTTGTCCTCCAGTTCTTCTACGGTCACTTTCAGCTCATCAGCAGTCAGAATGATTTTTTATTCATTTTATTGTTATTAAAATAATAATACATACTGATTCTAGAAAATTCAAGTGATATAGAACAGTTCCAAAAGAAGAATGATATACCACCTGAAATCCTAGCAAGGGCCTTTACACTAGTGTATGTGTATATAAGTTTACCCTAAATGGTATCTTGCCCATGGAGCTGTCGTTGCCGCTTGGGTGCTCTTGAGCCCACTTTGCCTCCCTGTCAGCCCGTGGGACAGAGTGTAACTGCTCCAGAGGTCTGTCTAGAGTTTAATCTTTCTGGAAGTGGATGGTCAGTTTTTTCTCTTAGGGAAATACTGAGCTTGTTTGAACTACCAGTCATGCAGTTAGGGGTCAAGGGTTTTACCATTACTCTACCATTACTCCCCATATTGCTCAGAAATCTCCATTGTGTAAGTGAAAAGACTGTGCACACTTTTCTATTTAATTTACCTCATTATTTGTACTAGCCATTTAGAATGGCCATCCTTGAAGCATTGGGGGCTTTGTTTGGTTGGTTGTTTTCAAATTTTCCACAACTGTGCTCCACACTCACCTCAGCGCTATGGAACTGAGGCTGAGTTTTCCATACCCATTGTGACTTTCTCTGAAGCACAATTCTTAGAAGGAAAATTACTGGGAGGCAATGTATAAACATTTTATATTCTGGCCCTGTTGGATTGGCCAAATATTCTCCACAGAGAATTCCCTAATTGTAAGTAGGCATCTCTTAACATTTGTCCAGGCAATGTCCAGATGCATATATAGCCATGATTCTCATGATTTCTTTCTTTTCTTCTTCTTCTTCTTTTTTTTTAAGGAAAATAACTTACTTTGTTTAGTATTTTCCCCCAATTGCTTTAAAGTTCCCAAACCTAGGCCTTTGCAGCACTGGTCGACATAAAGGCCGTAGATACAGGCAGGTGAGGCAGAGAAGGTGACCCTGGATGCAGGATCTCAGACTGGTCTGCAGATGGAAGGGTTACATGATGGGCCCAGGCTGCTCCTATTGCTCAGGCCTGGAGAGCAGTGGGTGAGGCCGGGCAGACTCCACTCCTCACGTGTTTGCTTCCTCTTCCTCTACTCCTACCACGGCCTTCTCTGAAGCTACTGCTGCCATTGCTGGGCCTTCCAGCCCCTGCCGGGAACTCCTGCAGTGGCTACCGCACCGACAATGGCAACAAGGATGGGCAGAAATGGGTTCTGTGAACTTTCAAAATGGTGTGCACAGGATGTTCAAATCACATCCTATCCTATTTTATAGAACATCCAGTGGAATTTATATTTTTCTAGATGGCATGAAAGTGACCCAGAGAACTAGAACTGTTTGGAAGATCCTGGGGGAAATAGTCAAGGTGATATCGTGTCATTCTTCCCATGGCAATAACCTCGATCCTCTAGGAATCTCAATCTGAGTTGATGTTTCTGATTCCTCTCAGTTTGTCCCACCCTTGCACAGTGGCTGCACCAATGTAGTTGCTGAAAACACTTGCAGAGGACGGTGCAAGACAGGGCGATGTTTCGCTTTGTTGTTCACAGGCTCACTTTGAGTTGGAGCCATTGGGAAGACACCTAACAACAGCAATAAGCACTGTAGGCAGGAGAGAAATGGAGGCCCACAAAGACAGCACTGGGCCAGATGCTTTGGGTATCCTTGTAGTGTCAAGGTTCAAAACCAAAACTCATGGATCTCTCTTGAGTCTACTCTGGTCACTGATCCAGATTCCACTAGCTCAATTCAGTTCTATGAGCAAGCAAATAATCCACCCTCTTCTTTTCAAAGTATAGGGGGGAAAGGAACCTATGAAAATATAAAATTTTCTTGAGTTTTCCCACCTCGTTAATGAAAACAAGAACAACAACACCCAAACCAACCGCATAGCAGAAGGAAATTCTACTTTGTAAACTATGGTTTCCCCAGCCCTCATTCAATTCTAAATTAAATTACCTGCGAAGAGATAAAGTCATTTTGAAATACATTGCACATTTGGCTAGTCGATTTTCTCCTTTAAGATTTAACTTTTATGTTATGTGCCATGTAGCATATATCTTTATGACCAACATTGGCAGATGTCTTTTTAAAATTGGCAAATGAAAATCAAGATATGAGTTAATGGAAGCATATTTGGAAAGAAATCATTCCAAATCAAAAGATTTAAAATATAATATAGGAAAGTAGAACTGTGGTGTTGATAAATATTTCTGTAAGAAAAACAAAGTTATATGACTAAAAAATTTAGACTCTTATAAGCTAGGTTTTCTTACTTGAAACAAATACTCAGTAGAGGGCACAGACATGGTAAGAGAAGATGAGTTTGACTGTTCTTCTCTGTGAATGGGTGTGTGTGTGTGTGTTTAAATTCCTCACTGATATAGCTTTCTGTACTGTTCGATTTTGGTACTTAACTCATTTAAGTATCACCCAAAGTGTCACACCCTTAGTTAAAACTTTACTGACTTTGAAGGCTGCATTTTTTAAGAGCTGTTGTGATCTGATAATGAAAGACTTCATTTTCACTTTTGAACAAAAATCAAATGAATACATTTCTTCCGGTGAAAACCTTCATTTGTAGATTTACAAAAAACTCCCACATCTATCTTGTTTGTAATCAAAAGCACACATAGTCTCTGCTTTCCTCTGGGACTTATGACTTCAATTATTGGTATTACATGTTGGTCCAAAAAGTATAATTCACTCACACTTCAGTTATGCAATATAATCATGTATCTATATCAGCAATTACAATGAATCGTTTTAACACTATCTGGAAAATATTTTGTTCTGCCAGTCAAATTATCCCCGTTTCTTCCAACTCCATTTTGCGATCTGAGTATTATTCTACTGCCATCAAGTCAATTCTGACTCAAAGTTATTCTATTTTATTCAAAGGTCCAGTTTTCACAAATCTAGTCTCTGACAAGGCCTGATAAGAATAAGTAATAATGAGAATACGCAGCAAAAGATACATTTTTGCTTTCCACTTAAGCCCTTTGCATCAGAGAATGATTGGGGCAGGGAATGTGCGGATGTGCTTTATACAATTGATGTATGTATATGTATGGATTGTGATAAGAGTTGTATGAGCCCCTAATTCAATGTTTTTTTTTTTTAAAAGATACATTTTTAAGGCCTGAGATAAAGCTTCCCAGTCCCCAAGCTCTATATCCTGTATTCATCTTTGATTCATTCTTGGCCTTGTTGTCTACGTGCAGCCAGTGATCGCGTCTTGTTTATTGTTTCCCTCTGTCTTGTCAGGTGTTGCTACACTTGCCCTTCCTTTTCACCACTTCCTTTCACTAAGTCCGTGGAGCTCAGGCCTGGTTGGTTTACTCTATTGCCTTCCCTCTGTAGCCCACATTGAAGTAGCAGAGAAAGCGTTCGTTCAGTCGTTTCGTTCTGTGTAATTCAGAGATGGTAGATGTGGCTGTGAACTCGACATTTGCCCTTTCGCTGTCCTATAGCACTCTCTCCGCCTGCAACTGGGAAGTCCCTTTAAGATTCATTTCATAAGCTCTTACTCTGTTTCCTAGAATTGACTGTAAGACGTGCTGTCAAGCACTCAGAAAAGCAGAGAGAACATATGATGTCTGAGATCTCCGACTTGAGGAATGAGCTGCTTCTTCTTCACCTAGATTGATAATCTTACTGGAAGCGCTCATTAGCAACCTCTCTATTTATTTTAAGGAACCTCTTAAGCTTGTAGTCCAATGACACCATTCCCTGAAAAACACCTCTTCCTTCCATTCTCCGTGACTTTTCTCTCAACATTTGTCCAGTCCAGAATGTCCTTTTTGCCCCTTTCTGCTGACCCATATGACTTTGGAAAATGTTCGCTTTTTCTTACAGACCTTTGGGTTTTAGGCCAACACGCTGTGCCCCATGGAATCCTCAAGTGCGTCCCTGGATTCTAACTCACATCTTCCCTTCATTCTTTACATAGCGTGTTGTTGGTAGGTGTTACTGAGTTCATTTTTAACTCACAGTGACCCCACATGACAGAGCAGCTCTGCCCCAGGGGGTTTTCTAGGCTTCCACCTCAGAGGGTGCAGATCACTGGTCTTTCCCCCACAGAGCCACTCCAGGGGGTTTGAATCACCAGCCAGTTTTGTGGGCAGCTAGCAGGTCTCCTCTGAGTTCATAAATGCAAGCCAATGTTTTAAGGAAGTTTTGCTAAAGATCCTGGGGAGATACACAGAAAAAGAGAAGGCTAGTAACACAGGACAACACGAGGAAGGGCAATGTCAATACAAGAGACCCCTGACTCACTGGCATCAGGTTGACTGAGACGCACAGACATCCCGTGAAGTTTGCATGGTAGCACACCTTTACAGGAGCAGACGGCTCCTTCTGTTTTCTCTCCTGCAGAGCAGCTAGTGGGGTTGAACTGCCGAACTTGAGTCTATCAGACTAAAATTTAAAGAAAATATCACATCAGTGAATATTGGTAAAGTTTAATAGAAAAGAAAAAAAGTAAGCTTACCGTTGAGAGTGAGGTTACCGTATAAAAGATAACCTAACCTTTTGGAAACAGAACCCCTATCTGGAGTTTATAAGCAAGAGCACGATAGATACTACAAGAGAAGGATGAATTGCATTCATTTTTGTCTCCCTTGGAGTTATATTATCGAACGCGCTGCCTGTGTTCTGTTTACTTTTGTAAAGCCAAATGAGATCATCCATATTCAGGCGTGTTCAACGCTGCTCTCTCAAGTAGCAAACAGCTGTCTTCAGTTGGGACTTTGTGACTCATAATACATCCATCCCATAATGCCCTGGTAGGTCTTGGAGACCATATCATCATCATCACCATCATCATCATCATCATCGTCACACTCGGCCTTGCGTTTAGACTATTTAATCTTCAAAGCTTGCTTACACACTATAATGCACTGGAAACACGACCATCTGCAAATGTATGGCGGGCTTTGATGGTTCCAGGAACAGGGTGTTGAGTAGTGTATCCCTAATTACAGTAGGCAATGGCCCCACCCCCCAGCGGATCTATAAATTGTCAGCGGGCATGCAAAATGAAACGTCCGGCTGACGTTACCTCCCCCTTCAGAGTAAAGTGAGTGGAAATCTTAGTACGAGAAGATTGCCAACTGAGAGGGCGAATCTTTTCTGGAAGTGTAGCTGGGGATGGCTCTCGAAATGATAAATTTCATTACAAATGTCTTACAAAGAAATGAGTGTTTTGTTGAAGAGTTTCAACACTCCTATGCGAGCTTGAACACTCATCTCTTAGAAGTAGTCGTCTTGTCTGTATTTTCAAACTAAATTTATAATTTTAGTTCCTATTATTCTCACCAGTTACCAAGATGCCACACCGCTCTCTTTAGAATCTCCCCTTCGGCAGCTTAAATGACATTTTTTTCCCTCCTTTAAAGTATCCTTGGAGTTTCTTCATTATTTTAATACTTCTTGGCTCTCATACAGAAAATTCTAAATTGCTTCACATTTTCTCAGTTGGAAGAAAAGTAAAAGCACACTCCTTTCATTTGGAATCTCTGCCTTTTTCTTTGCAAACTCACAGTTTACCATCAATGTGGATCACCTACTACCCCGCCTCTCAATTTTCTCTCAAGGAAGTTCCACCGGGGTCGATACTATGGTTCTACTAACTGAAGGGGCAAGGCACTGAGAGAAACCCGGCTTTGCTAACGTGAACAGTCAATAAGGACAACTACGGGACTAGCACAGCTTGTGGAGGACCGGCGCCCTTGGGAGAAAGAGGAGGCTGTGCGCAAGTCTCAGAAGCCCACAGCGGCAGTTCCATTCCGTCCTTGAGGGTCACTAGGAGTCCGAATCCACTTGAGGACAGTAAGGGGGGGGGGAGGTCCGTGCCTCCGAATCACAAGTGAACATTGCAGCCTGCAGTGGGGTCCGTGGAGCGGAGGCTGACGTATAAGCGCTAGTTGTGGTCATCAGCCCACCAGCTGTGACCCATGGAAAGCTTCTTTAGCAAGTTTCTGATTTTCCCTTATGAGAGAAGGTCGGGAGGCTGCGCACCCATCTCTCTCCTGTGCCATTCTGTGTTTATCCAGCAGGCCGGGAACACGTTTTCCTCCCGGGAATCCTTCCTGGCCCTTCTGTAAACCCTCAAGAGCCTTAATCTGGGTCACGACCTAAGGAAGGGAACCAGTGATCTATGACAATTCTTAAGTATCTTCAGAGTTCACCACAGAAAACGCACATTCAGTTATTTTTCACAGATATCTTACTTTACCCTTGTTTAATGTATATCAAGATCCCTAAGCCATTTCCGGTTCTCTAAGCATGCTCATATGTTAGCATGTTTCCCCATGTTGACAACATAATATAACATGGCCATATAACTACAAATGACATGAGTGTAGATGACCTCCAATCTCTTAGAAAACCAGAGGAAAAAATACTTGTAACTCCTTCGAAATGCCTCTCTATAACAGCATATACTATCGCTTGGCATTTCCTTTGACTAGTATTTTGTCCTCCTTTTCCTCCATGTAATTTCCCTTGCTGATGAGTGAATTCATGAATTATTGTTTGAGAAGGAAAATTAATGCTTTGCTATAATAGAAATGCAATGTTTTGTTTTAACTCTTTCAGATTTTATTTGAACAAGGCCTTTTAACTAGAAGTAATTTGCTCAATGATCTTATGTCATTTTCTAAGTCTTTAAGAGGTAAGATTTTTTTCTGTTTATATCTATGTGATTATTGTAATTACAGGGAATGGAACACTATTTTCATATAGGACATATGATTTATAACATTATTTTTGCATATAGGATTCTAGATAATGCCTAAAAAGAAAAATATGTGTGTGGTCCACCAATTTCTGTTTTCTAGAGGTCGATGCCAGCTAGGGGAGGAATGGGCAGGTTATGATTTATTCTTTGGCACTTCTGTATCCATGTGACAATGAGATGTGGTATACATAACGTTTTCTGTATTATATTAATTTTAACTTCTGCCTATAATATTATCTTCTTCGTGAGCATGCTGGTGTGACAATTACATTACCTCTCTACATCTTAACAAGCATTGAAATTCATTGAGTATGCAAAGTCATGTGAGCTAAATTTCTTATATTTTGCATATGTTCAAAAATGTTCCTTGATGTTATCAATCCCTAGTCAAGTTTATTAAATACTGATGGCGTGTTGAGCAAGCTATATAACATAAAATAGAATGACCTCCTCTTTCACTTTGAAAAGAAAAGTCTCACCATTTTTCTGTGAAATGAGTTTCTTTTTTAATAAAATGAGTCCTTGCTTAAGAAATATGCCCTAAGATATGCATATTTTTCTATGTTTTTTTATTTTAAAGATAATCTTCTTTTTGAAACATAGTTGAGTGATTTAAAAATACATTTCTAAAGGTTTTACTTCAACAGATAGGTAAAGGCCTCAATCTGGGGTCCAAAATTTTGTAGGTATGGCACCTGTAAACCCCTATCTTACTACATAGGTGAAATTGGGTAGCTCTTGGAAACAGAGTATACTTGGTTAAATGTTTCAAATTATCGAATTCTTTCCCTAATGTCAGGGAGCGGAAGATAGAGTAGATCTTCTTTGGTTGAGAGATCATACTTTCTCAGCCATAAATTTAACTCAAAGAGCTCTGGGAATCATCAGCCAATTGTTTGTTTCTAAATATGGCAATTCATGTTTAGCTGAGTCAGTAAAGGAAAAATGATGCCTGTGTAAGTATATAATTTAAACATGTTTTTTATATAACAGCAGTAAATCAAATAAGATAGCAAGATGTATATTCATCATTAAGAATACGTAAATGTTCTGTCCATGCCAAATAAAAAAAGCGAAAATAAAGGGGTTTCCGCCCCACCCCCCCCAGGAATATATTGCATGATGACCTCTAAATGCATTTCCTTATTCAATGAAACCATATTCAATCAAGTTTTCCAAGCCTTTAAAGATGACCCAAAAGATCTTCCTTCCGTTTGCCTTTCTTTTCTTCCATTTAAAAAAATCCCTCTCTTTTTCCCCCCAAAGAATGCTCAACGTTGGTTGGCCATCCATGACACCTGCAAATTTGACCAACTGCCCAAGCAATGTCGAAATCCTTTTGCTTTCAGCCTATGTTCGAACACTCCCAGTTAGAAGAACGATGGCTTCATATGATGAAAACCGAACCCTAACTCATGGACAGGAAGTCAGTTTTCCCACATAGCGACCCTATAGGATAGGGCAGAACTTCCTCTTTTGGGTTTCTGAGACTGTAACTCATTATGGGAATCGAAAGCCTCCTCTTCCTTGTGCTTCACATGATGGGCAACTTAATGTTCCTCCCCCAATATTTCTCATTTAAAGGAATCTCTTCCGTGGTTTCCTGCAAATTCCATAAATTTTACCTTATGGTTCAAGGCCATTAATTTCCTACCATGTAATTCTTATAACCTTGAAGATGAATGTCTCAGACCATTTCATTTTTCCCAAGTTACCCAGAGGTATGACAATCTGATTATCGTGGCCTTCATCAGTTTGTTCACTCCTCTTTGGGCAGATTGGAGCTTTGACAATATCCTCCAACTGTTGGTACCCAAGCATCAGAAACAGGAAGTATCCAACTGCCCTTTGGTCCATTGTAGCTGTGATGGTAATAATGTTTTCTTTCATCTGAAATTAACAACCTTCTCAATTTTGTCATAATTTGGGGATCCTTGTCTTGCAGTTGACTAATATTGAGCAGGTTGCAATTTTAAATGACACAGTCCTTGAAAAACATATGCTCGTTCATTTTGAACTAGCAATTGAATTTGTCGCCTAAAATGTCATCTTGCTTTGGGTACATGTCATGGTCTATGGCGACCATATTGTTTTTGTGGTTGTTAGGTGTCATTGACTTGATTCCTACTTAGAGCTGGCTGTCTTCTGCACAACAGAATAAAACATTGCCTGCTCTGTCCCCTCCTCACAAGCACTGCTGTATCTGAGTTCAATAATGCAGTCACTGCATCAGTTGATCTGGCGGACAATCTTCCTCTTTTTCTCCCAACCCTTCCCCAGGAATTTGTGTCTCCTGATAACATATCCCCAATACATAAAATGGATACAAAAGACATGAAAGGAAGTCTCATCTGCCTTGTTTCTAAAGAACACTCTGGTTGTGCTTCTTTCAAGGATTTCCCCCTGGAAATCCATAGAACATTCTATATTCCTCATCAAGCCACAGTTCAAAAGCATAAATTCTTCTTCAGTCCTCTTTATTCTTGTCCAGATTTTGCATATATGAAGGGACTCCAGAAAGTTCATATAAAAATTACATTATGCTTCAATCCTATTTGTCCATGAACTTTTTGAAACTCCCGTATATATGAGGTGATTGAAAATACCAAGGCTTGGGCGAGATGCACCTTAATTCTCAAAATGAGATGTCTACCTTTAGGTTTGGGTTTTGGAGTGTTATTTCCATGGGTGTTGAGATTAGATCCATGTAAATATTTTTCTCCATTTAACATGATGTTCCTTATTGGTTCACATGTGCGCATTTCATGTTTTATATGTTGAGATGTAATCCATACTGAAGGCTGTGTAGTCTTTACCTTAATAAGTAAGTCCGTCAAGTCTCCCATGCTTTCAGCAAGCATGTGTACCTGTCACAGACCATTGAGGAGCTTTCCTCCAATCCTGTTGCCATCTTCTTCTATGCTATAGTCCATTTTCTCAAATTATTTGTTCAGCTTACAAATATAATAAATATGGCAGAAGGGTACAATCCTGCTTCACACCTTTGCTGATTTTAATCATGCAGTATTCCCTTGTTCTGTCCAGACATTCCCTCTGGGTCTATGCACAGACCTCATATGAATCCTATAAAGTGTTCTGGAATTTCCATTCCTTGCATTGTTACCCATAAATTGTTATAATACACACATTCAAAAAACTTTACTTAGTCAATAAACCACCGATGAACCTCTTTCTGGTATTCTCTGATTTCTGACAAGATCTGCCATCGGTGCTCCTGTCTTCTTCTCAACCCAGCCTGGATTTCTGGAAGTGTCCTAGTGATATATGGGTGCAACTATTTTTGAGTTATCTTCAGCAAACTTTTGCTTGTCTGTGAGAGATATGTTTCCATAAGCTTCACATTTATCTGGTATGCACAAAATTTGAATCTCTTCCACTTGTTTGCTCAGGTAGCTCTCTTCCTTTTTTTTTTTTTGGCATTTCCACTTCTTTTTTTCATAGACAAGTGAGTGATTTCAGCAGTGCATTTCATTGCTGAAACATCTCAATCGGTGTTCTGTCAGTTCCGAGAACAACGTGAGTGGTTTTGTGTTTGGTTGTGTCAGTGTGGTCAAGACCATCGGTTCAGTTCTTCGGAAGTGTTTGAATGTTGACTGATTACTTTGTGGTGACGTGACCCTGCTCATCCCGTCCATCTGCTGTGGATAGTTCCTGCTTCATTTAGCATGTGACTGTGGGAACCTGCGGTCTTGTGACTCAAGGCTTGAGTCTTTCCTTTACGTCTTTCATCTGGAGCGATGCCAAGCTTGGTCTCACCTTTGGGTTTTCAAACTCAGACCTTTATGCGTTCCCTGATGACACTTTACCATGCTCTTTGACCTTTCCCTGGTAACCTTCTGTTCTGCTCTCTTGCTTCACCATTTCTTCTAGCCATTAAAGCAAGAGCAAATTTCAAATCATTATTTTAGCTAGTAGTCATACCTAACATGAATCAGAAAACAGGCAAGCTTTCATGATAGTTCTCCCTAGTTCACCTATCAAATTTGTAGTTATCGCCACACTTTTTGCAACTTATAAACTATCTCATATTTGATAGCATGATCCTCCATTTGACCTAGGAGCTGACGGTAGGTTGGCTAGCATATAATCTGATGCAATTTTGTTTTCCCCTTTTAGTGAATTGGGACATTTTTCACCTCTCCAGTCTTTGGGCACCTCTGCTCTTGTCCATGATTTCTTAAAGATTACTGACAGAGGTTTCATCATCACATCTGCAAGTTCTTTCAGCACCGTGGGATGCTATTCATAAGAAGAGGTGAACTCATTTGAAGTGCTAGATACTTTCTATTATCTCCTCATCTATTGTGGAATTGAATTCTTTCTTAACGATGGTTGTTCTAACCTTTCCAGTTGAAAGATCATGCTGCTTGATAGAAAAATGATGGGGGGGGGGGTGAAGTGGTTGAGTACTTCTATTTTTTGTTGTCTGTTAACATTATGACATCTTTCCTAAACTGTGACTATAACCCTTCCCAGTTGATACTCTAAAGCCAAATAGCAATGTGAATGACGACAATAAAAACTACTTTTATGCTTAGCATTTTGATAATTTACAATTGAAAGACTTAATATTATTTATTAGCAGAAATAAATGCACTGATACTGTGGCAATTGGGAGCTTAGGAAAGTGGAAGCCATGGAAAGGGTAGAACATATGGGTATGGGGTCAATCCATGATGAAATCTGGATCCCACATTGCTAAACACTAAAGAGCGGCATTTCCTTTTATTTTTCTTCAAATGATGGAAGGATTGATATAAAACAAAAATTAACTTTTGTTTCAAAACCAAAAAATTCAGAGTGATTCAAATCAAGCCAAGTTTTAACTTGATTAGCAAATACATTCAAGAAAGGGATTTTTAAATATACAAAGACAGTTTAAAATCAGCAGTTTCATTTTCAAAAGTAGTCCATAATTTAGGAAACAATGCACTTCCCCCCAAATTTTATAATGTGTATGTAGTCATATTTCTAATAGGATAATATGGTTATACCAGGTTATAAAAAATGGAAATTTGGATCTCAAATTTAATGATCCTTTCTAAAGCAGGATGAATTGGTGTTTCAAGATCATTAAAATATCTTGTAAGCAAATAGACTGTAGGACACCATAGAATTTTTCTTCTCTGTGTTTAGGAGATGATATGTATTGATTGCTTAACATATGGTTAAATTGGTCTATTTACACAGGTTTGCCTATATAAAATACACGTCAATATGTACACATTTATTTACTATTCTCAGACTCAGGAAACATTAATTAGCTGCTATGCATACAAATAGGTAGTTCTACGACATCACTCTTTAACCATACCCCCCCCCCCCCAAAAAAAAACATTTTGGGTGCTAATGCTTCTGAGAAATGTGACTTTATTTTTACATATAAACATCTGTCAAAACAGAGTTTTTTTTCCAGACAAAATAGTTTTTGAAAGCTTGAACTCACTAAATATAAACTATGGATATAATCAGCTTGTTGGTATATTAAAGAGAAGACTGGTACTCATTATTAAGGTGGGTTCCCATGTTAAAGAACTACTATTCAGATTTTTAAGAGAAAAATTTAGCTATATAAGTTCAATGATGTTTACCCATTAGCAATTACTCCAAGAAATGGAAAGGTTTTATAAGTAAGAGAATTTCATTTCAAAATTTAAAGAATGCTTTTTTAAAATGCCCTTATGTGACCAATTAAATAAATGCTAACAAAGCCAGTAGGGATAGTTAGGAGAGGATGTTTCTAAACATAATGAAATATCTCCCAGCAAATAAAGGGGGGATGATGAATTATGGAAAGGCTTATATACACAGTGATGGATATCTTCCTGGAATGTATGTAAGGGGTTATCACCAGACACCAGGAATTACAACTAAACATTCACGAACATCCCGTGGGATTGAAACCCATTTCTTGCATAGACATTCTTCTGGATCAGACACAGTCCAAGTTGGCTGTCAACATGACTTATGTCACCTGGCTCTTTCACCGCCTTGGGATTTGACTTCTGTGTGGTTTTATTTACTTCTAATTTTTTCTCTCTCTGCATACTTTGTTCCTACGTGGTCAGGTTGCTTGTTTACAATGGTAGACTTTACTCTATTTGGTTGATCTCTGACAACTGGAATTGTCAGGAAGAAATCATTCAATGATTCTAGTATTAATCCACCTCTTGCAAACCACTGTCTTTTGGTGACAACTCAGTGGAATGGGACAAAGCCTTGTATGGATGTTGGATTCATTCTTTACCATGGTTACAAAACGCACACTTACTCCATGCCCACTACCTGCCACTTAATGCCAGTGGGCACAAGGAAAGAGGGGAAGATGGCGTACATGTCTCATGAGGACAAAATCCGTGTCTTTGTTCTCTGCTCATCCTTCATTGCTCAACCTATCCTACGTCCACAAAAATATATTCTGAGCGTTCCGTGGTTCAAATAGTCAGTAAAACTCTTTTATATAAACTACCCATGGCAGCCCCGTTGAACTAGGCTACTGAAAAAGCATATTAACTATATGAATAATCTCATTCATTATTACTTATATATCCCATTTTGTCCTTTTGGTTCTACTCATTATGATGCAATTAGACAGTTTGGGAGCTGGAGAAGACCGACTAGCTTTCTCATAGATGAGAAAACTGAGATCTACAATAAGTTAGATCTAGATTTCGACATGCTTGGTAATTAGGTAAGTATAAATATTTGAGTATGCTTGCTATGTGATAACGTATGGTCATGCTTTCTATTCCACCCAGATCTCTGTTGTTGCTGCCAGGTGTCTTGTGTTGACATGAATTCATAAAAACCTTTGTACAACAACCCCTCGTCTTGCCCCCTACTCAGAATCATGGCTAAGTTTGAGTCCATTTTTGCAGACTTGTGTCAACCCATCATGTTAAGGAGGTTCCTCTTTTTGGATGACCTTCTACTTTATAAGACATGCTGTCTTTCACTAGGAACTGGTCCTTTAGCATGAATAAAGTACCTGAGACAAAGTCTTGTCATCCTCACTTCTAAGGCACTTTCTGGCTGTCTCTCTTCCAAGACCTTGTTTGTTCTTCCGTCAGTACATGGTATATTCAGTATGCTTTACCAACATCATAATTTGCATGCATCCATTCATCTTTGAGTGTCCTTATTCATCATACAGCTTTCACACGCATCTGAGGTCACTGAAAATATCATGACTCAGATCAGGCACACCTAGTCGTCAAAGTGACAGTTTTGATTTTAACGCTTTAATGAGGTCTTTTGTAGCAGATGTGCCCAAATGGAGAACATCAGTTTGATTTCTTACCTGCTGTTTCCATAGACGTTGATTGTGGATCCAAATGAAATCCAAGTATTTGTAATTTTCTTTAAGTACTATGTTGCCTTGCTGATAACCCAAAGTACAATTTTGTAAGCAATTTCAAGGTGAGATAAATGACTTCTTAACTTATACTTAACTTTCTGTAATGGTCACAAGATCAGTTTAATCCTACAGGGCTGGGGAAAGATGGATTGGCCAGTCAACAATGAAGTATTATCACACTTGAATTATTCAACAGTTCTGCAGGCATTACTTGTTCCATTTTACGGTGTTGCAAAATGAGACTTAAAAAAAAATCCCTAAACTCAGTAGAAATAGTAATGGACTTTGATAGGTTTTGACCTGAGGATTGCTTGACTCTAAAACTCACACTTGTCTTACCACCTGAAACAAAGCCTATGCTGCTAGTGAATCTGTTGGGAAACTAACCTTTACAGTGGAATGTATTCCATAAAGGGCCCTATGGCTATGGTGCGATGCTGTGCCTAGCTTCTTTCGGTGTTCATTGTAGAGCATCTCATTGAAGTCATTTACAATGTTCAGTGCCAGAGAGAAAATGAAGCACTAGATGAAACCAACAACGTAGACTGCATTTCTGACTGGGGCTCAGTAATGATTTCTATTTCACTTCTAAAAGTAATATGAGCTATGTACCAGAAGACTGTGAATTTGAGTCTCCTTGCAAAATTAGTATTCCAGCTTTCAAACACAAATGATTGCCAAATCCATTGGACATAAATCTTCCTGGAACCCTGCTGCACTGGAATTTGTTGAACACACTTTCCTGTAAGACTCCCTTCCCTCAGCTCCCATACCTCCTGAATGTCCTCTGGTATCTTTGCTATTTCTTGGTTTCTTTCCCTCCATCACTGTTGTCCTCAGGAATTCTGTCTTCATTCCATAGCTTTTCTAACTCGGAATATGCTCTCCATGTGATCACGACCACGATTATGCATTTAAAATAGAACGGAAGGCTCTGGCATTATCTCCACTTTGATCTTTGCGGGGATCGACGGATGTGCAAATCCACACACCTCATGGCCATTTCCCTTTGAGTTTCCCGGAGCCGTCTCACATTTTGCTTGTCAAAAATTCAGTGTCATCATCCCTGATCTTTCCCCCTAGTCACTGCTCCCTTACTAGACATTAAAAAAAAAAAAAAAACTTCGATTTCTTCAACCTGTGAAAACAGATTAGACTATTTATATGAACACCTTTGGTGCCGTAGAATTTAAGCTTCTAATGAAAGACTGGCAAGACCCCAGCACTGTCTCCTACACCTTTGAGTTTCCTACATCTGGGAGCTCCTGCATGTGATCAAGGACAACTTGATTCCTCTTTGTCAGTGTTAACCTGTGGGAGGAAGTTTCCTGGCTGTAAGTCACTTAACGATGCCATTTTGGGTCTGGCATCAATGACAATCTCCTTCTTGAGAACATTGCTTCCCTTTGGGTATGTGCTGGACCCTGTTTCAGGAGTGACGTGATCCGTTCCCTGTGGAGTTTTGTCACTAGGACCCCAAAGAAGCGCTAACACATTGACCTCTGTTCTGCCTACAGTTCCTCTCTGCCAAAGAAGGGTGGGGGGGTATGCGTACCATACCATCCTTCACTTTCCTGCCTCTCTGTCATCTCTGGCATCTGTGCAGTAACTTTTCTCCTCTCTTGGTTTAAAATAGACCCTTCCATGCATATTAATCCCTGCCAATGACTTCCCCAGTCTGAATCACTGGCTCCATATGTTGATATTCCACTTGGTTTATTTTTCAGCCTCTCAATAAAGGGCTCCATCATTCCCTAAAGTCAGAAGCCCTGTTGCCTCCAGGTATTCTTTAATAAGGTAGCTTCCCTTTACACGGACTCTAGAGTGAGCCGAGAATCTACGTCCTCTGCAGTCTTCCTCAGATGAATAACTAGTGCTCTCTAAAGGCACATCTTCTGTCAGTTATCCAAAGAGCATACAGCATTTCACATATTGCAATGCATCAAAAATTACAAGACTCTTTGAAGGTGCCCCTTCCTCCAAGCACCCCTTGATGATGGACAGCATCTTAGTGGTTTATTATGGCATTCCCCACATATTCCTGGGCTCACTCTCATTCTACTCCATGAGCTCCAGAAGGCAAATATCCATGTCTTCATCACCTCGGTGATCCACTGGGATTGCCACAGTATTTGCATATCGTGAATGATCCATACTTTTTTTGCTGACTAAAATGGAAGATATCAAAAATTTCCACTTTCTATTTTTAAAAGTCCATCAGCCTTTGAAGACAAATTGTGAGTATGCCATCATATTTTTGGTGGAAAACTGCAGAATCAGTTGGAAGCATTGGACCATTTTCAGAAACAGTGGCAGAGAATGATTCAAGAAGTTAATTAGAAATTGGTTGCTTTTAATTATGTCTTGCCTTCCTTTATGGTGTATTTTGCTCATGGACCTAAAGCAAACATAATTTATTATCTGAAACACATGAGAGAGGTTGACTTTACCTGCTAATGATTTGGTTTGGATGAACTAATTCACGTTTAAAAATACCAAATATTAATGACAGAAGAGAAAACGATATGAGATGTGTAAGGTAACGTGAGTTAAAGCCATGGCCCTGAGATGTGGAAGTAAAGAACGTGGATCCAAAAGATAACATATAGCCATCCCCTGAATATGCGGTATTACTGCTGCTTTCCAAAGCACTATTAGTCTACATCCACGTCTTCTCGTTTTTCGTATGCAGACATCACATCTGAAAAGCACAAAACCTTCAGCCAGAGCACTGTGATGTCAGCTACAATCACAGATGAGGCAAAAAAATAAAGTTGGGATTTCCTTTTGTCTGTGTTTAGACGACTTATTAAAATGTGCAGGTATGGAAACACCCCTGTTGGGAGATCCACAGCTGCACATTTCACTCCCTGCTCAGGCAGCCGACCAGGGAAAATTCATGATTGATGACCTGTGGAAAGATGAGAATAAGAGAAAGACACGCCACACTTGCCTCTCTGCATGCCGGCCCGAGTTTCCGTGTATTTATTATGATTATATGTAGCAGTAGGCAGCTTCATTTGGTTTTAATGTTTTCTCTTCCTGAGATACCTTAGAGATCCATAGCTCAGTTTACGAACAAGTGGCTCCTCCCAGGTTGCCCCCAAGAAATGAAGGCCTTGAAGTTGAATAAGCAAGTGACACTCTAAGCAAAAGCACACGATAGGTCACACATGCAAACTCGTTTCCATTGAATTGTATTTTGCATCACTGTCTGGCTTGCATATGCTCCCCTCCCACCCCCAGCAAAGCAAAACAACACTGACACGATTCACTCGGACAATTGAAGCATTCGGTTCTTCTGATTTTCCAGGTATTGCAGTCTTTCATTCTGCACACCTACGCTCTTTGGAAAGGGTGAGAACTGCCCAAATATCTTTTCTCTCTTAAAGAAACAACTTTTCTAATTTTTCTTTTCCTCTAGAAATGACTTAAAAAAAAAGATTCTACTGCTTTGCAGAATTCAAGTAAGCATGATCGACTCACTTAAATTTTTTTTGCAAATAACCATCACTTTAAGATGAATTGTGGTGGAGTTTAGGTTCTGAGATAGGCCAGGAGGCTAATACTGTGTGCGACGCATCACAGAGTATTTCTGTTCACTTGGAGAGTTTTGTCAGTTGAAAACAAACAAACATTATATATTAAAAAGTCACTTGTAAAGCTGGATTTTTGGAAAGCATTCTTAGAGGGTAATTGAAATGGCAAACGGGTAAGAGAGTGTTTGTATGCACATTCATCAGAGCAACTTACCCTCTGCAGTCCTCTCATTCTTCTCCATGGGCACATGAAGGAACGGATGCTCACCTGCCTCTCTGGATCAGAAGAGGACTTAATGAAATCATAGTTTCCTCAACGTGTCACCTTGTATCAAACATTATTACGAAGTATCATCAGGAGGCATACTGCGCAAAGAAAATGAAACAAAGAAGAAGGAAAAATAAGAGCTCTTGGGAAAACAAGTTTGCAGTGTGACTTCGATCACAATATTTCAGGGACGATCTATCCTGAGTGATGAAGTGCTGTCTAGAAGTTTCAGCCACTTGAAAATCATCTAAAAGCATTACATCAACATTATAAATAGTTGAGTATTAAATGCTCTATTATTTGCAGAGGGGTTACACATAAGCACAACCCAATTCAAAAGTATTTCATCTGTTAAAAAGAACAAAAATAAAAAAGAATTCCATAGTGTGGGACAATATCAAGTGACATAAAAGATAAAATAAGAGCTGAATGTCTTTCAGGTGCTGTCTGTCTCCCAAACCAGCAGACTCCAAATGGAAATGCAGGGAGTTAAAAAAAATTGCTGACATTGGAGTATTTCCTTTCCACAGAAATGACTTATTTGGGAGGAAAATCCTATGGCAGTTCTATAGCAGGCCTCACAATACCACGTGTGCTGAGTGTGTAAATGACTGGGGTTAATAGAATTGCTGAATTCCACTTCAGTAACAGTCACAACTTTTAATTTCATTGTTTTCTGTACAAAGAGAAAGTTATCACATAAAACTAAGTATCATATGTAGAAATAATCCTGTGTTCTTCATTTTAAATTGGTGCCTCTTTTTCATATTCCTCAAAGGCAGTTTGCCCACCCCCCCACCCCCGCCTCCCACCTCACCATTTCCTATACTTCAGAGCATCGAAAAAGCAGGGAACAAAATTAATAAAATATGTTCTATGCTGACTGAAATAGCATCAGTAACTTGTTGACTGATGCTGATAAGTGAAGCGTTGTCAATGTTCCCTCGCTTTTTTTTTCTGTACCCGCCCTTCAGACTAGGAACTCCGGGTCAGATGCTCATTGAGGAAATGCTCCTGGAAGTCAAAGCTGCTGGGGAATGAAATCCTCTGCACAGAACCCTTAGCGCAGAGGAGTGCACACATCAAGGACGGAGCCCGTTTCTGTGATGCTGATGACGGCATGATGTTGCGGTGATGGCGCTGCTCCACGGCAGAAAAACATACACGGACGGGGTAGTCGCTATTACCCAACATTCTAATACTGACATTTTAATGCATAGAAAACGTGACAAATGTGTTCTTTGTCCTCTGGTATCACAGGCATTTAAAAAGATACATAAATACTAGCAACAACTCTGTCTTCTTTGATTTGGTAGATTAACAGTTAATTTAGATTAAATGCACAACAAATGTTTCATTTTCCCAGAGAAAGGCAAACTATTTCATTTTGAATATTGTTAACAGTTTAAGTCTATGAGCAGCGAATGAAAACTGCCTTCCTTGACAATCTATAGAAGCTGCAACTTCGCCATTTTGCCAAGTGGCTTAGGGAAATGTAACATTTACATGTCAGAGCGAGTGGGTGGGAGAAAGACCAGGCTTTCTACTCCCTTGAAGTTAGTCTTGGAAACGGGCAGAGGGGCAATCCCACCCTCCCTATAAGCTTGCTGTATGTTGGAAACATCATGACAGAGAGAAAGAGAGAGAGAGAGAGAGAGAGAGAGAGAGAGAGAGAGAGAGAGAGAGAGAGGAGAGAGAGAGAGGAGAGACAGACTAACTTACATTTAGCATTTAGTTGACTATATCTTTAGTCTCTGAATGGTGGGTCTGACAAAATCCCTTTCTGAAAAAACATTTTAGAACCTCAAAAACAACCCGACAGGTCCAAACACTTTCAGTGTCCTTGGAAAATCCGAAAACATCGGAGGCATTGATAGTGTGCTGGCGGAGTTACTGTTTTTCATGACTGACAGTTTCTTTAGAAGTTCTCCTTGAATCAAGTTTCAGCTTCTGTCTCAGAACCTGATTCCTGAGGATGAAAAAAATAATTGTCAAACAGCAAAAAGAATGCTTGGGAATGGCTTAGATGTCAAATCTAGTCGACCACGTTTGTCTCGATAATTTTTCAGAAGTTGTGATTCATGAGGCCCAGAAATGAAGGCTGTTCAGCTTCATAGGATGATTTTTAAATATAGAAATGAGACAGTCCTGATCCTGTGATTTGCTGAATGTCTAATATATCCATTTTATTGACTTAACATTTCATAAGAAAAGAATGTCCTTTTCTAGTAGCCTAGCAATAAATCTGGCTCCTAGAACATTTTGTGTATACTTGCCTATATTTCGGATATCCTATGATTTTTTAAAAATCAGGCCAAAATAGGCATCTAGTCAGTTATTTTCAGTTCTATTTATTCTTGAAAAAATTTTTTAAACTGCAGCAGAACAATATGGATAAAAGCAAGGAGAAATGGGTCCTATTTCCATTCTTGTGGGGAGGGAGAGATCATCTGGCAATCTTAAGTATTAGTTAAATGTATATTTCAGATAAAATATTAGGACAGCCATGTCTTTAAAAATATACTAATATTTTTTATGTTTAATGATTTCATTTCTGTCAGGGGAAAGAAATTCTTTTTGCTTGAAGGCTGTGTACTGTTTGTTTTCTCTGCCATGACTTGACGAGCGTCCATAAATAAATCCTCTATTTTGTCATCTCTAATGAAGTCAACACACCGGGTCTCAGATTGCTCAATGAAACTAGTGGTCAGAACCTTTTGCATACAGTTGCTGAGCCAATCCAGAGAACTGTTCCTGAAGAAACATCAGGGCATTATGGTCCTTCAGTAAAAACACAACTCAAGGTTTTCAAACTAAATAGTGTCCTAGGAAAATGTAGTAGTCACATCAACCTAGGATTTACTTTTAAATCCTGCTAGGATTCTTGCTGAAAAAACTCTTCAAAAGGGCATGGCCTTCCCTCTTCCAAAAGGACCCAGGGCTCCTAGACTTCTGCCATGGCAAAATGACTGCTTTTTAAATGTTGTCAGCTACTTAGAAGGATGGGGCACTCTCTGTTTGTCAGTTCATTAATTTATTTAAGATGTGTGTATGGTCAGATGCAGGAAGGTAATAAATCTCTTTTGTAGAGACAGATAATTACTTTAACATGGCAAGACACAATAACATCAAACTGAATACAAAGCAAGCTTCGCATATGCATGATAGGAAACAATAGAATGCAAGTATTAATAGCAAATAAAAAACAGTTCCCAATTACATAATCATCCAAGAGAACACATTTAGAGGTTGAACATTTGATATTTTCCCCTTCTGACAAGCTTGCCTTATTGCTAGATACTTTCCCACATTAAAATTCCACCAATGCCACCGTATTCAGATCTCCAGGGAGCCCTTTCCCCTCCTGAAAATATTTTGGGGTTTCACAAAAATCGTTTGCCTGTCTCACTGGATTGAACCTCAAAGACTTCTTTGACGCAAGTGTTATTTTGACCACGTGAACATGGTTTCCATTCTTTAACTAGATTAAAACATGCATGAACTTTCATGTTGCTTTGATGGTTTACAGATTTCTGGTGCATGGATGCCCCCCCCACCCCCATACATTCTAAAAGTGAAATGATACATTGTAATTTGAATGATAATTTTGTTTTGATGATTTAATTGATAGCAGACGGAGGGATCCAATCCTGCTTTTCCATTTTTGCCCCCACTTCCCCCTGGTGAACAGATGAGACAACTAGGAGTTTCATAAACATCTGTAAATCATTAAGGGATGTTACACTAAACTGTATTTCCTTTACCTTCACCCGGGTTTTTCTTGAGGACCTACGTGGGAATCTGGTTCAGAACAAGAGCACCTTCCCTTCGAGTCCCTGGCCCTTTCTTTCGGTGAGTTTAGGTGATGATTAAAGGCAAGCTGCCCACGTTTGTTTCCACGACACCAAGGCGAGGCTTCACACACACGCGGTGTTATCATCCGGCCGTCTTCCATCCTCTCCCTCCACCTTTAGGACAGCATACTCCTGCTGCTGCGCCTTTGCAACGAGAACTTCCAACACTGTACATCTGTTTTCTACAGACCCATTTTTTTAAAAGCATCATGCCAAAGCCCAGGGAGGGGAGGAAGGGGTGGAATCCGAACATGGCTTCTCATCTGCTTTCTGGATTCTGTAGCCATACCATATTTTAGAGGAGCTGTTCATCTTTGTGTGGATATGGTTTTTTTTAAAAACAAAAACAAAACACAAAAACAGATTGCCAGCTGTTCAAACCTGCTCCACCTCTACTGCCCTCCAAGAAGCTATTCATTTCCGTTGATCAGCTATTAAAAAGATTAGATTACATCCCAAATGGGCTCTGACGTACACTCTGCAGCGTCCTCAATGGATGGAAAAAAATTTAATTCAGCTACCAAAATGTCTCTGTTGGCTCCAGTCCTAATAGGACCTTGCAGTCCAGTAAAAAGAGGAAAACTTCAACCAGCAGACTGAGAAACAAATCAAACCACTTCCATTGAGTGCTGTTTGGTTATGTTAACACATAACAGGTCAAAGTTTGTGAGGCTGCCATATATTTATTTTGACCGACTGCCTTGAGTTTTTCAGTGTTATTTTCTATTTATGGAATGTTGTAGCCTCTGGAAGTCGTATGGAATTCCCCAGATAAATTGTTTGTCTCTAAAGCCACCTTCTCAATTCACTCTCACACCCTTATTCCTCCACATTAAGAAGGTTTGTATTACTCGCTGTTGCTAAAATTTTCCAATAAAATGTCAGGGACACTTGAAGGGATTAAAAACAAGTCACGAAGAGATTCATATAAGGGGCAGATTTAATTGACCTGAAATCTTCATTCATTAAGTGCATTAAAGCCACCACTGAGAAGTCTCCGTTTGACATTTTACACTTTAATTTAAACGGAGTTTGCAGATAGAGTAGCACACCTAAGTGTCCACTTGGACGCAGTTTCGCAAATGGCATATCTTCAAATAACCAGGATGCAGACCAGGAAACAAAATGATACCTGCATCCCAGAGGTGCCTATCACTTCCCTGGCCCTTCTCCCAGCCAGTGGTAACAATGATCATGGATAGCATTTTTTTTAAGAACACAATAAGCTATTGGAAGATCAGATAGGTAAGTTCTTCCCTACTAACTAAAAGGTTGGCAGGCAGGTCGAACCCAGGAAGTGATGCCACAGAAGAAAAGGTCGGATTCCTTACAAGATTTCAGCCTGGAAAACCCTGTGGAGCAAGTGTCCTCTGTCACACGGGGTCAACTAATAGTCAGAACTGACTTGAAGGCACTCAATAATTGTGAACAATTATAAAGAAAGCACACATTCTTTGTCCGCCACCCAGGTTATGAAATTGAATTCTGTTAAGCTTCTAACTGCAAGGTCAGCAGTTTGAAACCACCGGCTGCTCTTTGAGAGAAAGATGAGGCTTTCTACTCTGTCCTACAGGGTCTCTGTGAGTCCTAGTTGACTTGATGGCAGTGGGTTTGGGGTTTAGCTGGGCAGGGTCTCTCTATGTGGCCATGTCATTCACACGCACCCCCTACCTTCAAATGTCACAGCCACCTGACATTTACAATAATCATTAACTGTCATGATTCTGAGTTTTTAACCCAAGTATAAATTGCAGGCATGACAATGTAAGTCATAAATATAGAAATAAAACTATAGTGTTCAACTCTGCTTAGGGGATGCCATGAGTCAGAATAGACTTACTGGCAGGAGGTTCTGTTTTAGGTTTACTTTTTGATATCTCTGCTAGCTCACTGGGTGTTTTGAAAGAATTATAATTTATGTTATGTTATCTTACATGTATTTGCCCTGATAACATAGTGGGTTGGGCTGTTAACCACGAGTTCAGCTGTTTAAACCCACCAAGTGTTCTTAAGGAGAACGATGAGCTTTCTACTCTGGTAAAAATTTACAGCCTCAGAAACCCAAAGGGGCAGTTCTATTTTGACCTATAATGTCTATAAATCAGGGTCAGCTTGTTGTCCGGCATCCAAGGAGGAAAGGAGTGTTTCAATGTTGGTTGCCATTACCAAACTGAAACATGTAGTCTGCATTTGAAAACCTGGATGTTAAGCAACTTGCAAGAGCAGTAAGTTAAAACATGTTAGCCAGCAGTCTGCAGGAAGAAAGAAATCAGTAACTAGCACTCAAATTTCCCTTGTGAAGAGGCCCAGGAATTCAGCAGCAGTGAAGGAAAAATTAACCACCATCACTTAACGGGCTCTACCCCTAGGCCAAATGTTTGATTACTGACAGACAGATTTGCATTTTGCCTGTTTGTACCTCACCTGGTGTGTGAATGAACAGAGAGCTCCAGTCTTCACCATGACAGTCCCTCTTTTCCGTGTAAAGCTCATTTATTCATCACCTCATTAACCTGAAGAAAGTCAGCAAAATATAAACAAGTTAGATGGGAGGACAGTTGGGGTGGTCTATTAACTCTAAGCTACTGAGAAGAGATCGCCTCGAGCAGATAGGTGGTAAGTCTTCAGGGGCCATGGTAAGTCTTTCTTTTCTTTATCATTAGCATTTCTTTCAAAATGTGGTTCACGAAAGACATTGGGGTGGCGGGCGGGAAGTATAAGTGGATCTTGTGGAGAAACAACAACAACAACAACAACTACAACAAAATCACACACACACACACGGAGGAAAAAACAACCCTTCCCACCAAGACTGGTTGTTGCACACAGTATTTCTTTTGGCAAAGTTTAGACATGTCTTTCTAGTTAACAAATGTATTCAGCTGTCAGCTTCTTTTAAGAATAATACTCCATACTTCATGCCAAATAACCTCTTTAAATATTAATAAATAACTCAAGGTATCTCAGAGAGCCTGTGCTTGATGAATTATGCTAATACTTTCAATGAGAATGACAGGGGGATCCCCCTTTAGAGAACTGTACCCAGGAGCAGGCCTCTGCCTTTGCTGCCTCAAATCGGTGCACTCCCCTCAAAGGGGGGGGTGCAAAGTGAGTTCCATTTGTTTTATTTAAGGAAGCACAAACCCACTGTAGACGCTCCCTAAGCTGCACAGCCTCCTGGTGGGTACGCCCCACTGTTGCCCCAAACCAGAAGATCTGGATCTGAGCTAATCAACTGACACTTGCTGCGTCAATAACAAAGAAAAACGATGCTGAAGTTGATAACTAGATTCTCTTGGATTCTCGTCCACTGGATGTGTTAACAGGAGAGACCAGTCTCTGGAGAAGAGCAGCATGCTTGTTAAAGCACAGGGGCAGAAGAAAAGAGAGAGGCCCTTGGCAAGATGGCTTGACACAGTGGCTTCCACAATGGGCTCAAATATAAGGACGTGCGTCAGGATAGCACAGGACAAAGCAGTGTGTTGTTGTACATTGGGGTTGCTACAGATTGGAAATGACTGGGTGCCCCCAAACAACACCACCAATGGCTGCACAGCAGAATAAATGCATCCAAGGTGGAATTTTCAAAGGTCTGGTTATACAGATTTACCACCAACATAAAAATTCCTTTGAGGCCCGCGTCCAGAACTGCTGCGATAACCTTGTCTAATCGTCAAACCGAACTACGCACAGACCCATTACACTCTTGAGCCTCCGCCTCCTTATGAGACCTCTGCCCATTGACACTGCCTAATTTGATCCTCCTCTCTTTGAACTCCCATGGCATTTTATGTGCACTCCTTCGGGCACTTAGCTTTGTCTTTTGCAATATAATTATTTGTGTACCATGTGTACTACTTTCCAAACTGTTTTTCCTAGTCGAACATCTTCGTTTAGTGCCCAGCAAAATGTGCTACAGTCATCAACGGGTGCTCTTGTCTGAATCTTCTAGAATGATCAGACTCCGCCCTTCTTTAATGCCATGGGGTGGTACCTATATCGTAGGCTCCAGTTGGACAGTATTAATTCCATTTCAAAAATGAAGACATGGAACAAGAAACTGAACTATGCAATAGGTTCCCCCCAACCCCTTACAGTGACAGGAAACAACGCTCCATGTCACAGCCACACGTGAATCTGTGTACTGTGCAAATCAATTTCTCACACCTGTATGCACATGCATTTCTTTGAATATACTTCATGTTTCTCTTCAAATCCCAGTGTCTTTGTTTCTCCCACTTGTGACTCACCAATCCATTTCTGAGCCTGTCATCCTGTAATCTCGATTTTTCTTATCTTCTGTGATCTGAGATGAGGAACATAAGGAGAGACCACATGACCTCAGCTTTCCTGAACCTAATCAAAACAATATTAATAATCACGGATGTACGTTTTCCTTGTGTACGACGCTCTTGTGTACATAAGCACTTTGAGATGATCCTCACACTGAGGCAGTGAGACATTTAAGGCAGGTACCATTAACCCTCACTTGCAGATGAGGAAGCTAAGACCATTGGATGAAGGGTTAGTTGATACTCAAGGTTATTCAGGTGGTAAGTAGCAGAGACATGCCTCAAATTCAAGTTGTTCTCCTGAATTACTTTCCATTCCATCCAAATGCTTCCCTATGAATGCTCAGGAGCAACAGCGTGAGTGAGACCAAGAAGATAAGGAATGGGCGGGAAAACAGGAGAGGAGTAAACAAAAGCTAGAAAAATCATTGGATTAGAGAATATTGCAAAGTAAGTACATTTTTAATAGGTAAGTGATTGGGAAATTTCAGTTAGGGGATCTGTTTTTCTCATATAGCAATTAATGATGCTGGAGCTTCTTTCAAGTTTAGGGAGAAAAGTTTTGTATTCTGACATCATTGCAATGGGTCTGTAATTGCACTGAAATCCAGAGCATCGTAGGGATTCATTTGAGTCGCATCTAAACACTTTGCATGTATAACAGAACTCTGGTCTACATCAGTTCACGTCTAAAAATTAAAATGAAAATATGAAGCTTCTTGCTCAAAATTGTCTTTTCTAAATAAGACTTCAAGTTGGGTATAGAAGGGACTACAAACAAAGAAACACAACTGAGTACACCAATTCTTCCCCAGAGTAAAAACAACATATGTTAAAGATAAGTTAAACACTTTAGAAAACACAAAGTTGAAATGAAATATCACCTCTAATTTCAGCCTCCTACTTAAATATATAGAAAATATGTTGCTTTTTCTTTTTGAAACAATAACTGGATCTTCTCAGGCTCACTGCTTTGTGTTGCTTCTCTTCCCTGCACCGCTGCTCGCCCACTACCAGTATCTTTAGGTGAATGAAGCTTACAGCCTGTACCTGCATTCTCTTCGCTCTTGACCTCTTTAGGTAAAGAGAGTGGAGCCCCAAAGAACCATGGGTTCTGAATTTATGACATGTGAATTAATCCCAAAGCACATTGCTATGGATATGATTATTTTCTGGTGACAAAATTGCTGGGGATAAAATTGAAAAGCACTGAGCAAGTTGACCAAAAAACTCTTCCTGACACATAGTTTGAAATGCCAATGAAAAATCCCCCAAAGAAACTAAAAGGACAATCTCTTAGAATATGCTAGGGATAAAAATGGATTTTAATTCCCGTGAGTTCCTACCAGGAACCCTGGTGGCACAGTGGTTAAAATCTCAGCTGCTGAATCCAAGACACACTCTGCAGGAGAAAGCGTGGCAGTCTGCTTCTGTAACCACTGCAGCGATGGGGTTCCTATGGGGACAGGTCTGCTCAGTCCTATAGGATCGCTGTGATGGAAATCTCCTGGATGCCAATGGGTTTAGAGTTTTTTGGTTTGATATGTTCAGGTCAAAAGGCCCTGAAGAGCCAGCTTGCATGTGAACTTCCAATAAAATATTGGGAAGCACAACTAGGTTTAATACATACATTTACAAGTGTAAAGAATTTTCCAATATCTTTGAAATTTGTATGGCTTATGGAAAGGAATTTCACTTGGTCCAAGGAAACTAATAATATATTTGTATGTATATTTTTAAAATCTTAGGTCTTTAAGGGGGATAAGAATAGCACTTTGGTGATTTGATTCAGCAGTGTATAAGGTAGAACATGAACTAGGAGATGATCTTACTACAAGTGGGTTTATAAAAAAAGGCTTTCTACCTTCTATCTTTTATATTAGGGAAAAAAATCTAAGTATGCCTATGACGAGGTTCTTAAGGCATTTAAAAATAATTTGGGAATTTAAATGAGTCTGCAAAGTTTCACCAACTTCTTATAGAAATAAAGAGGATTTCTAGGTAATTTGTGAATATTCTAAATTAAATCATTTTAAGGAGCTGTAATCACTGCTTTTCATCAGGAGACATTTTCTATCCTAAAACATCCAAAAGTACTAATAAGCAAATTGCAAAAAGCAATTCACTTGTGCAACAGAGGTATTCTTAAAATAACAATGATAATAACACATAAACAAACAAAGCATGCTTAGTACCAGCAATTTTGATCTTGAAAACTCCTATTGCACTTAGGAAGAGTTCATTATTTAAAGGAAATTGGTAATATAATATTTTACTAAAAAATCTTTTAGGATAAAGAACAGTCTGATTCATTTATTTTGAACATTTCCAACTTCCATTGCGATCTTTACTGAAATAGGCAGTATGCATTTCTAATGTGTAAATATTGGCAATTTAAAATAATTGATTATAATTGAAATAATAACTGAATTATGGTGTGCCCAAATTATCTGTAATTTTGAATTACTAAGTGTCTCTGATATTTGTCCCAGCTATCGCTGAGTATTTCAACAGACGGGCCTTTTTGTCACCCTTACGAAGAAAGAACAATATCTTCCTTTGCCTTAAGGTCCAAACTCAGGCCAAATTCCTGGATCGCTATGAAGTGGCCGGGATGGGACAGAGCCAACTCCAGACGAAACGGATGCAGAAACTCCTTCCTGAATAAGCTAGTATGTAGCTGAGTTATTGGACCTGCGTCAAATACTTTTAGATCTTTGAACAGGAAGCAATTCCTTTCTTCTTTGTCATACACAGGTGCCCAGTGCCAGCCAAACAACACATACACAAAGGAGACTAGAGTTTTCTTCATGTCATTGTCAAACTGAATACCTTTAAAATGTATCCAAAGACAGAATTTTTGTCTCACTATCCTAAAACCAATTTTGCAAAATAATTTAGTCAATGACATCCATCTCTCCGTACTCCTCAAGGTACCTGCATCCACTTGCTATATGAATAGGCTATTTTACTGTGGAGTTAATTCCATGTCCATTTTCCCTACTGCCTACCTAGGTAATATCCATACCTGGCCATTTTATAGACCACAGAGTACTCAGTGCAATGTCTTAAACACACTCCTTAATTGACCTCTCCACAGAGTTAAATATTTTCAATTACTTCTTTCTCATCCAAACTCTCTTTACTTGTTTTCTTTCTACCACGGGTCCCAGTGTCCTTTTCAGACTGCTTTGTTTCTCTGGCCTTCAGCTACTCGGGTTTCTTGGAGTTCTATCCTGTGACTTCTTTCCTACACATATTTTCCTTAAGCAATCTCATGTACTCACATGGCTTCAATTACTCTGCCTAAACTAAAATCTGAAATTTATATCTCTAGTTCAGCCTTCTCTTCTGAGCCCCAGACCATGTTTTCAAATGCCTACTTGTCATCAGCAATTGAGTGTCTCACAAGCACCTTCAAAACAACGTACTCTAAGTGAGGTCATCAAACCTTCCTGGAATCTATTTTCTCCCAGCTTCCTCCAGAAACCACCCTTCACTCAGGTGCCTAGGACACATATCTAGGTGAGGCTATCGACTTTCATAACTAAGCTAATGGCCAGATCCGACTGATTCTATATTCTAACTAATCAGACTCTATCTCTCAATCTCTACAGTCACAACCCTTATTGCAAAGTATGGCTTTGTTGCTGGTGACAGTGGATGCCACTCAGTTGACTTCCACTCATAACACCCTCATGTGACAGAGTAGAATTTCCCCTCTAGGACTTTGTTGGTTGTAATTTTTACAAAATAAGATAGATTGACCATCCTCCTATGCACCTTCTGGGTGGGTTTGAACAGCCAATCATACCCTGGACAGCTTAACTCTCAGTCAGTTGGTCGACTGGGGCTTCTAGCAATAACTTTGATGAGTGTTTTCCAAAGTGAGTGATACTGACCTCTGGGGACCTCGGCATGATCCAGAGGGATTGTAACATCAGAAATTTACACCTTGTCCTGAATTACGGGTTATAATACAAAAAGTTTTAACCTGCCACAGGATTGCAAAATAATTTTTTTTCTTGATAGGGGTTGGCAGGCCAAATAAATTTGGGAAACTATGACTCAGATAATTGCAAAAACTTCACAGTCTCACTGCCTCCACTCTTACCCCCATTGCTTTTTTTTAATTTCACAAGTGTTCTTCTTATAAAGCCTCCTTTATTACCATTCTCTGGGATCTGATTACATTTGGAATTAAAAGCAAAATTGGTGCCATAACCTGTATGTGTCTGTAATCCCCATTAGCTCTTGGAGAGACCCACGTTTTGCTGTTCCTTGTTCCCCATTTTGCTCTTCCTTTTTTTGGGATGCTCTAAAATCCATCGAGATTTTGAACCTTCTACTTATCTGAACTGCTCCATCGCATCGCTCCTACTTCTGATCTTGTGTTGACTTTGACTCATGCCTCACACCCTGGCTTGCATGCTACCTCCTCAGGGGGAGTCTCTCCTCTGTCTCGTGACTCGTTCGCTAGGTGAAGTAGTCCTAGGCTCCCAAGGCAACTTCATTTTACTTTTAATTCGAGTCAGCTTACAACCTGTTTCTCTTCTCTAGCACTCATCACACAATCGACACGACTCTGCCTATGTCAGTCAGTAAGGAGCATGAAGGCAGGGACTGGGTCCATATTGCTCCCCGACACCTTCTTGATTCCCAACACAACGACTGATGCACAGTATAGACTAAGGGACGGCTTGTGGGAGAATGAAGAAACAAATATACAACCGGCCTTGCTCAATTTAACTGTTGATTGGATGAACAGTTTTGTTCCCGAACTACCTGGCATGCAAATTAGTTTTTGAGTGTCTAAACAATCTAATCTTAGAAGAACCAAGAATCTAGTCTATGAAGAACGAATCAGCTACATTTTTAGTTTTATTCTTGTTTTCCCCAAAGTGGAAAGTGGCTACTTCAGTAATATTAATTCCAGATCCAATAACATAACTCATATGCTTAAGAGAGTAAACATTTTAAACAAATGCTAAGGCACACTCTCCTTTATTCATTACTCGTGAACCAGTGCTTGTAAAGAAGACATGTGTGATCGCAGAGTGGTCTTCATTTACCCTAAAATGTTCTGAGGAAAGGAATCATCTTTTCAGACCAAGGAGTCACATTGGACATATTCATGTAGCTCTCATTTAAACCTATGAAGAGAAATTGCTTGAACAGGAAGGAAAATCTGGTAGCCTTCTCCTGATGGCTGAAAAATGGTAATACTGGCGTTTTAGAAAGGAGTTTATTTTTTATAGTATACGTTCTTACCAAAATGGTAGTATTAGACTTTCCAAAAAGAGTTTATTTTTGATAGCATACAGGTAAAAATGGAGATGATTCCATTCACCAACCAAAATGAAGTGAGGTATAGAACAATTATACTGTATAAATGGATTCATCTCTGTTTTCTTTATTTTAAATAGTCAAGTTTCACTTTTATTTTCTCTTCATAATAGTAATAATCACAAATATATCACTCAAACTGTAAAATACTCAGAAGGAGGTTAAACTGGCTCATTTCTTTTCCCCAGGAGCAGAGGGAGAGAAGCTACGATCATTTTGGTTGACATTACACAACATTCCGGAGTTGTTACCGGAACTTTCACACTTTCTGAATTCATGGAAAAGTCTTACTGAAAAATTTCTCAACCGGCGTCATGGAAGGTCTCAATCCGGATAATCATTGGACTCTTGGGCAGCGAATGCTCCGCATTGGGGGGCAGGGGCCGTAACGGGTAAAGACGCGGAAAGAAGGCTGATGGCTAAAGCGTTTTGCTGACAAAGACTCTCCCTTTCTGTCTCAGCCTCTCCTCTGAATTGTCTGCACATGCGCTGGTGGCACGGAGTCCTTGTCGTTGGGCATGGCCTCTGCTGGCATTTGGGGACCGTGGTTTTTTTGTCCCTTTGTTATTGTTCTAGGGTGCACCTAGAGGAGAGAGAAGGAAGGAACTGGAGTGAAAAATAAAATAAGATCCACCTATACATTTTTTTAACCAAATAAGTGGTTAAAATCTCACCCTTGGACATTCTAGCACTATGCCTTTCCATGAAATGAATGCACCAGGTCATTTGGAACAAAATTAGGAACAAAGGTTCCATGTAAGTACCCTGGGCACAGGAGCCGGTGGCGTGGGAGTGGAAGGAGTTGGGCTCCAATCTCCGTGGTCGGCAGTTGGAAGACACAGCAGCTCTGCAGGAGGAAGACTGGCCTTTCGCCTCTGGTGAACAGTTTAGTCTCAAAACCCCTCAGGGGCGTCGCTATGAGTCAGCATTGGCTGGGCGGCAGTGAGGTTGGTTTGGGTTTGGGTCTAAGAGACGGAGGCTTGTTTCTGTGTGCTATGGTGTCCGTTCCTGCTCCTGGCCACCCTACATGACAGGGTACAACTGCCCCATGGGGTTTGCAAGTCTGTAATCTTTACAGAAACAAACCACCAGGCTTCTCTCCTGTGGAGCTGCTGGTGGATTTGAACCTGTGATTGTTCAGTTCATAGCCGAAGGCTTGACCATTGCGGCACCAGAGCTCCTTTGACACTTGCTCCTATGACCGAAGCACGGGTGGCAGAATTTAGCCTTGAGGTCGAGCAAATTTTATAGACTTCATATTTCAAATAATTAGCTGGAATGAAAAACTAATCCTGTTATACACTGGATGGATTTCAGTGATCGTCCCATACAACATATTCAAAGAGATACTATGAGAGTTTGAGTTCAGTCTCTCTTTCCTCCAAAACTAGATAATGAATCAAAGAGGCATTTTCATTTACTTATTGGAAACTGTTTCAGCGCCTACTCATCCACAGATCAGAACAGGTTAAACAGGTATTTTATATAAGTATTAAAGTGATAAACCCAAATATCAATCAGCTTAACTGCCAAAACTATAATGTAGCTTCACCTAGGGATCGGAGCGAGCTGCATTAGTCATGGCAGGGGAGAGGGCAGCATTGTGGGCATGACTCAGAAGGTATTACATGCCTCCATCACCATGTACATACAGGTTGTATTTTAGCAGCAAGTCTGCCCTTTGATGAACGTGTATTTATGCAGCACATTTCCTTTCCTAGGCTTTCAAGGAGGTTTGTGAAATTGTGATCCCATAATTTGCCTCTGGAGGAAATGCACACGACAGCTCGTTCCCTCTCAGGAGCCACGGGCTCCCTTCCCTACCCTGTCGCTGTTGTACGAACAGATCCCTGCTGAGTCACAAAGGAGAGAATTTAATGGGTGAAATCCACCCGAGTGGTAATCTTGCCCCAATCCCTCATTTCACAGATCATGAAGTGGGGACCAGGAGGCCTCAGTGTTTAGATTCAGGACACGGAGTGCGTTGGTTGGCAGGACTTGAATGCAGGTCTTCCGACTCCCAGAATAGCTACCTGTCACTTCAGAAATGGTCTCCAGGCCTGCTTTCATGACCATCACACAGCTTTGAAGGTTAAAACCAACATGCATTTGCTAACCTTTTATTCTGCCACGTTGTTGTTGTGAGGTGCCGTTGAGTCAGTTCTGAGTCACAGTGACCCTATGTACAAAAGAAAGAAACACTGCCCTGTCCTGAGCCAAGCTCACAATCATGCCTCTTTCCCTGGCACTATCGATCCATCTTGTCCAAGGCCTCCCTCCTTTGTGCTACCCCTCTGCTTCACCAAGCACGATGCCCTTCTCCGGAGACCAGTCTCCCCTGATAACATGTCCAAAGTACAAAGTCTCACCGTCCCAGCTTCTAAGGAGCATTCTGGCTGTACGTCTTCGAAGACAGATCTGTTTGTTCTTTTGGCACTCCGTGGTATTTTCAATATTCATTGCCAATTCTGCCAAGAGACGACATTAAAAAAATCTATCAACCACTTTCGATCACAATATTTAATAGAAATGACAACATTTCCCGCCCACCATCTGTCCATCTGTCACACATACTACAGTGGCTTGCATGTCACTACAACAGTGGAAGCAATGTCACTGGTATTTTAAGTATCAGTGGTGTCACCTATGGTGACCATATCTCAACAGAACTTCAAGACTAAGAGTAGAAAGAAAGACCTGGTGATTGGCTTTGGAAAATTAGTCAGGAAAAACTCTGTTGTTCATAACAGAAGATAGCTCTGGAAGGTGAACTTTCACATTGGAAGGCCCTCAAAATACAGTGGGCCACAGGAATGGACCTGCACCCCCTAGCAATCATGAAGACGACAGAGGACTGAGCCATGTTTTGCCATGTTGTAGGCTGGGTTCCAACAGCAGATTCAACTGGGACAGCTATCAGAAGCTCACTACAGCACGTGGAAAGGGGAGAAAACACATAACAAAAATAAAATGAAGTGTTCCAAATTAGACAAAATTGACTATGGAAATCTTACTATATTTTCTTTGCTTTGCTCCTTTTGTGAAGTGTTTATGCTTGTGAACACTTCATCATCGATCAGGTTTCTAAGTCTGTGATCTTTAGGGGAGCGAGCTGCCCCATCTTTCCTGGGTGGGCTTGAACCACCAACCTTCTGTTAAACAGCTGAGTGCTTAGCCGCAAAGCTATCAGAGCACACAGAAAATAAAATTAAACATTAACTTAAAACAAAACCGAGTTTTCTTCACCCCCATCTCTTTTTCATTCTCTAACTCTCATCTACAGACTTCTATGATAACACAGAAGGCAATGCTAGTCTGTTTCTGTGTATAAGCAATTCGGCCAAAAAAAAAAATGTTGTTTAAAGGGCACATTAGAGAGAGCACCCATTAGCTCCATGTAGTTATTATGCATTTTACATGTGACTGGTACAAATTGAGATGTGCTGCTTGGGCTCTGGGGGTTATATGTTGGGCTTCTGACCACAAAGACCATGGTTTAAGCCAACCACTGATCCTTGGAAGGAAGACCAGGCTCCTCTGCGCCCATCAAAATTTACAGCCTGGGAAACTCTATCCAAGATGATCGACAGTTGAAATTGACTCAATGGCAGTGGGTTTGGTAGGTATCAAAATTTCACCCTGTTTTATACTAAATAGAATGCAAAATCTACACAAATAATTCTTATATTGATTATGTGCTCAAATGAGGGTATCTTGGCCATATGAAAAGAAATTAAGTCCATGTAAAAAATTGTTTGCCTGATACATTTTACTTTTTAAATGTGAACACATGCAATTGAAAAGTGACATGGGAGACTTGCCCCTGTGGCTGAGATTGAGTTTTTATTGGACAAACCCTACGATTGAAATACTCAAATGCATACTCCCCCTCTAGACAATGCCTTTTCTACCATCTGGACTCACGTGTTGCTAGGCCTCTTTCCCACCGGAGAACACAGTGCCAACAACACAGAATGCCATCCTCTGGCTGCTGGAGATGGCTCTTCCAAATCGTCGGCATCATTCCTTCAGTTATTCTTGCTCTTCAGTGGATTGGTGTTTGTTTGTTTAGTCAAATATAAATCCTTCTGATTGTGTCATGTCTGAGGGGATAAAGCAGAGAGAACGACTAGGCTCTTTGAAATGCCAGGAGCCTCTAAATAAATTCAGGTGCTTATTCACATAGGCTCCGAAAGTCGATTCTGTTTACCCTGTAGAATACAAATCGGAAGCTGCATCTCCATCCTGGATGCCTTTATCACCCTGCTCACATTAGTAAACAGAGCCCACAGGCAGAAACACCAGAAAAAAGCAAACACAAAGAATGGGAATTCCCCCCCCCCCCCCGCAAACAAAACAAAACATTTGAAGTGCTTAACAACACAACAATTTTTTTCATCCCATTTCCTAAATTAAAGACATTGTCCATGGCAGCAAATTGAGGGATTTTCCCTGTAATTTGAGAGTGGCCACAGAAACTGTTGTTTTCTCTAAGTCTTGATAAACTCAACCTTTTTTCAATTAGTGCATCCTACTGACGTGAATGCCCAGAACAGTGGATTCTTGCTCCCCCCGCACCCCCTAGCATGTAAATGCATTTGTCAGCTGGCCCATAGGCTATAGTTTTATAGGCTGAACGGCTGGTCTGTGGCATCAGACTTATGCAGCACAGTTCTTGGTGAAAACCTTAGCCTACCTTCCAGGTATATTTCAAATGAATACAAAGTGAGACTGTCTGGTCGTATTGTTCTAGAAGACTCCAATGACTCATTGGCCCATGGCCTCTGTCCAGTCAAACCGGTAATCTCCAAAGAGACATCAGCAGGTTTTCATATTATTTTCTGAAGGGATTTATAGAAATGGCTGTTGCCATGGGTTGTATCTGAAAGCAAAGTCAAAAGAAAAAAATCAATATACCAGGATTCCACACCTCGATGACTGTGACAGGTTCTCTTACTTCATGAATTTAATCCACGCTGTAGTTGGCTGCTAGGTAAGCCTTCTTAAATTTATCTTGTTCCTCATATCAGAACGGGTAACATCTTCTCACCGACAAGGGCTATCTTGTCTAAGCTCTGTCTGACACCAGAGCATTTCACATATACACCCTTTACTCTCCTAGTCAATCTTCATTCCTAAACTGGGACCTCTCCCTGGTTTAGTCACTCTCTATAATCCTGGACATTTGACCTCCAAGTCTCTGCTCTTTTAGATCCTATGCCGGGACTTGCTCTCACGGCTGCTCATTGACAAGCTATGTTCTGGTCGCTTTGCAAGGTTCTTCTCGAAAGATTCTGCAGTCCCCAAAGATCTCTTGAGTTTCTGAGCAGGCTTACATTAAATAATATTCACCTGGAATTCTCACCTTAGGGACACTCAGTTGTTAGTCATTCCCTCACCAACTGCATGATAAATGACTAGATAATTCACATCAAATCCAACACAATTTCGGAACCACAATATCAGGTCATGTGTAAGAGCAGGGTTTTATGTTCCCAAAGGCTTACATCTGAAATTCTATTTCTAAAACTTGCTTAACCTTTGTAAAGTGAAGTGTTTTTTGTTTTGTTTTGTTTCTGAATCCGTGGAATGATTATCATCTTTGTTAGTTGTTGTTAAATGGATCTCAACTCGCACAGATGTCATGTGGCAGAGTAAAACTACTCCATAGGGCAGCGAACTCAACCTGTGGGTCACGACCCCTTTGGGGGCTTGAATGACCTTTCCACAGGGGTTACCCGATTCATAACAGTAGCAAAATGACAGTGATAACCTAGCAATAAAAATAATGTTATGGTTTGGGATCATCACAACACAAGGAACTGTATGAAAGCGTTGCGGCACGAGCAAGGTTGAGAACCAAGGCCCTCAGGCTTCCTCTCGATTCCAGTCCTTGTAATCATTGACAAGAAAAGACGGGCACCTCCTTTCTCTTAAGGTGCCCCTTGCCAGGTCCAAACCACCAACCTTTCGGCAACCAGGAGGGGGTTGCGGTGCTGCACCACCGAGGCACCTTCACACGGTGATAACAGAACCCACACCACGGCTGTTGTAGGATTCCGTCAGATGTCTCCGCCAGGTTCCCTATCTGTCTCCTTTGGCTAGAGGACGATGCACAGCAGGGGATGAGGATATTGAGTAAGAAATAAACTGAGGAAGACACAGCGGAGGAATGGGCATCGGAACGGAAGTGATGCATGTGGATTCCCAAGGTGAAGCACAAATTCATTTTGTGCAGAGCTAACTTTGATTAGACCGAATATGCGACTTTTCTCTTAGGGAGGTTACTAGCACTGGAATTATCCTATGTGACTAAAATTCTCATCTTGTCCTTCCTCCTTTTAAAAGCTTTGGAATGTTGCCTGTTGCCTACCTAGTAAAGTCTACACTTATTAGCTCTCCAGGAGTACAGGTAGGGTAGTAGTGACTCATTGGGCTGCAACACGCCACGTCAGCAGTTCGAAACCACGAGCTACCCCTCAGGAGAAAGATGTGGCTTTTTACTCCTGGAAAGAGTTAGTCTAAGAAGCCCACAGGGGCAGTGCTGCCCTGTCCTTATAGAGTTATCGAGTCCACATTGATGCAATAGCAGTGAATTCTTTTTATCTAAGTTATATACAATCTCACCACACAAACTTCTTTAGTTTTATGCCCAGGCTACATCTGCATTATTCAAGCTGAATGAAAAACAATACCTCCTTTGTGGTAAATACTGCATGTTTGAACTTGGACTTCTGCATGGAGTTTGTTCCACACACCCTTTGCCTTCATTCTATCCTTGGAAAAATCCAATCCATCTTTAAAGCCTCAACAGTGTCTTGTCACCTCTAGACTTTTATCTATAGATGAAAGCTTTCCTAATTTTTTTCATGGTTATCATCTATGTCTTAAGGCAGAGTGATTTTTCCTCTCAAAGCTATCTTAGTAAAGAGAGAAGGACACCTTAGTTCTTTATAAACTGTCCTTTTCGACCATTTAGAAGACTCTTTCTGAAGTTTGTCTTTGGGCAAATGCTGTCGTTTGGATTTCAAATAGTTGATTGTTCTAAGGTGTGTGTACCTTAGCATTACTGGTCCCTGTGTAGTTCTATCTATTCTTTGGATGAAAGTGGAGCCATGGTGTGAGTTCATTTCCAGAATTGAAGAGTGACTAAGAGCCGTATCCTAGAGGGTTCCACCAGGCTTTAGCTGACCATTTTGAGTTTTGTTCCATAATTTTCTCCCATTAGATTGAGGACCTTCTGATGTTTTCTCTTTCAGAGAAATTGCGGTGATAGCTGGGCACCATCTAGTTGTTTCCGTTTTAGGGCCACAGAAACGGATATGTATTTATAATTATCACTTAAACATTCAATACACGCTATGGTTACATATAATCTGGACATCAGAAATGTACATGTAAAGGATACATTTTTAAAATATCAAATGTTTATTTACATATATATTGAAGGCTTTAGGCAACATTCCCAATGGCAATTTCACATGTATACTAATTAAGTGATGTACTTCCAAATACTAGCTAGAATGAAGATGGTATAATCTGAGAAACATTCCGTTGCGTTAAAAACTAGCACTTATGATGATGAAGACATTGACATTAAGGTGCTTGTGAAGAGTTTGAAGAAAATTATTTCATGATGTATGTGACTTGTTTAAAAGCAGCTTTGCTAAAAGTTTATGTAATCAGATTAACAGATTAAATGTTGAAAATAGTGGCAGCCTAGTTCAATCACTAGGAAAAGACGTGTTTTAAAATGCAGAGAACTAGTCAAGGCAAGGGAAAACTCTCCATTAGATGAATTGACTCCATCACCGTGGCAGCACACCGAACCATCCCGTCAGTCATCAAGGGGGTGCAGTGGTTGGCGCTATTTCATTCTATTCTAGACGAGGTTATACGTGCCCTCACCAGCAGGGTTTCAAGTATAGCATCGTGTATAACACAAGAACACGAGTTAGGGCTGCTTCTATGGAAACTAACAAAAACAAGTTTATTATCATCTCTAAAGTTTATTAATTTAAACTGGTTCAAAATGTTCTTTGTTCCTTCTTGTGTATCTTCTTTCGGAGAAGATACCGAATCACTCTGCACACTTTGTCTCCGAATATTGGGCACTCCACAGTGACTGATCCCTTCGCTCTGCTTTCCGGCAGCACCTTTCTTTGGGGGGATTGTTATTATTTGTTTCCTTCTCTATGTATTTTCTTTCTAGATTGTGTATGGTTTCAACACAGGGTTTCTTCTGTCACCGTTTCCCCTATCCTGAATATGTCATCCAAAGCCTGCATCAGGCCTTTTCCTATAGGAAGGAATAAAAGCAAAATCATAAGCAATAAAGGATGAATCATAAAGAGTTAGTACGCTATTAAATCTTTTAGCCTTTATCTCAACATTTAGTTACATGTATTAATTAAATGTCTCAGGAGTATTTATTGCAATGCTCCTCACAGAAGTTAGATTTTTATATAGTTTAGATTATACAAAAATCTAAGTTCTGTGAGCAGCATTGCAATGAATACTCATGAAACATTTAATTAATACATGAACGGTCTTGTAATTTAAAAAATCATAGCGCACACCTTTGATTGTTGAAGACGCTTTTCTCGACATTGTCACATTTCAGAAAGTAAGGTATGTCTGACATTCTATAGAATATGATAGTGCTGTCTCATCAGTTAAGTGATAGCCCCTTTATTTTCTGATTTTATAGATGGTCTTTAATAGACAAGTACTTTTAATTTTATGTTAAAATATTTTATTTGAGTATTTAATTTTTTTTTAGTTCCAAGAAGAGTCAGAGATAGAGAAGAAAAGGAGAGATGCAAATTCCAGCTCGTGACTGGAAAGAAATACTGAAAGACACATTGGTAACCTTAAGTGACTTTATTACTTAAAGTTGCAAAAAACTTTACTATGAATTCAAAATTTTCAGTCAATAAAGCACCCTCACCTGTGCCCTTATCTACAAAAGCTAATTTAGATGTCCTTGTCCCTTGAGAGAAGAAATAACTTCAGTATGAATTCGTATATTTAGTTCTATGTGTATCTACAAGATGTTTCTAACGACTAACTTTATAAAATCACAAAAAGTTCAAGAATATTATTACTAATGTCGGCCACTATCAAAATAGAAAAAAGAAATTGACTTCAAAATCATGTACACAGGAGGGAAAATGGAGCTCTCGGGCCCCATAAAGGTGTGCTCTCTGAGCAGAGAAGCCAGCCACACGATGTCACACTTATGACCTTCAGAACTGGAGCCCAAGAAGTGGACATTATTTGAAGTCACTAAGTCTTGGGACCCCAGAGGAGCAGTTCTGCTCTGTCACTACAGCTGGAGTAGATCCCATTGCTATGGAGGCCAAGGGTTTGGACACAGTTGGGGTTGTCACAACCGAGCTGGGTGGATTATGTTTGGCATCTAGTAGAAAAGAGGACTTGATGCAAAGGGCTTAAGTGTAGAGCAAATGCTTTGAAAATGATGAGGGCAAAGAATGTACAGATGGGCTTTATACAATTGATGTATGTATGGATTGTGGTAAGAGTTGTATGAGTCCGTAATAAAATGTTTTTTTAAAAAAGAAATAGGTTGGAAATGCTGTTTAACACTTAACAACGCACCGCGCACAACAGAGAATTATCTGGATCACAGTAGATCAGAAGGTTTCGAAATCCTGTCCTACTCTAGGAAGTGTTTTCAACCAAAGAGAGTGAAACAGAAGCATACACACACACACACACACACACACACACACGATTCTTCAAGATCCAGATCTTGGCGGGAGGCCTCTCCTAGTTGAGAGTATCTCTGGCTAACCATGTCCAAGCACTAAACTCAGCTGACAACTAGACGGAACTTGGAAGCAGATTTCCTTCTAGAGTCTACAGATAGGAACTCCGCCCAACTGAGACCTTAGTTTCAGTCTTGTGATACTTTGAGTCGAGAATCCAGCCATACTTTGGGCCTAAAGATACATAAATGGGCACCGTTTTAAGTCACTCAGTTCACGCAGCCATAGGAAGCTCATCTGGCAGATTCCAATGTTCCCAGTCAGACAGCCGACTTCACTGCAGGAGTCTCATCTCTGTTCTTCCGGTCCCATTCCTTGGCACCCACTTAATATATCAGGGACATGGTGGTAGCCTTTAGTAAACATCATTGACTCACTGGATTTCTTTGCCTTTATAGTTTTCTTCATCGTCGAGGAACACATGGAAATTTTGTTTGCACACACATAAACTATATTTACATAATCTGCGAATTTAGTTCATGTGACCCTGACTGAAAGAGCTGGGTGTGTGTCCCCATTGCACCTATAACTACAAGCTTTTGGCTCAACCAGGTAAGAGCAGAGGCAGAAAGAATTAAACATGACAAAAATCACTGTGGGCAGAACTGACCAGATGGTCACTTGACTTTAAATAGGTGTATGTACTTTTCTGGGCGAGTGTCTTCTTTCAAGAACAGCAAAGTGGCCTTTATTTGAAGGTGGAATAAAATGAATGTGTATTATAGTTCACAGTGTTATTTGAAAAGTTGTAAACTTTAATCATATATTTCAAAAGTTTGCATTACATTTAAATATCAGGAAAAGTAATTTGTAGTTGAACTAAGCACCAATTATCCCTAAAAATTTAAATCTACGTTGATATAGATGAATTCCAAAGGTCCATCTATGTAAAAGACCATGATTTATAAATGGCCACGGTGTTCCCAGAATATCTGAGAAAGTGCGTGGTACTCAAAATCTCAGATTTCCTAGAGGAAATTTTCACTCGTTCTCAACTGTCAAGCCTTAACTGGATTCATTTAAGACAGAACTATTAAGAATTTCTGATAGCTCCATTATTTAAAAGCTTAAAAGAAAACAAATACTTGATAGAAAATATAATCCTCTCCCAAATTCAAACTTCTCTTTCTTTGAAATAAAATTCCATTCTGGTGAACTTGAATTCTGAGACTATTATTATGAATATTTCTCTAGAAAATTTGCAGCATGCAGTTATATTGTATGTGATGTGCAAGTACAAGTTCATTAGAAACCGTGGGTCTTCAGAGGCTGAATGTAAAAGAAAGGGGTAAAGGAAGCAGAGCATAAATACTTTGAAAATTTTTATTACCGACAGAGAGAAACAGGTGAAGAGGAAATGAAATAAACTACTAAAATTAACATTTAGTGTGTGAGCGTTTGAGAATAGAGAATCAGAAAACAAAACAATGTGAGCATTAGCATGTTATCACCATGGGGAGAGTGAAGCTGTATTACACTTGGCTCTGGGGCAAGAAAGGTGGAAATTTTCAATTCAGAAATATTTGATAAGATAAATACAAGTGGCTGATGTGATTTTATCTTAGTATTCTGGGAAGAAGATCTAAGAACAAACCCAGTAGACAGACTCCAATAATTCAACTCATTAAATCTAAACATTTTGAAGAATTGGATAGGATATTGAAAAGAATAAGCCCAGCAATGGCAGTATCTTCTATTTCTTGAACACGTTACTGCCATTTGTCTATAGTTTGTCTGACGCACACCTTCCCTGTTTTTAAGCCACGCAGTGTCCCCTTGCTCTGTTCACGCAACGGTCTCTTGACCTCTGTCCAGGTTCTGCATGAGGACGACAAAGTGTTAGTTCACCTTGTGGGCGGCTGTGGAGCTGAGACCTAAGTCACTGATCTGTCAGATAGCAGCAAGTTCACCCAACATGAACAGGGTTCAGCAGAGCTTCCAGACTAGGAAGAGATTACGCGGGGAGAGGCTGTCCACTTCAGAGAATGTAGCCACTGAAAGCCTTAAAGAATTGGTGTCATACCAACTGAAATGTTTCAACAAGCTGATGAAACACTGGAAGCACTTACTCATCTATGCCAGGAAATTTGGAAGACAGCGTCATGGCCAATTGACTGGAAGAGATTCGTATTTGTACCCATTCCAAAGAAAGGTGACCCAACATCATGATCAAATTATAGAATGATAGAATTGGTGTCACTTGCCAGTAATGTGTTGTGGAAGATCATCCAACAACAGTTGTAGCCGTACATTGACAGGGAACTGCCAGAGTTTCAGGCTGGATTCAGAAGAGGATGTGGGATGAGGGATATTGTTGCTGATGCCAAATGGATCTGGGCTCAAAGCAGAGAAGACTAGGACGATGTTTACTGGTATTTCATGGACTATATATAAAGGCATTAGCCTGTGTGGATCATAACAAACTATGGAGAGCCCTGAGAAGTGTGGGAATTCCAGAACACTTTATTGGGCTCATGTGGAACCTGTACATAGATCAAGAAACAATTTTATTAACAGAACACGGGGACCCTGCCTGGTGTAAAAACAGGAAAGGTGTGCGTCAGAGTTATATCCTCTCACCATGCTTATTCATTATATTTGCTGAGCAAATCAGCAGAGACACAGAATTATACGGAGAAGCATGTGGCATCAGGGTTAGAGAAAGGCTTATTGACAACCTGTGATGCAGACGACCCAACCGTGTATGCTGACAGTGAGGAGGACTTGAAGCACTTGCTGATGGAGATCTAGGATGGCTGAAACCAGTATGGATTACAACTGAATATAAAGATTAGCCTTACAGCTGGAATAGTAGGATCACATCATGATAGATGGAGCAAAGCTTGAGAGGGTCGAGGGTTTTGTCTTGCTTGGGCCAACAGTCAATGGTAATGGAAGTAGCAGCCAGGAGATCACAGGGTGAGTTTCACTGGCTAGAACGTTGAAGAGGACTCTGGTTCACCTGACCGATGCCACAACATTTTCAATCATCTGAAACGCACGTGAAATTGTGATGGTTCATAAGGAAGGCCAACGAAGAACTGATGTATTTAAGTGACCGTATTGGTGGAGAATATTGAGACTTCGGTGGGCCTCTAGAAGAACATCCGAATCTATTTTGGAAAAAGTCCATTCAAAATGTTCCTTGGAATCCGCACTTCTCCATGCTTGGCCGAGCAAAAGGGCAGTGAACAGAGGAAAGCCTTCCATGAGAGGCAGCAGCGCCTTGGTTGCAGCAGCGGACTCCACCATCAATACAATCAAGAGAATGACGCAGACTGAGTGACATTTCGTGCTGTTGTACGCAGTGTCACCAGGCTCTAAAATGTACTCCATAGAACCTACAACACCGTTACAACACCATCACAACACTGGCAACTTGTGTGCGTCAGTTTTGCTCTCAAACCCATTATCTTCACATTTGCAAGATGGTTACCACAGATTTATAATTCACAGGCAGACGAAATGTTTGCCAGAAAAAAGAAACAATCTCTCTCTTTGTCTCCTCCCAAAGCATCAGGGAATCACAAAGGTCTCATGGATTAGTGTTGGATCTCACATTTCCCCCCGACCCCGAGATATAAAATAATATTGCTCATTCAAAGAATTGTACAAAGATGAGTGGGCCTCCAGAAAGCTGAGATAGGAAAAGATGGAATAAATTTGGAGAGGTGAGCCAAGGTCACATAATGCCTTGTCTTATAGACATTTCAATGTATTCTTAATTCAAAGAAGGAGAAGTGTTACAGGGTGAATTAGAAGGAACCATGAATAGAATCAGGGAGACCAGTTTGAAAGTTGTTATGTAGAGAAAAAAATGAACAGGCAGTGCAGATGGATTTGTAGTGGATCAACTATAAAAGTAATCAATGTTACACAAATAACAGGAGTAGATGACTGCAGGGAGAAAGATGGCCGCTTTAGGAAAGACTTTGAGGTCTCTAGAATGAGCCTTTGGGGAATGGAGCGGTCATTTCTTGAGATAGTTAACACTAAAGAAACTAAAGGAATGCTCTGGGTTTTGTTTTGTTTGTTTTTTTCAAAATGGTGAAAGGAATGTTGAAGATCAAGGGACTGCTTTTGAAAATGCTGTGCTTGACTATGCAAGTAGATATTCCAAGTAGGGCTGCCTGAGTCCGCATTGACTTGGTGGCAATGAATAAGCTATTGATACAGGTCTGGAGTTCCAAAGCGAAGTGCAGGTTTAGAAAACAAATGTGTGGCTTTTACATATGTGTGTGTATGTGTGTGTGTATGTGTGTGTGTATGTGTGTGTGTGTGTATGTGTGTGTGTGTGTATGTGTGTGTGTATGTGTGTGTATGTGTGTGTGTATGTGTGTGTGTATGTGTGTGTATATGTGTGTGTGTGTGTGTATGTGTGTGTGTGTATGTGTGTGTATATGTGTGTGTGTGTGTGTGTGTGTGTATAGTATTTGAGCTCATAGGAGAGGAAAACACATACAGGAAGCTTCTGGCGAGTAAGATGGAGAGGACCCAGGGCAGTGGCCTATGGGACACCAGTTATCAGGTGTTGGTACAAATGGTGAAAATGAGCAGAGAAACAGGGAGAACATCGAGTTTATTATGTCACAGAAGCCAAAAAAGTATATAGGTATGTTTAAAATTTTTTTTTAATGAAGGAATAGGTCAACTATACAAAAGAAAGGAAGCGATGGGAACGAGGAAGCATGAAAAAGAAAGGAGAGAGAAACAAGGAAGGTGAAATGGACTTATAGATAATATGAGCTGTTGCATTTAAACCCGGTAGTCATATGACTTGAGGGGGATTTGCATTGGTAGAAGGAAAAAATTTCTCCTGCAATGTCTTGGGACTGGTTTCTCTTCTGCCCAGTTTGGCATTACCTGAAGCAGTAAAAAAATTTAGAGACTGATCATTAAAGTACGTTGAAAGCCCTTTTGTGCTAGTCTGTCTGCTTGCCTTTTATCTGATCTCTGCACCCTGTTCTTTTGCGTTGGAACATGCACTAGGTGTAAATGTCCATTATTACCACAAATAATGAACTGCATGACTCACGAACCGGTGTCTTCAAAGTCCAACTTCCAGATGAAGAACATCCATCATCTGAACGTCTAGCATTATGTGGACAATGGTCAACCCCAAGGAATGAGCAGCTAATGATAGGATTTTAGGTCACAGACACCAAGTAGGGAGGATATTTTAAATCAGGATATGAGATCATCTTACATAAACAACTGCCTATACAAGTACTGTTTCGGGCTTAAATAAATGGATGAAATAGAGCCGGAACAACTTTTCTTTCTGATTATTCTCTTTGAATTTCAAGGGATATTTAAAACATATAAGTGATAATGAAACTGTGATACATTCATGTGGAATAAAATTGGTAGCTTTAGCTTTGTCACTCGTTGGATGTGATTGGTGAAGTGCTCTACTTTTTGTTTCCTCTTTTTCTACTTTCTCCCCGTAAGAACAGATCAAGTTTCAGACATTTTATTCCATATCCAGGAAGAGGAGAAGCTATACAGGTTGGTCCATGATGCCAAAGGGGAAGAGCTATTTCTGTACCTAAGGTTGGAATGCAGTAGATGTGGTTTCCCTTTGGAAGCTAAGAACAAAGGACATCTTAGACATTAAGATTACGGGCTCTGGTGTCAGGGCAAACCAGGTTCCCATCACAGCATTAATAACTGAGCTGACTTGGATAGTTACTTAACCACATTAAGCCTCATGGTCATTTCTATTTTGTTGATGATAAAACTGAAGACTCAAAATATTAATACATTTCCCAAGAAAACACTTTCAGTAAATGATGGAATGGATACTTAAAATCATATGGGAAGAATTACAGGGCAATTTTATAAACTTATGACCAAAGTTACTTAACTTCACTACCACCATAATCTGTTGGCTGAGGAGACACAAAGTCCTAACAAGAGAGGATTTTAAATGTCCATTTGTAAACAGAACATATTGGACAGGATTTGTTGTATTGTCCATCTCTGCAAACTGCCACACGATTGTCATTCACTCCCCCTAAAATATTCTCTTCTTTTTGGGTTGTTATTCATGTTGCTGGCTCTTTAATGCCATTCCAGTCTTTGCTCCAGTGTTACTGCTTTTAATAAATTGATCTAAAATATACCTTTTTTATATCCCAGCTTCCTTAATCCCTGTTTAATTAATATGTCATGGATCCAACCTGCTTAGCTGTGTATCCCTTTATGTATCTCTATATTTGTCTGGCTGTCTGCCTTCTGTCTCTCTCTATCATCTCTATAAACTGCCCGTCTTGTTTTTCTGCTTCAGTAGAAGTACACTTCCCGGTGCAAGAGAGCTCGTCTTCTTTACTACATCGTGTTCTTGAACAGAGAGTAATGCCTGGCACAGACAAGGCAGATGCTCACTAAATATGTATTGCAAAAATAAATGTTTAAATTAGTCACATGATATCCACAAGGATATCAGGGCATTATGTTTCAGAGCTAGAGATTTAGAAACTAGCAGTGAGATCACCGAGAACTCAGGAAAGGGAAGCAAACCCTTCTGGCTTTGGAGTTTTCCTTGAGCCAACTCTGATTCTCAAAAATACCCAAAGCAAAGTATTCTGGGGATGTTAACCAGCCTTCCCAAGGTATGCAGAACCTAAGAAACATGTCACGATGCATCACTCTGTTGCCTAAACGTGTCAATTCAATGTTCATGTAACCTAGTCTTCACTTAACCTGTACATTGCATTGCAGCAATCACCCCTTCTCAGAAATGCTTTTCTCCTTTGATTTGTTCTAGTTCACGATTCTAGATGGTGAAACCAGAGCTGAAAAATTTTGCTTGACAGAGCATAGCAAGAATTTTGGTTACTTATAAATGATCTTCAAAATGTTCTTGATAAATTTTTGTTTGTATTATCACATTAAAGCTAAGCAGCCCGTGAAAAGAAGACATGCTACTCTCTCAGATAGCAGAATTATCTCCTATCTTTAATAACCATGTGAAGATTTCCTTCTTAGTCATTGCCATAAATTTAAATCTAACCGATAACTCCTAAATTATCTACTTCCAACTCAGACGTCTGAAAGGCAAGATTTATATATCCAATTAGTTACTGGGCATTTTCACTTTGATGACTCACTAGCATCTCCAATCCAACAGATCCAAAATTTATTTTATCTTTGACCCTGAACATCTTCTCCTCATTCTATATTCTCTGTCTTAATGAATAGATCTGCCACAACAGACACCGTTTTTTCCACAAAGCGAGTCAAACCTAACCCTCTTGCTCTCTTGTTTGAATGGATTCCTTCTAATGTTTTAATCATGTATTATTATGTTAACTTCCCAAATCAGGATGAGTGTTCATTTGCTAAAATCAATACAGGTGAGTGAGCTTTCTATTTTAAATATAACACGTGGCTTTAACATCATGAACTGTTTGGGCTTAACAGAAGATTGATCTTACTGAATAACATTGACCCCCAAGGAGGGCTATGGTCACTATACTAAAATAAAAGGCATCATTCTTCGAATGCTTTACAATTTTATTACTAATAAGTCCTTTGTGTCTGCCACTTCATCCAGTTACCTCAGTGGCAAAGGTAAACCTGAATGTTACCTTATTCAGATGGAAATGTTCCATTGCACTCAGCTACCAGAGTCAAGTGTCCCGGAGAGTGACTGAAAATGGTCTCTTCAGTTTTGTTCAGGTGACAGTTCTCGTCTTATTATGTGAGGTATTTAGTTTATTGTGCCAACCTGGCCAATAAACACATGTTGGGTTAGTTGAAGGGTGGAGGGATAAATAGCTTGGTGAGCCTCGCCTTTCTACTTCTCAGGTCTCTTGCTTTGTGATGGTCGCACCAGGGTGCAACTGCCTTGGCAATTCCCTGCTTCAGCTTGGAAGACTCACTTCCTGCAAGACATCCCTGAGGAGAAGCCACATGGACCTACCCTGATGCTGCCCTGGGTGCTAGAGTAGTTGTGTGGAGACCTCTGCCAGCGCTGAGATGCTTACACACTCACTGACTGGGCTTTCCTCCTGCAGTCGGCGTCATTGCATCTGTTTTGTGAGCTGGAGGAAGACTTTGTGGATTGGTGTCAGACATATGAGTTAATGGGTTCATGTTGGACTTGTGGGCTTGAGCAGCACTGGGTTGGGATGTTTTCTGATACACACTTAACCTTTATATAAAACTCTCTTATACACGAGTTTCTGTGGATTTGTTTCTCCAAAGTCCCCAGACTAACACAGCGTGTAATATAGAACGTTGTGTGTGAATAGCGTCTTCTCAGAAATGGCTTGGCTCTACCAGATGTGGCTCCTTTGACTGCCCTGTTGAATTAAGCTTTTCAGGGTTCTCAAAATCTTGTCTACCTCGCCCTGACGCTTAGGCCTTTAATACGAGCTGGAGAAAACTAACAACAACCCTTCAGACACTTGCCAGTAAATTTGGGGAAAACTCGATGAGCTTTTAATCCAATTTTTCCGTGAGTTGTTGGAAGCCCTCTCGTATCACTCTGAACTTGCGGCTCTCTATTAATTGGCAAAAGGTTGGCTGGGAGAAATCATACATAGGAGAAGCCATGGCATTTTTGCAACTCATCCCACAACAAAACCGGATGCCATCAAGCTGATCCTGATGCAAAGCAGCCCTGTAGGACAGATTAGAACTGCCCCACAGCAGTTTCTGAAGTTTAAAGTCTTTATGGAACAGACTGCCTAGCCTTGTCTTTCTCTCTCTGGCAGAGCGGCAGACTGCTTCAAACCACAGACCTTTGGATTAACAACCTCTTGCTTAACCACTATGCCGCTGGGTTCCTTCTAGTTCCTCATGGTTTCTAAAACCTATACTTATATTGCAGTTCCTGGGTAGTGGAAGCGCTTAAGCACTGACTCTTATCAGACGGGTTAGCAGCTTGAATCCACCAACATTTGTTGAGGAAAACGGATCAGATAGTTTGTCCCCAAGATCTCATCTCAGAAAATACTGTGGGGATGTCTACTCTCACACACGTATAGGATCGTCACTTGAGAGCACCTCATAACATCTACTAACTAGGAGAGCTTGGTTAGATTACAACAGACTATGAAAGAAAGGAGCATGCAGCATATAACTCACTTTAACTCGATTGCCCTTTGAGCGATATTTTCATCCTAAATAGGGAGACACTCTAAAAAAAGGTTTTCCTTGGTTTCGATCTAAGGATGCTCATGATGACACTCACTGCTCACTCTGTCAGGCCAAGAAATTTCTAGGCTTCTTTTCTCCCTTGCTAAGGGAGCATGTTTTTATAGAGTCCAAATCACAAGTAGGTTTCTTTTCAACGTAACGGAAAAGCTAGTCCAGAGAACCAATGCTAGCACATACAAACCATGACCTCTTCTAACCCAAGACCAGAAGAACTGGATGATACCATGTTATCACTACTGACCCTTCTGACCAGGAGGAACACAATAGCAAGTCCAGATTAGGAAGGAGAAAAACACAGAGTAAATACAAATTCCTTAAAAAGACCAGACTAGATGTATCAAGAGTAGAAGAAGACCCAAGATTAGTTAGTGCCGACAGTGGCCTTTGAACTGAAAGGGGAAACCATTCCCAGAAGTCACTTTGAAGCCAAACAATAGGTTGGATTATGAAATGAGCAACATCTCTTGTGTATATTGGGTCCATTCAACAATGACCTATATGAGACCAAAAGGTCATCATTTACCTGAAAGCTAAGGTGAGAGGGAGGGGAAGGAACCTAAATCTACGGATACAGAGCAAAAGGCCTGGAAAGGAGATGCTTCCACATGGAGCAAACAGGAGCCTGGGCCGTGGAACGATTTGCACTCCATGTGTTCAACCAAACTTGGTCCACGGTCTCAATTTTTACCCAAAGAACAATACATTTTGTTTTTTAAGTTTGTTTTTAATGTCCTCCATCCTGGAATCATTGGCTTTGGTGATCTTTAGAGCTAGTCTAAGGTAGTTTACATTGACACAAGCTTCCTGTCACCCAGGAAGGGAGAAAAGACTACATCACAATTGTTTACTTGCTATCATCCATTCATTCAGGAAATTTATTTATTGAATCCTTCCCGTTTGCTTTTTTCCCTGGGATCTGTGATGTCTAGTGATTGCGTATTGAAATGCTAACCTCAAGGGCAGCAGTTCAAAACCAGGAGTCCCTCCACAGGAGTCTGATGAGGCCTTCCTATCCATCGGGGCATTTTGACCTTTTCCAATAAGGTGGCTATGTGTTGGAATCCACTCGATGGCAGTGTGTTTTGATTCTATATGCTTATCAGGGTCATAGTGGCCTCGTGGGTTATGAGTTGGTTTGCTAACTGAAAGATCAGCTGTTCCAAACTACCAGCCACTCCTAAGGAGAAAGATTAGACTTTCTGCTCCTATAAAGATTTATAGAGACACTAACTGGATAGGATTGGTTTCTTAGGGGTGTGGCAAGGAGAGCAGGGGTGGGGGAGAAATGAGTACAAGAAAGAAAAAAATGTTCTGAAAGTGATGGTGGGTAATGATTATACAACTCTTCTGAATACGATTGAGTTATTGAATTGTAGAGATGGATTATGTGCCAATACTTTCTCACTGCCTTGGAGTCAACCTTGTCTCACCGTGTGACCCCTGTTGGTTTCTGAGACTCTTTACAAGCCTCGTCTTTCTCCGGCAGAGCTGCTGGTGGTTTTGAATTGACAACCATGCGGATGGCAGCCCATCCCTTAACCACTCCACCAATAAAACTGTTTTAAGAAGAAAAGAAAAGGTTTACCACCTGAGAAACGCACGGGGCGGGGGGGGGGGAGGGCAGTTCTCCTCGGTCCTATAGGGTCATTATGAGTCAGAATCAACTCGATGGCAGTGGGCATAGAGCTTTGGGTTATGTTATGCTTGTTTCAGAAACCCTATAGAGGGCTGCCGTGGGTCAGAATCAACTGTGCAGCCATAGGGTTTTCATTGTTATCTCCTTGTCCTGGAAGGCTGGTGAGGCCGTGGGTATTAGGCTATTGAAAGGTTGGTAATTTGAATCCATGAGTTGCTTTCCGGGGAAAGATGCAGCAGTCCGCTTCTGTAAGGACTGCAGTCTTGGAAAGCTATGAAGCAGCTCTCCTCTGGCTTGTGGGGTCCCCAAGACTGGGTTCAGCTCAATGGCAATGGGGGTGTGGTTGGTGGTCCTTGGGTCTGTATTGTGCTTGCCACTCTTCAAATCACTGATGCCCTAGAGGCATGACCCCAACATGCATGCCCTCTTAGGGGTTATGCCAATGAAGTGTCCAATTCCCCCGACTTTCTTTCTCGTCTTATGAGACTCTTGGAGATACATTGTACCATCTTAGTACTAGGAAGACTATCCCCAGATCAACTTGTTTCCTGGGTGCATAAAATAAATCATTAGCTCACAGGAAATGTAGAGTCAAATTTGCCAACCTTTACCCAGTAATTACCAGGGCATAGGATCCTGTTTGTCCTCTGTCTCATGTCAAGTTCCACTTGTTCGGTCCTGACCTTCTTTTCCCTTTGACTTACCTTTAGTGGCACTAACAATTTCTTATGCTGCTATGCTGTTTATCTCTTTATCAGACTATCATTTTTTTTTCACAGCACCTCTGAGAATAAAACCTAAAAAGTATGTAAATGGACAAAAAGACCTCCTTACCCACCATATCCTGCTTGTCTTTCTGATGCACCCACTAGAAGCAAATTTTGAAAAAGCCACTTCTGTCCTATCTATCATAAACTTGCTAACTCCCCAAGATAAGCCCTTCGTGGTGTCCCTGCTGAGCTATTCAGCTTGGCTGCACTACTGCGGCCCCAGCCCAAGCTCCCACTTTGCTCACTCATTTGTGTATTCCCTCCAGTGTGTCACTCTCTCAGGCTCAGCCTTGGCATTTGCTGATTCCTTTGGTTTAAAAGCCCATCCCCATCCACACCCTCTCACCTGGATTGCTCTCGTTCACCTGGTGTCTTCTTCTCTGGGAAGCCTTACCTGCTGCCTCAGGCAGGGCTCAGGGCCCCTCCTTTGGTTGCCACAGCACTCTCTGTTTATGTCTGGGCTGCACTCATCTTACTGTAATGTGCCATTTGAGCTCTGTTTGGAGCAGGGGTTAAAACAATCAACTGCTGACTGAAAGGTCAACTGAAAGCATCACCTGCTCCACAGGAGAAAGATGTGGCCCTGGCTTCTGGTGAAGATTTGCAGTCTTGGAAACTCTACGGGACAGTACCCCTTTGTCCCACAAAGTCACTATGAGTCAGAGTCAACCATGAGTCTGGGTTAGGGGGTTTCTTGTGTCCCTGGACGGGGACCTTCTTCTAGGGAGTTCCACCTGTGTGACCCTAGGACTCAGCATTGACAGTGTTCAGAGCTAGTTGGCTTAATGTGTCAGGGGGAGAGAGAAGGATTGGCAAATTTGCCTAAAAATCTGATTTACGCCTTCAGGTGATTCCTGGTTCCCTGTAGGTTTAAAATCCCTGGTTCAGATTTGCTTACAAATTTTTAGGTAAAAGCTGTGCATGAACTTTCTCTAGGGATCTCTTAGGTTTCCTTCATTCAGAAGCTGATTGAAAGAACAGTAAGACTCCAAAGAGAAGTCGGTCACTTCCTTGTAAGTTTGGTCTGACCTTTCCTTCGACTATGATCACGTTGACTTATCTTAAGCCTAGCGCACAGCTGATGCTCGATGAATATTGGTTATATAAATGAAGCCCACTAAATGATTGCCATTGAGTCAATTCTGACTCACTGTGAGTCAGTCTGGTATTCTCTCTTCTTTGACTATGACCCCAAGGGCAGCAGAATGAGATTGAGCTCCAGGAGCTTTCTTGGTCATCATATTGACAGTTCTTTCTTCCATGAAACTGCCGAGTGGGCTTCCACGGACAACTGTTTAGTTAGTAAGACAAAAACAACACTCGCAGAGGCCCTACATAGGGTTTCTGAGACTTTAAATCTTTACAGAAGCGGACCTCAGCTTTCTCTTCTTTACCCAACTAGAGACATTATTGATTAAATAACCAAAGGTCAAATGAAAGACTGGAGGCAGAATTTTTGTTACATTTTTGTTAGTTGACACCATGTCTAAAATTTAGATAGTTGCCATTATGTCTGTTCTGACTCACTGTGTCCCTATGTGTACAAAGTAGAACCGCTTCACAGGGTTTGTAAGACCATGTGACCTTCAGGAAGTAGTTTACCAGAACTGTCTTCTAGGTTGCCCCTGAGAAGGTTTGATAGCTCGTCTTCTAAAAATTATTTTATTGCAGACTCTTACAACTCTTACAGCAGTCTTATAACAGACAATATCCATTGTCAAGCACATTTGTACATATATTGCTATCATCCTTTTCAAAACATTTGCTTTCTACTTGAGCCCTTGGTATCAGCTCCTCATTTTTCCCTCCCCCCCTCCCCCCTCCCAGTTTGATAGCTGGTCTTCTCTTAAGAAGAAACAATTGTTTTCTGATGCTGGGTAATTTTTCCTCTATTTGGACACTAGCATTCATGAGTGACACTTTGGGGTTTACAATTAAGGGTAATGATCTATTACTGAGTGGCCTTACATTAAAATAAATAAAATAATAAGCGTTATTACATTTGTCAGTACAGTACTCAAAACCCAAACTCACTGCCATCACATCAATCATGACTCATAGCTAGCCCCTGTGGGTTTACATGATGGGGAAGTAGAAAGCCCCGTCTTTCTCCCAAGGAGCTGCTGGTGGTTTTGAACTGCCAACCATGTGGATCACAGCCCAACTCATAATCACCACAGACAGCACCAGGACTCAGACACCATTTATTTGAATTTATTTATTTGAGGGGGTGGGCTTGGAAAATAGGAAGGATAAATCTGAAATCAGACAGACAAATGGACAGTAAGGGATATTTACTGAACCCACTTTCCTCGTCTTTACTTAGGACAGAACCTCTGAACTCAACACATCATTATTTCCTTCTCGTGATTTATCTGACCCTTCTTCTAAATAGTTACTAAGAAGTTCTCACCAGGTACACTGGGAATACAAGGAGTAAAAAAAGAGCAAAATAATGATTTCTTCATGGAACTTATAGTTTAGGGAGAAAGCTAGTTAGTTAATGCAGTAAGAATGGTGCACTTTGTGGTGAATGCAATTTTAGGAGAAGTTCTCAGGAGTGTAGGAGCATATGGGAAATATTAACTTACTTAACCAAAATGCTTTTCGTCCTGAAGTGGGCACTACAAAGCTTTGTATCCAGGTAGTAGTGGTTTGTACAGGGGGGTCCTTGAAAAAATTTTTGTGCCTTTATAGAGAGTTTCCACTGTACAAACAATAAATCTCATGACTGACTTGTACTGATATCCCTTCAAGGTTTACAAGCTCTGTTTAGACTCAGTCATTGTTTCTTGATTAAAATTCCTCATGGAATTCATGAGGCTGGATTGAATACATCAAAACATATACTGTCAGGAAGCTCTAACCCCTATATTTCCCTTTTCAGAGGCGAGGATAAAGGCAGGTTTATGTGCAAGTTTGGAATTCTTTTTGAAACGATGTATTCTATAATGTTCCCTGAAAAACAGCCTGACCAAAACTTGAATAGTGCTCTAAACATTTACCAAAGCAACTCAGAATATTAAAAGTATGTGGTCACTTTTTAGAATTGAAAACCCCAACATGATCCAAAAGATTCTTGGAAACGAAGAGCTTGATAAAACTGGTATTGGTTTAGGACTTTTCATGAATCAGCTCTGGGTGTGTAAAAACAGGTTTATCAAGATTCTGAAACTTGATTATTTTGTTCTTTGTTGAAAACCTACTCGATCTGTGACAAAGTGATACGCTACCTCAATAGAGTAAGCTTACGTTTTTGCTTTGGTTACCTAACTTTATAAATCTTATCAACAGCTATTATGTGTCTTCCTACAAACTAGAAGATGAAGTGCACTGGGACACATAGGCATTTGGTCTTCTCATTAGGACTATGTCTATTTAATTGTCAAAGGAATCGACTAATTTGCAAATCTAATTCCATTGTTATTAATAAATAAATAAGAACTAAGCCAAGAAAGATAAAGTCATTTATTTAGTATTGTTTTACAGGAAGAATGACAATGGACTGGTTTTTATATTTACTTTTAAAATGATGGACTTCTGGAGTAGAAATAAAATTCAGATGCCTGGGTTCAATACAAGCCACCATGAAAAGGAGAATTTGTTCCTGACCTACGGCTGGTGGACTACTGTACATGAAGATATAATACTTCATAAACCCAAGCCAACATACAGCCTGTGAGTTCATTTGATTCCCAGTGATTATATAAGACAGAAGAGAACTACTGCCTAGGATTTTTTTAAGGCTATAAATCGTCAAGGAAGCAGACTGCCTTATCTTTCTCCTTTGGTGTGGTTGGTGAGCTTGAACCATTGGCCTTTCAGTTGACAATTGAAATATGAGGATGTGGATGGCACCAAGACATTATAGAACATGCTTTTAAATGCCTATATAAAACACAAAGTGAAAGCTAGTTATTGAAACCAAGGGAGACACAGTAAATTCCAATTGAATGGAATGGCCAAATAGTATTGGTTGAGTCAGAGTAAGAGTATCTGTGATTTAAAAAGTACGTTGTTGAGAAGAGAGCATTTTGAGGTGACCAGTGCTAAATACTGGGCTGCTCCTCTACAATTCAGTATGCTAGAGTAATTAAAGATTAAGAGTAATCAGCTAACCTGAATCAGAGGCCTTTTTATTGAGTTCTTTCCTTTTTTCTGTTTTTAGAGTGAGGCCAAACCAATAGTAGGACATTGAGGGTGATTCCAGACTACAGAGACTAATATTCCTTTCCAGGGAATAAAAAACAATGGTTTACTTCAAGGCCTTGAAAACGCAATGGGACAGTTTTACTCTGTTTAACAAGGTAGTTATGAGCCAGAATTGACTTAACATCAGTGGGTTCGGTTTGGATTTTGTTTACTTAGAGGCCAGCGACTTGGTAAAATATTGATGTAGCTACTTCAAATCCTTTTTGGAAAGACATGGGTCATTAACTGAATACAGATTCATTTATACATGAAAACATATTTTGCAGCATTGATGCTCAAAACGCATTTTAATCTTATAAAACCTTAATGTTGTTAACATTTACAAAGCTAATGCTATTTTCTGAGCTCTGTACTGTATGTTTTGCATTATTTTATTAATCCTTTCAATAATGCTATGAAGACACATTTTCTTCCTTAATTCTCAAAATATGCCTGTGAGATGAGACTACTGTCATCCTTATTTAAAAGACGGAGACACCGATCATTAGAAGAGTCCCATAACTACTCAAACACATAAATCAAGGATTTGGGCTCCATCAACATTGACTCCAAAGCCCATATTGAAACCACGGAGCTCATTTCAAACAGGGATGAACTTGATGAACATGCTTCATGCCCTTTATGCAGTTTTAATATTCTGAAGTAAATGGGTTATCTATCAAAACCAACAAATTGCTTCTGACTCCTCGTGACCCTGTAGGACAGAGTAGAACTGCCCTTGGGGTTTTCTGAGACTCATTCTCCACGGGAGGAGCAAGCCTCATTTGTCCCCTGCAAAGTGCCTGGGGGTCTCACACTGCTGACCTTATACATTGTCCCAAACCCAAATCCATGTGGATGCTGTGCAGCTACTTAAAAAGTACCTACGTCTTGTATCAATATTTCAAGGTAACTCGTTTTCATTGAACATAATCAAGTAATCAGAGATTAAAATAGGTAATGGAAACCAAATACACCAAATGGAAGTGCTGGCTTGTCAATTTCAATGGTTTGCTAGTCTATCATTTGAAAGGTCGCCCATTTCTTACAGGAAATGTAACAGTATTCCTCCACTTCTTCCCAAACTGTCCTCAGGCTTTGGCATCTCTGGGTCTAGTTTAGTGCTTGAGTGTTCAAGCCTAGGAGTCAGATGAAAGTGTTCTCCATGGCTTGCTATCCTCTCTGGGCAACCACAGGAAAACTTTTTTCACTTTTAGGAGACTCAGTTTCTTTTTCTGTGGAATGGGGATAATAAAATCTGCTTCAAAGTGTTGGCCAGGACTTAAATGGAAAGGTGTCTAGAAAGTACTTTGTACCATAATTGGCACAGAAGTAATACTCAATAAGTGGTAGTGATTATTAGTCATTCTAAGCAAACCAGCATTCTTCCTAAGGGTAAAGAACGGTGAAAAGGGAACAATGAAGTCAGAGTGGATTTCCTGTTCCTTGCCTTTTAAGCTTTTCATCAAAGCCAACACAATGCGGCAGAGTCTCTGAGAACAAGCCCAAGATTGAAGCCTCCTTCGCTGATTAATGCAGTGCTTTGACCAGGAGCAAATAACCCGAAGAAGTCTAAATTCATGCCTGGCTTCACCTGGACCAAAGTGGTCAAGATCAGCACATACTCGGCCGAGCTGAAGACTTCAGGGGGTTGGTACATCATGGAAGATAGCCCCAAATAATTTAGAGACAAACTTCCTTTGAGAACTAGGTTAAGTCTTGGCATTATGAAGACACCGGCGGCATATAAGCTTGTCTAACAATTGAGCTTACTCATTCAGGGATTATGCTTGCATCCACTCAACAGTTTCCCTTTCTATGTCTTGGAAAACACAAGCCTAGCAACAGAATAATAAATAATAAACTGCCTTCCCCTCTTTGCCTCGGTTCAAGCACAGGCGACCAGGAATGAGGGCCGTGAGGGGAGAAGGTTTGCCATGTGCTTACCAGCTAGACTATCATACGTTCCTGCAATACCTTGAAGATTTTTAATCGCATTCGTGTATGTCATCTCACTTTATTTTCACAAAGCGCAGGAAACTGAGGTCCCAAGAAGTTACATGATGTTTTAGGACTTATGCACCATGCTAAGTGAAAAAGCCCCCATTCGAAGCCCAACTCGAACTGAGCTTCAGCATATTTTCTACTCTGCCACAGTGTCTGCGTAGCGGCATTGCATACTTGCAGTTCTGCATAGCTCACAAGCTCTTCTAGTTGTACAGTCTTACTGGATTGTCATAGAATTTTGGATTCAGATGAGTCTTGTACCCAGTTTGAAGGCTAGGGAAAAAGCTCAGATGATAAGGATGGATGGGTGTGTGAATGGGATTTTGTGACCTTAAAACGCCTGTCTCTTATTGATTTATTCATTGCTTCATCCCAAACATATTGAGCATCTCTTAAATATTATTGTCTATACATCTTGTGAATAGACTAGAGAATAAAGCTCTCTGTCCCTATGGAGACCAAATTCTAGTGGAAGAGATAATAAACAAATGAATCAATATGAATAAAGTTTAATGTCAGTTAAAGAGAAGTGGTATGAGGAAAGATTAAGACAGGTAAGTGATAGGAGTAAGAAAGGTGCTATTTTAGATAAAATGGATAGTCAGCGCCTTTCAAAGGTAAGATATTTTAATAAAGACCTGAATGGATATGTTGACCCATGGGGATGAGTCAAGCCTTTCCAGGAAAGGAAATATTAAAGCCAAATTCTCTTCAGGTAGGTGTGCTGGCGAAATCACCAGATAACCAGGTGGGCGAAGGTTGATGCAGGAGTCCTCAAACTATAGGCCATGGGCAACCTGTGGCCAGCCGAGGACATTTATCTGGCCCGCCGGGTATTTTTGCCCCATTTGTTTTTTACTTCAAAATAAGATATGTGCAGTGTGCATAGGAATTTGTTCATAGTTTTTTTTTTTTAAACTGTATAGTCTGGCCATCCAATGGTCTGAGGGACAGTGAACTGGCCCCTGTTTACCAAGTTTGAGGACCCCTGGTTGAGGGAGATGTACTGAGATGAGTTTGGAGTAATAGGGACAACACTGGATCAATAGAGCTTTGTTCCTACTCTATCCTTTGTACCATTGGTGTCACATGACGTTTTCCAAAGACGTCACTGGGTTGGAAAAAATAACTGAAGCTTGATGGTCCTTGGCCCTAACAAGTTTTCTTTCATCACCAATTTATCTCTATTCTTATCCTTGATACAATTCTTCCAAGTCACTTCCTTTCTAACCTTCTCCCTTGACATAACCTAGGGCTAGCAGAGCCTGGGCTACATTACCATGAATATGTTTATCTCATGTGCACAGACAGTTCATGCCTCTTGTATTCATCTCTGTAGTTACCAGGCCTGAGAAAATAGCTTTGAAGAGCAAATGACTAAACAGGCTCTTTCTGGGAAATGTATTGCTTTTGGTCAATGAAACATTTCAGTTGATATTTCATAATTCGTGGAGCCTTGTTTTTCATCAATGACTTCAGAGCAGCTTTGACTTCATCCTTCAGGTTTTCATGATACAATTGGTCCCTGAAATGTTTAAACAGCAAGCAATTCTTTTTGATACAGTGACTCTGTATATTCCTTCCATTTCCTTGATGCTTTCTCAAAAGTTTGCCTGTAGGATCCTTCAATATTTCAATTCAAGACTTGACTTCATCTTTAGTCGTGCGTTCTTCCTTCCTTGTTTTCTAGTTCTAGGTCATTGTACATTTCATTATAAGACACTTCATTTTCTTGAGAATAAATTAGCAAGAAAGATAACTGGCCAAGGACTGGAAGAAATCTGTATATTTCATTCCAGAGAGAGGCGATGGAGCAGAGTATGGACACTATAGAACAATATTGTATCACAGTCCAAAGAAATAATGCTGAAGGTAATTTTAAAAACGATTTCAGGAGCACATTGGCAGATGGATGCTGGGAGTTCTTACTGGATTTAGAAAAGAATATGAAACAAGCATTATTATTGCTAACATCTGATGGATTCTGCCTGAAAGCAGAGAATACCAGACGGTTGTTTACTTGTGCTTTGTTGAATATACAAAGCACTTGAGTGTGTGGATTGTAACAGTGTGAGTAACACAGTAAAGAATGGGATTCTAGAGTATTTGCTTGTCCTCATGTGGAACTTGTACAAACAAACAGAATAAAGAGACAGTGGGTGCTTCAAACTCAAAAGATGAGTGTCAAAGTTGCATCCTTACATCATAGTTATTCAATGTATATAATGAGCAAATAAGCCAAGAACCTGGGATAGATGATGCACTTGACATTAGGACTGGGGCAAGACTCATTAAAAATTACAACACGCAGAGGACACAGCCTTGTGTGGTGCCAGTAAAGACGACTTGAAGCACTTGCTGATGAAGCTAAAAGACTATAGGCTTCACAATAGATTCTACTTCAGTGGAAAAGAAACAAAAAACCTCACTACTAAACCCATCAGCAATATCATGATATACGGAGACAATAATGACATTGTCGAGGATATCATTGTACTTGGATTCATGATCAATGCCCATTGGGAGGGGAAGGTGGTGGGAGAAAGGGGGAACTGATCACAATGACCTACATAGAACCCCCTCCCAGGGGGACTGATAACAGAAAAGTGGGCGAAGGGAGACAACGGTCAGTGTGAGACATGAGAAAATAGTAATAATTTACAAATTATCAAGGGTTCATGAGGGAGGGAGGGAGGCAAGGGGAGTGAGAGGAAATAAAAAAAGAAGAGGAGCCGATACCAAGGACTCAAATAGAAAGAAAATGTTTTGAGAATGACGAGGGCAACAAATGTACAAATGTGCTTGACACAAAGGATGGATGGATGGATTGTGATAAGAGCTGTATGAGCCCCAATAAAATGATTTTTTAAAAAAATCAAACAATGCGTTGGACTGAAAAAATCAGTTACAAATGGCAGTTTTCAAGTGTTAAAAAACAAAGATATCACTTAGGAGGCTAATTTGCACCTGCTCCAAACCACTGTATTTTTATTTGCTTCAGATGACACCTAACAACACCAATGTGGACTTGAATTGGTTAATCCTGACTTTCTTTTATTCTAAATGAATAACTTGAGACAAAGTTGAATCTCAAATATAAAGTCCCTTATCAGTGCCGCAGCAAAAGTGTTGCAGCCACACCACCCATTTGGATTGATTCGTTGGAAATTCAGATTTTCATGAAACATTTAGTAACTTCAAGTTGATTATTTTGTCAATGTGTAGAAACCAGGAGGAAATCTTAGAGTTAGTTTTAACAGGAGACCCTCCATTCATTTAGTAAATTTTGAATTAACCTGTGACCCATTTCTTTTGTTTCAGCTTTTTATTGTCTCCCACATTTGTTTGGAAAGGGGGCAGTGGGCCAGGCCTTCTCTGTCAGCGAGCTGTGGTGACACCCGGGGACTAATGAGGAGCGATGCGAACAGTATGAAAGAAACCTCCTAGGTTTTTTGCAATGTAACCAATTAGCTTCTAATCTCGCTTTTAAAAAACTTAAAGCCAACTATCAATCCAGCTGGGTAACACACACACACACACACATGTACAAACAAAGACACACAAACACACATACAAACAAGCAAAGCAAAACGATACCAGATGCTGGTATGACAATGAAAATGTCTCCAAACCATTTAAACCACTTGTGTGTGATGAACAACGTGAAGATTTTAATTTCAGCTGACATGTTTTCTTAGTCTATATTACTTTCAAAGCTTCCCTTGAATACAGGAATTGCTGGTCCATTTGAAACTTCAGCAGGACCATATATAGTGCTTTACATTTGAAAACGATTTACTTAGCGGATACTCAAATTCTTAAATCTAAAGCGCCTATACAGTCTGATTTTCTCTCTTTAAAGAGCAGTAAGCAAAAAGTGATACTTCTAGGTGATGCTTTCAGTGCTGATATGAGTGGTTCTGAAAGGGAGCCATCAGCTCTCTGATGCCTTCACCAGAGTGGGCGGGGACTAGGATGAGGGGTGTGAAGGGTAGATTCAGGGCTTCAGTTTCCTTCCTTCAGCCTTTCTGACTGACTGACTCAGCATGGCACTTTCCTAAATAGTCTGCTCTGGTATGTAACCACAGCTTACAGCTTCTAGTGCCTCTTCACTTGTCTCTATAAGAATATCAATATCGATTGAGTATATATGAAAGAAGGTTAGACAAATCAGATTAGCCCCCCTTTTTAAATTGAGTTCTTTAGAGAAGATAAAATCTATGGTACGTGTGTATGTGTGTGAGTGTGTGTGAAATCTACAACTGTAGACGTGGGGAAGTCGGCTTCTAGGCACTTTCCAAGTCTGTGGGTCAGGTGTTCTACCGGAGGCTTCCCCTGACTTGCACGGCTGTAGGGCCCACGAACCTGAGATTTTCCAGAAGACCACAAGCTTGTGAGTGAATAGGTGAATGAATCTAAGGGTGACAGATCACTTGACAACTACCAGAATATGCAGGAAGTAGGGCAAATTGTTAGCTTACGGTCAAAGAATTGGAACTCAATGAGCCAAATGCAGATCCAGACCCAGCAAAAAGCAAGAAAGCTTTTCCACGGTGATCACTAATATTGGAAGGAGTGCTTTCCTCAGGAAACCCCCTGCCGACATTTGCTTTCATTTGATTGCATCAGGTCTGTGACTTAGGCATTGCATCACCACTTAATCTTATACCTGATGGGCTGCTCAAAGCAGATCTCATTCTACAGACAATGGCATTGTGTTAGATCACAACATGGGTGGTTACTGGGGATAATCTGTCAAACCACTAAGAATCCTGGCAGAAAACCTAACCATCTTACCCTCTTTCTCTTCTCTTTTCCACAATCACTACATTTTCTCTTAAAAAAATCTTGCTGGCTGTGTACTTTAGGGGTATCAGTCTCTCAGAACCTAAATATGATCTTTAAAAGAGCTAATCTGTTTTATTAAAAGTGAAACTGGAATGCCACGTCTTAACAGAATCATGAAGTTGTTTATCAAGGCCCTCTGGTCAGTTGCAAATAATTTCTTGAAACGCAAAGAGCTACTTGGTTTTGGTTTTCAGAGCTCTTTCATGTGCCAAACTTGATTTGGTTTCACAGGATCTCAGCCAAGCAGGTGCAAGAGGCATCCTCTTCCATTTTAAACAGGAGGCAACAGTCTCAGAAAATTTAACTAACATTTACTGTTTCATTTCCTCCAACTGAAAAGACTAGCACTTCTTTCTTCACTTCAAATCTGCTTCCCTCCTCTTACGTACATTTGGATGAAACTAAGTGATCCTGTCATCTGACTGGTGGCTCAATCCACCCAGAAGCACCTAGGAAGACAGGTCTGCATACTCCTGGCAGGCTGCAGCCTTAACCTTCCTTGAAACAGTTCTGCCGAACAAACAAGGTGTCACCATGGATCAGAATATACTTAATGACAACCAACAACGGTAGCAGCAAATTTGGTGGTTATCAATCAAAGAAATGGGCAGTGGGAAAGGGAGATAGCTGATTCCAGAATAGTCGCCATAGCCAAAGTTTATCTAGCATTTACTACTTTCTGATCAGGTTCCATTTACCTTACTTGGATCTTATACTTGCTGTGTGATCATAAAGATCCTTAACTAACAGGAAGTCTGCCAAGCACTTAATAATCATATTAAATATTAGATACTCCATGTGGTACAATTACTGACTTTGAATATATTTGGAAAGATGAAATTGCAAAACTTCGTGGAACATTTGATAACCCTTAGGGTTTTTTTCTGTAAGTATGAAATGGCACTGTTTCAGTAGATTCCCTAAATATGACTATTTCACTTATATTATTGGACACATATAAAACTTTGACATGTGAATTTTCTAATTACAAATAATACATTTCAGCTCCAATTCTGGTTGTTTAAATCTCATTTATTAATGGCAAACACAGAATTCCATTAAGGCAGCGAAGAGACTAAAAGTTCCTGATTATTTCTTATATTGAAATATAAGAAATTTTTCTCTCATTTTTGCAGTCAAATAGAAATGAGACATCAGTATCTAGGATACATCATAAAGGAGAAAAATTAAATTACGCAAAGATGAGTAAAGATTGAGAGGAAAGGATATGTCTATTCTAAAAGAGAAGCTGAAGGAATGAGTATCATGGTGGACAAGGATGGTTAGCTTGAATACCAGAATACTTCCTTCTCTCCTGGCTGAGAGCTTGAGAACGCCCCCCAGCTTCACTTGTAGCTGGATGTAGTCAGGTGCCCAAGGGGATTCAGAAGGAATTTTAGCAGAAGCGACAGGTGCTACTGTGCTCTGTCTCACTCCTGAAGACTGTAATATGACGATCATGGAGACCCTGGAAACCATGTGTTGAAGATTACAGTATGGCTTAGCCTCCTTCCTTGAATGGCTACATGGAGCATAGACACTGCGGATTTAAAACCTCTGCTCAGGTGTGCTTTGAAAGAATGAAAGGAAGGCAGGAAGAACATTCTTTGTTACCTTACTGAATTATTGGTTATAATCGCTCAGCCAAGTCTAAGCCACCTCCTCGTGCTAATAGTTCAAAGCAATCCAGCATTAAAAGAATACACTGTTTTTGCACAGTAAGGAGACTCTTCATAATAAAACAAGGGAAACTATTGGGCCTCAAAATCATTTAGACACTTCGAAGAAAAAGAAAACTAACGACAAAGAATCTAAATGAAAGCATACTGTGTGGTGATGATACTTATGTTCCATAATTTATTTTTCTGTATACTAGATCTCATGGAAATAAGTCAAAGTGCTTACACTAAGATCCTTAAAATTTTCAATAATTGCAAAATACCAAAACTCTCAGATCTCACTAAAGTCATGGTTAGATTCTAAATGCCAGGCCATTAGTTAAAAATTGGGCATGATGCTATAGGATTACAAAATAAAGGATGACTATAATTACATAACTGTCAAATTATATTGTTATGTAACCGTTCATCTATGTCACAGCCAAGTTGACACAAATGTAAACCATCACAGTCAGCATTACTTTTGCCTCACATCCAGGTGTCCATCACTGTTGGATGTACATTATTAATATGAAAAATGGCCTGATAGTAGATTTTTTTACTATTGTAAATGTGAAATGTAACACATGGTAAGGATTTCAATTTGTTTAGACCCACAATTGATGCCCATGTATTTGGAAGAAGTACAACCAGTATGCTCCTAGAGTTCAAGTGTCTTTGGACACTTCATCAGGAGATACTGGAAAAGGACATCATGCTTGGTTACGTGAAGGGGCAGTGACAAAAAGGAATGCCTTCGAGGAGGTGGATTGGCACAGTGCCTGCAACAATGGTCTCAAACATAAAAACAAATGTGAAGATAATGTAGGACTGGGGAGAGGTTTGAACTTTCGTACATAGGGTCACTATGAGTTGGAATCAACTCAATGGCACCAATGAAAACAACAACATAAATAAATAATGTAGTAGACCACATCTTGATTTCTTAACTTCCTTTTGAACTGGATTAGGAAACGTCAATATGACTGATATAAAATTACAATATCTGGTCCCCGTTTCCTGATACCATTCAGCAAGGTGTTTGCCTCGGAAGCCCTCTTGGGCAGTTATATACATTGTTCTATAGGAAGCAACTCAAAGACTTTTTTTAACGTAGAAGCTCAGAGGCTGTTAATAGAATTGTTGATGTCGAAGGAAATTCCAGTGTGTACTTGCTCAGGAAGAAGTGAAGTGATCTATAGAAAAATGTCCTTATTTTAAAATATATATGTGATGCCAGCAAGAGAATATTGCTAGAAATACAGACTTTAGCATTCTTTTCTTGAGGCTCTAAAATGATATGATGAACTTGTGATTGGACAATAAAGGAACGGTGATGCTTTAAATGCAGGAACCAAGAACTTTGATGGAATGAAGAGGCTTCAAAAAGTATGTGGAAATACAGAATGAAAAAAATAATGAATTTTTTTCCACAAACCTTATAAAGCCCACTAGGATGTTCAATTATATGGATTGACACAGGGATTACAATAGGTTCAAACATAGGAACAATCGTCAACATGGCACGAGATCGGACAGTATTTCATTCTGCTGTGCATAGCATCACTTTGAGTTGGTATTGACTCAGGGACACCCAACACCAACAGTCTCTTGATGTATTCGATGGGATAGACAACTTAAAAGGGGTTAACTTGAATACATCGTGGAGAAATTTCCAAGCAAGATCTTACAGGGTCCGAAAAGAAAGAAAAGATGAAAATGGATATCAGAAGAGAACATGGAGTTACTTTACCAAAAAGAACTGTTGTCATGCCACCATTTCAGGATAGTGTATAAGCAAGAACAAATGGTACTAAAGGAATAAGTTCAACTACACTGAAAGCATTAGCCAAGAACAAAGCTCCAGGAATTGATGGGATACCAATTGATGTGCTTCAACAAGTTGAAGAAGCACTGGAAGCACTCACTCATCTATGCCAGGAAATTTGGAAGACAGATACTTGGCCAACCGACTAGAATAAATTCCAAAGGAAGGTGACCCAACAGAGTGTTCAAACTATAGAACAAAATCATTGATATTACATGCAACTAAAATGTTGCTGAATATCATTCAGCAACAGGTGGAGAGCAGTGCATTTACAGGGAGCCAAATTCAGAAGAGGATAGGGACTAAGGAATATAATTGCTGATGTCAGATGGATCTTAGCTAAAAGCAGAGAACACCAGAAAGATGCTTACTTTCCTTTTTATTGTCTATGCCAAGGCATTCAACTGAATGGATCATAAAAAAATCAATGAGTAGCCTTGAGAAGAATGGAAATTCTAGAACACTTCATTGTGCACAGGGGAAACATGTATATGGATCAAGAGGTGGCTGTGTAAATAGAGCAAGGGAATATTGCATGGCTTAAAATCAGGAAAGGTGTGCAACAGGGTTGTATCCTCTCACCGTATTTATTTAATCTGTCTGCTGAGCAAATCATCAGAGAAGCTGGATTATGTGACAAAGATTGTGGCATCACTATTGGAGGAGGCTCATTCACAATCTGTGAAGTGCAGACGACACCGCTTTGCTTGATGTCAGTGAGGGAGACGTGAAGCAGTTAGTTACTGAAGAAGATCCAGGGTTGCAGCATTCACCGTGGGGGTCCAACTCAAGGTAAAGAGGACCAAAGTCCTCACAACTGGACCAAGAGGCAACTTCATGATAAAAGGAGAAAGGGTTGAAGGTGTCAAGAATTTTGTCTTCTTTGAAGCCACAATCAATGCTCACAGAAGCAACACTCAAGAGATCAAAAGAAAAGTTGCATTTGGTAAATCCAAGATGTTACTTTGCTAATTCATACCTGTCATGTTGCTGCTGTTATGAATCATAATGTAAATATCTGATAGGAAAGATGTATTTTCATTGTCACAAATTGAATATAATTAAAGCACAGAGATTAATCACAAACAATATTTAATTATATATTGTGAAATATTTATTTCAAATGACAAATAAATAACATTTTGTCTTGAAACATGGTGTAGCATGGGTAAGAGTCTTCACGCGGGGTATTCATATGTGGGCGTATCTGCATGTGGGCAGACCTGCCTGGAGATGGATAGAGGAATGAATGGTGCCTTGGTTCTGAAAACCATTGGAAATATGTGTTTTGAGATGGTCTTAGGCGACCCCTGTGAAAGGGTCATTCAAGCCCCAGAGAGGTCATGACCTACAGCCTGAGAACTGCTGCTCTAGAGTGTGAAGTTGCCATGGCCAAAGGCCAAGAGGATGGGCGTCACATAAAGCTAAGGGTTTCAGGGAGCTGCCAAGTTCAAGGGAGGGAGATTAAGTTGGCCAAGGCCCAGAAGTCAAGGAGCCTTCACCCAGGATTCAGAAGCCAAGGTCAGCACCTATATTGTAGCCATTGTCTACATTGTCTCAAGAACCTTGAGAGTTAATGTAGTTTGTCTTGCAGGTTTTGGACTGTCATGGTGCCTGTTATCCCTTTTCTCCCTTTAATTTCTCCCATTTACTTATTTTTGTTTGAACAGAGTTCATTTTATTTTATTTTAACTTACTAACAGTTTATTAGGAGGTCTTACAGATATTATTATAATCCATAGTTCCATTAGGTCAAGCATAATTATACAATTGCTGCCATCATCATTTTCAATACATTTGCTTCTTGAATTCTTTGATATCAGCTCCCCTATATCCCTCCCAACCCCCATGGGCCTTTAATATATGATATGTTATTATTATTTCCATATCTTACACCATCCAATGTATCCATTTACCGACAATTCTGTTGTTTTTCCCCTTGAATGAGGTTAAACATTCATCATAGCTATTAGTTTTCCCCTCCTCCCCCTTCCTGTGTCCTCAGGGGATCATTACTCCCATTACTATTTCTAAGGGGTTTATCTATCTTGGATTTCATTCATCAAAAGATCTTGATTGTACAAGTGTACATACACAGGTCTAACAAGATTAGTGAAGCAAAACTAAGGCCATAATAGTGGGGAAATAAAATCTTAAAGAACCAAAGGATAGTTATGTGTTTCATCAGTGTTATACTGCACCCTGGATCTATCATCCCTTCTGTGTGGCCCTTTTATACAAAACTGTTCAATTATCTTGCAGGTATGTTTTGGGCCTCCACTTTTTCCATGCTTCTTCACATCACTTTGATTGCTTGATTTTGAATTTCATATCCCTGTTCCTGTTGACACCCCATGATCACACAGGCTGGTGTGCATCTTCCATGTGGGTTTTGTTGCTTCCCTGCTAGATAGCCACTTGTTTAATTTCAAGCCTTTAAACCCCAGGTGCTATATCTTTTAAGAATCAGGAACCATACGCTTTCTTCACCCCATTTGCTTATGTACACATTTTGTCTCCATTGTGTTCGGGAGGTGAGTATCATGCCTTGGCACAATCTTAGAACAAATCATTCTTGTACCGAGGTAATATTTACATAGAGGCCCCAAATCCATCTGCTTCTTCTTTACACACACACACACACACACACACACACACACACACACACACACACATCAACAAATACAGCTCTCTCCTCTATTTCTTTTTTCTTTCCTCCTGCCCCACTCCCATATTCACCTATCATTCCCCTCTCAGAAATTCCTCTCAGATACATTACAATTGTTCAAACTACACCAGGAATGCTACTCCTCCCTTGTTGGGAGATTTTAGGGTCCTTGCTATTCCCTTGTCCCTGGCTCACCTTCTGACGCTTCCAATCTCCCACATCCCCACATTGGTATCATTGCTGTGTCCTTGGGATTGCTTATCCTGCCTATCTTATAAAGATAGACATCAAACAGAAAGGAAAAAACCTGAAAAGCAAAACATATACATAGGTCCAGGTCTAATTGCTGACCTTCATGAATATACCACAACCAATTCAGATGAGGTGCCAAGCATTGACCCCCTGGGTCAGAAACCTATTTTCAGGATTCCCCAGAGACTTCATGGCTTTACTCCCACTGGTGACCTGTTGTACTTCCCTCTAGGTTTGCCCGCCTGTGAGGTGCTCAGGCCAGTCACACTCCTTGCATTGCCTCTGCAGTGCTGTCCTCTGTAGTACTGTGATCTAAGGAGGGGGTGTCGTGACTCCAGCTCAGCCTGGCACTGCAGTCCTCTCTGTGCACTCTCTGCTCTGAGAGGGAATGCTGCCCTCGAGGCTTGGCGCACCAGGGTGAGGTCTACTCACTCTGTTGTTTCTCCCATTTCTAATGGAACTGTCTCCCCGTGCCTCTCCCAACACTGTACTTTTCAACCAGATCACCTGTATTCCAGATTGAACCAGCTAACAGATGAAGAGGACTGGCTCCAGGATGGAGTTTTCCTAAAGTCTTACCTAAATGTGACTTTAAATGATTCAGAAGATGAGCAATCAGTTTGGGGTTATTAACGACTTTTGGAGTAATGTGCTGGGTTGAAAATGTTTTTTTTTTATGTGGCAAGGCCTTGGATATGAAGTTGGGGGAAATATTTGGAATATTATGGATTACATTGGGTCCCCTCCCCCCACCATGTTCAAAAATGTGTGCTATAAATGCCAACCCTACCCATACCTGTGGCAATAATTCTATTTGGGAATGGGTGTTCTTTGTTATACTAATGAGGAACATTAATACAGAAATATAAATGTAGGTACATATGTTTATGAGCATGAATACAGGAGCCCATGTGTATGTACATCTATCTATAGGCATGTTTATACAGATATATATGTATATCGATGTATAGTTACATATATGATAAATATATGGAAGACACAATTATGGGACTTATTGTTATAAGGTGCCATTGACTTGGTTCTGACTCACAGTGACCCCATGAACAACAGAATGAAACACTGCCCAGTCCTGGACCAATCACAATTGTTTTGTTTTTATGCTTAAACCTATTGTTGGAGCCACTGTGTGAATACATTTGTCCGGGTTCTCCCTTATTTTTAACCGACCTGCTACTTTACCAAGCATGATGTCCTTCTGCAAGGACTTGTCTCTCCTGACAGCATGTCCAAAGTTCACGAGACAAAGTCTCACTATCCTTGCCTCTAAGGAGCATTCCGGTTGTACTCCTTACAAAACAGATTTGTCTGTTCCTTTGGCAGTTCATGGTACTTTCAATATTCTTTGTCAGTGCCCATAATTCACATGCACCAATTTTTATGTGGTCTTCCATATTCAAAGTCAAACTTTCAGATGCAAATGAGGCAATTAATTTATAAATTATCAAGGGTTCATGAGGGGTGGGGAGTGGGCAGGGAGGGGAAAATATGAGGACCTGATGCCAGGGCTTAAGTGGAGAGCAAATGTTTTGAGAATGATGAGGGCAATCAATGTACAAATGCACTTAACACAATTGATGTATGTGTGGACTGTGAAAAGAGTTGTATGAGCCCCTAACTAAAAAAGAAAAGAAAAAAGAAAATACCATTAGTCTTCACAGTAACCTCTTGGCTATTCAGCACTGTAAAGAGGTCTCCTGCAGAAGACTGGCCCAATTCAATACAGCATTTCACCTTCTGAATGCTGCTTTCATGAACACTGTTTGTGGATCCAAGTAAGGCAAAGGCTAGAATGCTTCAAACTACTCTATTTATCTTTACGTTACCTACTATTCCAGCTGTAAGGATTTGGTCCTCTTTATAATTGAGGTGCAGTTCCATACTGAAGGCTGCAACCCTGGATCTTCACCAGCAAGTGGTTTCAGCCCTTGCTTTCAGCGAGCAAGGTTGTGTCATCAATATTTGGCAAGTGGTTCATAAGTCTTCTAAAAGATGTCACATCCTTTTTCATAGAACCCTGCTTCTCTGATGATTTGCTCAGCATACAGATCGAATAAGTATGGTGAGAGGCTACAATCGTGTTGCATACCTTTCCTGATTTTAATCCATACAGTGGTCTCTTGTTCTGTTCACATAACTCCATCTTGATCATTCATGCACAGCTTCCACGTAAGCATAATGTAGTGCTCTGGGATTCCATTTCTTCTCAAGTGTCTTTATGGTTAGTTATGGTGCACAGAGCCTTAGTGAAGTCAATAAAACATAAGAAACCATCTTTCTGATATTCTGCTTTCAGTAAAGGTCCATCTGCCATCAGCAAGAATAGCCCTTGTTTCACATTTTCACCGGAATCTGGCCTGAACCGCTGACAGGTCATTGTCAATGTACTGCTGCAGGCATTGTTGGGTGATCTAAAGCAAAATTTTACTTGCAGGTCATATTTATTATATAGTTTCATAATTTGAGAATTCTTTTGAGTCACCTTTCTTTGGAATTAGTATGAAAATGAATCGTTTCCAGTCAATTGGCCAAGTAACTGTCTTTCAAAATTTCTGGCATGGATGAGTGGGTGGTTTCAATGCTTCATCAGCTTGGTGAAGCATTTCAATTGGTATTCCATCAATTTCTCGAGGTTTTTATTTTTTTGGCTAAGTGCTCCTTCAGTGTAGGTTGAACATCTTCCTTCCTTCCTGGAGCTGTTTAGACACTATGACGCACCATGTGAGCTTGGTTTTCCTGTTATTGGACATGAAGGCTGAGAGCCATATTGTTAGGGGGCAACTCAGTTCATCAGCAAAATAGAGTTCGTAACGTGCAACACAGCTCAATGCGATGAGCTACAACTGCAGTCTGAGACTCTTGAGAGTTGCTATCTAAGACACAATGGTTGATTTCTATTTACTTGGGACAAAGTGAAAGAATGAATTAAAAACAAGTCACAGAAGACAGTAGTACGCAGGGCTTGTAGTCCACATGCACCACAGTCCGCAGACTGGAAGAACCACCTGGTTTCTGGCGGTAACAAAATATTCTTCCAATCAGTTGACACCAATCATCAGCTCTTGATAGAACAAGTAAAAAAAAAATATGGAACAGACTTAAATTTTAAAAATGTCAAAAATGCAGGGATAATTGAGAGTAAAAGTGCCCCAGAGATATTATTTACACCTTAAATGGAAATTATTACTGTGGTCCCTTTTACCTTAGTAACTGACTGATTTATAAAAACACATATGACCTATGAGTAATGAATTCCTTGAAAAATCATTTGCCTAAGATGAAATAATCCAAAAGTACTCCAAAGCAGAGATGAGAAGGTAAAGGTTCAGGGAAGCTATAGTACAGGAGATAGTACAGTCAGAGTGAAATGCGTGAATGAAGGAAATCATTGAGGAATAATTTGTGTAAACAATTGTTCTATCAGAACCTAATTTTATATATAAACTTTTACCTTAAAATGCAATAAAATATTTTTGTAAAGGCCATGTTAAGAATGAACTATGGTACCCTCTACAATGGATTCAAACATGTATGGTCTTAAGAAAAAAGAGAGCAAAAGAAGTTGAAAGAACAAACCAAAATGCAGACTTTCTTTGGGAGTTATTATAATGTCAGAGAAAACATGTTTGGGATATTTCTAAATATAGTATCAAAAACACCCCCCCAATTCACTGGAGGGAAGCAAAATCCCAGCATAGAGATACAGGTACCAAAACACAAAATTTGACAACTTGGCAACCGAAGCCATGGAAGCGGTTGATAGGAAATATACACAATCGACACTTTCCTGCCAGTCATGACAGTGACATAATAAGTCATATGCCTTTAATAGCAGAGCAGATTCCCACTGGATGCATCCTCCCTTGTTAGAAAATGATGAAAGCTAAACATGCCTGCCTCCTGTGAACACACATGAGACACAACCCTAGAAAAACACATGTGCGTAGAGATAAGGAATCAAATTCCATAAAGCACACACACACATCTGCATCAAGTTCAGAAAGCGTTACCACCTGTGTGGTAGCCCGTTGAAGTAGTTCATTTCCCAGTCTTTGCCTGGGTCCACAGAAATTGATGGAGAAGAAGGGAAGGATGGGCTTTTCTGCACAGAATATTGGGGGAGTGGGTGAATCCAGATCGGATGGAAAAAGTCAGTGTGAAGACAGGAAGATTTAGTAAAGGATTTAAAAACAACGATACCACTATAAAGAGAAACTTCTTCAGGAAATTCCAAAAGCAGTGCATTATTAAATAGAGTAGTAATTGTGAAATCCTCAACAGGATTGACCTTTGCTTCTTTGACAGCTGCTAGTTTGGGATGCATCGGAAGAGAAGAACATGATGTAGGAGAAACTGTATTCACGTATTGATTTCAGCTCTAGCTTTATTGAACCAATGCAACATTGACAGCTGATATAATCTGTTTATGATTAAAATAATATGAAGTCCAAACAAACAAACAAATGGATTTACCCAAGGTAATACAACCCATAAAGTTCTAGAAGAACAGACTGAAAATTCACTTCTAGTCTAGGAATCTGTCCTCTTTACCTTATCTGGATCTCCTGGGCCGATCTCCAATGCTTGATCAAGAGATTTAACAATATTTGTATTTTTCTGACTGCTCTTGATCTCGGCTATCTCTAATAAGAATAAGAAAAAAGAATAATTACTACTGTAAGTTGTTGAGCATATACCATAAAATCAGACAGTCATAAAATCACCTCAGCTAGATATAGCATTTTATGGTAACCTTGTTTTTCGGATGGGAAATCTATAGCTCAGACTATTACATAATTTATACAATGTCACCTAGGAAATGGCAGAACTGGGATTCAGGTCCAAGTTTATCTGAATCCAAAGTCCATATTCTTTCTGCTTTGCCTCTTAATCTTTTCCTAGTGTCTGAGGCATATTAAGAAGTCCAAAGCAGAGCTAATCATTGAAAGCTTGGTTAATCCTTTCAGAATCTGTTGTCTATCCTTTTCATCACTGTCAAAAAACGGATGCTTCTGATCAAGATTATTATAGCTCCTGTTTCTGAAATGACCATCCTAAGAAGCCATAGTCTCAGATCCCGAGAATACATGGACAGATTTATTGAAAATGGGGATAGGACAAGATCCATCAAGAAAATAGTCAACGAGAGAAAAGATTCCAAGAAAGAGCATTTTATGATCCGGCAGAAAGCTCTGCAACCTGGCATGGTGCTTCCCGAGCTGACATGAATGATGCCCGCCCTGCAGATGGTGCTAAAAAACACTCCTATGTCTATAGAAGATCAAAACACCAAGACTGAATGTAATCCAGATGCTTGGCACTGTATAGACACCACCTATGTCATATCTTCCATTTTCTGTTGGGAGGCGGCAGAGGAAGGGTGTGATTACACGCAGTTGTTGAAGGAATAATATTTCCAGGCAAGCTTGCATTGCGGCTCTAGCCGCTTCTTTTTCCTTTCCTTCTTTTTCTCCTCCTCCCTCCTCTGTTTAAATTCCTCAAATGCACCAGACCTCATGAGTGTCAGGCAGACACACTCTGTTAGGAGCTGGAGGAAGATTTGCACATTTCCTCTCTGACATGTGGACAAGCAGACGCTCAATCGCAGGGTTCTGACTGCTCACTGCCTTTCTTTGTCTTTATTCACACAGAAACTCTTGCCAATTTCCCACTGAAAATGCCACTGCAGAGCCTGAGAAGTTTTTGGAAAGTCTCTCATGGTTTTCAATCTCCTCGTGCAATGAGAAAACTTAAACAGTTTTATTAAAAAAGAAGAAGAAGAAGAAGGCAGGGTTCCTTGTTGGTACAAGCCTCAGGAAAGCACTTAGAGATAATGGGTGAAGTGTAACTGAATCAGAAACATACTGATTTGGCAGTAATCTCATTCACAAAATGTTAGAGTGGTTGTAGGTGATGCCAAGTTAAACAGGATGATGGACTCCACACAATACATGTGTGCGACACTAATGGGTCTTCAGTTCAAGCCCACCCACTTCCAGGTGTTGGGAAGTGGGGGCAGCTGTCCCGTTTCTGGAGAGGGAGAGGGACTTCCTGATCACATGGTCAGATATCCTAGGTCATGAAAAAGGGAGAGAGCATTTGCTTGCGGCTGAGTTTTATGATCCATGGGAAGCAACATTGACCCCTGCCCTGGATAGCTGAGATTCCCTTCTCAGGGTCTCTGATATATCTGTAATTCTTGAGGTGTTAGAGAGGAGGTGGAGCTTCTGGCAGTGGGTTGCAAGCTCTTTCATGGAGGGAATAATGACTATGACTTTCAGTGGAAAAATGTTGAGAGGACTATTTAAGAAATAGCCAGATAGTTCCAAGTTATTGCCATGCATGGTCCCCTCATCTAGTATGTTGCTCACACCAAGAGCAGAGATCATTCATATGGTGTGGCACCTGCCTTGATGGTGTCCAACCCCCACGCTGATGGTGCCCAGGCTTAGCAACGCAAGGGTAACCCAGTGGTGAAGGCAGTCACAGTTTCATGGTGGGAATATTAATCGAATGTCTTCTAGTGTTTCATTTCCCAGGGATCACCATTTGCAGAAAAAGCATCCTTTAAAAATGTGATTTCAATTTAGGCCCAAAGTTCGACTCAGAATAAAAGGGACAATAAATACAGCAATAAAACCAAGCCAAATCCGTGACTGTCGAGTGAATGCCTACTCGTTGGGATCTCAGAGGCTATCAAGCAGATCTCTTCCATGAGTTTTTTCTCTATGGAAACAGATATTCAGAACTTTCATGCATGGTGCTGCTAGGCGACCTTCAGTCCTCAACCTTCAATTGGACACAAAACGTTTTTTGCCACCCAGGGACCTAATGTAACATTAAACTAAAAATCCCCAACCCACTGTCATCGAGTCGATTACAACTCATGGTGACGTCATAGGGCAGAGGAGCACTGTCCCGCACGGTGTCTAAGGCTGTAAATCTTTAGGGCTGCTGATGGCGGCCTCTCTTCTGGAGCAGCTGGTAGGTTTGAACCACTAAACTTTGCTTAGCAGTATAATGCTTTATTCCTGGGCCCCAGGGTTTCTTCATCTAATAATAACTCCTACTAATTTGTTCATTCTGATTGAGTACCTAATATAGCAGTAAAAGCTACAAAAGCTGAAACCGGTGTAAGACAGAGACCTGCCAGAGAAGGAAAACATAAATATTTTCCATGTGAATGAGTGTTAGAAGTAGTAAGAAGTAAGACTGTCCCTTGTCAACGTGGAAAGCTTGGGAGACCTGGAAAAACCAGGTCTCCCTTTCAAGTTCCTGCTCTCCCAGGTTTCACTGAGATCCTCAATAGGATGTGCCAGGAATTCTTCTACCTATCTCCAGTATGTTGTATGTTAATTTATTTACTGTTCATAGAACCCAGACCTATTTAGAAGTGAGGCCACTGAGACTCAGGATGGTCATGTAACATGTCCAAGGTCACAGAGCTACAGCAAAGGTAAGTAACCAGTCCAGGAGATCTGTCACCTAAGTATGCCGCGTTTTCTGATTTAATCTACTATACAATGAAGATCACTATAAACTGGGATCAATTCAGCGAACATGAGTTTGAGTTATACAGCACTGAACTAGGTACAGATTCAGAACTAGGATGTGTGTATGAAGCAATAAGACCCAAATCATTTTTGGGGGGACTGGGAATTTCAATTCAATTTACAACCATCTTCTTCTAATTAGTCACCACTGGAAGAAACCCACTTAGAATATTGAAGTGTCACTCTTTAAAACATGTGTCACTACCCCCGGCATTGCCATCACAGCTGGCTTATAAATTGCACAAGGAAATCATGCTCATATTTTGGACTCTTACTTTATTTCTCACTAGAAACTGTCACACCCTTCTTAATCATGGAGCCATTCATAAGTGTATGTTCCAAATGACTCCTCGGCATTTTCAAAATTGAATGCTTTCATCAAAAGGGAAAGGGATGTCTTCATGGGGGATATTTCCAAGAACTGGCTGGGCCCTTTGCCCTTGGGACAAACCATCGGATATTCTCTGAGTGGTGGCAGCTTTCTTTCAGTGCAGGGTGGCTTCTTGGAAAATGAGGGCTCTCAGTGGAATATCTGAATTTAGGTTTCTATTCAAATGAATCATATGTATTTAGCTTATAAGTAAATGCCACCTAAAGATGTCCCTCAGGGACTTTATACCCTTACTAGGGAGGAACGCTTAGACATGAACAGGCCACTGGGAATAATCCTTGGAATATGAAACAGTAGGGAGATGGAAGAGCCAACATATGCACATGAGCAAAAAGTTCCATGAGGAATCCTACTGGTGCCAGGGAAGAGAGGAAGCTACCAGCAAGTCAGGAAGGGCTTTGTGGAAGAGGCTCTTGAACCAGTGTTGAATTGAAGATTCAATTGGAGTGTCACTTTGAGAATCATGCTAAAAACTGTTAACATGGCAGGTAACCCCCCACTGCCATCCAGTTGATTCCAACTCACAGAGACCCTGTACAGGGTTTCTGAGGTTGTGTGTCTTTATAGGAGCAGATGGCTACTGCCCATCTTCTAGTGGTGGCTAGAGGGTTTGAGCCACTGACTTTGCAGTTAGCAGTCCAATGCTTATGTGACTTTTAGGGTTGATACAAAAATGAGATGATTGTTTTTACTTGCTGTGGAGTCCTTCCTGACTCATGATTATTCAATAAGCAGAGTATAAATGCACCAGAAGACTTTCAAAGCTGTGAGCTTCTGCCTGGATTTGAATTGCTCACTTTGTGCCCAGTGGCTGGGAACTTCACCTTAACTACCCAATGATTCCTAATGTTTGATGGCTAATCTTATCCCTGGCCCTTCTGTGTTTAGAAAGAGGGAGAAGTAGGGGTGAATTTTTTTTTCACTGTCTTAAGAAGTGGACTTTAATAGAAGTAGCAACAATAGTCTTCGGGAGCAAAGTGGGAGAGTTCATTTGTTCTGTATTGAAGAGGGCTTGGAATTGGAAAGAGTATTTTTGAGTGAAGGGAGGCGTCCATGGAAGAACAGGATAGAAAATCAAGATGGAAAGAGAACGGGGCTAGATCCTGAAGGGTTTTATATTTTCATACTTCCAGATTGTTGTTTATTGTTAGGTAGGGGTGAATTTTAACACCTGTAACTAAGCAGTCTGAGAACTGGCATATATTTCTCTTCATTGAAATAGAAAAGGGAGAAAAGAAAGGAAAAGAGAAAAAGTCAAATAAGCCCAAGGTAGAGAAAGAACAAAATAGTTAGAAAGAAAGAAAAAGATTAAGTGATTTTGTACTTGCTGTTTAGAATGTGTGGGAGTCCCGGGGGTGTAGTGGATAATTCCCAGCTGCTCCTCTAAAGACGAGGCGGCTGTCTTAGGCTAGACTGTTTCAGTCTCTGAACCTCCCAAGGTCAGTTCTATTCTTTGGGTTGCTTTGAGTAAGAATCAACTCAATGCCAGTGATTATTTAGAATGTGCGCTACACAGAGTTTTCCAAGTGCTCTTCACAGACTCATCTATATGTCAGAATTGGTTTGATGGCAATGACTTTGGGTTCCCTTAAAAGGTGTGGCGCTTTGCCCCAGAGGGACCTTTAAATTCCAATGCTGAGAATAGTTTCATGTGTCAGGATGCAAATGACTGTTTCCCTCTACAGATGTGGTAAAACTTTAGTGTTCAGACCCTAAAATTTAAACAACCTATGGAGAAAGGTCAACAGTTGGAGAAATAGTTTATAATGCAATAGTCATGAACCAGGGATTGAATGGCAATGATCAAATTGCTCACATGAATGTAAAAATATCCTGGAGCTGATGTTGGTGAAGCCCTCCGAAGGACTGACCAAGTTTAAGGACCTTTAAGATGTTCGTTGTTTATTAAGGATGCCTTTCCCACAATAACCAGAGTTGTTTATTTAATATCATTGTGCTTTTGTATTGATGTTTTCCCATCTTTCTTTGCTGCTGTCCTTCACTTCTTTATGTTTCTACCCTCTCCTTTCTTCCTTTAATCTCTTGCATTCTTTCTCGTGCTCTTACTTTCTTGTCTCCCTCTCTAGCCTCCCCTCCCTTTCTCCCTGCTCTGATTTCCAGCTCAAGTTACATCCACCTCATATATAATAAAATATCTCAATTAGGATATGGAATGTAACTAATGCACTGACATTCAAACATATTTAATCTTAGTAGCGCTTTGTTGGTTGGGACATGCTGAAAGACGTTGCAGGATTTGTAAATAACCACTCAATATGATGGGTTGCCATGAGGTGACCACAAATGGGGCGGATGAAAGAACTGTTTAAAGAAACACTGTGTCAGTCTGGCATCCTTGTACGAGCTGGCACACAGGAGTGTGTGCACCAACTAAGATATTCTGAAAAGTCAGATGTTCCACATCCCCAAACAGAGAGGATATTAAGTAAGTTTACCATGGTTGCACTGATAACTCAAAAACTGGTCATTAAGTTCCTGATTCACATAGGACTGGCATTGAGGTGTGGCGAAGGCTGCAAAAATGCACTAGTGATGCCCTTCCAGTTGCTTGTAAGACAGCAGGATGAATACTGCATGACGTCATCCTTAACATGAGCCTAGTTAATATACAACCATTAAAATGCTAACTAGACTGACACAGGACTAGAGTGTGCTTGGGGACATTTGTAATGGGAGACACGATCCAACCATAGATGAAAAAGATTTGTGTTAGCTTTTTGCCAGGAATATATTATTTTTTCCTCTCAGATTCCATAGGCAATGCCAACAACCTCCCTCCAACTGTCACAGAAGCCAACGAAGAGCATGTGTGTAGAGTCTGAGGCAGGGACATGGGGGCGCGATTCCACGCCCGTGCTGGTCTTGACCCTAGCCCTTGACCCGCAGCCCCTGAGTCCCAGGAAAGGTTCAGATGATGTCAGTCAAAAGCAGCCCTCCTAGACTTCACACCAAATGGCATCCTTGAGGGAATAAAAGGTAGACTTAAGGAGAAGGAAGCAATTGAGGTCAGAACTTTACAAAGTGCCAGTGTTGCTTCAGGATGCCAATCCAGTGGCATTGTCAGCTACCATGTGTTTATTTACTTAGGCTACCTTTACAAGGAGAGAAAATCATCCTGAACGTGTGGGGAGAAATGCTTGGAGGTCCCAGGTATGTTCCTTTATCCCCTTCTTTTACTCCTCCTCCACTCAGCTCAGGCATTTGAAAGTTCAGCAAAGGTCAGGCATTGTCTCCTTCCTCATTATTCCTGGGCAGCTTTACTATTTGCTGGGAACAGAAATCAAGAGTGTGGGACTGATTGAGTACCTTGGCCCACATCACATGTCTCTCCTCCAGGGGGGCTATCTCATACTTTCCGATGGTGAACCTTGTCTGCAATCATGTCAAACTACTGTCATTTCCCTGTCAATCCTTGCTGCACATAAGAAGTCTAAGTTAAAAAATAGCACAGTATCCAAGGGCATCCTATGGAAGGCCAAACCAAACCAAATTAAATCTGTGGTTTCCAAGTCAAGTCTGACTCATAAGGATTCTCTCACTGCCACTGACTTGATTTTGACTCATAGTCATCCCGTAGGACAGGATAGAATTGACCCTGTGGGTTTCCAAGACTGTAGCTCTTTACGGGCGTAGAGAATCTCATCTTTCTCCAATGGAGCAGCTAGTGGTTCCAGACTGCTGACACTGTGGTGTGAAGCCTAATACAGAACCTACTATGTCCCCGAGGGCTTGGCTAATGGCTCTAGGGGGGCCCTAAATCAAGGTTGGGTTCATGGACATCTCTGGATGGGTAACTCAGCTTCACTCTCACAGAGACAGAATACTCAGGCCAGCACTGGAAACCTGTGTGCCTGACAGCAAGATTATCTCAAGGCGTGATTCTGGACGAGGGACAGTTGCTGACACCAGTGTTGAGGTTTCCAGAGAGGACAACTTTCCGAGATATCTAGATGTGACGCCTGCCATCTTTCTGCTTATTATTTTCATTGCAATTACTTAAGAAAGTTGGAGTGCTTAGCACAATGGAAACATTCCAGGTTTAATATTTGAGTAAGAGATGAAGAATATCTGTGGACAATATTGCAATTTAAAACAACAACAACCGGAAAAGTGCATATCCCAGTTTTCAGACTGCAAAATTAAGCAGATATTTGAAGTCGACAATAAAAAAATTCAGTTGTGAGATTGATGTATGAAGAGAAGGGAGAATTCTAACCAATGATTTCTAGCTAAAGATTTTACCAGAACCCAACTTCAATACAAAATCACAGTTCCCATGTTATGTAAAACCCAAACCAAATTTACTGCCCTTGAGTCAATGCCAACTCGGAGAGACCATGTGGCAGAGAGTAGAACTGCTCCTGTGAGTTTCTGAACCTGTCACTTTGTATGGGAGTAGAAAGCCCCAGTTTTTGTCCTGGCAGGAGCTAGTGGTTTCAAACTGCTCACCTTGTCGATCACAACCCAACACACAACCACTGTGTCACCAAGGCTTCCACCGGGTCTCCGTAGGACTCATTAAATATGCTGTATGTATTAACAGGCATGTTAAGGTGTTCAGATGGTGCAAAGTGTGAGCTCTTTGCTACTAACTGAAAGGTCGACAGTTTGAACCCCGTTGGATATTCCTCAGAAGAATGGCTGGTGATACATCTATCACAGCCTAGAAACCCGAGGGGTCAGTTCTGCTCTGTCACATGAGATCACATGAGATCCAGTTGATCACAAACCAATTTGACAGCACCTAACAACAGAAACATAGGTGTGCTCACCGACAGTACATGGAAATCACACATTACGTGCAGCGCACATTGAGCATAGCCTTGCACAGGGTCTCGCTCGATGGTTTCAGTTATGTTGTTTGTTCTTTTGTTCATATAAAACTGTTTGTTGTAAAAGTCCAGCCAACCAACAAATAAAAAGGTCTTTTCTCCTTGAAAGAGTCTGATTGGGTTCACCAGACAAATAATAGAGGGTTTCAAAAAGTTCATGGAAAATCCCATTATCTTCCATCTCATTTTTTTTGGATATTAAGGAACTTTTATTATTAACTATTTTGAAAGTTGACATTACAGCTATAATTTTTAATGTGTTTAGAATAAGCCCGTGCTTATGAAAAAAATCCTATTTCTATCTCCTTTTAAAAAAACATTTTATTAGGGGCTCATACAACTCTTATCACAATCCATACATATACGTACATCAATTGTATAAAGCACATCTGTACATTCCTTTCCCTAATCATTTTCAAAGCATTTGCTCTCCACTTAAGCCCTTTGCATCAGGTCCACTTTTTTTCCCCTCCCTCTCCGCTCCCCCTTCCCTCATGAGCCCTTGATAATTTATAGATTATTATTTTATCATATCTTGCCCTATCCGGCATCTCCCTTCACCCCCTTTCTGTTGTCTGTCCCCCAGGGAGGAGGTCACATGTAGATCCTTGTAATCAGTTCCCCGTTTCCAAACCACTCACCCTCTACTCTCCCAGTATCGCCCCTCACACCCCTGGTCCTGAAGGTATCATCCACCCTGGATTCCCTGTGCCTCCAGCTCCTACATGCACCAGTGTAAAATCTCTGCTCTATCCATGCTTGCAAGGTAGAATTCGGGTCATGGTAGTTGGGGGGAGGAAGCACCCAGGATCTGGGGGAAAGCTGTATTCTTCATCGGTGTTACATCACACCCTGACTGACTCATCTCCTCCCCTAGACCCCTCTGTGAAGGGGTCTCCAGTGGCCGACAAATGGGCTTTGGGTCTCCACTCTGCACTTCCCCCTTCATTCACTATGGTAAGATTTTTTTTTTTGGATGATGCCTTATCCCTGATCCCTTTGGCACCTCGTGATCGCACAGGCTGGTGTGCTTCTTTCATGTGGGCATTGTTGCTTCTGAGCAAGATGGCCGCTTGTTCACCTTCAAGCCTTTAAGACCCCAGACACTATCTCTTTTGATAGCTGGGCACCATCAGCTTTCTTCGTCACATTTGCTTATGCACCTGTTTGTCTTCGGCGATCGTATCATGGAGGTGTGCAGCCAATGATATGATTTTTTGTTCTTTGATGCCTGATAACCGATCCCTTCGGGACCACGTGATCACACAGGCTGGTGTGTTCTTCCGTGTGGGCTTTGTTGCTTCTGAGCTAGATTACTAACTCATTTTTTTTAATAAACCCTTTAAATCCCTTTCATTTCCCCCTACAGATGACTTTGCTTGGTAGATAGTGGATCTTTGGGAAAAGCGAGCTTGGTCAAAGCATGTATGTTATGGGAGACCAGAGGAGGTGGAAGGCCTGCAGAGGCTTTGAGGACATCCTTTAACTTAAATTGGAGGACTCGGAAATCTTCTTAAATATAGCGATTGCATTTGACCAGAGGCTTGTAAGATAGTTAGAATTTGATGCAAAAAGACTACTTCCCGGTGATACTACTGTGAGAACTTCAGTACTGGGTGGGAATTGTGAGGACACACATCAAGAAATTATCCAGGGTCCTAACCTTCACCAAATGTGAATCCAAGTACCTTATGATCCAGCAATGTATCTACTGGGTACATACCTTAAAGAAACGAAGAATACAAAATGAACCGGCATATGAACACATGTTTATTGCAGTAGTTTCCATAATAGCAAAAACATGGAAACAACCCAAAACCCCAATTACAGAGAACTGGATAAACAAACTTCGGCAGATGTATACAATGGAATATTATGCGTCAATAAAAACAAGGACAATGCTCTTAAAAACTGCAAGACATGGTCAAAACTAGAGAACATTGTGCTTGGTAAATTTATTCAATCTTACAACCCAATTATTATAAGCAAAAGCAAAGAGAGATATGGTTTATACACTAACAGACAAGACTTTGCTGACAACAAGGGGGCTAGGGATGGGGTGGGCACAGGGCCAGCGAAGGACAGGCTCTTGGGGAAGGCAGGAGCAAGGATGGAGACAGGAATGAAAGAGAAGGACACATAAGGACGGATTGATGGGCAGCGCTGCTGACTGCCCTTCTTGACACGGGCTGTGAAAACATGCACAAAACAGCTCTCTGGATTCCCTAGCTCTCAAAACTCAATATTGTTCTGAGAGACTAAAAAGGGGGAAAAGAAACACTGAAATGAACCTGGAGTCCTTAGTGACACACAAGTTCATTTCAAACAAACAAACAAACAACCTCCAATAATACCCCCCACACTGGGTAAAAGAAGTGTTGGGGATAAAATCACAAAGTTATATGCCTACAAGAAATCCAAAGGATCTTCATTTTCATGGGTGGGCCTTGAAGGTTTTTAGGTAGATGAGGAACAAAATTAATGTCCTTATTCATGAAAACATCTTGGGGGAAAAATACAATGTGTTTTTTAAGAACAAGCTTTCATAATTTCTCAAATAGCTGGAAATTCAAGTACAGCTTTTGTAGAGATGTAGTTTGAAAATGCCCCATTGGCAACATTATATAATAGTAAAAACTGAGCAGAAATCATCAATGTGTGGGTGAATATATATATACATATTAAAAATAATTTTTATTCAGTTGAATGCTACTATTTTACACATACGTGTACACATATACACCTAATGGCAAGAATTACATTGAAGCAGGTATTTATTTAACACAGTGTACCAGATGCTAGTCTAAAAGCTAGAGAGCAAAAATAAGAAAGACGTTGCCTTTCAGGCCCATACTGTACCAGGAAAAAGACACAGAGGCTATAAAGACGAAAATTAAAATCAACAGTAGAGGTATAAACAACACATTGTTTTTTAAAAAAAACAAACACGTAGGAGGTGAGCCATAAAAACTTCTTTGTGGGCAGCGAAGCAGGAGCTCATTAGGATTTAGATGTCCAAGATCTTAATTCCTACTCTGGAATCAATTGCAGAAGATCGTTCTGAGTAGTCTGTGTCTGTGCATACACCCCAGAGGCAGCATATTAGCTGGAGGAAATTTGCAAGACAGAAGTTGTGTATTGTCTCTGAATTCTCTTCTTTTCTTTTTTTGCTAAGATCACAGAAGCATGTGCTGGTATTATACTAATTATTTAATAAGTGTGAAGCTGCAGTCTTATGTGTTGCTGTTTTCTTAAAATTAACAGTGAAGAAGCAGTGAACAATCTTCAAGCAGGACTCCTGTCTGAAAGGATGAATGGAGGCGCTGTGATCCGACACCCCTGCTCCAGGGGGACTCCCTGAAGTGAGTATGCGTTGACTCTTATGATAAAAAAGGGGCATATATAGCTTAAAAAAGTAAGCCTTCTCCCCAAGAAGTTGTTTTCCTACTTTAGAAAGCCAGGGTCACCATAACCTCCAATTCTCATTTCCTGCTTTCAGTCCATTCGGATCCTTTTGTGGAACACTAAGCTTGTATGGAACAAAAGGAGCTTACATAAAGGTGCTTGAAGTTAGGAAACAGCTGTAACTCACAGAAACCAGTGAGAAGAGTGGTGGAAATCCTTCCCAGCATCTGGGCATGTTAGGATGGCAGAAATCCTGGTCTCCCAAGAAAGGCCTCTCAAAGGTTTTCATTGTGGAAAGTTATGCGTGAAGTCACTGAAGCGACAAAGGCAGGTGCGCTTGCTTTTTGAGAGAGGCAAACAGGCTGGCCTAATTCAGGACTATTTTGAAATTAGTTAATTAAGGAAGCCAGCTAACCCATTCTGCTGCTAGCCACTATGGGGATAAAAGGCTCTTCAGCTCACATCACACATGCAGCCTCGAAAGTAGGGAAAAAGAATCTGCTGAGATGATATTTACTCACAAAATTTTGGATTAGCACCAACGCCGTATTTACCTTTTCAGCTTTCTTTTATATTTGCTGGCTCATGGGGGTTTTCTCAGCACAACAGCCTTGTTAGGCTTGCTTTTGTTACAGAGCTATCCAGGTCACGTCTCCAGCCAATGAAGAGGACTTGTGGAACTATGGATCATGCCAAAGTACAAAAACCTGCAAATTGTGGAAGGCTCTCCACTGAATTAGTGCCACAGAACCAAAGCACAAATACGATGATTCAGAAACCATACCGTGAGTGCACACTTCAGCCTTCTCTGGCAGTTTTGAAAAATGCATGAAAATGACCTCAATATAATATTGTGCAAAATGCTGTCATTGTTACTGGGATTATATTTATTAATTGGATTCCTTTCCATAAACAGAGACTAGATCTTTTTGAACATCTTCTCTTGGGATGTGGTTGTAATAAAATTCCTTATAAGAGGTTCAACCATTGCCTTTTTAATCTTCCAACTTACATTACAAATACAGATACATAAATTTAGTGCACGAACATAAACCTCCACATTTAGCTCTCTCTTACTAAATAACACTTCTGGTTGAAACATAATCCATACTATATTTTAAAGTCAAAGTGCTCAAATATATTAGTAGTATGAGGACCACTGTCATGTTGAATAAGCCTTTAGTCCAGGGCGTGAAGAGTGAGCGTCCAAACAGGGACGCTCATGTTAGTGGCAGGACTATGAGCAGCAGAGGATTTCTTCCTTTGGTTTCTAACTTTACCTTTAGCATCGACACTCAGTACAGCGGAGGGCTCTGCAGCAAGAACAAATCCGTTGAGTGAGAACCTAACCCAGAGTGATTAAAAAACAAAGCAAAACAAAAAGAAAAAAACATATATATATGTCCAGAATTAATGTAATCTTATACTTTTCCATTCAGAGCACACCCCATGCGTTCTGAAAGACACGGTGGCTATTTTGTAAGGAGCACCGTGAGGCTTTTTGATGGAAATATTTAATGTAGTGGGCTATCAGTGAGACAGATAGGCAGCAGTTATGTCTGTGGACTTGAACATGCTCACGAGGATAACTCCGGGGGAGGGGAGATCTTGTCCTGTTGTGCGTGGGGCCACCGCGAGCTGGAGTCAACTCATGGTGACTCACAAGTTCACAGCCCCCAGGTCTAATCATATCCCTGAAGGTGACAGGATTTCCTTGTGGTGTATCCACCATCGTAAGAGAAAAAAGAAAGAAGAGAATGGATTACAAGGGAAATAGAAAGAAAGGGACATGAAAGGAAGGCAAAAGAAGGAATGGGAAGTGAAAAAAGAAAAGATAGATGAAAGAGAGAAAGGACATAGAAGAAAAATAAATCTGGCAACATTAGAGAAGATATCAGTTCTGCACTGTGGAGCAACACAAAGTACTTCTGAGGCAAGCGATTCATTGTATCCGCTTTACAGCAGTGCTGGGTCAGTGATCTGAGAATATATGGTTTTCCTAGTGCACACTCTTTTTTCTTAAGAAGTTTTAAGTCTCTGGCAGCTGAGCAGATTAAGGATGTTCGTTCTCGGGTCTACAGAGAAATCCAGCTATGCTTTTCACCTGACAAGCTTCGCCCAGCCAATTCTCTGAAATAAGAGAACACCATGTCACGGGATTATAGGAGATAAAGCCAGGACAGATTATTTTATGGGCTTGATTTCAGGTAGGTAATAAGCAGTTCTTCCAGAAAGATGAGTGTTATCAGGCCAGAATCTTTAGGAATGACATTTTGGAAGAAGCACCTTGATTTAAGTTCACTGCTGACCTTCCTTAATTCGTACCTGGAGACTTGACTTCCCTAAGATCAAGAAGCACATGTCCTAACCAGGCCATTTTTGTGTATGTTTGAAACCGTCCTAAAGTTCTACCCTCTTCCCAGGTGAGTGAGTGATTGAAACCATTCAGCTAGAAATCCTTCCATAGCAAAACATCTTCCCAGAAGCGCTCCATGCAGACTAAGTTCTTTGGAAAGGTAACAGATATTTTGTAAATGGCAATGATGTATTCAAATTCATTTCAAAGCTCTTGGGTTAATCAAAGGCAAAAGTCTTCACGATAGGACTGGCCTCAGAACTTTTCACGTGCTTTATTTTCTCAGCTGAGGATAAATGATCTAATATTTTAAAAACTGATTTTGCTTCATCAGTTCAAAAACCAGAAGGTCCACTTTCCCACAGAATATTCAATGCAAAACACATTATCATGTAGTTTCACGTTGATACTGTTCCTTCTATATCACCTACACATAAAGGTTCCCGCAGTATTTACCTGTCTTGTTAATATTATGCAGAAGTGCTGTCCAATAAATGTACTTCTATGTTGCACATGGTCTATGTTGTCCAATACAGTAGCCACTAGTCACACAAGGCTACTGGGCACTTCACATATGGCAGGAATGACTGTGAAACAGAATTTGAAGTCCTGATTGCTTCTAATTTTTTTAGATTTAAATAGCCACTTGTGGCCAGTTTCTACTGTATTAAAGAGCACAGGTCTAGAACACGGTGTATACCAGCCAGGGGTTTTTAGAAGGATGAGTGAGTATTGCAGGAATCCACAGAGACCCCTTAGAATGCAAACACTGCCGAATTGAGCCAACCTGCTGCACAGGGTCCCTTTAGAGTGATAGAGAGCAGCGATGACACTTTGAAGAGGATTCCGCACCGAACCTAAGCCGTGGTACTTTCAGTCGCCTCATACCCAAGGGTCACTTGGACAAGGGAATAGCAAGAGCTGCAGAAAAATGAAAGCTTTGAATGACGGGGTTGGCGAAGAATATGGAAAATACCATGGACTACCAGACGAGTAAACGTGCCTGTCTTGGACAAAGTACAGTGAGACTATTCCGTAGAACAGAGGCTTGCGAGACTTTGCCCCATGAATTTTGGACAGATGGCAAAGCGAGATCTGTCCTTGAAAAAGGACACCAGAGTAGGTGAGGTAGGGGTGTCAGCAAAAAAAAAAAAGAGCCTGCTTTCACTAAGGTGACTGGGACAATGGGATGAAACCTGCCAGCTGTGAGGATGCGTAGCGCTGGACGGGGCCTCCTTTGACTGTACGTAAGGTCAGAAGGAGTTGGAACGGAGTGCGCAGAATCTAACAAACTCACATCTATCTCCAATACAGAGGATGACTGCAAGAGAGCAGAGTGACGATGAAGCATACACCTTCCCTCTAGTTTCTAAATGCTTCCCCCCCCCCCCCCCCGTCCTCCCCCAGCCCCGCCCCACTATCAAGATCCCAATTCTACCTTACAAATCTGGCTTGACCAGTGGATGTACACGGGTACAGACAGGCACTGGAAATACAGGGAACCCAGGACAGATGAACCCCTCAGGACTAGCAGCGAGAGTGGCGATACCGGGAGGGTGGAGGGAGGGCAGGGTGGAAAAAGGGAACCGATTACAACGATCTACATATAATGTCCTCCTTGGAGGACGGACAACAGAAAAGTGGGTGAAGGGAGACGTCGGACAGTGTATGACATGATAAAATAATAATTTATAAATTATCAAGGGTTCATGAGGGAAGGGAAAGTGAGGAGGGAGGGGAAACAATGAGCAGCTGATGCCAGGGCCTTAAGCGGAGAGCAAATGTTTTGAGAATGATGAGGGTAACGAATGTACAAATGTGCTTGACACAATTGATATATGGATGGATTGTGATAAGGGTTGTAGGAGCCCCCCAAAAATGACTAAAAAAGGAAGAAAATGTTTTGAAAAAATGAAATAAAATAAAGCCCCCCCCCCCAAAAAAAAAAAATAGAGAGAGAGAGAGAGAGAGAGAATGAGAGCAGGGCTCCTTTCTGTTGTGCGTACATGGTCGCTAAGCCCTGAAGCAACTCGACAGTGCCCAAGAACATGCATGTCATGGGAGAATGTTGCAAAAGATGGGACCTATGGGATGCCAAACAAACAAACAAAAGGCCAGAGAAGGAAAACACAAATATTTTTTCACTAAAACCAGTGATAGAAAAGTGGTAAGACCCCCATCTCCAGCTCTTGAGAAACGGCTCTGTCCTTTGAGTTTCAAAGCGCCTGGAAAAATTCCATTTCCTTTCAGTGCCATTTTTCCCGCATGACCTTTTTAAAGCTTCCTCATAGATAGATCAGTAGATAGATAACAGGGCCCTGAGTGGGGATTTTCCCTTTCTCCATCTTTACGTCTTCTCCAGATGTATCTGATTCACAAAATGGAATTGCAAGACCATTAAACCTTTTCTTTTTAACATACGTCGTGGGCCAAGGACTGCCACCATCGACTGTGACTTTGACCACAAAGGGCTGCGCTCAGCTGCCTCCTCTACAGCCCTTGACATTTGTGGGATCTGGCTGTTCCCACACTGATTGCACCACGTTTCTGAACCCCAGGCTTAGTCCCACTTGCCGCAGCACCTTTTCCTGTTGGAGCCTCGGATGACACCGTTTCTGCCAGTTGGCACCAGATCAAAGGTCTTGTGAGCCAATGAAAGGAAAATCTCGAGCAATTTGGAGAACCTTTCCCAGGAAAGGGGACCACGCTTCTGTTCCGTTGATAAAGGGGGGTAAAGGGAACGGAGACGGGGCTCCACTTTGAGTTCCACCCAAAGCCCAGGCATGCGGAAGGTGTAAGGAAGAAGCCTTTCAGGAGAGTGTTTTCCTTCCTCATCTAGGCTGTGGTCAACGGCTCAGAAGCCTCACAACGGTTCTTTCTCTTGTTGGCAGATGTGGTTCCAGGACATTGCCAAAGCTTCCTTTACAATCACCCAAAGAGCCAGAGTAGCCTCACCTGCATCCAGCCAATAATAGTCGTTTTGTGCTGTTTGATCCGGCCACAGTGATTCATTCCGTGCCACCAGGCCTTCCCTGATCCTTGTCCCTCTCAGGCAGCGTTCCCCTGGCTTGTTCCCACACAATAGACCTGGGCTGTCACATTCAACCTAGAGCTGCCTGTGTGGACATGAGCGTTCTGCTTAGACATATATGAGGAGGCAAGTGTCTCTATGAACACATGCCTCGGCAATGATAAGCTTTCAGACGGTTCTTGAAGCTTTTGATAGACGTGTCCTTGAAGTTCCAGCTCATTTGTTACCTACACATACACGACTGACAGACTTCAAAGGGAGCGATACCTTCTGCTTGGCAAGGTCTAAAATAGTTACTTTTCAAAGCACAAAGGTGAGTGACACGGGAGGCTCCTCGGTCTGTGACCAAAGGAATTCTGTGGGGTGCAGCCTTTGTTGCTGTTATCCGGTGGTTGTTAGGTGTCGGGTCAGTTTTGATTCCTACCCACTGTACAGACAGCGGAACGATACACTCTCAAGTCCTGTGCCAGCCTCACAGTTGTCCTTAGGATTGAGCACGTAGTACGTTGCAATCAGTGGATCAGCCCACCCCAAGGAAGTGCTTCCTCTTTTTGTTGACCCTCTTTTACACCCAACTGGAATGGGTTCCTCCTGATGACATGCCCAAAGTCCATGAAGCAAAATCTCACCCTCTTCTAAGGAGCATTCTTGTTGTATGTCTTCCAGATTTGGTCATTCTTCTAAAAGCTCGTGGTGTTTTTTTTCCAACCCCATAATTCAAATTCATCAACTCTTCTTCAGATTTCTTTATTCATTGTCCAGCTTTTGCATATACACATGATGAAACATACCATGCATATTTCTCATAGGCACTAACAAAATAAAGAGAAATAATAGTTTGCAGAGCAGTGACAGTTCATCCCATGGATTCTCTTTATTGTGACCACTTTTCATGCACTGGCCTCAAATATGAATCTTGTGAACTGTAGGAATCAATGATGGGTAAATCTGCTGCACAGCCCACTTTAAAATGTTGAAAAGCAAGAATATTATTTTGAGGACTGAGTTCTGCCTGACCCAAGCCATGGCATTTTCAATCACTTCTTATACATGTGAAAGTTGGATCTTGAATTAGGAAGGCAGAGAATAATCGATGCTTTTGCATCCTGGTGCTGATGAAAAATATTGAAAGTACCATGGACAGCTGAAAGACCGAACAAATCTGTCTTATAATAAACTGAGCCAGAATGACCCTTAGAGGAGAGGATATTGAGACTTTATCTCCTATATTTTGGATGTGTTGTTAGGAGAGAAGAGTCCTTGGAGAAGAACATCATGCTTGGTAAAGCAGCGGACAGTGGAAAAAGACAAAGACCTTCCACAAAATGGATTGACACAGTGGCTGCACAGATAGGCTCAAACCTGAGAAGAATGATGAGAATGCCCTTGGACCAGGCAGTGCTTTGTTCTGTTGTACATAAGGCCACTGTGAGCTGGAACTGACAACAACAACAATATAAATAATTTCCCAATCTCCTTTTGAACTGCAAATAGGAAAAAGCCAGTAGGATTGCTATAAAGTTACAAATATAAGGTACCTACCTATTTCCTAATATCATCTATAAAGGTATTTGCTATATAAGAGACTTAGTTTTGTTTTTAAGTGAAAAATCTAAAGCCTATCAGAAAACCCTACTTCGCTTTTAAGTCTTTTGACATATACCAATTTGACCCAAAATATCTGATTCTCAGGGCTAACATCCAAATTTCTAATGACTGAAGGATTCCCAGTGCTGCTTATAACCTCTTCAGTCCATGCAGAAAATAGATTGTGTAGCCAGACCAACATTACATTCCCAGTTGAACATAATGATTCATCTGGAAGAATTATCTAGAGGAGGCCAGATGTAGCTAAAAAGTCAGAAACAAACGAGAATAGGACGTTTCATTTAATGAGTTTGAACTGCAATTACTAGCCTACTCTTTTATATTTAAGAATTCAGATCTGCCTAGAAAATGATATGCCTCTTTCTCATTCCTACTTGGATATCATTGGTAAGAAAGCTGTCCACCTTTGGAACATGCATAAACTTTCCCAACGCCTTTATTGTTTAAGGCATTGATTCATTTGTTCTTTGCTCAAGTCAATGGATAAGGGGACATGTTAGAACACATATAAAAAGCAAAGCAAAACTAGATGACATAAAGATTCAGATTGATTGTAAGCTCAATGAGTCAATGGTGTCATGTGCAGGCAGATGAATTAGTGCACTTACAGATCACATCAATAATGGTGGACCACAGGACAGCGTATAAAGTCTTGTGTTTCCCTGGATGAATCAGGTCAGGCCTGCCGGATTGTTCTCACTTTTGGGTGTCAAGCTGTCAGAAGAATCTTGACCAACAAGGTGTTCTTGGAAAAAGGGCCAGAACATTGAGAAAAAATGAAACCCAGAGCACTGGAACTGTGGGCTGTACAGGAGAGACTAGGCTAGGGATGAAGCCATGTGCTTGCTGAAGGTGCCAACGTCTTTAAATCTTTGACAGGTTTGTGTAGAAGCAGATGTTGTTCTTGTTAAGAGTAGACGCAGTTTCAAAGATCACCAGGGAATGAAATCTCACCTGAACATAAGAACTTCCTAATTTCACATAGAATGGGGTGCAACAACTTGCCCCCTTTCTGGAAGAATTCCAGGGCAAAAAACCTTACCTGAAAATATCTTTAAATTATCATGATAATGCGATTTCAAAGTAATTGAGTCCTCCACGGGGAGAAGTGAGGGATCTGGCTTCCTCGGGAGTTTCTTCTCTTCGTCTCCTCGGAAGGAATACCTGCTGAGCAGTTACTACACACGCCTTTCCTCAAATCCTCAAAATTGGTTTGGGAGGAGCGAGAAATTATGTTGGTAAATTGTTTCGGTGACTGGCCTTGTGAACCCATGAAAGCTAAGACGTCTGAAAGCTCAGTCACAAAACTCAAAGATGTGTGAGCACTGCTCGAGGAAACAGAAATATGCAGAAGGAAGGACAGTGTATGCTTCCCAACACTCATGTCGTAGAGAAAGAAATCCAGGGCAGAGAAGCGGGGAACACCAGGAGGCGCTGGGCCATTTCTTGGCATTTCACATTCATGGTGGGGATTTTCAAGGTTCTGTGGATTTACAGGTCCTTTGAAAAACTTTTTATCAATTTGCAAGAAACATGTTAGGATCGTTTGACCGTCTTTCTGCCATAGTTTAGAACACACTGGTTCAGAAGCAGCCTAGCCTAAGAAGCAGCTTCTCTGATCTCAGCTTCTCTGACTGACTTCCAGGCCCTGGGTCCTCTATTGTTCCCTGAATTCGTCCCTCCTTCATGGGTGCCTGCTGCAGCAGGAATGTCATAAACAGCTTCCTGTCTGAGTCAGGTCTGAATTAGGTTCAAAGTTGTCTTGCCTCAGAAAAAGTGAGCCTGAACTTGTGTTACGCCTCGCCTTCAATCACTGTAAGGCACGGTTCTCAACCTGTGGGTCATGACCCCTTTGGGGATCCAACGACCCTTTCACAGGAGTCGCCCAATTCATAACAGTAGCAAAATGACAGTTATGAAGTAGCAATGAAAATAATTTTATGGTTGGGGGGCCACCACCACCTGAGGAACTGTATGAAAGGGTCTCAGCATTAGGAAAGCGGAGACCCGCTGCTGTAAGATCTCTATTTTCAATTTTAGTACCATCTCTTCCTCTCTGATGCGGTGCCTGGCTTAACATTTCCTATTCTCTGTCATCCTTGGGAGTTTGTCTTTTCTCAGGCTTAATTTGCACTACCTCAACTTCTTTGTACTCATTAGGAATCTTAGTCTTTGCTCTGCCCATTCTTGGTGGCACCCTGCTCTGGTCTCCCAAAATCCACTGCCATCCCAGGCTTGGTGACAGATCTTCCTGAAAAGAATCAGGTGTTGTAGGATTTCATTTGAAGGTTTTAAGTGAACAGCCTCTCAGCCAAACTGCATTATCATCTCCTTGAAACCTATACCCGTTAAGGCTCATCTCTAAGGGCAAATTACCATAAAGAAAGTACGATAGGAATCCCTGAAAATACACAGTTAATTATCCAGCCAGCATTCCGTGAATGCTCAATGTGCTCAGCCCTATGTTAATTACTAAGAATAGCGGGTTGGTTAAGGAAAACTCTGATCTCCAAAACATCTCACATTCAGCTCAGTAGTGTTTGAGGCCTCCTTTCTCTCAGTCCAGATTTCTAGGTGTTGGTGGTGGTGGATTGTTTGACTCTACTTTCAGTCTAATGTCTTCATTTTGGTTTTTGCTTTCCTAGAGAACAGGAAGACCCTGCCACGCCCACTCCTAGGTTGAAGAATGCCTGCCCTCTGACCTTTCTGGTCACTCCTGAAATTGCATTTGAGATTAGGAAAAGCATCTTAAACTATATTTAAATACAAGTTTGTGCAGGGTGGTAAATCACATACAAAAAGCATTTGACAAAGCAATTTATCACTTAATTTTTAAAGACATATATATTTCAAGTGAATTTAATTTGCATATTTTCTGACTCATTTCCATCCCATTATCATAAGCTCTTTTTAAAGAGCTGCAACATTTTTCCTTTTTTTTTTTGGTTAAAACCGGCATTTGTGACAGCTAATGACTTCCTAACCTTTGCTTTCTGGAATTGAGGTACCCCCAAATTCCTCCTATGTCTCTTAGCTGCAGCAGAGCACGCAGCCCTGAGGAAGCGGCGGAGGTTCTTCCAGTTCTTCCCGAGGAAAAGCCACACGGTTGCCTTTGACTTCAGGTGCTTGAGTTTTCACAAAAGCTCCTTAATCATTTCAGCACCATCTAGGAGCATTTCGCATTTATCAAGTTGTGAAACACGAAGTGACCTAGATTCTTGGTGGATTAGTACAGAGTACAGGGGTTGTGCAGTGGCAGCCTTGAGGTACCCCTCCCACATAATTTTATAGCATTTCTATTGATTCATTCTCACATCATGTTCGTACTAAGGAAATGCATTATTGCTGATTCGGGCTTGGGATGTGGTCTGTTACAATATGTGTTCCACTGAGCTTGACAGATACAGTGCCTGTGTTGAAATACTTAAGTGCCCTAACCTACACTTAATTCTGAGCTAACACTTGAAAGCAACAAGGAGACTCTTTTGAGTTTGGGGAGGAATGATACCACATTATACTGATGTTTGCTTCCCCAGAGATATTACAGTGCCTGCTACTGAGAAGATCCCTCCACCCACCTTTCTTTTTTGCCCGAATCAATGGAGACAAATGATAAGGGTTCACATCCCAGGCTGTTTACTGGGTGTTACGTTAAGCTCTATAGCTGAGTTAACCCTTTTAATGTTCCACACTGTTCGAGGACACAGTTATTATTCTCACTGTGCTTCTAGGGAAACTGAGGTACAGACACTGTCAAGGGAGCCTGGGTGTAAAGCGGTGGCTCCAGGGCTCAGTTCCAGATCACTAGACACCAGAGACTTGAGTTCTTTGCTGCCTCCTGGGAGGTTGCTATTGTTGACTCAGAAGCAGTTCTCTGTACTAGAATGATGGGCCTTTTAAAAGAGAACTAGCTTGGGTGCTGGGAAAAGCACTGGCCAGCAGTCGCGAGCTCTTGAATCCCGTTTCCTTGGTCTTTGAAATGGAATGTTCTTAGGTTCGTCACCTGACCACCTTGCATTGATCTTGTCAGAAAAGGACCGAGAGCAAGATTCCTTTGGCCTGTGGCCTTCTGGGATTCTCTGGTTCCAAAGAAGAGAGCCTAGCAGAAGAGAAGGTATCTGAAGCCAGGCAGGCCTGCAGGCTGGGGGCTGAGCCACGACCTCAGGGCAGAGCACAGAGCCCGGGTCTGCTCTCCCTGTTGGTCTGAAGGCTGGGTATGGCTTGTCAGCTGCTGCTTATTTTCCTGCTCCATCTTTTCTTATCAGCGGCAGAAGGCATAAAGGATGCCATCTGGGATTGCTTGTTTAGATACAGCCTGGTGTTAACAAGTTTTCTTCGCTTCTCACTCCTTTCGGGTTGTGCTTCTTGCAGGAGCAGGGGTATACATGTCCAAATGCAGCTCTCAGCCGGCTCTGTTCTTCCTCATGAACGTTAGGGGCAAAGGCAAGTGGGAGGAAGAAGCTGTGAACAAGCTCGAGGGCAGGGAAGACGTGTGGGGGCCAGGAGTGGACTCTGTGTTCTACAGAGAGGCAGACTGCCCAATAAGCAAAGTAAGCACAGGCCTATTGTGCCTCCTTACTACCCGATAGGGAACAGTTGCCCATGGGTTTCACTGCATGGTGTGGTGAAAAATATGAGAAACCATTCATTCCAGGTCAGTAAATCAGCATAGGTAAGCCCATGCTTTCCTTACTTACTAGGCTCTCTGTCTCTCTCTCGGATTATACATTTAAAAAGAGGCTTTGATCCTATAGGAAGGTGAGTTGAGGTTGGGAGAAAACCGGATACTGGGCAGACCCAGCAACAGACTCTTCTCTGTAGAGTCAAGATGGGCACTCACCCACGACTGTTACTAAACAAGCAGAAATAAGCTCGCGCTTGCCTTGCTTACTGGGTGATCTGGCCCCGTGATCAAGACCTCTGCATCTGTGAAAGAAAATATAGGAGGTGGCTTTGGGTTTGGATTTGCGTTGTTCTTCGCCTTCTCTGGAAGTACTAACAGGGGACCACACACTGTTTGAGGTCCAGCGGGTAGTAAAGGGTGTGACATGTCTTCATATGGCAGATGTCATGTCAGAAGGTGGGAAGAACATGACGCTCAGAGTCACATGGAACTTAGAGCGAAGTTCTGCCAACTACGAACTCATGGTGGCCTCAGTAACTGTCCACCAAGCTTCTGTTGATCTGATTTTAACCCCAGCCCCATCTGCTCCGTCGATGGGAGCGTTGGCTGGTGACAATGGTCACGTCAGCTTTAGAAAATCAAATTCAGCCCAAAGGGAAAGACTTCTGGAAGCCAAAGGCTGACGGAGAAAACCTACCCCCTTGCCTCAAGGTAGGACCAATTCTGCGGTGCATTTCCGGTGTCAAGACTCCCATGGGGCTGGGAGAAATCGGACGGTCGCCAAAGTCGCAGTCTTCTCCTCCGTGAGTGACTGCTTACTGCTCTGCTTCTAAGGAAACCCACCTGGGACAGCAGATCTGCTTGAAAAGGAACGAGTCTCCCTCTCCTTCAAGTTTCTCATCTGGTACAATGCGATGGGGAACCTGACATCTTTCACCTTCTTCTCCCCCCACCCCTACCCCATCGCCCCACTCCCCCCTCACCTTCTTGTTTCAGGCCTCGAGTTTCCACAAGGCGCTTAGCACAGGGCCTGGCATGTTGGTGTTTGTTAGCCACCAGCTTTACGGGGACCACACCCACACAGGAACAAAGGCTGCCCTGTCCTGCAGCCCTTCCAGCTCCCTTGCAGATGGAACCATTGCGATCCTCTGGGCTTTCTTTGGCTGATTTTTGAAAGCTTGAAGGCCTTTCTTTTTAGTCCTTCTTAGTCTGGAAGCTTCACTGAAGCCTGTTCAGCGTCAGAATCACTTGCAGCCTCACTGGCAGCCAAGCAGGTCACGAAGCGATGTCATTAGCTACACGAGCTGCCATATTACCGGTGCGATGGACTGGGAGTTTCTGAGAAAAGATGGCCTCCTCAAATATTCAGGAATGCCAGCTAGATCAGTCATCTGTCCTCTCCTGGGTGGAAATCCTTTCTTATTACCCGAACGTCCCCGCTCCCCATCAGGTTTTTAAAGCAAGGAACCATCTCAATGGAGTCACAAGAACGATCTGGGCTCCCTGATGTTCCGATGGGCTGCCTCTGCAGGCTGTGTGTCGCTTGTGTGCTTATTAGCTATTGGCAGTCACGTCTATTTGTGCAACGGAAAACAGTGCTCTCCTCAGACAGGGAAAAAAAAATTATATATAATAAGTCTCCATACCGTGAGTGTCTAAATTAAGAAATGTAAAAGCCAATTCATGTGAGCCAGCAGGGAACACCAACAGCATGCTGGCTGTGAAAAGACAGCCTTCCCAGACGCGGAGCCTCTGCTACGGCCTCCCCCATGGTGCTCATGGGTGCATTCCAGATGGAACGTTGGACGCTGCAGGGCACTTTGGGGCACGTAGACACTCCACACAGTCCCATGGGTGAGGGTCAAAGGAGTGAGATGTCATTGACATGGATGATGCGCTTGAGCCGCACATTGGCCAACATGCTGAGTGCGTCAATTGGAAGACCTCCTAGGGGGCTTCTTGGGGCTTCTGAAGAACTTCCTTTGAGATGTGTGCTGTCAATGGAGCTCACCTGCTACTTGCCAACAGCTACTGATAGCTTCGAGGGCACTGGGAACTTCATGGTTAGACGCCTCGCCTTCCACGTGGGAGGCTTGAGTTAGAGCCCTGTCCAAGGCACCTTTCATGGAGCCGCCGCCTCTCTGTGAGTGGGGGCCAGTGTGTGGTGTGAGACTGTTGAGCAGGTTTTTGTGGAGCCCCCAGATTCAGCTGGACCAGGTAGAAAGGCCATGAAGTCAGTCCATGAAAATCTCCATGGTCCAATCCCCAGTTAATCATGGGGATGATGCGGCAGCAGACGACGCTTCCTTCTCGTGCTTGGGGTCACCATTAGTGGAGCAGCTAATAACAACAACAACATTGATGCCCCACCCATGGTTCCTAGCTCCTGAGCAGGAGGCAATTCTTTCCCTCCTACACTCCAGACTACTCCAGCCACTGTGCTGGTGCTGAGGAGAGAATCATGAGAAGATAGAAGGCACCTTGACTAGCCTCGTCAATGTGGCAAAATAAAACTGGGACACCCCCAGTTCGCTCCTGTTCTCATAAGAGGACATTCTTGTGTATGAATCAGCAAAAAGAACTTTGCTGACCCGGAGAAACGTTGTGGTGACTCACTAAACACGGAGCCCGGGTGGCCCAGTGGGTTGGTTACACGTTGGGCTGCGAATTGCAAGGTGAGCGGTTAGAAAGCACAGAGGCTCCAGAGGAGAAAGCGCAGTTCTCGTCTATTCTGCAGGCTCGTCAGGAGTTGAGACTGACTCCACGGCAGTGAGTTTGGTTTGGGACTGTCAACTTCCTACCACCGAGGATAGTACTTACCACGTAGTCAGGGCACAGTACAGACAAGGCTGGAATGGATTTTTCCAGGCCGTTGACAATTCCCAGAGGGATTCACAGAATCGGGGACTACAGTTCAGTTCAAATAGGATCTTTCGGTGCTTTGGCTCCATCTCATCCGCAGCACAGACATTGTTGCGTGCTCTGCTGCAAGGCTGCCCTGGAAGTTCCCAGGAAATTATTGGGAGTAGCCGTTGCCTAGTAAACCACAGACAGAAAGAACATCCAGAGTCAGCCAAGGACGACTACCCAACTGTGGGGATAAATGAAACTTGAAATCAATGAGTCACATAAGCCATGTGACGAAGCATTGAAAGCCAGCCAGAGATTGATCATCTCCTTCTAGCCTGGGGTTGTGGCCAAGCCAGTTTCCAGCCAGACCATCCAGTCCGTCAGAGTCCGTGTCGTTCCTTCTTCTCGCTGTCCTATTTGAGTGAGGAGACGGTGCCATTTAGTACCGTGCAACCTGATGCTTTCTCTGACACGGGGACCTTCTTCAAATTCCTAAATCAGTTGTGTAGGCTTCTCCCTCCCAGTTTTCTCTGATCCGTGTCTTTTCTTTCAACATCCGTTTCTTCCTGGTTATTATTCAGAACCTTTAAGGATTAAGCAGAAGATGGCTTCCTTAACTCCATATGAAGGAGGCTGCCTGCATCTCAGTGTATTTTATGTAGTCACCCACAGGTCTAACAATTAGGTTCTAAGAAGCTAAGTGAAACAAAACACAGCTAGGTGCCATGGCTTCCTTTCTGACTCACATGGACCCTAGGGGGGTCAGAGTAGACTTAGGCTCCACTTGGTTTTCAATGACTGAGCACTGGGACATAGGTCATGAGGATTTTCTTCCCGGACGCCTCTGTAGAGACTCAATCCTCCGGCATTTTGATCAGCAGAGGGGCTTGTCCATGTCCATTAGGAGCTGCTCAGAACATCCAGGGATGCCCAGTTCCTTCTTATACGGAATCAGCACTTCTAAAGAGTCCCCAATTGGAAAACAAACAAACAGCCCACATTTGCCTTTCTCTCCTTTAAGGCTGCCCCTTATCAAGGAAATTTTCACTCCTCCTCCTTGTTGCCAAGTTGATTCCAGTCAAGAACACAGACCCCACAGTAAGAACCTGTTCACTTGTTCTTGGGGATCTGGTTAGTGCAAACGTGAGTGGGAATTAGATCTGAGATGTGCGGATCTGAAAACGACCTCTCTCGCTGCAAAACCTGTCTGCTAATCTGTCTAGCAGCCATTGGCAGGCACAACAAGAAAGATAAAATAGCATATTCCAAAGCCTTAAATCTGGTATGAATGGCTGAGGCCGAGCCTCTCCTCCGTTGCAGATCAATTTGACATGTTTCGTGACAGATGAAACTAACCAGAAGAAACCATTGGGGAAATTCTGAAGAAGGAGTTCTCCCCCGCAACCCCCTCCCCTCCCCGCCGGCCCCAGAGGATAGCTGTCACCACTTGCTCAGGGTTTTATCACCTTAGAAACACTGCCAGCATAGGGCACACCCAGGCGCGAGCTGATGGGATGTGCTTTGCCCTCTTGCTTGTCATGAGTGAACTTGATCATTTAACCCTAAGCCTTTTTCCCACTCACTACTTCCATTCTGGTGGATAAGACATGAACTTGATTTTCCTCTCCATCTCCCCACCCCTGCCATTGCGTCATCTCCCGGGCACCTCCTTCCTATGGGCCATAAAGGAACAGAGTGCCCATTAAGTATCTTGGTCTGTGTCTTAAAATACTTATTTAACCCGTCCTTTCTGGTCACTCCTTTCCAGTGCTCTTTTTTTCCAAACCCACCTTTGCGTTTTTGTGTGTGTTTTTTTCCAGCCAAGGGACATTTTGCATTTCATATTCCATCTGCCTGTAACTTCCTACCTTTGGACTGAGCAAAGTACCCTAGCAAATGTTTCACAAAATAAGACGGAGGCTTCTTTTCTAAGGTCGACTTTTAGCTGAACATCGATGTGCTCCTTAAAAAAGTTGCCCAAAGCCAAGTAGAGCAGATAATCGAGTTCTTGGTAAATAAAGTCCCTCCTCTTAACTTCGCTCTGCTATTATCAGCTCCGTGGGCATTCAGACCATCAATTGTTCTAAAGACACCACAGGGTGAGAAGTAAAAGCAAAGCAAAACTAGGCACCCAAACAAACAAAAACCATACACTAAGTGATTCTGTATCTTTACATCATGGACTTGATCGCAAATGAAACCTGGAAGGCCGATTAGCACGTCTCCTGGGGGCACGTGGGGGTAGGTAAGAAGAGAGACAAGTGATTTTCTTCGTTTTTCTTATCCTTCTTTCACTTGCTTTCATTAGATAACTAAGGCTGTGAAAATTCAGGTATCCCAAGCAGATTTCGGCCTCACTGAGACAGGCTCCTTCGGGCCGACCCAGAAAGCCCTTTCAGAGTTGTGCTTTGAGCTCTTTGGCAGACTTTGGGCATCATAAACTCCTGCTGTTTTTCCTCTCTTCCCTCCCCCTCAGTCCTCACTTCCCTTTAGGCCCACTCTCTTACAGCGAGTTCCCTGTTTTTAGCTGAGTCACGGCAGCTGGCTGGCACCTCCAGGGTCATACTGTACGTAACACAGAATCCTCTCTGTTGGCTACCATGGTGCTTCAAAAGAGGGGCTGTGGCAGCTGCTGCAAAGCATGCTGGGTACTTGAGCCGAGCCCTTCTTTGAAGCCCTGGAGCAGCTGGCAGAAGGAGCCTGGGACGGCTCAGGGATCCAAAGTTGCTGGCTTCCATGGCTTCACGGAATCCCAGGGCTCCTGCTGCCACTGAGATGCTGCTCAGAAGCAAGCCCTTAAGAAACTCAGAACAAAATCCAGACAGACAGAAGCAGAGTCATATGGCTTTTCAAAGCCAATGACTGCCAGGAAAGAGTCTTAAAACTGCCAGAGCCTTGGCAAAGGGCCGTGAGCTCTGCCAGCGGGTGAATAGTGGCCTAGGAGTGGTGGTCACATACTGCTTTCTCAGTCAACTGATGTGCCTGGGCACCCTGCCTCACCAACGGGAGCCTGGAGAAACAATGCAAAGGGTCTTCACAAAGTTGTGGACACAGTGTATTATCTTTGAAGCCCCATTTCCCATGACCTTTTTGAAGCCCCCCCTCGAATATCCGTGCCTGTAAATACTGCTGGCTTGCTTTCATGGGTCTCCTCATATATCCCAACCAGGTGGTGCAATAACAATTTTCATGGTTTCAAAACAAACATCCTGCCTCTCAGATACTGGAAAAGAATTCTAGTGGCGCTATCAGGCCAGCATTAGCATTAACAGCAAGATTGGTGGTTCAAGTTCTTCAGGCAACCTCAGAAACTCTACACCGGCTCGCTGGGAGCCGGGATCAACTTGGTGACAATGAGTTTGGTTGGGTTTCAGGTCCAGGCAGTCCCTGGTTACTCTTAGGAATACCCCCACGTACATACAAGCCTACACACTGTAGTTACGACCCCCCCTCCGGAAAAGCTATTATATTACAATTTCAAGCTGTTTTCAATGGTTCCTAATAACAACTGGGTGCTCCTTTGTGATGGGCATCAACATATTATTATCACTGTATGTTAAACATATTATTATTACTGGTGTGTTAAAGACGTCCAGCTATATATGGGCTTCTTTATATTTTATTCAGAAAAGGTACACTATGCACTCTTTACTAAGCCAAATATTTGACCACCTGACAATAATTCTGAATAGTGCCTGACTGACTTTTCTCACGGAGGTACGATTTGACTTTAAAGGCAGACAGGAACAGGAACTGTTTGTCATTCAGAAACTGCCTGTACTTATAACTGGCCTGCTCCCCACTTCCAAAACCTGTCTGGAAGCTGAATGTTTTATGAATTGTAGGTCCTATGGCTTGTTGATTTTTTGCTTATTTTTTCTCCTCATTCTTCCACACATTATTGATCTCGACTTGATTCTTGCTCTATCAAATAGCTTTCTTTTACAAATAATTGGTGAGCAAATGTTGTAAGGATGGCGACGATGAGACCTAAGTCATGCACCCTTCATTCTGCAATTGGTGGGAGACAATGCACAGAGGATTAAACTTATTGTAGTGATGGTTGCTGCATAGCTGGACACTTTCGAAGATGACAGAAGAAGAACTGAGCCAATAGAATTCTAGTGTGGGATCATGATATTGAAAGCACTCTCACTGCCAGAAGAACAAACAAGTCGCTCTTGGAAGAAGTCCAGCCAGAAGGGAACGTTCCTATTATGTCCCTGTAACTTTGGCCAGGTCATTAGGGAGACCAGTCTCTGGAAAAAGAGCTCATGCTTGGATAAACAGAAGGTCAGAGAATAAGAGGAAGACCACCGACAAGACACGGCGGCTGCAACAATGGGCTGCAGCTAAACAAAGGTGCGGATGGCCCAGGACTGGACAGCATTTTGTTCTGTTGCACACAGATGGCATCACTATGAGTTCGAACCGATTCCGGGGAACCAAACTACAACAGACTCGTGGATTTACTATTTCCCATGCTTCTTCTTGGTTGCAAAACAAACCCAAGTGAAAGGTAATTGATGCTAAATGAGAAATCTGAAAGCGCTCGCAAGTGCTGCATAACAGGGATGATATATCTCGTAAGGCAACTCCAAATGACCTAGTCTCTGTGGCGCTCCCCTTCACAAAAGGACTAAACGAGTTAAATAATTCCAAAAAATAAAATAATGGGAGGAGAGGGGTGGGTTTTTACTAGTTTTATGGAGACATCAATGAAGGCGCATGAGCCCAGATTCTTTACCATTGCGTCAACGATACATATAGACGCGAATGAAATCCAGTCTTAAATACATGGAAATGAAGCATACCACCTCAAAATACTTATTTTTTCCTCAAGTATAAGATAGAAATATAGACTATTTCACCCTCAAAGCCATGCTTTTAAATGATAATGATTTCCTTCCACTGTGATTGCCGGAGAAAGCAAAACTTAGACAAATGCCCCTTAGAAGAGAGTGACACGTTTACTTGAAATAAATCCCCAAGGAGTTCTTAGTAATTGCACTTCTGAGAAGTTAACACCTACAGACAGTGACAAAACAGGTTCATCTTGGATTCAGTGTGCTAAAGTGTTCTTATTCCTGTGAAGCCACTTTTAATATATCAGGTAAATTATAATTGATTTGCTAGAAGCCAGAAGATTCATCAGTGCAGCAGGTCCAACTCTGTGAGAGAATGTGCTCAGGCTGTCCTTATTTTAAACTTTTCAACTGTTTCTCAGGCCTCATCAGAAAATGTAGATTTTCCTTGCAAACAAAGCGCCTGGTATTTATGGGGAAGCAGAAGGGAAGACTTCAATAACGACGTGTATATTAGATCAATAGCAACTATAGAAAAATACATCATTAAATGGCATCCCAAGAAAAAGGTTGCTGATGCAAAAAGGGGGAAACGAGACTGGTTATAATGCACTTAACAGTACCATGTAAGTGGCACGTTTAAATTATTAGTACAGAACTGTTCCGAAGATTACATCTCTCCATGAACTTTGAGTAGGGAGTTCAGGACATAGTACTTACTCAATTAAAGCTTTCTTCTTTAAAGACAGGCCTAGAAAATTGCAGAGTCTGGAACAAGAGTACAAACAGTGGCCCACTTCCCAACTTTTAGCCAGAGCCCCAGGGCTTCTTCCCACAGCTCTAAATACTTGAACATTCTCAATCAAGTTGGGAAACAGTGACAGTAAAATATATCCCATCCTCAGGTCTGGACATAGGAGCGGCTGAATTGCTGCCCCTCTAAAACCCTGGAATGACCCTGGGTGGAGCATAGCTTTTCTAGTACGCATGGTACTACTAGTGGAGCATCCAGCAACGCTGCTCTGAGTTAGTGCACCCAGTGGTGTCACCTGGGAAGTGTGTCTCTTGTCACAGTGAATTTTTTTTTGGTAAAAGTTGTTTCACTGAACTCTTGTTTTTCGTGAAGGCCAATGTAAGATAATGGTATGCAGCTGGGAAATGTTGTTTCCTATTCAGGAAAAATGTCACAGAAACTGTTGTGATATTCAACAGAGCTTACTAGAACAGAACTATGGGGGTGGGGGACTCAAGTATACAAGTGGTTTGCTTATTTCAAAAAAGGTGAAATGTCCATTGCTGATAAGCCTCTTTCTGGATGTCCATCAATTTCCCTAATGGAGGAAAAAGTCATCTTCTAGTGCATTCCACCAGATCAGACTGTTAATCAAGCTTTCTATTTAGAGGTTCTGAAAAGATTGCATAAGAGTGTGCAACAAAATCGGCCTGATGTGTAGCGGACGGGGAGTTGTTTGCCACCATAACAATGAGCTGGCCAATGTAGCTGTCTCAGTGTGCCAGTTTTTGGCAAAAACAAACAAACAAACCCAAAAACCCAGCATGCGTCTCTTGCCCCACATACCTTATTTACCTGACCTTGCTCTGTGTGACTGATGTTTGTTTCCATGAATGAAGAGGGACATGAAAGGACAGCAATTTGACAACATAGAGGAGGTCAAGAAAAAAATGAGAGAGGTGCTGTCAGCCATCCAAACAGATAATGTGATGGAGAGTATGTTGAAGGTGATAAAGTTGGTTTGTGAAGAAAAAGTTAAATATGTGATACACCGCTTGGAAAAAAAATTTGGTTCTTTTCAATTTGGTACTTTTCAATTTGTGGAAGAGTAGCCAAAATATTGAATGCGCAAAAGTCTGCATATATATGGTGGGGCTTAGAAGAACTGGCCCTGGATTAGTCAGTTTCTTCCCAACCCTGATTTCCTCTCAGGGTGGCCTTTGAGCCTATTTACACAGATCTTCCTGCAAGCAGGTCCAATATCTGAACATTACCACAGCAAGAAAAGCATCCCTTGGCTTTGAGGTATCCACAGTTGGGTGAGGGCTGCCTTTAAAAAGATATGCTAAAGGAAGAGGACTGATCAAAGACATGTGAGGGAAAGCCTTCTGAGATCTTGGAGACTCGGGGTATAGTTCAGACGAGAGAGAATTGACTCCAGGAAGGCATGTTCTCTTAGTTCCACATCATGGAAAGAGTCATCTTTGGAAACGGGCCACAGTTGGGCTTTAAAGTTGGGTTTAGGGCTAAGGCGCCTCTACCCTACATCGATGGGCAATTCAGATATATAGTAAATAAATAAGACATAGTGCATGTAAGACATGGCTTTCAAGTAGGACAAATTCCAGTATTCACTTATATACCTGAAGTACTTTTATAGAATTATTCTGTTGTAAGAAAAAGGGAGAAAACACTGGCAGGACTGGTTCTTTGCAGCGAAAAAAGGCAAGACCCGACAGCATACTTCTCCCTCTGTTAAAGCTACATCTGTTCTCGATCCATCTTTCACCTGTTTTTCAAATGTTTACTGAGTTTCCTAGTATGCAGCAGGCATTGCGAGGGCAGGAGAGGAAAAAGATGAACAAGGTATAATCCTAGATTTCATGTAGAAAGTCCTTCGGTTGCTTCAAGAGGGTAGACTGGAAGGAAGCCAAATGTGCTAACACCACTTGGGCTAGACCTTGTGCCTACTGTCTCTCCATTTTCAATGTTGGATTCATGTTTTAACCTCTTTCTTTCTTCAAAATGAGTCTGCTGTAAATATGCTATTCTCTTCCCTCTGACCCTCACCATATCAATAGGACTCATTTTGCTGGCTTTGCTACAGCAGGGAGACTGGTCATTTAGCAGCTTAGATCTTTAGTTTAGTTGACTTTTGTTTATTTTGTGGTGGGAGGGGGGTTTTCTGTCTTCAACACATCACAACCTACCATTCTGGCAAATCATCAGCAATCCCTGAGTTAGGTGAGGAAATGCTCCTGATTTTAAAATACTGTTCAAAACCTATGATGGCCTCCATTGGCCCATATCCTCAGATGCCTGGTCTACACAATTCTCCATAATTTAGTTACAGTCATTCAGACAACCTTGCCTTCCACAAATTCTTGGAACAAATTCTTTCTCTCTTACCAGAAATGCATGTAATGAACATATCAGTTTATACTCTTATTTAAATATTTTTCAATATTCTAAGACTTATTGCGATCCACATTCCCTCCCCAAAAGTTCAAATATTTAGCAAAGCCAATGAACGCTCTCTAGGTTGGGCCTCCCGCTCATCTGTTCAATAGGATCACTCGTCCTTCTACTATAGTCCTCTGGCCTTTCTGAACTGTACAAGGGCATCAGAAACAGACCTTGTTGTTTCTAAATCACAGCCTACTTTGATATGAAATCTATCTATAATGTGCTATCTCTGTTGGTCTGCTGAACATCTGCTTCAAGGGGAAAAGAACACACACACAAACAACACTTGAAATGAAATGTAAATTCAGAGAGGCTCAATATTTCATCTCCTGAAAAGATTTTCAAAACATCCTTAAGGCCAAATGATGACTTTGCATGTATCTCTACTTTAATAATAGCACCGAGGCTCTCTTACAGAGCATCCCTATGGGATAATAATGAATGCTAATGGGTACTCCCTGTGACTTACTGAGCGATAATGGAAGAGACCTGAAGATAGGAACGAATGTGTGTCTGATTCATTTTAGGATTGTCAGGGTCTAGCACAGTGCCTAGTACGTAGTAAATAATCAATAAACCTAGGGTGAAGGAAAAGATAGTAGCTAAAAGTATTGGACATTATGCTAATTTCTCTATATATGCTATCCCATTTAATCTCTGTGAAGCTCCTGAGGGGTAGCCATATTTTGTAGATGAGAAAGTGAGTCAATGCAGAAGTAAATGAAATTGTCCCAAAGTGTAAACGTATAAAGGCATAGGTAACAAAGTAAATTTGTCTGAGTAGCCAGGCATTGCTGAAGGGATGAATGAAATTAGGGTCCTCTTTAACTTTTGAATAATACTCTCCTTTCTTTTATCTCTGTGTTCTATAAATGCTATTTGTCGTTCCTATAAAATCCATTCATTTCATTTTAATTCAATCCTATGAAAGACTAAAGCCTTACCTCCTTAAATTGGCTCCATGAAACTGGTTTTGATTAGGCCTAACCAATTCCATTTCCCCTTCATCTCCTCTAGCATGGACTCAGAATGCGGCACTTAATTACCCGCTCTCCTGGGCTGTTTGCTGACAGCGGTGCCTTGTTTCTTTGGTCGTCCTGACCAGATTAGAATGTTTTTGACTTTCTTCCCCTCTTTCATGCAGACCTTGAATATCCTACGCACTTAAAATGTTCACATGCGAAGGCTTTCATAAAAAATGTGTCTGTACATCAAAGATGCAGAACAAAAAATCATATCATTGTGAATGAGGGGGAGTGCAGCAGGGAGACCCAAGCCCATCTGTAAACAATTGGACATCCCCTTACAGAAGGGTTACAAGGAAGAGATGAGCCAGTCAGGGTGCAGTGTAACACATACAACTTTACTCGAGTTCTTTAATACTTCCTTCCCCCACTCCCACTAGCATGACCCCAATTCTACCTTATAAATCTGGCTAGACCAGAGCATGTACACGGGTACAGATAAGAGCTGGAAATGCAGGGAACCCAGGACAAATGAATCTCTTAGACCGATATTGAGAGTCGTGATGCCAGGAGGGTAAGGGGAAGGTGGGGGGAGAAAGAGAGAACCGAGCATAATGATCTACGTATAACCCCTCTCAGGGGGAAGGACAACAGAAAAGTGGGTGCAAGGAGACATCGATCAGTGTAAGATATGAAAAGAAATTTATGAATTATCAGAGGTTCATGAGGGAAGGAGGGAAGGGGAGGGAGGGGAAAATGAGCTTAAACAAAGGACTTAAAAGGAAATAAAATGTTTTAAAAGTGATGTTGGCAACAAATGTATAAATGTGCTTGACACAATGGATGGATGTGTGGATTGTGATAAGAGTTGTATGAGGCCCCAATAAAATGACTTAAAGAAAGAAAGAAAATGTGTCCCTAGAACAGTAGTTCTCAACCTGTGAGTCATGACCCCTTTGGAGGTCAACCGACCCTCTCACAAGGATCACCTGATTCATAACAGTAGCAAAATGACAGTTATGAAGTAACAACGAAAATAACTATATGGGTGGGGAGTCACCCCCACATGAGGAACTGTATGAAAGGGCCGCGACCTGAGGAAGGTTGAGAACCACTGCCCTAGAGTGACAGAGGGCAAAGATGAGAACTGTCTGCTCCCACCAAGACGTGAAGTCCAAGAAGACCACAGGATCGCTCTCTACGGGTTGGAAATGACTCAATGGCACTGAGTTTGGTTTTGCAATGAGAAGAAGCCAGACCGCAAAATGATTTCATTTGAGAAACTGGTAAGAAGAGTGCATACTGGTGGAGACAGAACTTCAAGCACGGCCATGAAGCAGAACTAAAAATTTGTCCAAAATGAAGTGGCTGCAAACAATTTTATTATGCTCAGTGACTTTGAGGGTCCGGAATTTGAGCAGGGGGCCATTGTTGGTTCACTGGTAGAATCCTTACCTTCTATGCAAGAGATTCGATTTTGATTCCAAGCCACTGCTTCCTCACGAAGCCCGTTGAATAAGCCGCCTGCCTTAGCAATGACCTCCAATGTGCTTCAAGGGAGTTTGCTTTAGTTTGATCCTCAGCGATACCATGCGGGTTCTGGAGACCACAGCCACAGCATTTAACACCCAAATAAGCCCCCGAGTTGGTGGCGGTGGTGATGGCGAGTGGGCCAGCATCATAGGGGGAGGAGCCTTCAAGGCTGTAGTAGCCATGGGATTTGTGTCATCTGTCACCCCAGAAGGTAAGTAGCCACCAAGCCACACTAATTACCAGTGCAGTAACTCATTATCTCACTCCCTTGTCATCCAGTGGAATAAGTAACCAACCCCCTTTTATCATCTCCCATTAGCTAGGCCAGCGGTCACCACACTGATTTGGCTGATCACCCCCTTACAGACACACACACACACGCACACACACACAATGACTCAGAACGCCTTGAAGATTAAAGCTTTTGTGGCATTGCCATAATCCAGGATAAAGTGTGTACAGACTTTTCAGCCCCATGGACGTTGCAGGGGTGGTTCTTCCCCGCCCTATAAGGTTGCTAGGCATCGGCATTGACACATGGCAGTGAGTTTAGTTTGGTCTGATATTCTAATGCTCCCTCCCCCTGCCCCACCCCTAAGGGGGCCATAATGCCGAGTCTGGGAAACTCTTAAGTTGGAATATAGGTGGGTGGTCACTGTACCTGCCATGGAGCAGAGGGGCGTTTTACCCTTAGCTCATGGGAGAGGGGGGTATCTGCAGGAAGCTACAGGGGCAAGACTGAAAAGGACGGGGCTGGTGCCCTGCCCACTGTGGAAGGAACCATTTTGTAGTCCCATAAGTTTCTGGCAGAGTAAGGAAATATGGATTGCAGGACACCAGGAGATACCACACTGGGGAACCACCCACCTAGTGATGGCACCATTGGTCCTCAGTCCACGTCCGTAACAATTGCTCCGCATCCTTTATAGGTGGGGCTCCCTTTACATTGTCATTCCTGTTGGCACTTTCCGTCAAGCTGATGCTCTCCCGGCTCAGATGGTTTTTGTCTTAGTTGTTGAAGAGCACCTTGGTTGTGAGGCCAGCCTGCCTAAACTGGGAGCAATTTTCACCTTTGCATGGTTTTTGGAACTACCAGTTTCACTCCCAAACCCGTATGCCTCCTTTGTCTCTTGCTGCTGTCCTCATTGTCGTTTCTGCTGCGCTTGGAGGCCATCATGCACTTCGTGGTGGCATTTAAAATACTACTACCACTACAAGAAATAGGCATTAGCAGTAAAACACTCAAGCCACCTGGGTGTGGCTGCCTCTGCCTAAGCGTGAAAGCAGACTGTCCTGTAGTAGGCTGGTTCGTTAGAAAGTGCATAGGCAAACCAGGAACAGGTGTTGATGATGACTACCAAAATACGCGATTTACATATTTAACTTATAAACATATGTGTATATAACATATATATACTTCCTGTAAATGCCTGGCAAAATAATTTCTTTGTATATAACAGCCAGGATATACACATGCTGTATGAGGGGAGCTGTTAATTTTGCTGTGTCTCATTCTGCAATCCATATTTCCTTACTCTGCCAGAACCTTATGGGACTACAAAATTGTCCCATATCCAGTTGAACATTGCCTGGACAGGCATTATATAGAGCATGACTATGTAGCCTTTAGAATATCCCATATAGGTTTCCTGAAGTATAATTCATATAATATTTCCTACACATATTTAAAGTATCTGATTGGTTAAGCTTTGACCTATGTATGCACTTGTGAAACCATTGCCACCATCAAGATAATAAACAGCATCACTCCAACAATTCCCGAAGGCCCCTTTGTTATCTATCCCCTTGACCACTGACTTCATCTCCATCACTGTAGAGAAGCTTGGCTGCTCTATAATTTGATATACACATTCGAAGTTACAGACTTCTATCATGTAACACATTTAATTTGAATTCATCCATGTTTGTTGCATATATCAACTATTCATTCTTTCAACTGCTGGCTAGTATTCCATGTATGGCTCGTCCATGAATTGTCTAAACATTAACTTGTGGATGGACATATATGCTGTCTTTATTTCATCTAGATAAAATGGCCAGGGTCACTTGTGTAACCAGCATTCCTCTATATGTTCTGTATGAGAGGTGCTTAGAGGTCCTAGGAGTGGGATGGCTGCATCACATGGTAAGTGCATACTTACATTTTAAAGAAATGCCAAAATTATTTTTTTCAAGGCAGTTTTCCACTTTCCTTTCCCACCAGAACCCAATTTCAGTGACTCCACATTTCAGTGACTCCACTCCCAATTTCAGTGGCTCCGAATCTGCATACTCTCCCCTCCCAGCCCTTAAAGTGCATTTTTTAACGTGATTTCACTAATGATGAAGGAGTGACCACATTTTCTCATACATGTTCACTATTTTATCACTGTGCCTGGTTCATAGTAGATGCCCGTCAAATATTTATGGTCCAGATAGACAAAGTAAGATCATGTCCGCATTTGTCCCGTCTACCATGTTTTGCTGTTCGTGTTTTCTTTCTGAGGCAAAGTACCAAATGAATTACTTTAGCGTTTCCTCCATAAAAATTAAATTTGTCTATCTCTCACCAGAGCCAGATGAGGAAAATGACAAATGTTCTCCCCAACTGTAAAACACTCACGAGTGGGAGACAATGAAATCAAATCTCATTGTTCAATAAACTCCGGAGTGGAGAATGCTGCAACCAATTAGTGCTCTCAAATCGCCATTTGCTCCTCACAGACCCAATGAAACACAACTCTGGGCCATCAGGGAAACAACATGTGACTCACGGGGAGCTCCGATTTCCTTGCTTCCATTCTGTTTCATCTCGCCTGTTTGTTTGACAACTCCTAAAAACCATATGATGAGTTTGAAAAACATAAACAACAGGCAAAGTCGTAGGTGGCTCCATGCGATTTGGCCCCCTATAGTTGGAAGGTACTGGACCACAGTCATCCTGTGTTTCCATGACAGTTTATTTTATGCGGTAGATAAGCAATCTGGTGGTTTACGAATTTTCAAATGCGGTTATTCTGTCACTTGCAATTCATCTTAAATGTACCAGTTGATGCTAAAAAAATGACTCACTTGATAAAAGTAGTTGTTACTTTTGTTGAAATAAATGCCAGGAGACTGGATGTTTTCTCAGTTGAAGAAAGAGTACGCAAATTACTTTGTTTCTTCCACACTCTGTTGTACGTCAGAGTGGTCCCTCTCGAGTTTGTCACTACTGTTTCTCCACTTAAAATCGTGACATGTTTTATGGTTATCATCCTCAAATAAAAAATATTTCTCAAAAAAGGGGCAAAGTTCAAATAAAATTTGAGATTTAGTGAGAGAGATTTTGGGGCCTTCTCTTGACTTTTGTTTCACTATCTTGAACATCTGAGAAATAATTGCTATTTCCATTCCCAGCAGGAAAAAAATTCCTAAGGATTATTAAAAATAATATATGCAAATTCATTAGTTGTCAGAAGCCCGGGATGCTTACATAATATTTTAAAATGCTAAGCATTCTTATTAGTAGCCTTAAGATTTTTGCTTAATGCTCAAATTTCCATATCTAGCTTAATGTATTGGCTCTGAATTTTCTTTTTAAGTAGATAAGTGCTGTTTAAATTAATTTGTGTAGACGCAGATCTAAAATTGCCTCCAAACAACTTAAAAGGTTGGTTAGCAAACTCAGAACTTAGAACAGAGTGTGGTGCGGGGAGCCCGGCAGTAGCACTGACAGGAGCTGGTTCACGCAGCCAAGGTTGAATTTACGTATGTTTTGAAACAGACGTTGTATTAAGAAATTCACCAAAATTTTACATGAAGAAACAATTTCAACAACAAAATGAACATAAACGAGGGGCGGGGAACCTTAGCTAAGATGAGTACATAAAAGAAAAAGAGGATGTACAAAATAGTTGTTAAAAACAAGTGTGTGTGGTGGAAACTAAGTTAAGTAGATGCTGTTGTTTGTTGCCAGAGTCTTTTTGGCTCATTGCTGTCCCATAAACCCGAGCAGCACTCCGTGAGGCATCCTATCATCGCCATGGGGGAAATCCCATGGTCTGTTCTTTCCTGGAAAGTCCAGTGGGTTTTGCGTTTGAAATGCTGGCTTCTTCACAAGTCATCAAGCAGTTCACCATTATACCCCAAGGATCTGAAGTTACATGGATAATGCCTGAAAGCTTGCTGAAGGTCAGAACGGCCCCAAATCCTTAAGAAGCACCTGTGTGATAATGCATCTAAGACATGTGCTGCCACTCTGTTGCTATCAATGTTCCTTCAAATGTGTGACTCACAACTGGAGGAAGATTCATTAAGAACCATGATATTACAGATGACACAGCTTTGCTTGCTGAGAGTGAAAGGGACGTCAAGCATTTACTAATTAAGGTTAAGGACTATTGTCTTCAGTATGGGTTTAATTTAACTTAAAGAAAATCTCATAATTAGACTAATAAACTAGATTAGCATGAGAAATAGAGATTGAAGTTATGGAAATATTTTACTTGATCCCGAATCAATGTTCATCCTAACATAAGTTCTGCCGAACCTATACATAGACCAAAGGCAGTTATTTCCAAAGCTAAGAGGATACGAATGATTTTCACCATACTTATCCAGTCGGTAGACTGATCAAATAATCTGAGAAGTTAGACTATATGAATAAGAACACAGCATCAGAACTGGAGGAGGATTCATTAAGAGCCATGATATTACAGATGACACAACTTTGCTGAAAGTGAAAGGGACGTCAAGCATTTACTAATTAAGATTAAGGACTATTGTCTTCAGTATGTGTTATAATTTAACATAAAGAAAACCTCATAATTAGACTAATAAGCTAGATTCACATGAGAAATAGAGATTGAAGTTATGGAAAGATTTTACTTGATCCCCAATCAATGAGAGTGCTGGACAAAAAATAAAGAAGTCCTAGAAATAATTCATTTGGATTCACTTGGATTGTGTTGTTGGTGAAGAATGTTGAAGAGATCGTGGTCTTCCAGAAGAGCAAACAAATCCGTTTTGGAAGAAGTATACCCAGTAGGCGAGGCTTTTTCTCAGGTAGTTTGGACATGAGATCAAGAGGAAGCCGTTCTGAGGGAAGGACATCATGCATATCAAAATAGAGGACCATGACCAAATAGGGAAACTGTCACTGAAATGGATGGACACAATACATCTAATGGGCTCAAACACCTGAGCACAATTTTGAGGATAGGACAGGACCAAGTAATGTTTCATTCATACACAGAGCTGCTGAGCTAGAACGGACTTGAGAATAAGTGAACAACAACAATAATTTCCAGAGGTTTCATGAGATACAAAAGGATATAGGGGCAGGATTCCCATTAAAGAGGTTAAATTAAGAGGAAAAAAAAGAGAAAACAGAAAACATCAGCAAATAAAGAAATGCATGGGAACTTAGGAGAGAAAAGGAAAACAAAGGGTCCCTGGAAGAAAGCAATGCTGCTTCATTGTTACTGTCAGACGTGGCCAGAGGCTTGCTCGGCATCTGTACAGGACTTCTGCCTGTTTGGAAGGCAGCGTTCTTGTTTGACAAACTACAGGAACCTTGAGAGAAATGAGAACTCTGGAACACATCATTGACCCATCGGCCATTGGGGAAGCAGCAAAGCGCTTTAATCACTATACAACCAAGACTCAAAATATGCCCCTAGTGTTTATAAACTTTTTAAATGATCAGCCTTAAACAGAAGTTATAGAACACAGAACCTTTGCAGGTTCCCTATGTCATTTCTGATTGTCAAGGATTATGACACTTCTTTAGGGGATATCCTATCTACTCATTTATCAGCCGAGTTTTTCAGAGCGTTCTTTTATGCAGTTTGGGGGATAAAATTAGGTGCCTTGGCTGATATTTAGGGTGGTCTGTACTTGGGTATATACGATACATTTATCTCAAACCATCCCACCCCCTCAAAAAATCAAACTTATTGCACTCAAGTCAAAATAAGCATATTTGATATGATTTCTGAGAATATAAATCTTTTCCAAAGTAGACTGCCTTATGTTTGTCTTGTGCAACATTTGGTGATTCAAACCCATGACGTCTCTAGGAGCAGTCCAATGTTTTTCCCTCTGCACGCCCCCACCTTGGCATCTGTGTAAACTGGTTGACTGGATCGTTTTAAATCCATATTCATAAAGCCATCAATTCTACTAGGAAAGCATAGTCTACTCTCCCACCCCAATGTTATTCCCTCTTTGTATCTTAACCAAGATATGAATTAACAGTGAAATTCTTCTGGGTGCTAGATTTCTCATCAGAAACCATGAAGGCCAAAAGAACATGATTAAAGAGCGGAAAGGGAGACAAAAATTGTCAACCCAGATTGTTTTATTAAGTCAAAATATCCTTCAGGAAGGGAGATGATATAAAGACATTCTTAGTTCAATAAAAACTAAATATGTGTCATGAGGAAATCTGCTTTTAAGATGTTACAGAAGTTTGTCAGGCTGAAAGGAAATGACACAAGTGGAAAACTCAGCACTTTGGCAGCAGAGGAAAGCCACAGGAGTAGTAAATAACTGGGTGAATACAATAGATGATTTTTCTCCTAGAGGGACTAGATCAGAGCCATAGGGCTGTTGGAGTTAAGATTCATCCATGCAGTCTTAATTTCCTGGAAATTTCATCCTAATAAGTCCCTGTGATCTTCCTTTATTCTTTGAAAAGATATTTGTCAAGATTACTCTTTTGGAATTCTGCAGTCATCATTACCTTCTTAGCTGACCCTCTGACTTTAATTAATATTTAAGGTTTTCCTGGACATTTGAACTCTCTGAATCCATTATATGGGGCACTGTTAAAATACACTTGCTGTACACCTTCAATTATTTTTGAAGCTTCTCCCAGAATTTTGTTAAAAATTTGATAGCCCTGACTTCAACACGTCCTTCTTGCTCTACATGGCACAAAACTTATTTCCCCTTAATAAGACATCCTATCAAGAATAACACAAATGTGTTAGTGAGAGAGCTTGTCTGTAACCCTCTACTGAATGAAGAGACATGTTTAACCATGTTTTGTTTGGAATGAGTATGTATAAGGATAAGTTAACATAGGGAACCTACCAGGGTGCCCTACCACTTGTCTGTTTTACTATAGTGTTTTGCATGTTGCTCTGATGTTGGATGCTACGCAATTGATAATTCAAATATCAGCAAGTTCACCCATGTTGAATAGGTTTCAGTGGAACTTTCAGACTAAGACAGACTAAAGAGAAGGAAGAGGCAGTTCACTTCTCAGAAATCATCTACTGAAAAACATATCAATTGTAGTGAACATGGTCTGATATAATACCAGAAAATGAGCTTTGTAGGTGTGAAGGCACTTGGAGTCAACTTTAATGACATGGATGGAACAAAGTTTTTTGTTGTTGTTTTTTTTTAACCTCCCATGGCTAATATGTCATAACTCAAACTAAGAAGAAATAGCAGCAAGTATCCATTAAACATCATAACATTAAATGTACAAACTATGAATCTAGGAAAATTGGAAGTTATCAAAAATGAGATAGAGTGCATAAAGATCCATTTCTAATTCACCATGGTTGTTATTAGGTACTGTGGAGTAGGCTCCAATGCAGAGTAATCCACGTGTAAGTGACATTGCCTGGTTCTGTGCCATTCTTACAATTACTGTCATTGTTGAGCCCGTTGTTACAACCAATGGGTCAATCCATCTTGCTGAAGGCTGTGTTCGGTTTTGGAGAAGCACAACCAGTGACACTTGTATGTGTTTGCATATAGAATAAGATTGCTTACACAGATGTAGAAATAGACAAGTCCAGTCTGGTTCAAGTCGGGTTTCTCCTGATGAAGAGGAAGCAGGGCTACAAATCAGAGTTGGTCGAGGCACAGGCTGGCAGAGGCAGAGGCAAATGAATCCAGTCGGCTGAATGACTCCATGGCCAGTGGTCTGTTGACAGTTCCTGGGATTGACAAGTGATGCAGCAAGAGATCAAGGAACCAGATGCAAGATCCAGTTTGACATAAGGCAAAGGACCAAAGAAGATTCAACTCTGCTCAGTCTCTTTCTTATACAAAAAGCCACGCCCTAAGGAGATGGCTTCAGACTGTGACCCAATAGAGAGGCTGGTTTCACCCCTATCTTACATAAGAGGGTCTAGTTGACACAATTACTAACCATCACAAAAGTGTTCCTCTTTTTCTCTAACAATCTACTTTATCATGCAGCATTTCCTCTTAGAAGTTCCCATTGAGTCAATACTGACTCACAGCTATCCTATAGGATGGGGTAGAATTGTCTCTGTGTTTCAAAGACTGTAACTCTTTAGGGGAGTAGAATGCCCAATTTTCCCCCTTGAAGTGGCTGGTGGTTTGGAACTGCTGACATTGTGGATCCCAGCCCAATTTGTACTCACTGCACCCCAGGGCTCCCCTACACCTACATTGAAAATCATCATTCAAACTTACACATCCACATCATGCACTAAAGCCAAAGATGAATGAGCAGAAGAGTTCTAACAACTTCTGAATTCTAAAATTGATCAAACATTCAATTGAGATGAATTGATAATTACTGGTAATTGAAAAGGCAAATGTGGAAAGAAAGAAGGGCTGGTAGTTGAAAATTCTGGCCATTATGATAGAAATGACATTAGAGATGGCATGATGGAACTTTTTAAGACCAATGACTTACTGATTACAAGGATAATTTTTCAACAATGCAAATGGTGACTGTATGCATGCACTTCATCAGAGATGGATTACAAGAGATAAAATTTACTACATATGAGTGAAAAGACAATGGAGAAATCAATATTATCAACCAAAAAAAGTCAGGGTGTGACTGTGGAAGAAATCAATAATTGTTCATAAGCAAATTCAAGTTGAAGGTACAGAAGATTAAAACAAGTACAGGTGAGTTAAAATGTGACCATGAGTACATCCTACTTGAATTTATGGACCATCTCAAGAAAAGATTTGAAGCAGTAAACACTAATGATCAAAGACCAGATGAGTTGTGAGATGACATCAAGAATATTATACATGAAAAGAGCCAAAATGTCATAAAAAAGACAGGAAAGAAAGTGCCTCTGAGGCTTCTTCTTGAACATAAGGAAAGCTAAACAAACTGGACAAAATAAAGAACTAGACAACTAACATGAAATTTTAAGGCAGCATGAGTAGACAAAGAAAAGCTTGTAATAGAATGAGCAAAGCATGGTGCCCCAACAGACTGCACTGGAAAACACTCCAAAAGGCCAACAAACAATCCTTGAACTAACTACAAGCTTTCTGTTCTTGTTGTGTTGTGTTTTGTTTTTTGTCATTGGTTTATTATTGTTGTTGTTTTGCTGTATATTGTTGCTTGGTTTTGGTCTGTCTTGTTTTTGTGCATGTTATTATCTCCACAGGTCTCTCAAAATAAGATAGGCTGGATGAATAATCTGGAGGAGCAAACAACAGTTCTGGGGGGAAATGGGAGAGGGGTGGTAGGGGGAAAGTGAAGTTAACAAACACAGGGACAAGGGAACAACAAGTGATCCAAATCGGTGGTGAGAAGGGTGTGGGAGGCCTGGTAGGGCATGAACAAGGGTAATGCTGAAACCCTGGTGGGGACTGAGCATTACAGCAGGACAGGAGGAAAGTCAAAGGAAATAGAGGAAAGAGCTGGGAGGTAAAGGGCATTTATAGAGGTCTGGATAAAGACATGAACATATGCAAATACATTTATATATGAGGATGGGGAAATAGATCTATGTGCATATATTTACAGGTTTAGTATTAAGGTAGCAGAAAGACATTGGGACTCCACTCAAATACTCCCTCAATGCAAGAATACTTTCTTCTATGAAATTGGTATTCTATGATGCTCACCTTCCCAACACAACCGCTGAAGACAAGGCGGGTGCATAAGCAAATGTGATGAAGAAAGCTGATGGTGCCCGGCTATCAAAAGATACAGTATCTGGGGTCTTAAAGGCTTGAAGGTAAACAAGCGACCATCTAGCTCAGAAGCAACAAAGCCCACATGGAAGAAGCACACCATCCTGCACGATCACGAGGTGTCAAAGAGATCAGGTATCAGGCATCATCAGAACAAAAAATCTTACCACAGTGAATGAGGAGGGGAGTATGTAGTGGAGACCCAGAGCCCATGTGTAAGCCACTGGACATCCCCTTACAGAAGGGTCTCGGGGAGAAGATGAGCCAGTCAGGGTGCGATGTAGCCATAATGAAAAATACAACTTTCCTCTGGTCCCTAAATGCTCCCCCCACACCCCACTGTATGATCCCATTTCTACCTTGCAAGTCTGGCTAGACCAGAGGATGTACACTGGAACAGATAGAAACTGGAAACATAGGGAATCCAGGGCTGATGATCCCTTCAGGACCAGTGGTGTGAGTGACAATTCTGGGAGGGTGGGGAAGGGTGGGTTGGAAAGGGGGAACCTATTACAAGGATCTACATTTGACCTCCTCCCTAGGGGACGGACAACAGAAAAGTGGGTGAAGGGAGACGTCAGACACAGCAAGATATGACAAAATAATAATTTATAAATTATCAAGGGTTCATGGTAGGGGGGAGTGGGGAAGGAGGGTGAAATGAGGATCTGATGTCAGGGGGTTAAGTGGAGAGCAAATGCTTTGAGAATGATGAGGGCAATGAATATCCAAGTGTACTTTACACAACTGATGTATGTATTGATTGTGATGAGTTGTATGACCCCTAATAAAATGATTAAAAATGTGACAGAAATCAAAATGGAATAATATGCTCATCATATCTTAAGGTGAAGGAACTGAAGCAAAAACTGGATGCTTCGAATGACATACTGAAATATGGCATAAAGAGAAGATGGACAGTCTGTGTGATTATGAGAAATTTATTAGAGTATAAGTCTCCATAATATTTTGTTATTCTTTTCCATTCAATTGCTTCACCATTGTAGCATCACCCATTTATTTTCTTATTCATGTTATTTGTATCTTCTTCCTTTCCTTGACAGTGCTGGATTGATTTGTGAATTCTATTGTTTTTCTGTTTCATTTATTTCTGGCTTAGACTTTATTCTTTCTCTTCTTCTTGTGGCTATAGGCTTCTTCTGCTGTGCTTCTAATTGTTGATGTTGAACTAAGGTGTTGATCTGGGTTCTTTTCCCTTATTTATGTCTCCGTTCTTGCTGAAAGATGCGCTCTTCATCCCTGCCCTTGCTGTGTTCCTAAGAGTTTGGTGTCTTGTATTTTCATTTGATAAAAGGAAATTTAAAATTTTTTTGTTTGATAAGATCAAGTAAAAGGCATCAGAAGACCCACAACAAAACAAAAACCATATTGTTGAGAATGAGAGGGATAGGAGCAGAGACCCAAACACACGTGTAGACAATAGGACAGATGGGTCACAAGGAAGGGAGGAGTCTGCTAGGGCACAGTATAGCCCCAATGAAACACACAATATACCTCTGGTTCTTTGAAGCTTCCACACTCTCCACTATCATGACCCCAGTTCTACCTTAAAAATTGGCTAGACTGGAGCATGTACACTGGTACAGATGAGAGCTCACTCAGGACTCACAGAATCTAGCTCAGATGAACCCCTTAGTAACAGCAATGGGAGTAGCCATAGCATGAGGGTAGGGGAAAGTGTCGGGATAAGGGCAGGAAGGGGAAGCCAATTGCAATGATTGGTGCAATCCTCCCCCTCCAACCCCCAGGGGAATGAACAACAGAAACATGGGTGAAGGGAGACAGTGGTTGGTGTAATGTATGAATTTAATCATAATTTATAATTTATCAAGGAGTCATGGGGGTGGGAGAGGGGAGGGAGGGAAGAAAGAGGACCTGATACCAAGAGTTCAAACAGGAAATAAATGTTTAGAAAATGATGATGCAAACATATGTACAACTATACTTGATAGAATTGATATATGAATTGTAAACGCCCCCAATAAAATGATCTTTACAACAAAACAAAAAGATGGGCAGAATATAAAGTCACTATATAAAAAAGAATTGCTCAATGTTCAATCATTCAATAGGAGCATATTCATAGGAACCACCAATGGCATTAAAGTAGCCCTGCTTTATTGAAGATATTGGTGAACAATAATATTCCAGGAATTGACAGAATGCCAATGGACATGTTTAAACAAATAGATGAGGTTGGAGAGGCTCTCAGTGTTCTTTCAAGAAATTTAGAAGGCAACCACCTGGTCAACCCTTTGGAAGAGATCCATATGTATGTCCATTCTAAAGAAAGGTGACCTAACAGAATGTTGAAATTTTTGAATAATGTCTTTAATATCACATGCAAGCAAAAATTTACTGAAGATTACTAGAAAATCATTGCACTAGCAATACATCAATCAAGTTAACTGAAACTAAAATAATGCAGGGGTAGCAACATTAACTTCTGATAAAATAAACTTTAAGGCAAAATCCAGAATAAGAGGCAAAATCCAGAATAAGAGGTCAATTTAACAAGAGGATATAACCATAATAAATATCTATACACCTAATGAACGAGAAATAGATACTACCTTAATTTAGGATGTTTAATCACCATCTTTGATGAATAACAGAATAACTAGAAAGAAACTAAAGGAAGACAGTTGGACCAACTTGACCTCATAGACATATACAGAGTACTCCATCCAACAGCAGCACAAAACGCATTCCTCCCCCCCTTGCCCACACACCTAGAATTCATGGACTATTCTCTAGACTAGACCACATGTTAGGTCACAAAGATCATGTCAATAAATTTAAAAACAAAACAAAAGTGAGATATTACAAAGCATCTTCTTAGATCACAATGCTATACAGTTAGAAATTAACAATAGGAATGTCAAGAAAAAAATCCATAGAAATTGAAAATCATCTTGCTTTAAAACTATTTGGTAATAGAAGAAATAAAAAATTAAATTAAAATATTCCCCTTATCAAACAAAAAGTTTAAAAATTCCTTTTATCAAATGAAAATGAAAATACAAGACATCAGACTCTTAGGAACACAGCAAGGGCAGGGATGAAGAGTGCATCTTTCAGCAAGAACGGAGACATAGATAAGGGAAAGAACCCAGATCAACACTTTAATTCAACATCAATATTAGAACAGCAGAAGAAGCCTATAGCCACAAGAAGAAAGAAAGAATAAATACCAAGCCAGAAATAAATGAAACAGAAAAACAATAGAATGACTCACGAAGGTAAGAAGTTGGTTCTTTGAAAGAATTCACAAATCAATCCAGCACTGTGAAATCTAACAAAGGAAAGGAAGAAGATACAAATAACATGAATAAAAAATAAATGGGTGATGCTACAATGGTGAAGCAATTGAATGAAAAAGAACAACAAAATATTATGGAGAATTATACTCTAATAAATTTGAAAACTTAGAAGAAATGGACAAAAATCTAGAAACACATTACTTAATTAAACTAAAATATGTTAAAGTAGAAAACCTGCAGGGATACATAATAAAATAAGATATTGATCAGGTAATTAAATAATCTCTCAGCTGCTCCCCAGCCAAAAAAAAAAAAAAGCAAAATGGCCAAGGCAGACCAGGTGGCTTCACTGGTGAATTGCAACAGACATTCAGAGGAGAGTTGACACCAGCCCTACTTAAAACTATTCCAGTGTATAAAAATGATGAAAATGCCTAAATTTATCTTATGAAGTGAAACTAATTATGATACCCAAGCCAGGCAGAGACCACATTAGGAAATAAATTTATAAATCAATATACCATCAAGCACATAAATTTTCAACATCATTCTAGAATAAAATAGCATATCAGAAATAATACATCATAACCATTTTGAATTCCTACCAAGCATGCAAGGATGGTTTAGCATTAGAACAGCCATCAATGTAGCCCAGTACATAAACAAAACAAGGAAAAGGACCACATAGTCCTATCAATTAAAACAGAACAAGATACGTTATAAAACGTACCATCTATTCCTGATAAAAAATATCTTAACAAGAAAAATAAATAATACTTTAGCAAAATGGGCAGAGAACATAAATAGACACTTTTCCCCCCAAAAAAGACATTCAAGTGGCCAACCGACATGTGAAGAACTGCTCCTGGTCACTAGCCCTTTGAGAAATGCATTTCAAAAATGAGATGCCACCTCAGTACAACATTAATAGTAAAGTTTAAAAAACAAGCCAATAACAGATAAAAATAATTAGGGTGAAGAGATATGGAGTCCTCATAAACTGCTGGTGATTCTGTAAAACAACACAGTCACTCGAGAAGGAGCATGGCAGGTTCTTAAAAATTGGGGGAATGGAAATACCATATGAACAGAAATCTCTCTCCTTTGTATTTATCCTACAGACGTAAGAGCCAACACAAAAATAGATGTATGCAAGGCAGTGTTCATTGAAACACTACTTATAGTAGGAAAAATAAAATAGGAAACAACCTAAATGCCCATCCGTCGAAGAATGGATAAATATTTTATGCTCACATAGAATATTTCACAGTAGTGAAGAAAAACAATGAATATAGTAAACACTTCATAACATGGACATTTTGCTGAGTGAAATTAGTCAATCACAAAGGATCAATATTGTATGAAATCACTGTTTTTAAAAATCAGAAAAGATTTTCAAATTTAAGAAACACTGTGATGGTTAGCAGGGGTAAGAAACGAAAGAAGGAAGGGAGAGTTACTGGCTGGGGGTGGGGATGGTGACAGACAAGGAGGGGGACAAAATGTCAGAGCAAGGCAAGACACTGGGAGGTTTGCGAGAGATGATGGTAGTAGAAGCAAACACTGTCATGGACAGAATGCTAGAATTGTGGTGATTGACAGATAGATGTCTGGATAGACACACGGGCTGAACAGATATGGGTGGCAGAGTGGGAATATAACCCATGAATAAATGTTGATGTGAATTCGTTTATTTAATGTCATCCATTCTGCCATTTTCTGCCTTTTGATCGGAACATTTAGTCTATTTAAATTGACAGCAATTAGTCATAAGAAACGACTTTCTTCTGTCATTTTGCTTTTGGAATGTCTTAAACGATTTTTGACTATTTCCTCTAAAAATGCCAGGGTTTTTGTGTTGTTTTTGGTGAGCCATTTTGAATGTCTTTAAATTTCCTTTTATGTATGCTTAAAAATATTTTCTTATTGGTTAGAATGAACATCAGATTTGACATCTTGCATCTTAAAGCAGGCTATCACCTTAGAGCAATAATATAAGAAATTTTATACCTATACCCATCTCCTTTTGTCTCTGTCAGTGCTAAAGATTTCCAATTTTATTGATTTTTAAAAAACAAATTACTTTCTGGTTTTGTTGATTTTATTGTTTTTCTGTTTTCATTATCAACCATTTCTATTCTTATCTTCGTTATTATTATTATTTTCTTTTATTGTATTAAGCTTGATTTGCTTTTTATTTTGTGCAACATCTAGTTATAGAAGTAGACTATTGAGTCGAAATCTTTCTTCTTTTGGGAAGTTTATAGTGGAGAAGATTCCACAACATTGGCAATATAATTAATGCCATTGGACACAGGCTTGGTTAAAATGTCAGATTTACATTATATGCATTATATCTCTGGAAAATTATTTTAAAGTGTAAATGATTGGAAAAATCTATTGATTTAATATAACTCCAATCAAAGTATGAATCAGTTCTTTATATATGTCTTATAATCTTTTGTCAATTTGAGACTTAAACGTGAAGGGTTGGAGTTTAACCTGTTAATCATGTCGCAGCTTGATGACCTCATTTGGAGGCGCTAAGAAGCTTGTTGGAAGCCAGACAGATGTTCACTTTTTGGAAGACATTCCTTCTAACAAGACACATGGAGCTACCCTCGTGCCCTGAGCTGGAGGAGCCATGTGGAGACCCCTGCCAGCGCTGAGATGCTTCCACCACCACTGGAGCCACAAGACTTCCCACCCACTAGCCTGCGATCTTCCTGCATTCATCATCATTGCATGTGTTTTGTGAGTCTAATGAGGAATTTATAGATTGGTATTAGACATATGGGCTAATATTGGACTTATGGACTTGATCTGAACTGGGCTGGGACTTTTTCTCAATATTCATTTGCTCTTGTATATAAACCTTTTACTTATACACATATGAGTTTCCCTGGATTTGTTTCTCTCATCTACCCAGAATAACACTTGAAAAAGCATTTGAGAAATTGATATGGGAAATGTTTTTCCATAAAATGACAATAAAAGTAAAATTGTAGTGGAAAAGGATGCCCATATAGTTCAATGGAACAGAATATAGTATCCAATAAGAGACCCACTGTGAATTATATTTCAATAATAGCACAATATGATATAAATGTAAAAGTATTTCCAAAAATGGTACTGGAACATTTGAACATTCACTGCAAATAAAAGAACACGTATAAAGTAATATGTAACATTATAAGACCCTAAGGAGAAAATATTTGTGACATTAGTTTGAACAAAGAATTTTAGACATACCACCCAAACCATGATCATCACAGAAGAGAAAATGATTGAACAAACTTAATAAATATTATCATTATAATTTTAGAAAACAATTAATGGAATGAAAAGGCAGGCCATGAACTGAGAGAAAATATTTGCCAATCATCTCTTCTGGGTGGGTTTACAGAGACCATGCAAAATGACTTAAAGTTTAACAGTGAAAAATAACAACTCCATTAAGAATGTGCAAAAAAATTGAAGAACTGTTTATCAAAGAAGATATAGGAATAGTAAACAAGAACATAAAAAGCACTGAACAATATTGTTTATTAGAGAATTTCAAAGCGATATACACCTACACATAGAAACCAAAAAAAACCTAGCCAAAAATTAAACAATGTCAAGTGGCTGACACTCTGATTGCTGGTCGGAACGGAAGGTGACACAGCCACTTTGGATAATAGTCTGGTAGGTTTTTATAGAGTGAAATTTATATTTGCTGTGATATCCATCCATCACTCTCCAAGAAATTAAGCCCCCCACTGAGTGTAAATTAAAATGTATGCCCACACAGAAGTCTATACCACTATTTACAACAGCTTTGTTCATCTTCATCAAGAATTGGAAATAATGCTCATGGCTGTCAGCTGGTGAATGAACAAGCAAATTGCATACCATATTTACAATCAGATACTATTTGGCAATAAAAATGCTACGCAAAAGAAGCCAAACTCAAAAGGCTACCTACCGCATCCTTTCAATGATATAGCATGCTGGAAAAAGCACAACTGTAGGGGAAGGGAACAGATCATTAGTTGCACAAGTCAGGGGTGGAGGGAGAGGTTGGCTATGGAGCCAGTTCATCAGGGCAGCCAGGGGTGGCATTTGTGAATTTGGCTAAATGACTCTGTGCATCAACCATTTGCCCCCCAAAGTAAAACCGACCGCATACACCTTGAAAATAGTCTACCAAAGATACATTATCACATCAACACACACATAAAAATCAATGTAATTTTATCTAGATCTAAAGTAGTGACTACGAATGTTATATAACCTGATTTTTGTCTGTTTGTTTGTTTGTTTGTTTAACTTCAGCCTACCCCCATCTACTAGCTTTCTACATGACATAAATTTACTTAAACTCCCAAAGTACCATTTTTTTAAATCTGAAAAAATGTGAATGACGGTGCAGTATGCATAGAAGTCTTGATAGGATCAAAGTACACTAGTAGAATTTTTGACCCTGTGTAAGTGCTTTGTGGATGTTAACTTATAGCATTAATATTCTTATTACATCCGCTAAGTTCTGTGAACTTGGAAAGCTGTCTAAAGCCATGCTATCCAATAGTAATATAAAGCAAAACACAAATGAAAACCATATATAAAATTTGTATTTCCCAGAAATCACATTAAAAAGCTAGAAAACCAAACATACAATTAGCCTTAGTACAATATTTTTATGTAACTCAATATATAAAAAATACCATTTTAACAAGTACACAATATAAAATCATTAGTGATATATTTTGTTAATCATTTGTATGTAGAATTTGAATCCAATGCATATATTCTTACTTAAGAGCAAATCACATGTTGTAGGCATAATCGCCATGTGTGGCTAGTGGCTGTCATATTGACAAAGCAGTTCTAAACATCATTATCCCTATTACAATAATTATAGATACATCTAAAAACTAGGGCCTGTTTGGCCACTTGAATCACACATTTGTTTTCTTTGAATTAGCCGAATGTTAGGTACAAAAATACCAACTTAGTTTCCCTTTTCTGTAGCTAAAATTCTTTACCAACTAATAAAATGGTCTCCAAAAAGCAAAACAAGCTTATGTGTTACTTTTCCACCTTAAACCACAGGTAGTGTCTCACTTTCAGGCTGAAAGACAATGAGTAGTGAAAGACGCAGTGATGGACATGAAGCAGCAGACTTTGACTTAGCTCTTGTTCATCTTCTGTTGTCCGTGAGAACTTGGGTTCTTCAAACTTCTGCTATTTCCAAAGCTAATATTTTAAACTATTCGTTGCTAAAACTCTCTTATGACAATGCAAACTCAACTAACTCATAAAACACAAATAATAGATCTGTCTGCATTCTGTTGCTAAAATGCTTGAAGCATTGTGCATATTAAGGTACCTAGACTAGATTTATACCTTGCCCTTGGTTCCAAAGTAGAGGAAAAACTTGACTGGATTAAACATAAATTTATATACAACACTGACACACAAGAGCTGACATGCTGCTGCTTTGTCCAATTGTTATGAATTGGTTTTTACACATCAGGTTCAACTCCTTTTCTTTATCTTCGTGTGACAGTACAAGCAAGCAGAGGTACAGAGAGACCATGGGAATTCTGGGCCTGACTCTGGAGAAGAAAAAACATATCATTCACTACTGATTATCACAGAGTTGATTCCAACTCATAACGATATCTATATGAGTATATATACATATATTTTTTTCTCAGTAGCTTAAGCTTCAAATTCTCCAACTAAGACACACTGTAATTAAACAGCTTGTGTGCTGTTCATAAAACATATGGGAAGCCATCACTTGTTTTATTTAGGATAGGGTGCTGCTGCAGAGAGAATCTGTTCAAGTCTTTGTCTAAGAATTTAGTTCTGAACAGAAATTCATGGGCAAATGTCAGATGACAGAAGAGAAGGTCAGTCATGAAATCAAAAGCAGCACATATTTGAGAACATTTAACATGGTAAATATTGTTTACTGCAGATATGAATTCCAAAACAACAAAAGCTCTTTCAGAGTTAGGAAGCGAAGTGTCCTTTTTGGGGGAAGAAATGTCTGAGGAGGTGGCAAGTATAACTCTCTTCTGGCAACAAACTGTATGGTGAACCTGGGAATTTAGAGATGCTTTTCGGTAGTGTATCTTGGCCCTTGATTTCCTCTGGTCAATCTATGTCTCTGTTGTGTCCCCAGAGGGACTTGGTTGAACAAACCATAAATTGAAATTAAATCCGAGTTCGAGCATAGAAGCAAACCCTAAGCTTAAATAATCCTTCAAAATCCCATATATTTTTCTAATAATATTCTATATTTTAGCATCTAGAGTTTATAACAAATGTCTAAATGGCAGTGAGAGAAATAACTTTTTAATAAGAAAAGTAAAGATTTTGAAACCCAAGATGCTACTAACTGCCGAGTTCCCATTATTTTCACTATTGAAGTTCCTGCTGCAACAATTCCTATGACCAGCTTCAATGAAGATATACGTGTGCAAAGTCAAAGTGCAAAACACTTACCAATATCACCTCATAACATTTACATGACCCTGTAGAGGATGCTCTTCCAATAATTAATACAATTTGCTAAGTTTAATCGAAGAATGCAGATAAATGCTCAACACTTACCATACATGGATTTTTACCAAAACAATGTTCATATCCCAGAGTTTCCATTGTAGGTAAGCATGTTGGTAATATAATTGAGTACTTCAGGGATAACAATATAAAAAATATGTTAATACTGTTAAGTTGCCCTCCCCCACCCCCCTTTAATTAAAAAGCTATTTCCGTCCATCCTCTTGTTAATGACAGGGGTTTCTGGAGATACTGGAGCAGGTGGATGTGTTTGAACTACAACCTAGGAAAACAGCTGTCTCAAGTCACTTGTGCTACGCTCGCTCCTTAAACTATCAACAGTTTGTCAAAAGATGTATTTTCAACTCTTCAGGACAGTGGTCATTCCTGATGTCTCACAGAACATTTTCCAATTATCTACCATTGTATTTATCAGCACGTGTAGTCTCCATGATTTAGAACTAACTTTGCAATGACGGGTTAAAAAAATGGTAGTGTGAATTACTGCTTATATGTCTGTCAAAGGCTATGTTTTACGACTTGCTCTTTAGAGGCAAAGCTGGCGAGGCTTTGTTGCATGCATTTTGGACATGCTATCAGGAGAGACCAGTCCCTGGAGAAGCACACGGGGCCCTCGACAAGATGGATCGACACAGTGGCTGCAACAATGAGCTCACACCCCAGAAGAATGAAGAGACTGGTGCGAGACTGGGCAGCATTTCATTCTGTTGTACATCAGTCCCTATGAGTTGGAACCAATTCAAGAGGACCTAACAACAACAGCACACCCAGACAGGAGCCCTGGTGTCTAAGTTTTTCACTTCTCACCAAAAGGTTGATGGTTCAAACCCATCAGCTACTCCTAGAGAGTGAGATGAGAGAGACTGTCTATTCCAGTAGAGATGCAGATCCTCAGGGACCATATGAAGCGATTGTACTCTATCTCATAGGGTCAGTATTAGTCAGAACCTATTCAATGGAAGTGGGTTTTATATACCCAAACACTAATTTACAATTAGTAATAAATAATTATTACAACAAGTATTTCTTGAGTTCAGCATTCTAATATATAGTATTACAATATGATGTTTTATTATTTTCCATGCTTTCTAAATAAATTCAAATAACAAAATGAGCATAAAAATATAATTGGTCATGTAACCAAGAGAAACTGGACGTTGAGAATTAATACTTGAGTACCAACAGAGAACAAAGCTAAGCAATTTTATTGTTTCCCCTCAAAACAAATTGAGATTTTTGTAGGGGCCTTCCTTAGGTAAGGGCCTTCATAAATTTTGCTGATTAGAGACTTACAAATTGTATTTCTAAGAAAGGGTGTGGAGTTTCAGTATCTGCCAATTGTTTAGGATATGTTCGATCGGTATTGTTGAGGGAAGCAGACATGAACTAAAAGATGGTTTTCCAGCTTATGATTCGAAGACATCAATTTGTCTGTTACCAAACACAAGTCTCACAAAAGAAACAGTTTTATTCCAGCACTACTCATTTCTGTCTTTTGGGGTAGATGTGTGCATCATTTTATGGTGGAAAAAGGTTCACATATAACAAGAAAGGCCTACATTTAAGGATATTTCAAAAGAAGACCATGTTAAAATCGTTTTCCCTGAAGACGGGATACCAAAGTGAAACCAACATTTACATTATGAATGTAGAGGTCAAGAACTGCATGTAGAATTAAGATGAGTTTAAAACATCAAATACATTTTATTAATATTCTTTTAAGACCATTTTTCATCTTTTATCAGGCAGCAGTAGAGTAAGAGTGAATATTAATGTGACTAAATTCCTTTCGTAGTAGAAGAACTGTTCTCTTAAAAGTGATTTACATACTCTAAGTTCTTATGAGTAAAGGGGGAGTTTAAAAAAGTTGAAGCTTAACTGTATGCATGGCTATCTTATTATCTACTACCTTTAAAAATGTAAAAAAAGCAACAACTATGGAATCTAGTCAACTAGGTTCAGCGTGAGTGTGATAAGACAGCCGTTCTCAGATTTACACATTCTCCTGAGAAACCAGGTTGAAATTTAATGGTGCCAAGCACGTGGTTTCTGCACGCTCAGAGGTGGTTACCCAAAGTGCTGCTCTGTGTCTTTGAGAGTTCTTCCATGGAGGTTCCCAGCTCCCCTGCCCTACCCTTAGAGCCCTGCCCTGGACTCATCAGCAGTGCTTGCAGAGTGCCCTCCCCCTTGGGGAAATGGTAATGAGCCCTCCTCAGGCCACTGTGGCTGGAACTCCCTGGAAACCAGGAGGGGCTACAGAGTATCTTCCATGCTTGATGGCGCACCTCTAGGATCAATTCTAGCCATGGTTCTGGGTAGGAAAGAAAAGTCTTGGAGACAGATGTTTGTACTGGAATTAAGAAACTCAAAGCCACTGACGATTTTCTCACCCAAAGGTAGAGCTCTTTCCTAAGATTAGACACATGATTGGGACATATTTCTGTTTCAATGGAATTCTGCAGTTTCCTGAGAAAAGTGAACCAGAGAGTCTATTTTCAGGGAGAGGAAACTGGACAAAAACCATGGAGATGACTTGAAAATTGGATCTATATTTACTTTTGAGAACACTTTTACTTTTACAGTGCTTGTCAAACCATAGATTATACTTTACTTTGTTCAGTATTAAAACATTTAAACCCTGCCACCTGCATTTTCCATATTTCTGAATACATACTTGTTGAATTTGATAACTAACCCCCCACTTTACTCTTTACCTTTGTCATGTTTATTCTTTAATGTTTATGTTTACTCTCAAGTTGGATTGTAACTGCCATGAGCAGTGCTGTGGTAGTTTTTAAAGGAAAACAAATCCCAAAGTGATATTTTAAAAGGAAAGCAAACAAAAATTAACAGGATGAAAAACAATCTTGATGGAACTCCCCTGCCCTTACTTTGAATCCTCATTCTGAACATTTATAAGCATCACTTCATGTTTTGGTACATTGTGCATCAAATAGTTTGAAAAGTTTGGAATGCTACATGAAATTTTGTGGGGTTACCTCCCTTAGAATAGAGAAGGAGTGAGGAGGAGAGAGGGAAGGAAGAAAAATAAAGGAAGAAGAAAGAGGCAGAAAATAAATGATCCAAGGTCCTTCCTGAAATATGCCTGGGCTCTTAAATAAACAGAAAAAACCAAAAGCAGTTGAGGGTGAGACAATGCTCACAGGGACCCTGCAGGAGTCGAGCTAACCAGAGTTTCCAAGGCTGCAAATCTTTTGTAAAAGCTACTGCTCCAAGGATTACCGTTGGGAATTTGATTTTGTTGGTTAGAAAGTGTCTTCATTCTCTGCTGCTCCTTAAACAGGAAGACCACCAGTAGACAGCTTTAACAACGATGCCATTTTCCTTCACAATTTAAGGAGCTCTGGTAGCTTAGTGGGTTACATGTTGGGCTACAAACCACAAGGTCAGCCATTTGAAACCACCAGCTGCTCTGCAGAAGAGAGACGAGGTTATCTCTTCTGTGACGATTTCCAGTCTCAGAAACTCATGAGAGCAATTCTACTCTTTCAACTGACTTGATGGCGGTGTGTTTTATGACAGCTGGGGAGGCTACAGTTGCAAAATCAGGTGCCAGCTCCAGGGAAAGACTTGCTCTGTCCGCTGGAGGGGAAAGTGCCTACCAAACTTAACATCTGGGGTCTGGTGTTCCTGAAAGCTCGCCATGTCTCCTCATCTTCCCGTGAATCTAGGAGCTTCTCAGTACAGGAACCCAGTGTCCAAAGAGTACACACCACTCCTGGATCTTCTTACTGGGTAGTTGAGGGCCCATCTTTTCTGCTAGCTTCTCTTTCCTTTTATTTCTTGAATGATGAAAGGTGATGGAGGTCACGTCCAGGCCCCTAACCACCTACTGGCTGATCACATCAAGTCACAGTATGGATGACTATGAGGACATCATCGCCTATATGCCAGACCACTCAGAATCACCCATCTAGCCAAGAGGACATATGGGGGACAAGAGGAAATGCTCATAGTTGCATAATCCTATTCCTAAGCAGTCACGTAACACTGTAAAGTTGACTGGAGGAGAATCCTCAAGTAGTTAGTCGATCATGGTAGATACATTATTATTTATTTTCTCATAGAAGGAATGGACTTTCACCCCATAAAATGTTCTTAGATATTTTTGCCTTTCTGCCCTTGACATGGAAAAATAATGTGATTGTGAGGATACCTATACAACCAAAGCATTTAGATACAAAATTAATATATCAAAATATAAATCCCATGTCTTATTTTCAAAAACTGCAGCAAAACTGCCTATAGAAATGTTATAAATACTATCATTTGTTTATTTCTAACTACTGTTCCCCACCCCATCGCACACCACTACACCCACCCACAAAAAGACACAAACCAGTTCAAACCTCCCTTTGAATATTCTCAATACATGTACATTTCAGGTTATTTGTTGTTTTCTCATTCTTCAGCACTATTTTCGTCGTCTCTGCTATTTTTTTATTTACTAGTAATGCAAGTCTCACCGCATTCTGACAATATCATCACAATAATACTCTTGCATGTGACTAGGTAGTCAGATAAAGTCTCTAACATGTTCAAGCTTATTTCAGAAACGTGTGGCAACTCTTCATCAACAGAGATTTTGTCAAGTGAGTCAAGTTCTTTGGTTCACTTTTCTTTCTGGGCAAATATAGGATGGTAATGATGATAATAATAATTATATATCTCCAGGCAGAATGCTTCTGAAGCCACCGTTTTTTATATCCATGAAATTAGTTCTTATAGCTGAGGAAAGTCCCAGCCTCCCACTCACTAACATTGTATTCTTTGGAGATTCCATTCTCGCCTCCATTTGCTCCATGCTCATCTCTTGATGCCTGGGTAACTGTGGGTGGCTAGCAAACACGGTCCACAAAGTGGAACCCACAGTGTTTGAGGCCATATTTTGAAATTGTATGCTGCATGTGAACTTAGAAAAACTTGGGATTCCTTGGGAAGATGCACAAAGTATAGAAATTTGTGTTTCCCATTTCTGAAAATGTAAAGTACATGGAATAACAATTTTCTTTTCCTCTACCGAGGAAGATTAAGTAATTCTAATTCTCTTGATGGATGATGTGTCTATTTCATTGTAAATCCATGGTATCAAGGTGCATGTAATATAAAAAGGAGTAGGATAGTAGAAGTGAACATACAATTTGGAAAATTTAGACTGTCCACTGTGAAACTGGAGGACAGCAGAGCTACAGAAAGGACACTTGGAGGATATTTTCATAGATCATAGAATTCATCCTTATATATATTCAGAGGCAAGTGGAAATTTAAAAATAAGTATGATTTTTGAAATCATCTTTTCTCATAACCAACCACAGTAGAAAATTAGATGAAATAAGGAGTCCCTATGATCCTCCAAAGTCACTCAGGCAAGTGTCAATTTGGAAAAACAAGAGTACCATAATTTATGTGTCCTTGGAAGTAAACTCTGTCCAAGGAACCTAGTATGCCACTCTAGCTCCATTAATAGTGCTCCAAAATAGAAAACAATGGACATATTGTCAACATTAGAATGCTATTTTTAAAATATATAAGTGTTGGAGAGAGTTCAGAGAAACTCAGAAAGAAGCCTTCGACTTAGTGTCTGAATAAAGATGAAAAGAGTGTGCAGGGCTTGGCTAAGCAGTGGACTAAGTGGGAACATGGGAACTGCTGCGAATCTCTCATGGGTGTGAACACAGAGAGGGGGGAGCATTCCAAGGCCTGAAAGAGAAGACGGAGTTTCATCGAGGCCCGTGTGTCTCTGTTTATTTTTTATTCTGTTGACATTGAGAATCTTTCACAGTCTTATAACATTTAGATAAAAATTTCGTAACCAAGAAGATTACAGATTTTCACTCACTTTGGCAAGAGAGCCAAGTGGGGGGCATGTTAAAACCAGATCTGAAAGAGGAGAGGCTATATAAATAATTGTCAGTAACATCTGTATCTAATTAGAGTGGTAATTGTGTCATATCATTGGCATAAAGCATGTACGTTACACAAATAGTAAGGATATGAAGAGGGAATCGGCAATGGCTTAGCACATTTGGGAAACCGCATACGACTTGTTATTTAGGGAGAATTATTCCTATATTTAAAAGCAGAGTACTTGGGAAGAAAATTATTAACTAGGAAAGTTTTAAAGAGTTGTCATGACATGTTAGTTGGGCGAAACCAATATCTGTGAGAAAATGACAATGGCCTTCAAAGAACTGCGGTTCTGTCAAGGAAATAGCTCCCACCGACTGCAATCAGCTGGACCCATCATGCTCTTCGAGGAGAGGGTCGAGCTGCTGCGAAGAGCGTGCGCGTCCAAGGCTCGGCTGTTTAGAGAAGCCCACGGCCACATTTCCTCTTACAGAGTGCTCGAATCTTTGTGCTGCCAGGCGCCTCGTCAAAGAAATACTAATTTTCAATGAATATGTTTCCATTTTCATCATAGATGTAGTAATCTATGTATAGTGTACAAACATATAATAATCTAGCCACAGCTAGAAAGATGGGACTTCCTACTTCCTTGAAGAATTACAGTCTCAAAACATCACAGAGGCAGTTCTACCCTGCCCCATAGAGTTGCTATGAGTCAGCACTGACTCTACGGCAGTGAGTGAGTCCCATCTACAATTATTCATAGGTATATATTCATGGTAGTTACATCATCTGGTGTCAATTTGGGACTTGAGAGGATTAAGAGTGAAGGGGTGGAGTTTAGGCTAGCAATCGGGTCATAGCTAATGAGGTCTCTGTGTGGGTATGGCCTTCTCCTGGGACTTCTGCGAAATCTGGGATTTCCTCCATGGAGGCAGGTGATAATTCTCTCTCCTGTTCACTCCCGGAGAGACACTCTACTGACAAGACACATGACGCTTCGCCCAGGGAGCTGGAGAAGTCATATGGACCTACCCTGATGCAACCAGACCTGTGAAACCAGAGAAGCCACGTAGAGACCCCTACCAGCTCTGAGATGCTTACATTGTCCCTGGATCCACAAGACTTCCAACCCACTGGCCTGTGATCTTCCTGAATTTAGCATCATTGCATGTGTTTCATGAGTCTGAAGAGAACTTTATAGATTGTTATTGGACATATGGGCGAATATTGGATTTATGGACTTGCTCTGGACTGGGCTGGGACATTTTCTCAATATTCAATTGCACTTGTATATAAACCTCTTTCTTATATACATATGTGTCTATGAATTTGTTTCTCTAGTCTACCTGAACTAACACAATATTATTATACATATACATATATGTTTAAAATACAAAAAAAATATTTAGCCAAATTCATTTCAACAAATATGAAACTGTCATAGATATTAAGAAGGGGCCAGGATCTTAGAAGCAAATCAGAGAGAAATGACAGAGGAGAGAATCGACTATATGAAACACCAGAGAGGGGCCAGACAGAGCCAAAGACTCAAGGGACATAAACCGTGGTCCTAGAAGAGCAGGGGAATTGGGCACAAGGGCCAGACATCAAACTTCAAAATATGTACTTTGACCATAAAATATCCGGTGGCTTCCAAAAGTTTGTGGGGGAAAAAAAATCCCAGTATCTTCTCATTCCACGTTTCCATGAACTTTCTGAAGTTCCCTTCTATCAACGCACCATGTTCCTACTGTGGGTAGGAAAAGGGGAATGTACAAAGGAAGAGGAGAAGCTTTTGGGGAGGGGGTGGGTCCTAACCCACCCTATATGTGCATCCCTATACTGATGCAGAGCTCTGTTTGTGAGCCCATAAGTGTACTTCACTTTCTCCCACAGCCACCCTACCGCAATCGTTGCTCTTTACTGGCTATTACTTCTCAACCCTTTGTTTTCAGAGGGAAGAAGAGGAGGATGGGTGAGAAGAGAGAACCCAACTCACACTGCCTTCTCCTGGCCACCTCTCTCAGTAGCCAGGGGGCTGGTAAGAGTTGCGGGAGAGTTATTTGTAACAATCATTCTGTTGATGAAGTTGCTATTCTTTATTCTTTGTACATCTGTCTGGCAGTCAAGTGGGAGTTGAATTATACAAAGATCTTTCCACAGGTGGAAATACCATGCGTGTGTCTCAGAGCTCAAAAGATTTGAAGGGCCTGTACTCTGTGCACCAATTTTTCTCCTCCCATGGATCTCTTTGGAATCCTCACCATCCAGCAGCTCCTCAGGCAGAGCAATGTTGAGAAAACACAGCACCTTTGTCAGGTGCCCACTCATCTGGACTCAGGAGCTCATGCGCTTCTGCTAGTGTCTGGCTGATTGGTATTTTGCTTGTCCATACTAACACATTGGCCAAGAGGTTGCTTGTCTCCATTTGCATTCTACTCCACCCCAAAATGGTCTGGTCTTGTATGACGTCCACTTACTGAAAAACTCTGTAGCCATTGGAGAGCTTCCTGATGCATCCTTGGCCAGCTCGAAGACCTTGAACGTGCCAACAAACCAGCAGTTCCTGTACTCGGTTGTAAATCCGTCAGGTAGCTGGATGAAGAGCTTGTGTCATTCGGGTGGTTGAGTAAGCAGCTGATGGGCTTGTGGGCACCGTCAAGGATCACAGTGGCTACAACTTTGAACCAATAAACCGAGGGGTTCCCACAACTGCCATACTGAAAGCCCCAATCTTCTATACCAAAATATCTGGAAGACTTCCACCTAGCCATATGATTAGAATAGTGTCATACATATTTGTGCCCATTTCAAAGAAAGATTATCCAATACAATGTAGAATTTGTCAAGCTATATCATTAATGCCACATGCAAGAAAAAATTTTGCTAAGTATAATTCAAAAACAGTTGCAGCAGTATGTCAATAGGACACTACCAGAAATCCAAGCCAGCTTCAGAAAAGGAAGGACGGATTTTGACTAGAAGCAGACAGTACAACAAAGATGTTTGAACACCAAGTACACGCATAAAATAAAGTTACTTAAGAAAGGTAGTTGTGGAAACATTGTACTACCTTTACTGCATATATGCACTTTGTTTTAAACTATTTCAATCCTCTTTGGAAAACAAAGGTGAATAAACTGTGAACCCTCAAAAATTATATAGCTGATAAAAAAGTATCCGATGAAAATAAAAATATATACAAGTTTTTTTATCTTAGAAAAAAGAAAGAAGATATGTTTTATGGATTATACAAAGGCATTCAACTGTACGGATAGGCTTGAGAAGCAGGGGAATTCCAAGGCACTTACTTGTGCTCATGTGAACAGGCAGTTGTTCAAAGAGAACAAGGGGACACTGCGGGTTTAAAATGAGCAAAGGGATTTGTCAGGGCTGCACCCTTTCACCATACTGCTTAATTCTGTATTCTGAGCAGCTAGAACGAAGCTTCAGGATTAGAGAAAGACTCGTTAACAGTCTGGAATATCAGCTGACACAGGCTTAGTCACTAACCATGAAGAGGACTTGAAGTGCTTACTGATGAAGATGAAACCCTACAGATTTCCATATGGATTGCACCTGAACATCAAAACAAATCCTCAAAACTGGACCAATAACACAATAACTAACATCATGATAAACAAAAGAAAGATTAAAATTGTTGAGGATTTTATTTTTATATATGTATATAAAGGAAACAGTCAAAAAATCAAAGGACCTAATTTGAACCACCACCACCACCACATTTATTGCCATTGAGTCAATACTGACTCATAGGGACACTGTAGGACAGGGTAGCACTGCCCCTAGGAGATTCTGAGGCTGTAGTTCTTTACAGAAGTAGAAAGCCCCATCTTTGTCCCATGGAGCTGCTGGTAGTTTAGACATTTTGACCTTGTGGATTGTAGCCCAACCAAGAACCACTTTGTTACCAGAGCTCTTTAAAGACAAACTACATTGGACAACTCTTCTGCAAAAGACCCCCTGAAAGTGTTAACATGCACAGATGTCGTTTTGAAGACTTGGGTCCATCTGACATAAGCCATGCTTTTCTTTAAATGCCTCATAATCAAAGAGTGGACAATGAAGAATTGATACATTTGGATTATGGTGCTTTGGAAGAATTTGAAATATACCCTAGACTGACCGAAGAAGCAGTAAGTCTGTCTTGGAAGATAGGATATAATCAATTCACATGGCCATTCTAGACGGAATTCCTAAGTTATATAATTGTGGACTCTATACCTCCAGCTGTAGTCCCCTTTCCTTAGGGCATCTTTCGACTCCCCCTGAGTTGTTTTTGCCAACGATATGCATAACAAGGAAACATTGCCTGGCCCTCAGTCATCCTTCAATTGTCCCTAAGCCTGAGCCCATTGCTGCATGTAGCCCCAGTGTCATTCCATGTCACCGAGGGCTTTTCTCTTTTTCACTGCTCCCCCACTTTATCAAGCATGATGTCCTGGCCTCTCCTGACAATGTGTCTAAAATGTGTCATGCTTTGTCATCCTTGTCTCTAAGGATGTAAACCAACTGATACTTTTTGTTTCCTTGAGGGCATCTTTACTAGCCTATACTAGAGGGTGTGTTTTAAGACACTATGTGCCATTTTCCTTTGGAGTATGGTGGAATAAAATACAATTTTACCTCCATCAAAGTCATTCTTTTGCATATAGTACATAAGAACTTGCTGGATGCAGAGAACTCCCAGGCTGTCAAGAGCTCTGTATGAAGTGATAGAGGCCCTCAGGTCCAGATGAACCAGAGACTGTGGTGCCGAAGCTTGGAAGAGCAATGCTGATGCTATAGAGTAATGCCTTCTCTTTATCTGGCCTCAGACTCAGTAACTGTGAGATCAATCCGGAGGGAGGCTGGCTTCCTGGACCACTAGAGATGAAAGATAAGGGATGATGTGGCTGAGCAACTGAGATCTGGAAAAGGACTTGGTTGGTGAATAAGGAGAGATGCTGATGTGGACCCACAGGTAGTCTTACTGTTTGCCGATCCTGAATTGTGATAACTTATTAGCTTCCCTAAAACCCCCCTTAATTCTGAGTACTGTTTGTGAGTTCTTTGTGGCCAATGTAGTGAATTCTTGAACTCTGAGTAGAAGTAAATTGCCCTGGGAGGAATGGTGGTGTCAGAGTAGGTAAAGAAGGATGGAATATGGAAGTATGTTTGTTTGACCCACTTGGCAATAGGGAAACCAGAGGAAGTCTGATATGTCCGCCCCCGTGCTGTTTACTACGGAAGTACAGCCAAAATGCTCTTTGGAAGTGAGGCTGGGAAGACTTCATCAGGATATATTATCATGAAAGATAAGTCTCTGGAGAAGGACATCATGTTTAGGATAGAATAAAGGAGATCCTCAATGAGATGGATCAATATAGGGTTGTAACAATGGGTTCAAACAGAGTAATGATTATTAGAATTATGCAGGACTGGATAATGTTACACTCTGTTAGAACTAACACTATCACCAAGATATTAAATAGCTTCTTGTGCTTTCATTGCAAATATGCTAGCACATGCTTTTGAGAAGGAGCCTTAGTGATATTCTCAGATAAGCATTGGACTGCTGACCACAAGTGTGGCAGTTCAAATCACCAGTTCCCATGGAAGAAAGATGAGGCTATATTTTCTTGTAAAGATTTATAACATTGGAATCCCATTCGGGTCCCTTTTCAGCCAAAATCAACTCAATGGCAGTGCAGACACTATTGAGAGAATGCTCTAATCTGTCTACCAGAGCAGGTGACATATCCTACCTAGTCAACTTATGAAACACAATCGCTTAGCCAAAGAAAGCAGTTTTACACAAAGGATGCTGTTTAATACACAAGGGCAATACAAAGACATATATCCTCCTCCCCTTAGGATATTAAGAGAACAGTAGGGAAAAGGGGAACCTAATAGAGGCCAAATGCAATGCTCAGTAACACATTCTCTGTTGCCCATCTACGTTCAATGTCAAAAGGTGAGTTTTCTTACAGAAACCATTAAAACCCCAACATATTTCTTCTCTTGCTTTAGTTCAATCTTTTATTGCTGTCACAAATGTGGAAGTTGCACTTGTACTTCTTGTACTTCTGTTCCTGAACTAGTTCGTGTGTATGAAGAGTCAAGTCGTTCTTTGAAAAGGCAAAATTGAGCTTGCAAAGGTATAATTACTTTTAGCCTTAAGACTCTGGCATGCCATCTACTAGACTCTTCATGCCAGGGAAGGCCAGCCACACCTGCTGTCTCAGGTTTCTAGTGCTGCTATAATAGCAAGAGCCCACGTGGGAGGCTGGAGCAAACAGACAGTCTTCTCTTAGTGAGCTACTGTTGTTGGGTGCCATTGACCTGGTTGTGACTCATAGAGACCCTGTGAACAACAGAGCTATACATTTCCCGATCCGGACAATCCTCACAAGTGTTCCTATGCAGTCACTGTCAATCCATCCTCTCAAGGGCCTTCCTCTCCTTCAGTGCCTCTCTGCTAAGTATGATGTCCTTCTCCAGGGACTGGTCTCTCCTGACAGTACGCTCACAATACGTATGATGAAGCCTACTCATCCTTGCCTACAAAGAGCAATCTCGCCTTACTTCTTCCAAGACAGATGGGTTCGTCTTTTTAGCAGCCTGGGGTATTTTCAACATTCTTCTCCAGGACCACAATTCAAATGCACTGATTCTCCTTTGGTTTTCTTTATTCAATGTCCAGTGTTCTCCTGTGGATGAGGCACTGGAAAAGAGCCTGGCTTGGATGAGATGGACTGTAATCCTCAAAGGAACAGCCTTGCTTTTCGATGCTCTGAAACGTCTACCTGAAGTAACGCGTCTTTGGCTCCCTTGACTGCTGCTTCCTGTGAGCATTGATTGTGGGTCCTAGCAAGATGAAATCCTTGACAACTTCAAACTTTCCCCCGTTTGTTACATCATGGTCCATTTCTGAGGGTTTAGGTCTTTATGTTGAGTTGCAATCCATACTGAAGGCTGCAATTCTGGATCTTCATCAGCAAGTGCTTCAAGTCCTCCTCATTTTCAGCAAGCAAGGTTGTGTCATCCCAATATCACAGGCTGTTAATAAGCCTTCTCCCAATTACTATGCTGTATTTTTCTTCATATAACCCTGCTTATCTAATTATTTGTTCAGGATGCAATCCTGGCACACACCTTTCCTGATTTGAAGCCACACAGTAGTCCTTTGGTCTGTTCCCACAACTGCCTCTTGATCTATGTATAGGTTCTCCATGAGCACAATGGAGCGTTCTGGAATTTCCATTCTTCTCAAGGTTATGCATAATTTGTTATGATCCTTGGAGCTGAATGCCTTGGAATAGTCAATAATACACAAGTCTTATTTTATACACAATATTAAGACACATGTAATATCTTTCTGGTATGCCCTGCTTTCAGCCAACATCCACCTGAGATCAGAACTCACATCCCTGTTCCCCATCCTTGTCTAAGTCTGGCTTTAACTTCTGGCACCTTTTGTCAATGTACTGCTGCCACCGTTTGAGGATGATCTCCAGCAACATTTTACTGGATTGTGATATTAATGATATTGTGTTATAATTTGAGCATTCTGTTGGATCACTTTTCTTTAGAATGGGCAGAAACATGGCTTTCTTCCAGTCAATGGGTTAAGGGACTGTTTTCCAAATTTCCTGGCATAAACCAGAGGGTGCTTCCAGGGCTTTATCAGCTTGTTGAAACCTTTCAGTTGATATTGCAATAATGACTGGATTCTTGCTTGTAGTTAATGCTTTCAGTGCAGCTTGAATTTCTTCCTCAAGTACCATTGGTCCTTGCTCAAAAACTATATCCTGAAGTAGTGGAATACTGACTAGTTCTTTTTGATACAGTTACTTTCTATTTTTTCCATCTTTTCTTGATGTTTCCTGCACCATTCAATATTTTTTACATAGAATCTTTCAATATTACCAATCAAGCTTGAATTTTCTTTCAGTTTAAGATATGCTGAACATGTTTTCTTTATGGTTTTTTAACTCTCTGTCTCTGCAAATTTTGTTATAATATTTGACTTTGTTTTCTTGAATTTCTCCTTGAAATTTTCTGTTCAGATCTTTGAATTGATCATTTTTTCCATATACCTTTGCTACCCTATGGTTAAAAGCAAATTTTATTTTATTTTTTAGAAGTAACAAGTGCACAATTTCATTTATTTGCTTTTCAATAAGTTAAAATCCTTAAGGGTACGGCATCATGTGGATTCTGTGTCCATAGCGTTAGCAGACAGGTTGCTCAGGAAATTCGGCCCAAACCATGCCACTGTTTCCATGGGCACGAGTAAGCTCCCCCAAGATGACTCTGGTTTTGTTAGGTTTGCCACCAGGAGTCTCTGTGCTGTTCTTTGCTTTGTTAACATACGCACATATCTTGCCTACATACAATTCCATTTCATCTTGGGCATAAACACTTTCAATTTTAAGAAGAGCCGTGTGCTCCCTCTGGTCCCTGAGACCCTGTTTCTAGCCAGCAAACAAGGCCTTGGACCAAAGACAGATTGGCCATTGGGAAGTCTTGTTCCTGCAGGCCTCCACAAATGCCAATATGACAGGACAGAAAAGATCAAGAGCAAATTAGAGTCACTTCTGACATGCATTTTGATCTTTTCTTTCTTCCTGCCGTTTTGATGATCTTTTGCTCTCCTCATGAATGATGTCCTTGATGTGGTCCCACAGTTGCATGTCTTCTGTCTTTAGTGTTTAATGAAGTCAGTCTGTTCTTGGAATAGGCTCAAGGCTGTCTTTTGGCTCCTGTGGACTTGTTTTAATATTCTTCAACTTCAATCTGAACTTACATACGTGCGATGGTTGTCTTTTCCACAACTGGGCCCTGACCTGGTTTAAGCTGCTGCTATTGAACTTCTTCATTGTCTCGTCCCACAGATGTAATGAATCTGATTTCTATGTATTCCGCCTAAAGAAGTCCACACATGTACAGCGAACTTTTGTGTTGTTGAAAAAAGGTACTCCCTGGGGGCAGGGAGGGAGGGGGAAAATGAGTTGCTGATACCAAGGGCTCAAATAGAAAGAAAATGTTTTGAGAATGATGATGGCAACAAATGTATAAATGTACTTGACACAATGGGTGTATGTATGTATCGTGATAAGAGTTGTATGAGCCCCCAATAAAATATTTTTTAAAAGAAAACAAAAAAAATATTCCCTATGAACAAAGGGTTGATCTTGCAAAATTCTATCATGCAATCTCCGGCTTCGTTTCTATCACCCAGTCCATATTTTCCAGGTACCGTTCCTTCCTCTAATTATCCATGCATTTTAATTGCATGTTTGGTCAATTTGATTAATTTCAGACTGAAGATGTCAGTAAAATTCTTCAATTTCTTTATTACTAGCTTTAGTGGTTGGTGCTTACATTTGATCAATAGTTGTATTGATTGGATCTCCGTGCATGTGGATAGATAACAATCTTATCTTAGATGGCATTATAACTCAAGGCAAATCTTTGAGTCTCTTTTGACTATGAATGCAATGTTGTTCCTCTTGATGGTATCATTCCCAGCATGGTAAACGATATTATTTTCTGATTCAAAATGGCCAATACCAATCCATTTCAGCTCACCAGTGCCTAGGATATCAATCTACATCCATGACATTTCATTTTACATGACTTCTAACTTTCTTAGGTTCATCTTTTGTCCTTATATTTATTGAAAGTCACAATAAATGATGTCTTGAGTGTTATTTTTATGTCAGTCTAGAAAATTAGGGAATATATACTTTTCCATTAAGTTTTAAATGACTATAATTATCATTTTGGGCCTCTAAAAAGTACCCTAAAGAAAAGTTATTTTCATTGACATAGTTCAAATTTTATTCAAATTAAATGGATTATGAAAGAATAATACAGTTCTGTACCTACCTAGTAACGATACTGATAAGAATATGTATTCTTAGAGACATAAACTATAAAACTAAGTGAAAATAAAATTTGAGTGGCTGGAATGTGACTAATGACTGGTATTTCTTCAAAATTTTGTCATATTTTATTTTATTGTTTGATGAAATAAAATAGAAACTTAATATGTATTTTCATTCATGAGTGTAGATGTCATATGGATTTTCTCATAGTAAATACTTCCAAATTAACACATGTAAATGGATTTATTTTTCTGCCCAAAAGATAGTTCTTTTTCCAACAGATCACTTTTATGGTTGCAGTATTCCCTTAATCATTGTTCAAATTCCAGCCATTCTACACATTGCAATCGTGTTTGTCCTACACTTTAGTGGGTGGGAAGTGTAGGAAATAAAGCCTTGCATAAACCTGTCAAAGAGTGGAACTTCTTTTTCAGTACAGATGCCCTGTTAATAAGTATTCTACTTATGTAAGTCCTTTTTGACTTTTAGATTGCCACCTGACTTTTGCATTGTGAAATATTTATCAATTAATGCCAATAACAGGATTCGAAATAAGTGATATTGCTACATCTCATGTTATGGTTACATTGATATTCGCATGAGCTTATGTCAGTAGAAACCAGCAGCTCGGTGGGACAGAACTGGGCTCAAGTGAAAAAGAACACTGACTTCCCCAGGTCTGGTTGAGTCCACCAATCACAAGTGGCTAGTATATTTCCTTCTTCGCTTATTACTACCCCGGCCAGTAAGGAGTGCGGGTGGTGTAGGGGGTTATGTGTTGGGTTGTGCGGTAGATACATAATCGTTTGGGGATTCAGAGTGTAGGGGTGGAATCTAGCTTGTCAATCAGATCACAGCCAATAAGGTCTCTGTGTGGGCCTGGCCTTCTCCTGAGAATTCTGGGAAATCCTGTACTTTCTCCTTGGAGGCAGGAGACACCTCTTTCTCGGCCACTCCCTGGGAGACATTGCAGGGACACATGGAACTGACAAGACACATGGAACTATGCTAGTGCCCTGAGCTGGAGAAGTCATGGACCTGCGCTGGGTGCAACCAGACCTCTAAAGCTGGAGAAGCCACGCAGAGACACCTGCCAGCGCTAAGATGCTTACACCACCACTGGATCCAAAGACTTTCTACCCACAGGTCTATGATCTACATTCAGCGTCATTGCATGTATTTCGTGAGTCTGAAGAGGACTTTATAGATCACTGTCGGACATATGAGCTAATATTGGACTTATGGACTTGGATTGGACTGGGCTGGGATGTTTTCTCAATGTTCAATTCCTCTTGTATATAAATGTCTTTCTTATACACACGTGTGTCCATGGATTTGTTTCTCTAGTCTACCCAGACTAACACAGGTTGCTAACTATATGCGCACAAGTTTGAAGCCACCAGCCCCTCCTAAGGAGAAAGATGCGGTTTTCTATTTCCACGAAGATTCCGTCTCAGAAACCTACAGTCACCACTCTACTCCGTCCTATAGGGTGGCAGTGACCTGGATTCAACTAGAAGGCAGGCATCACGCTACAGCAAGTGGAGAGTGGGAGCTGAGCGGCGATGCCCTCAAAGGACTCGTGGGTAGTGGAAATGCACTCTAAGTTTGAAGTGATATGTCCTTCTCAGCTTCCTCTGCCCTGGCTGGCATCCTCCATCCGAGCGTCTACCTGAAAGCAAGCCGGGGCAGGCAATGTCATGCCTTTGGCATCAAGCACAGCAAGAACAAATTAAGGCTTTAAAAGGTTGTTGAACTTTCATACAGGTTTTAAAGAGTTTGCCTGAAAGACACAATTTTTTAAAGTCTGTTGTTCACTTATGTCTACAGTGTAGGAAACTGAAGTTTAGGGAGAAAAATGCCATTCATTTGAGAAACAGTTGAGCGTTCAGCATAAGCTACAGGAACATAAGCTATGTAGGTACTGTGGAAGAGGATGAAAACCCTATACTTTTCCCACTCTGGGGGGAATCTCAGGTCCTTGGTAAGATTAATAATGTATTTAACCGGTCTTTCACGCCATCTTTTCTGTATGGCTCTAATAGTTAAAAGTATGCTTGGAGATCGATCTATAATTTAACAAAAATGTGCCTATTTTTTCTGTTATATGCTGAGGAATGCTGTGTTTAGATTTGATAGTGACTTTGAGGCAACAATGATCAATATTCACTTCACTGGGGGATGAGGAAGCAACATGCTATTTTTAAATCATATTAGTGCCTATAAAATCTTTAATGCTTTCGCTTGTTACTGGTAATGTATGTTCTATCTAAAGATACATGAATTTTATTAGTTATTTCAAAGACTCTACTTTTGATTTCATTGATTATCCTTTTTGCAATTTATTTCTCCCTACATATTTTTGGTCAAATTTACTTTCCCCCCTGAATGTTTCAAGATGCAAAAATGTTATCATTTTAAAATCTATTGCTTGCAAAGTTATTTACTCCTAACCCTAAAAATTATTTAATTAATTTTTCTTTCATCTTTATAAATATACTTTTTCCCTTTATTTTTTTATTGAATTCTTTGTTGTTGCTGTTCTTTTAACAATTTTGCCTTAATCTATTTTTAGAGTTATTAGCTATATTTCCTTACTGTGTTTATTTTCTAGTAGTTTTTTTTATAAATTTCATACTTAACACATTTAACTTTTCAAAATATATCCTCAAATAACATTATACCACTTCACATGTAGCATAAGAAGTTTCCAGTAGTGCACGTCATTCTTTACTTTCTTTTAAACCTTAAATTCTGAACTCTACGTTTGTGGAAGGCTATGATTTACAGTGGAGCCTCAAATCCTTGTTGGAATCTTCCCATAGATTAAGCCTCCATTGAATTCTTCCTGACCCAGACAGCACGGTGAATGTGGTAGTTACATAATCTGGTGTCAATTTGAGAGGATTATGAGTGAAGGAGTGGAGTCAGGCCTGTCAATCAAGATATAACCAATGAGGCCTCTGTGTGGGCATGGCCTTCTCCTGAGAATTATGGGAACTCCTGTATTTCCTGCATGGAGGCAGGAGACACTTTTCTCTCTCTCTCAGCTCACTTTGTTGGAGACTTACAAGGCTGACTCCCTGCGAGACATCCTTGAGGAGAAGCCACATGGACCTACCCTGATGCACCCAGAACCCTGAACCTGGAGAAGCCACATGGAAACCCCTGCCGATGCTGAGATGCCTATAATGCCACTGGATCTACAAGACTTCCTACCCACTGCCTGTGATCTTCCTGCATTCAGCATCATTGCGTTTGTTTCATGAATCTGAAGAGGACTTTATAGATTGGTGTCACATATATGGGCTAATATCAGACTTATGGCCTTGATCTTGACAGGACTGGGATGTTTTTTAAATATACAATTCCTCTTGTATATAACCCTCTTTCTTATACACATGTGTCTCTATGAATTTGTTTCTCTCATCTACCCAGATTAACACAAATGAATAGCCTTGCCCTCATGCAGAATACATTAGAAAGTGCATTAATATCCCTACCCAAGGAAGTCTAAGAAGGGGCTCCCTAGCCTTCAGGGACCTGTTTGGGTGTACCCTTTGTTGAAATTGGAGTGCTAGGGTCCTATAGTCATGAATCATAATCTTACATCCCTGGACAGAGGTCCCTGAACCAATTTCACAAGCTCTTCTATTTAGCAAAATATACTGTCCCATTCCCACTCCCGTAGTCTCAACTGCAACTCTGATGTATTGATGGGTATGAATACATGCTTTTGTCACAATTTCCTCGGTAATCCCATGTCTTATTTAAGTGGAGATTTGTAAATCCTTAGATGCCATATGGCCTCATGACAATGGTCTCCCTCATCTGGATGAATTGCCTGTCTTTGTCCTTACTTGATAAATGCTTAGCAGTAAATTATATTCAAATTTGGGATTTCTTTTCTCCCCTAAAACAACTTTGTGGCTTTCATGCTTTTATTATCTGTTATAATTTTAAATTTTCTACAAGTCCTACAATATATTTAGCTATTAAAATAGCTATCTAAGAAAAACACTTTTTATAGATTTATAGGGAAATATTTATAGGTATTTTTTAATATAAATGTCCTCTGAGGGGGAATCGATCACAATGATCTATACATAACCTCCTCCCTGGGGACAGACAACAGAAAATGGGTGAAGGGAAACATTGGACAGTGTAAGATATGACAAAATAATAATTTATAAATTATCAAGGGCTCATGAGTGAGGGGGGCGGGGAGGGAGGGGAAAATGAGGAGCTGATACCAAGGGCTCAAGTAGAAAGCAAATGTTTTGAGACTGATGATGGCAACAAATGTACAAATGCGCTTGACATAATGGATGGATGTATGGATTGTGATAAGATTTGTATGAACCCCCATTAAAATGATTTTTAAAGCATATTTCTTTCACATCTCTTGTAGTGTTGGTACACAGTTTTGATATCTGGGAAAGTCCCTATTTTACTTTTGTTAATTAAGAAAATTTTTTCAGATCAGATTTTATAATTTTAGTCTGAAATCTCTCTTCCCTACTCACTTCACCCCAGCAATTTATAGATGTTCCATTGTCTGTTGGCTTACATTGTTTCTGATGTAAAGTCTGTTGTAATTCTTAATGTTTTCTCTTTATAATTCATCCTCTCACTGGTTACTTTATCTTTTTAATGTTACCTCTGATTTTCATCTTTATTACATTACTCAGTTCAGGTAGTTTTATAGACTTTGTGGATGTAATATTAACAGGTGCTTCTCAGTTTTGTTTCTGTGAAATAATTGAAAAATGTCTACACTAACAGTTATCGTTATTAGTGGTTTATTGTGGTAGCATTTTATATTTATTTTCCTTCCATCTCTTCAACCTACCAAGATATTTACAAGCACTAAAATTTCTAGATGGGGTAAACTAGCATCTTTTTTCCCTACCTCTGGAAAAGCTGCTGGTTTTGAACTGCAAATTTGGGGATTCAGATTACAATGCATAACCACTACACCACTGATCCACAACAATGAGTTTAAGCATTCAAATTTATATAGAACTTAGCCATCCTAGTGTGCCAGTTTTAGGCAAAAAAACAAACAACAAGCAGCATGCCTCTCTTGCTCCCACGCACCTCAATCGCCTGACCTCACTCCTTGCAACTTCTTTTTGTTTCCACAAATGAAGAGGACATGAAAGAATAGTGATTTGATGACATGGAAGAGACAAAACAAAACAAAAAACCATGCGGGAAGTGCAGTCTGCAATGCAAACAAATGCGTTTGAAAAATGTATCCCAAACCAGAAGCACAGGTTTGACAAATGCATTAAGTGTAATGGAGAGTCCTTTGAAGGTGATAAGGTTGTGTTTTGTTTTTTAATTTAAATGCATTGCTCTGAAAAAAAAAATCTGTTTTGGGGGGATACCCCCTCATATGTGAAGGGGCTGAACTTTTTGTGCTCTAAGGTTGCATAATAGTGTCCTAAATAACACTTCTCAAGTGTGTTGTCCGGAACGTCTACAAAGTGTCTCGAGGGGCAGGTTCTTTAAGGCAGGGGTGTCAAACTCAATTAGCGTGGGCCATTGGTGCAACAGGCAAGATTCACGCGGTTCACATCACAGTGACACATTTTGTTAAATTTATATTTTGAAGTGAGGATTCAGGAATATGGATAGGATAGTTAAAACACTATATAATTGCTTTTATTTAAACTTTTATTTAATGTGTTCATAAAACTAAAATTATTCTTTTTTACCCAAATCTTGCCAGGACTTTCCTCCTACTAGTTTTCACTTACCTCTTATGTTGTGACCGGAAAACACAACAAAGTAACTAATAAGAAACACAAAATGTTGGACAGCTGACAACCGTGATGCACAGTAGTAAAAGCGTCCCTCTAAAAGTGTGAACTAGCCCTGCTGCTGCGAGGTATAATTCATAACAGCACAACCCAGAGTGCTCTTTTCAACCTTTCCACTACTGGGATCTGTTTATACTATGTGACACTGAGAGTGGCCGACATATTGCTTCTAAACATCGTCGGAACTGGCTTAGCACGTTTAAACACGACACTGGGCCATGTGTATACTTGTCTTCAGTAGTTAGAGGCTTAACAAGGGAATTATGTGTATGGTATTGGCTCGATCTCCCCTAAGCGCTATTTTCTTCATAACATTTTTTCTATTTTCATTTTATTTCAGAGTATCGCAGGTCACAAAAAATTATCTCGGGGGCTGCATATGGCCCGCTGGGCCGCCAGTTTTACGCCCCTGCTTTAAGGACTACTATTTCAGGAATGATAACCAGACATCCTGGCATTGAGCTGTTCTAATGCACAGTTCCCCTTCAGTTAGAGGAGAGTTGCTCCTTATGCTTTCCAAGACCCAATATTTGCACAACCAGACATATTAATCTGTTTCTCCATCCAGAAGTTGGTAGGTTTGAACAGTCAACCCTTCAGGTAAGAGCCCACGGTTGAACTCACTCCATTACTAGTACTTCTTTGGGAAACAGTAAATGGCATACAACTAAAAGGACCTTTTAGTGTAGGATTTTTCACATTTTTTTCCTGTATAACTCAAGTTTATTTCCAAATTCTATGTAGTTTTTAGCATTTTTTACAACTCCTTTGAAAACTAGCAACTATTTTAGCAATGATTTAAGATTTTGAGTCTAGTTTAAGTTGTTGGTTAAATTTTTTGAGAGTAAAAAATTATGAACTATTGAACATAAAACTATTTTCTGCTGTGCAAACCTTCACTTACTTCACAATAAAAAGTTTTTTTTAAAAAAGTAAAATTTGAAACTGTTGCCTCGGAATAGTGGACAGTGGTTTTATGTGTGATGAAATAATACAAAAAGAGATGCTTGGTTTGGTAGTTGTTATATGACATAACACTCAAAACTTAGTGAGTTAAAATGAAAAATCTACTGTTTTCTCTTCTCTTATAGTGATTTGGGTTAACTAAGTGTGGATGTCCTGATGATGCAGCTGGTTAAGCACTCAGCTGCTAACCAGAAGATTAATTATTTGAATCCACCCAGCAGCTCCATGGGATAGAGGTCCAGGTGATCTGCTTCCCAGAGGAGAATATCTGAGAATACTGTAACAAGCTGTTCTACTCTGTCACATGGGTAACTAAGAATTAAAATTAACTTGACTATACTACCAACAATAAGTGCAGGTTGGGAATTATTACTTGAAATATCTCATGTGGTTTCAGTCAGATGCTGGCTGAGGCTACAGATATTTGGTGGCAGCAACACTTGACTGGAGATTTAAAATGCCTTGCTTACCTTGTCTGCAGTTGATGCTGTCAACTGTGAGTTCCGCTGGGGTATAGCCTCCTAGGAGAGCTTAGCTCTCTCAGAGCATGGTGGATGGGTTTCTGAGCATGTGCATTACATGAATGAATATTCCAAAAGATACAAGTGAAAAATGCATGACTTCTTATGACCCAGTCTTTGAAATTTCACAGAACCAATTTCACTGCAATACTATAAGTCAAAGCAAATGACAGGGCTAGCTCAGATTTAAGGGAAGGGAAATTAATTTTCACTCAACATAAAGAAGTAGCAAAGAATTCGCTCTCATAGGCTGTCATCTGGCCACATATTCTGACTACATTTGCCCCTCCAAAGATATCTAAGTATATACAGGAGTCTATAGAACTTTGACAGAGGATATGTGTATATATGAATTTATCTTTGTCATGAATATGGTGGAGCACTCAGGGACTAAAGTTATGAATACTTCTTAGAAATAAACACATTGAGGGAATGAATTTCTGGGTATGGGGATCAGGATTATAGTCTAAGGCTCAACTGAGGTCAGTTGGCATATTACAGCTCACAGGAAAAAGGTTCTACATGCTACTTTCATGAGTAATGGCTGGGATCTTACAGACTCATAAGCAGCCATCTAAGCGGCAACTGGTGGCCTCTCCTCGTATCTAGAGGAAGGAAGAGTGATAAAAGACATATGGAAACAATGCGTGCAATGTCCCAACGGATCACACAAACATCTCAGCGAGTGTAATCCTGAGAGCAGATGGTAAAGAACTAGATGGTGCCCCCCTACCACTACCCAGTGCTCCAAAAGGGAACACATTAGAAGGTTCTGGGACAGAGCAGGAGAAAAAAGTAAAATAAAACTCAAAATTATAAAAGAGACCAAGCTTGCTAATTGGATAGGGAGTGGTGAGACCCCTGAGAGTACAGCCCTTAGGCATCCTTTTGTCTGGAAATGAAAGATCAAAGTTCAGAGGGTTTGGAAAACAGGATGAATGAACAACAAAAATTATTCAAAACCCTTATCCATTACAACAAAAGACCCATCTGAATCAGATTCAAGTATGGATAAGGCTCTTTGTATGCAGTAAATACATGATAGGTTCTCTTGCTATGAACACAGAGAGATAAGTAATCTGCTCTCCAATCATCCATTAATTACCATTAATCCTCCCATTTACTTTTGCGGATAAGGAACAAGAGTGATGTATCAGTCACTGATCTAAGTCAATTCTGAAGCTCAGCTCTTCATAAATCACCAGTTCCTTGATGCATGTTTAGTTATCTTACTGGGAGTTATTTTATGTGGTTTTTGGCTCCACCCTCTGTACTTTTTGATCTGGAATCTGAGTCATCCTTCTATTTTGACAGAAAAGGGAAAAGGAAGAGCAATCATAGTTACAGAGCTGGTTCGTCTGCTTCATGTCAGTATAAGGTTAGGCACTGCAAGCCTGTTTACATGTTGAAATATCTCTCCCCCCCCCCAATTTTTTCAAGCTAATATTGCTTTAACCAATATGATTCTCTTTACATTTTGTGGGTTTTTCATAAAAACTATTGTGGCTCATTTCAATGAACAAAGTTATATTTTTGAATTTCCTTAAGATATTTTTAAATTTAAAGTGAAGGTGAATATCCTGTCTAATTATCCTCAAGATTATTAAGAGATATTTTGTTTAGTTGGCAAGGTGTATGTGAGAAAAAAAAGAAGAAACCAAAAGAAATCTTTTAGAAGCTCTGTCTTATAACTAGAATACTTTTACTTTTAGATTCCAGAAGTCCTATATTTTTATTCTGTTCCCTCTGATTCTGCTTAAAATCGAGTTATTTTCTTCACTCATCTCTTTTTATCTGCTCCTTATCATATATGGCTGACAGGAAACAAATGTTCACATTCAACATTTTGCCTTAGCATAGCTTTGTCCAGTCTCTTTGTTTATTAGTTCATGCTCTGTTTGTCACAGTACTACTGTTCAAACTTTCTCGACATTGCCTGACAATGGAAAGCAAGGGTCATCTTCGCAACATGCTCCAATGATCATTTTTCAAATGTACTTCCAACCCCAATATCTTTCCACATCACCAATTGCATCAACATTATCTGGTCTCAACATGTCTGGTCCCAAGTTATTGTTATGATGACTCCTCACTCTAGTAACAGATCTATTCTAGTAATACATTCTGTATAACATACCACCCACAATATATTAGTTTAACACAATACTTTTTCAGGACTTACAACTCTGTGGATCAACCCGTAGTTGCTGGGTGATTCTCACATGGTGGCTCCTGCTTGTTTTGCTGGATGTCAGCAGGGTTTTCAGTCATCTGAAAATTTTGTCAGTTGGATGAGTTGGATGTTCCACTCACATGACTGATAGTCACTGCTAGTTGACTCTTATTAGGACTCAGCTAAGTTTATCAATTGGCTTTCAAAATATGTTGGCCTTCCTACCACATCATACCTGAATTCTAAGGAATATTTCCCAAGAGCCAAAGTTCCAAGAGACGCAGATGGAAAAATCACAATGCTTCTTTTGTCCTGGCATTTGATACAAGGACATTTATAGCTCTATTTTCCATGAACTTTACTGGTCAAAATTACTCACAAGCCAAATTCAGATTAAGAGAAATAGAATACATCTCTCAATGGAAGGAAGGACAAAATTCCTATTTTGTAATTTAACACAATTGGAATCTTGTGTCCTGGGATCAGTGTTAAATTTCTCATCTATTATTTTCATCTCTCTTAAAACTTTCCCCCTCTGTTCTTGTTGAAGAAGAAGAAGAAAGCAATATACATGAGACTACCTTACATACAGTAATAGGAAAACCAAGTAGAAATCATTACTTTAATCATATCTCCTTCCCTTGAAAATCAACTTAAATAGTTCCCAAACAATTAAAGAGTTCTTTGCTGTATATCTTTATGTAGTATTTTGTTAGTTTCAGATTTATAATTCTAGAATATATATTAAGAATAGAATGATATAATAGGCCTTATAAATACAAAGTTGAATATGTTTTGATTAATTTCTATCTGAAACCAGATGGAATAAAATATTGATATAAATGCATTGAGTCATAGGATAATCTCCCTTACTCCTGATTTTAAGCAATATTTTATTTTTTTTCATCTATTATTAGTCAACCCAGGTTTGCTGAGAGCCCGTGGCAATTCAGGGAAATCCTTTGGAAAGATTGCCCAGTGCACTTGAGGACACAATCCTCCCCGAGTCAGTAAAGCGCACTGGTTTCCCAAAGGCTGAACGTACCAAGGAAGTCATTTTCTGTGCTTGTCTGGACAACTTCCGATTCCTCCATGAATGTATTGCCTTATTCAGGGACACTACTACTTTTAGACAATGTTTGAAAGTTTGACAAGTCTGATGAGCAGGCACAGAAGGCAGAATCTGACATAAGGAAGGCTGACTCAAAGACCCCACATGTACCCAGTTGTCTACTATCTGAGTGTCATCAAATTGTCCCCAAGTTCTCAGTAGCAGTCATTTCTAGTTAGACAACCAAAATGTAATGAATTATTTAATATTGCCTTTCTAGACAAAGCCTTTTTGAATCCCCCCAAATAGCCTCATTTAGCTACTGATTGGTTATAGGATTCGTCTACGACTGAGTTTAATAGGGTTAATTGTGGTTGCCCTCCTGGGTAAAAAACATTGACCATCTCAGAAACATGAAAATGGAGTGGAGTGGAGTGGAGTAGAGTGGAGGGTATCTTGTGGATCCTGAAATTAGCATGCATTGACCCTCTGGGGTCCTGGAGTCAGCTTTGATACCAGAGAAGTGGCAGAGAAGCAGCAACAGCAGTCGAAGCAGGAGCCAGAGTATGAGTGATGGACGTCCTGATCTGCAGAGACAGTAACGCTGAGTGCTTTGGGCCAGGGGCCTGCCTTCTGGGGAAGTGACTCTGGACACTGAAATGGGGAGCTGGGTTTGCTGACCCATGCTGAGCTACAGCTGACGTCTTTGGGTTGAAAATTATAATTCAGTGGCATGAACTTTGGGCACTGATTGACATTCCTAAAAGAGCTTTGTAATGTTGCCTGAAGAAGGGCAGAGGCCATGCCAAGTGGTGGGAATCCAGAGAGTGCCCTGCCTGTGGGCATGGCAGAGGAGGAATCGTCCTGACAAAACAACTAACTGAACCTTTAGCATTTCTCACCTGAATGGTAACCTGTGAACTTTCCGAATAGACCTTATAACAAGAACACAATCTATGAGTTCTGGTGACCATTGCAATGAGTCATGAAATCCTATAGAGACCCATAGGAGGGATGGTTGGTGCCTGGATGCAGTTAAAAGGAACGGAGGGTGGGCTCATGTCTGACCTTAGTTTTATGGGAGTTGACCTTGGCCAGGGAATGCTGATAATAGTGATTTTTTTTCCTTCCCTCTTCAGTTGGCACCTCCACCCTACATTCTTCTCCACCCCTCCCCCACAAATGTAGCAACAGTGTTTTCAGAATGCTTCTGTTAATAAAATGTGCATCAAACACAATTTTTCTGCTTATTTCTAGTACATTGGAACACTTGTTGTTTTTGCCACTTTAGCTAGTCACACCTTCTTTGCGAGGTATAAAAGAGACCTTTGTACAGTGAAACTACGTGCAAAATAGGGGGTTTTCAATGAGAGACATCAGCATCATAAAACTGTAATATGTGTATTCAATTAATCAATATTAATTGATTCATATTTGACAAATATACAAGGTGTGTCTCCACCAGATGCATTTTGCTTCACTTAGATTGGGTAGAGTTCTGGGAAATTTTCCTTTTTAAAAAGATTTCCAGATTCTTCTGATGCCTCTACATGGTTGAGGACCCGAGGCTACAAATGCTTTCTGATGACGTCACAGGGTACAGAAAGCAAAATTAAGGAGCATCCGAGTCCATGCAAACAGGCCGGGCTATCCTTCCTCTTGCCCAGAAACAGTTTCCCCTGGGTTGGTGACAGTAGTTGTGTGGTACAGAAACATCAATCATTTTATAGCTCTTGTCTCATCTCCTGCCATTTGCCCCTGTGAACCTTTTCTTCTGGCTACTAGGAGCTGCTGGGACTGACTCAACTGTGTCATGCACGTTGTTGCCTCTTTCCTCCTGCTTCTGCTGCTATGTGTTGCCTTGCTTCCTCAAATTCCCCTTTCTCACCCTTCGTATGTTTGTGCCCTTGACTCATCCTTCAAAATTCCAGGTAAGCTCTGCCTCTTCCAGGAAGCCCTCACTGATTTGAATCATCGGTTGCTCTTTGTTTTTCTCTATCTGAAGTTCCTTAAGATTATATAACTCAGAGAGAAATAAGTGCATAAGGATTTTAGGAAAAACAACAACAACAACAAAAACATAGTATCTTTCTTCACGCTAATTAAGAGAATCCTACACAAACAGAATGTCTAGTCAGCCTAGCCATAGAAAGCTTTTTCAAAGAGAACAATTTTGAAAATCAAAGACATTTCACCAAGAGAGACTAGTACCGTAGTCTACACAAAAGAAATACAGCCCTGGCTGTGGCCCACAGGCACTGTCAATATACAGAGAGAACCCATATACAAACATAGGTTCGACGTTGTTTATTTCCGAAGACCTCTATTTCCCAGATTGCTATTTTCCCTACATTCTCCTCCAGTCTGTGTTCTGGGCTGCTGGATGAGAGAAAAGGAAAAATGCCATAGGCTGGAGAATGAAATGAAAGCCTTTTAATAAAAAGTTCCCGAGGATTGAACGTGTTGTTGTTGTTGAAATTTTTCAAGTCTTTCCTTTCAGTCAGAATTAATCAGAGCTCTCCTGGGCGGGCTGGGGTGGGGGCTAATTGCATACACTTTTACAGGTAACCATGTGGGGAAGTCACTATTCTGATTTTATATATAATCACTGTTAGAGATTTCAAGAATGAAAAAAGGCTCTCTTCAATCGTGGACTCTTTAAGCGTCCATTTATTTCTTATGACATGAAGCTCAAAATAGTACTTACCTTATAACGATCTGGTGGGTATTGAATGAGATAATGTTTGCTGTTGTCTCCAGTTCTTCCCCAATTTCTCTGGAAAATCTCACCCAACTCTCTGCTCGTTCACTTCAGCATGACTCACTCTCCTCTGGCAGCACCAACATGGGCCTGCATGTGTTCTAATGCTTACCACACCATGCCACGTGTGTCACTCTCTGCCCTTCTCTTGTTCTTACTGTGATAGCAGTGGCTCGTGTTGGCCGTTGCTATCAAGTTGACTTTGTTTCATGGTAAACCCACGTGTGAAAGAATGTGTCACTTGCCTGGTCTTGTGCCATTTCATGATCATTGACATGTTTGTGACCCCTGTAGCAGCCATTGTGTCAGCCTACTTCACTGAAGATTGCTCTGCCTTCACTGACCATCCATTTTACTAAACAGGATGCCCTTTCCCAACAATATCCCTTTTGATGATTCCAAAGCAAATGAGTCAACGTCTTAGACAATTTCTGTGACAAGTAGGGCTTTCATTACTGCATCCATTTATCTATATATTTATATACTTCTTAATGTATTTGGGGTGATGCTCTCTATTCTGATTTAGTGCTTAATCTCTGCTGAAATCTGGGTATCATCGGTGACCCTCTCGCTATTGAAATCTTGGTCGCATAGCTTCCCGCATCAAAGCAACATGCAAGCTGCCACAATACATATATACATGACAGATGAGTAGTACAGACACATTTGTTACTTCTCCTTTACATAACAGAATCAGGTTCTGCAATTATATATTTATTTCTAAAATCATTTTGATAATGTTAATTTGTTATCAATCCATGATGGAAAGAAGCCAATTTTGCCTATCAGACAGCAAATCAGGACAGTGGCACATAGGAGTCATCCAATATAGAGTGGTTAATGATATAAAATGAGTATATTATATGATCAGTAGACACATTTCAACCGTCTGGCGTTATATTTATTGTGTTGCCCTTGTGGGCAAAGACCTTGCATCATTTTGGCCTGTACACCCTATTACCTGCCATGCAAGCCTGATTAACAAAGTGGTAAGAAATTAAAGTGAAAGTGAAGAGAAACTGTGAAGAAAGAAAGCGGGAGGAATAAAAATAAAATTAAAAAAAATAAACAAAGAAAGCGGAAGGAGCCAGTCCTTCTGAGGCATAATGAGCTACAAGCCACAAGGTTACCTGCTCCTATAAAGTTTGTCTCAGAAACCCATATAGGGTTGGTGGTAGTGGGTGTGGTTGTGGTTTTTTTGGGGGGGTGAGTAGTAGTGGATCTCACAGATGAGCGTCACCGAATCCTTAGGGTACAAACATGGCTGGCCATGGGATCTATAGAGCTCAGTTATAATGTTATTGGGAAACACATGTCATAGAACTTCTAAACCCACCTACTTAGACTTACTTGGCCAAAGGAGGACAACAGAAGGTGGGTCTCCTTTATATTGCTCACCCGCAGTGGCAGAAAGAATTCTCTATCTCTATGTGGGCAGTTTCCAGAAGCCAGGGGACTGACATTTCATGTGACTGCCTTTGAGTCCCTCATCTATGATGGAATATAGCAAAGAATGCATAGAAGTATTCCATTTCTGTATCGACAACTGTGGCTAGGGGCTGACGCTCATATGTTGTGTGCTGACTGTCTCTTTGTATAAGCAACTAAAGCTATTTTCCGTGCACTAACACGTTTGAGGTTTAAATGGAAGAATGTGATTTTCATAAGGGAACGGACTTAGGTACCACACAGCTGTGGTATGTTGTCTCATGGAAGGACTATAGGAGATGATGGAGTGGGTGGGATTGGAGCAAGGGTCCTGTGAGGGTACATGAAAGATGAACTTTGTTGGCTTCTACAAAATTTCCCCTAAGTTCTATATGCCCACTCTCTCATCCAACTCTATATGGAAGGTCAACAGACGTGGAATGCCACTGAATGGTAATGAAAATAAGGGACCGTACACATCCGGACCTATGTCCACTGCCGACTGAAATCTAGGAATTTGAAGACCAACACAAAAAAGACGACACTTATTCAGGTTATGTGCTTCCAGAGGAGGTAAGTAACTTAAGTATATCATCAGTCGGTGGTTCCATTTTCTCTTTCATTCTGGGGTGGTTAACCTGTCTTTTGTTAATTGCCAGTCCTCCAATTCTGAAGTTACCATCACAAAGAACACATATTTCAAAAGTTTAAATTTTCTAACGTGCCAGATATGATGCCATGTATTCATTTTTCACAATTTTTTCATACAGGAGCCCATAAATCTAATCTCAAACATGCATTGTCTAAATATCACTATTAGTACAATTTGAAGAAAGTTCTTAAGACTTTAAGGCTGACAGATTTTCCACTGTACCTCTCCGTGGGTTGTTGCTACTGGTTTTAATGGTGGTCTACTTGGAATCAACTCTCTAGCAATGGATTTGTTTTGGTTACCAAGCTACAATAACTTTCAACTAGTTTTATGAACTTGGAGAGTCTGCCTTGCAGAGGTTTGTAAAGACTTTAAATAATAACTTCTTTAGGTGAAAGGCGTTTACAGTGTCTCTCCCACAGGCAACTCTGCAGAGAATTACTCCAGTGCTGCCCTATGAGGGAGTCATGGATTCCCCGAGAGAAAACAAAGCAAGTTCTAGATGCTTTCCAAAATGTCATTGACGGCTAAGTTTTATTGACATCAGTTGGTGCAAACTTCATATTTGAGACTGTAAAAAAGGCAATCACATGTGCTAAACCCCAAAATTGCACAAAAGACCATGAAGCAAGAAGGAACCCTTGCTACACCACTAAGCCTCATGGAACAAGTACAAAATCGGACACAGGGAGGACCCTGGCTGGGCCAGGACATGCGTGCACTACCTGGCTGAAGGTTATCAGAGGCTTTCTGGTGAGAAGCTGCTGGTGATATCAGAATCCTTTCTATTTCAATGTACTGCTCCCACCTCAGCATAATTTACCCCCAAATATTTCTTCATAGAGTTTTATCTTCCTAAAACCGATCACGAAACACCCATCAATATAAAACCTGCAAAGTGTAAAAATAGGACCTGAATTAGCCATTGCTCATACTTGTATAACAGAGAAAACAGAAAAACATTCTTGTCTCACTAATTAAAAAAAAAAGTCTGAAGCAACCATCTGCAATATCAACTTTGGACTTTTCACCAGTTTAGTGGAAGTTGTGCAAATTGGCACAAACTGATAGAAACCATAGCAATGCCTTCGCCACAAATGGGGATGATTTTAAAACACAAGACCCTGTATTTCAACATGAGGGCACAAGCTATCTCAGTCTATTAAGGACAGATCTTGACTCAGCTCTCCAACAAGAGAAATTGCTTGATGACATATTGCCATATGCTTCCAAGTAGACCACCAGATTCTGCTTGTACAGGCAAATTTTTAAAAGCAGTTTTTAAAAAGTAAAGAAAAGCACCTTTCTTACATAGTGTGTAAGCAAAGCTCATTACTAGCTGAAGTGTGCTGTGAGTTATACACAGAAGCCCCGGGGGCTTGCTGGCTAACAGGCTTGTCTGCTAACAGAAGCATGGGCAATTTGAAGCCACCAGCCCAGCCACTAAACCAGAGAAAGATGTGAGGGTTTGGTTCTGTGAGATTGACCACCTTGCCAACCCTAAGGGGCAGTTCTCCTCTGTCCCTTAGAGCCCTGTGCGCACGAGTGGACTAGACAACCTTGTTAAGTTTTTGTGGGCGGTGAAGGCACATTTTTACCTTGTTCCGAGACTTGGTCTTTTCTGTGCAGCACAAAGCTCAGCTGGCCAGTGAAGTTTCTTTGAAATGTAGCCAAGTGAGAGTTGAGGCATGTCCATGCCCTCTTAGGGTGGCTCTTTTAAATCATTATACTGTATACTTTAAAGATCGGGGCTGACAAAATAGCCTCCAGGACCGATGGTACTTTGCATGTAATGTGTCAGATGTCTGGGAGAGGTAGCTGATTGTTTACTTTGAATTGCGTTCCCTCTGCGGGAAGTGTGAGTTAAAATAACAGCATTCCGTGGGGAGGGGTGCCAAGCTGCAGCCAGCCTTTATGGTAACCTGCCCACCTAGGGACGACAGTGCACCTCGCTGACCAGTCCATCTGAGGGCTGAGGGTGGAAGACAGCAGCCCCGGAGTGCTCACAAATCAAGTCGGTGGATGATTCTGGAACAATTTACACTGTGGGATGTGGTACCCCTTGCTCACTTTGCTGCATTAAAAGACAGTCCCCACGAGTAAAAAACATTCACTATCCCAGAGAAAATATGCTGTATAGATGAAGAACCATTTAATTAAGAAAATGTGTTTCGGTGGTAAAAAGAGTGAGAAAAAATAGCCGTGCTTTAAAAACACGGTAGTTTGCTAAGGTGATTTAAAAACAATTCTCCTACTATCTTCTTCCTAGGAAGTTCTCAAGTACCACTAAAGCTTGTGTTCCTAGTAGAAACTGAAAGATCATCATGCTTACTGTGTATTTCCATATATTCTATATTAAATGTAAGCTAATTTCCCAGATTGTGAGGTTACTAAGATCAGTGCTATGAATGTTATCTTTAAGTAGTTCTTTGTTGTATGTATATGAACCCATAATGCACAGCAACTCATTTGCATGATTAAGGTATTTGGCTCTATGCCTACTATGATCTCAAAATTGACGATTTCCCTATCATGATCCAACACTGAATCTATTGAAACAGATCTCTATTCAAACAAATAAGCAATATCCTTGTAAAGAATCTATCTACTTGGATATACAGTCAACAATGCTTCATTTGGCGACAGTGAGTTGGAACTGACCCCACCGTGTCCAATAACAACACAACAACCATCAAATTTACGCCTGTTTGCTCAGGTTGGGAATGCTCTTTGCCCTTCTTAGAAATTCCAGAAGTCACTTGAATCATTTGTAGGATAATACATAGCATAAACACATCGTAACAAGAGGAGAAACAGATGATTGAATACTTAGTTTCACCTCAGTTAAATGCCAAATAATTTTTATTCCTTCTCAAATTCTTTCATTATTACTTTTACATCTGAATGGACGCTCTTTCGAAACCATTTCAGAGACTGCAGAGTCTATGTTCAGTAGCATTGAGTGTCAAGAGCTCTGCCACCAACGTGGCTTGCCTAGGATTGACGAGCAAAAGGAAGGACCAAGGTAAAGTCCCTACTGTGCTCCCTGGATCAGTTGCTCACCTTTCCTTTCAAGTTGACCTTTGGATGTCAGAGGTGAATGAAAAAAGCAAGACAAGAATAAGAATGCAGTGGCTGAAAGTCAGTGCCTTCAACATGTCATAAAATGAAGTCTAACTCTTTCCAGAAGTAAGTTCAACAACCAAAAAAAATAATCTTAGGCTGCCTCTCCTTTGAGGGCACCCCATTATTACTGCACTGAGAGCCATCATTGTACTTACACCATTGTATGTCTGTTATTGCTTTGGCTTGTCTTGGTGTCTTATATTTCCTACAATACCATAATCCTTGAGACAAGAATAACAGTCTCTTAATCTTTGCACTTCATTGCCTACGAACTGTACTAGCAGTGTTTCCTGGAAAAAATACATTGACTGATTACGTTCTTGAGCAATAGCATTAAAAACTATTACAACAAGCGAGTACAACATCTAAGTACCAAATTGAGTAGCGTAAAATCTTTGGTCGTATGTATGACTGCAGAATTTTTATAGATATCTGTTGTAAGAGTGCATCTAGTAACACAACTGGCATTAACATAACACAACCGGCATCTGTTGAAAAACATATACAATCTTATTTTAAAGCTTAACCGATGAAATGGAAGATTTCTGTAAGACTTACGTGGCCATAGCAAGATGCCCTCCACTAGGAGCAAGGGAGGGGGAAGTTAGAAATGCGCAGTGGAAGGAAAGGAAATGCTTCCTGGAGAAAAATTATGGCACAGGAAGTCATTATGTTTCAGAAGATGGAGGAGATTCAAGAAGAGGTTATTTGTCATTTCCTCAGTGTCATCTTATTAGACTGACCGTCCCTATAAAACCCTTCATGATTTTATGTTATATTGATGATTAGCAGACATGGTGGATATGCTTGCCTGGTGTAATCTTAATCTCTCTCAAGTTTCTCTTTACTATGCTGATACTAGCCCAAGGTCCTGAAATTTCAAACTTGAGGGAAAATACTATGGAGGGATATCGTCAATGACCAAGTTTTTATTGTTCTCATAGTTTATTTCAGCCCTTCAGAACCCAAAGTCCCCCTACGAATACACAAAGCTTGAGGATGTTTTTTATTATGGAGTATAACCCGTTCATTTACATTTCTTGACCTGTATAACCTAACACTCTCTTCTTTAAGTAACTATGAAATTATAGGCTCACAGATTTCCTGACTCTAGTCCACAGAGACTACAATTCATCCTGCATGTTGAAGGAACTTCTTGTGGATGATAAAGCAGATGATTTCTCCTGGGATCCTGGGAAGCATCAGCTGCCCTTCTTTGGTAGCTGCTTACTATGAGAATCTTCAACATCCTCAACATGTCAGATTTATTCTTGCAACATCCAAGTGCACAGGAGAAGTTCCCCCCATGTCTGTATTTTATCCCCTCTCCAGACATTTGTTATCTAAATAATGACATGATGTCTTGATTATGGATGGATGTATGGGAATTTGTTGTCAAGAGTCAAACTTCCTGCTCTCAAATATAGGACATGTGAAATTTGAAAACAAAATACACAAGCAAATTTAAAGTTAAACAATTGTTTCATTTGTTTAGGGATAGTAATGATTTAATGAAGAGAAAACAAGATGGAAAAAGACGTGATTATATTTGACAATGGACATGTAAACAAGACAACCAATTAGCTGTTCATTCTTTTTTATTTTTGTGAATTATATGCATATATATAAATATACACACATATGCAAAAAGTTAGCGATTGTGAATTTTATTCTTCACCTTTTTATACCAGTGACACTCATTATTTTCATCATGTTGTACAACAATCACCACCATTAGTTTCCAAACTCTTCCACTACCTTTAACAGAAGCTCAGTGTCTCCCCAAAGAACAGACTCCTTCTCTCCCTCTCCCTCCTATCTCTGATAACTATTGATAGGCTTTGGTCTCTATGCATGTTCTAGATACTTAACAGAGCCCTGCTAATCACAAGGGCAGAAGTTTGAAACCACCAACTGCTTCTTGGGAGAAAGAGGGGACTGTCTACTCCAATAATCACATACAGTCTCAGAAATCCATTGGGCCAGTTCTGTCCTGCAAGATCACTATGGGTCAGAATTGACTTGACAGCAGCTAGTTTGTGTTTTGAGTTGGCAAGGTTCAATAAAAGCTGGATTATAAAATATTTGCAGTTGAGTTAATTCCCCCAGCATAAGATTTCCTAGGTTCATCTTATATTGGATCCTGTGTCAGGATTTCACTTCTCGGTGGCAGTGTAAAAATGCTACTGCTCCTGAAAACTTCACCACTACGGATAGCTTAGTGCAGAAATATTCTTTTAGAAAGAATAGGAATATGTATGAAATATGTCCTTTTGGGGTTCAACATTTTACCTTCCTGTGTGGACCTGACATGAAACAATTGCGAGAAAGAGGTTGTTGTCATTATTCTTACATTAATGACCTTAAAATTAGCAATGTCAGCACGGCATTCAAGAAAATCAAATACAGAGTTCTTCCAGACAAGAGCAGATAAATGCAGTCCCGAACCTCCGTGCTATGCAAGGATACGTCTGCATACCAAAAAGACTTGCTGCCAAGTTCCTTTACACTGCCCCTGCCCAAAGTTTAAAACGTAGGATTGGATTTGGATTTGTTTTATACCTCCAGGACCAAGGGCGTGAGGGACGATGATGGGAGAGTGGAGGGTGAGTGGGTTGGAAAGGGGGAACTGATTACAAGGAGCCACATGTGACCTCTTCCCTGGGAGAGGGACAGCAGAGAAGGGGGGAAGGGAGACCCCGAATAGGGCAAGATATGACAAAATAACGAGGTATGGATTACCAAGGGCATATGAGGGAGGGGGGAAAAGGGAGGGAGGGGGGGAAAAAAGGAGGACCTGATGCAAGGGGCTTGGGTGAAGAGCAAATGCCTTGAGAGTGATTGGGACAGGGAGTGTATGGGTGTGCTTTGTACAATTGATGTATGTATATGTATGGATTGTGGTAAGAGTTGTTGGAGTCCCTAATAAAATGTAAAAGAAGAAAAAAAAAAAAGAATGTACAGATGTGCTTTATACAATTGATGTATGTATATGCCTGGATTGTGATAAGAGTTGTATGAGCCCCTAATAAAATGTTTAAAAAACAAACAAACAAACAAACAAAAAACAGATGAACTTTTTGGGATAACACATCCTTTCCGTGTTGTGAGGAAAATCTTTTGTGTTCCTGCACTTGACAACAGATCTAGCTGCCCCCATGCTATGGAGTTAGTCTATTTGGGTCTAGGAGGGGTAACCTGATAAATGTTAGAGCGTTTTTGTTTTTGTTTTTGAGAAGGGTGTTAAAGAGAATGCACTCGGGTAAAGGCGAGTTTGGCAAATGCACAAATCACTGGATCTTTTATTTTTATTTCTGCCCGCCCCTCCCCCCCCACTGGATCTTTAAAGTCTATTTCAAAACCATGTCAGAACTTCATGAAATTCCATCGAATCAAGCATGAAAGTGCATTACCTAGGAAAATATTCTTTGGGGTGTGTTGTGTAACAGGGAAAGCACAGATCAGTCTATTTGGGAAGCGTTTCCCCTTCCTCACAGATAGGGAAGCAGCAAGGAAAACTGAAGGAGGAGTGCCCAAGCAGCAGCCAGGCAGTAACGCTCATGTCTCCCTTCATGTCATCGGACAGCTGGATTCACTTATCTCTTTGAACACACTCTTGAATAAAAGGCACACTGCAGCAATTATGAAATATCAGCTGACTATTAGGAAAGTGAGCACACATTTTATTGATGAATAATTTTCTGTGTCCCCCTTCTTAGGAGATGGGAAAAAAATCATAGGAGGGGGGAAATCAAATGAGCCATGATAAACCAATGAAACATCTAGGATCAAAACAACAGCAACAACACCATATAAAATTGGTGGCTGCTGAGTTGACTTCCACTCATGTTGACCATCAAAAGCCCCCAAGTTTATACACTTCTCCTCCTCTCCATACCTCCAAATGGTTTGAGTCTCTGTTATCTTTCAAATGGACAATGTAGAGTTTCTCACCTGACCTCCTATTGTTAAACTTGTACCACACTTCCATCCCTGTCCAACTCCCTACTCTTCAATCAATTGCTGATGCATCAACAATGAGACCCCCATCCTGCATGTGGTCTTCAGCATTTGAGAAGTCTGTCTTCAGTTGGCCTCTTCTTGCCACTTCTTGACCACCAAGTGCTGTGGGTGTGGACTAAGGACGAGGTCATTGTCCACTTGTCTCGTTCATCAGTTATGGGGACTAGAGCCACTAGTGACAGCTTCATTCAAACTGGTTTAAAACTAATAATAATAATAAGAAGAAGACTTTATTGGTTCATGGAACAGAAACGTTCTCATAAGGTATTCAGGAAAAGTTCAGTTTGGAGAATCAAATGCTATCATCATGATTTAGTCTCTCTTTGCCTGTGGTGCTCCCTCCCACCACGCTGGCCTGGTAGTCAGACTCCACAGGATGGCTGGATCGAGCCAGCTGTTCAAGTCCATGTTCTTACAATGACTCGCCAAGAGGAAAAGAAAGGCCTTCTCTTGCCACCCAGTTTCTGAGATGAGCTCTTTAACCAGGAGCCATGAAACTTTCCATTTCTAGTCTATATTGCTGGGATGTGAGACAAACCAGCCCCTAACACATCATCGCAGGTCCGGTAGGCGCAATTATACAGTGATAATAAGTAAAGTTTATAGTAAAGTTATAACGAGCATAAGAGATTGAAATAATTGAGTCAAACACATCTCATGGTAGCATGCTCACCTCAGCCTCACTTGGTGGTCTATGTGGAGAGAAGAGAGAGAGATTTATTGCTAACTAAGCCTTTTTTATTCTCTGTGAACATGCAAGCCCCCTAATTACTGGTGAAGACATACATCACAGGAATGGGTTATGCTATAGGTAATAAAGTAATGGGAGGGGGTGATCTAGGGGTTCATATGCTATTGGAAGAGGAGGGAATAAGGGTATACATGTGACAAGATGGGCAGACCCTAGATTCATGATGGTGACCTAACTTTGGATGTCACTGTGCACGGTTGACCTGGTTTCTGGCTCACTATAGACACCGTTATCACTAAGGTGTAAACCTCATGTATAGGGACCAGCTGGATGGCTGAAAGCCTTTAGGGAGAAGTAACCCATTGTCCTTAACAGTAAGGAGCGGGCTCTACTTGTGGTGGGACCAGCCAATAGTCTGGCAACTGACTGCCTTCAGTGAGGTAACTTGACAATCATTTACCATTAACTGCAAGCAGTGTCCTAAGTCTAACATATATTTGGGGGAGATGACTTGGGAGAAATTTTCTGTATCCCACACTAGAACCTTTGGAGTTCTGATTGGTCATATCATGTCACTTGCTCCACCGCTGACACACAAACTCTTGGGTTGGGAATGTGGGTGAGGTAGGATGGTTTCTCAAAGGATCCTTTGAACCATCATAACAAAATAATGACTGAGTGTATATATCACCAAGAAATATATATATATTTAATATATATATACATAGTTATATAAATATATAACTATCTATATATCTGTCGTTACTGGAAGAAGAGGAACTAAATGTTAGCAACTACATAGGAAGTTGAATACTTCTAGCAAAAGTAGAATTCCTATCAAACAACAAGAATAGGCAAGAGAAGCCAAAAGGAAAGAGTAGAGATGGTCTAGAGTTTGGAAATAGCTGATTTGCTGTAAGTTCGAAAATAGTTTTGTATTACCACTAGAAGTTAGTTGTTTGCTTTTAAAAGACTGAGGTGTGGAAATGTATACAGACTGACAGAGAAAATCATAAGGAACTTATTAAATAAAGAAAAGTAAGTTGTTGGAAAATATGAATAATATTCAGGGGCTTCAAAAAGTTCATGAAAAAAATGGAATGAAAAGATAATGGCAGAGACACAAAGCCCATCTGTAGACAATGGACCAATATCCCCACAAAAGGGACACAGGGAAGGGATGAGTCAATCAGTATGCAGTAAAGCATCGATGAAACACATTATATTCCTCTGGTTCCTTGGGGCTTCCTCACTCACTCTTTCATGACCCTAGTCCTGCTTCTCAATTCAGACTAGACTGAAGTATGTACACAGGTATAGATAAGAGATGGGGGCCTCATGGCACACAGAATCCAGGAACAGGAGTGGGAATAGCGATACCAGAAGAGTAGGGGAAGAGGGGGAGAGGAAGGGAGAAATGGGGAACCAATCGCAATGTTTGACACATAAATATACACCCCTCTCCAGGTGGAAGAAAAACAGAAAACATGGGGGAAGGGAGACAGTGGTTGGCGTGAGATATAAAAATAATAATAATTTCTAATCTATTAAGGGGTTCGGGGGGGGCAGGTGGAATAGGAGCTGATACCAAGGGCTCAATAGAAAGTAAATGTCCAGAAAAGATTGAAGGCAATATATGTACAAACATGCCTGATGCAATCAATGTATGAATTTTAACAAGAGTTGTAAGAGTACCCAATAAAATGATTTTTTATTAAAAAAATAAAAAGGCAGAATAAAAAAATGGATTTTCCCCACAACCTTTTTTGAAGCTTACTCATATTTGTAATTCTGAATTTTCTACTTCTGGAGGAATGCAAAAGAAGCTGTTAACAATAGCTATACCAAGAAAGTAGTTCTGAGAAAGGACAGAATAAGGAGGCATTCATATTTCTATTGACAACCTTCGTTGTTATTTTCATTTTTTAACCAAAACAATGTGTCCATTCTGTCCATAAGGTTTTCCATGGCCAATTCCTCAGATGTGGACAGCGTATTCCTTCTTGCCAGTCTGTCCTGAGTCTGGGAGCTCTGCTGAAACCTGTTCACTTTGGGTGACCTGCTGGAATTTGAAATTCCTTCCAGCAGCCCAAAGACCACCACAGTTTGAAAAATTGACAGACAAGTGATGGAGCTGGAGTCAGAAAACCCAAATGGTAGAAAATACTCAACATATTTTAAACGGAATGAACTAACGATAAAACTCAAGCCTCGAGTTGTAATCTAAAAAGGTTATATGCCAAAATATGGAATTATGCAGAAAGCATCCAACGAAGATGGAAAGAATACAGAGTCACTGAACCCAAAAAACTAGTTGACCTTCAGTCATTTTAAGAGGTCACATATGAGCAAGAACCCATGGTACTGGGGACAGAAGTTCAAGGTGCACTGAAGAACTTAGCCAAACACAAGGCTTCAGGAATTGATGAAATACAAATTGAAACATTTCAACTATCGGATGAAGCACCGGAGGCTCTCACGTGACTTAGCCTGGAAATTTGGAAGACAGCTACTTGGCCAACTGACTGGAAGAGATTCATACTTGGAAACATCTCAAAGAAAGCTGACCCAACAGAATGCTCAAATTGTAGAATGATAACATGGATATCACATCTCTGTAATATGTTGCTGAATATCACCCAAGCACCCTTGCAGCAGAGCACTGACAGTCCCTTAAGGACACGGTAGTGTGTAACAGGGCAGCCAACCAGAGGCAGTCCTTGGTGAGATGGCCTGACACAGTGGTTGCACGGACGAGCTCAAACATAAGGAAAGCTGTGAGGATGGCCCACGATGGGACAGTGTTTCATTCTATTGTACATAGGGCGTGGAAGCCGACTTAAAGGCACCTGATAACAAACAACAACAAAATCAAAGGAGGAAATGGAGCTTATGATTAGCATTAGCTTATCATAGAAAATGTTGCTTCAAGATTTAGTGGGTCTCTGACAGCAGAGACCCGTCTCGGGTGTTAAGGGAAATTCTAGATATTTTAAATAATGGGAGAATAAAAACACACAAACAGAACACCTACTGTCATTCAGTTCATTCCAATGTGTACAAACTCTATTTAGGTTTCCACAGTGATATGTCTTTGAAAAATAGACAGCCTCATTTTTCTCCAGGAGCAGCTAATGGGTTTGAACGACTGACCTTGAAGTTAGCTGCAGGGAAACAATAATGTGTGTGGTTTTAGTGATTCATTCAATTGCTATTTCATCCATGACAGCAGTATTAAAAATATATTGAACATCCTGTGCCAATAACAAATGGTTTTACACATTCTTTTGACACAAGACACAAAGGATTTCTTTGTAGAGACCCTATAAAACAGAGTAACATGATCCCACGGGACTTTAGGATTCCCATGACTATAATCTTTATGGAAGCAAATTATCACCAATTTCTCTCACGTGATGACTTGTGGATTGAACTGCCTCACTCAGTTAGCAGCTGGGCACATAAGCACCAGGCATTTTCCTCTCTCACTTTTTAAACAACACAAATACATACTTTAAACCATAAAAGCATTAGTTTTAAACAAATTAGTAAAGACTGTTTGCAATAGAAGGAGCATGGGCTACCTGCTGGGCTGCTAACCAAAAGGTCAGCAGTTTGAGACTATCAGCTGCTCCATGGGTGGAAGATGAGGTTTTCTGCTGCTGTACAGGTTGACAGTCTTGGAAACCCACAGGAGCAGAATTAATGCATCCTAAGGAGGGGCTCTGAGTCAGAATCACTCAATGGCAGTGAGTTTGGTTGGCTTTGGGGTGACTCTTGTGTAAACACTGGACTGCTATCTGCAAGGTAAACGATGTAAGTCCATCAGCCACTCCACGGGAGAAAGGTGAGCCCAGCTGGTCTTGTGAAGATTTAGAGCATCAAAAGCCCTATGGAAGGTAGCTGTGAGTCAGAATCCACTCAATGGCAGCACAGCTTCTCCTGCTTCTTCTCCTCTTCCTCCGCCCTTTCCTCCTCCTCCTCTTAAGATCCCAGTGGGTTTGGTTTTTATTTTAACATATACATTTAACATGAGTCTAAATATCCCAAGTGAAATTTCTATGCAGAATGAAAGAAAAATGCATATCCTTCTACTGACTTCCTCTTCTCTGGAAAAGAAGACCACTCTAAGGTATTCCACTGCCACACATTTTAAGGCAATCCCATTATTCTTCCATCCCCAAACCTTTGTCATGATGTGCGCACACCGCCTCATACTTCTCTATATGACTGTTAATCATCCCCACTCTCTGACACGCAGGGTCCACCCGTAAGCAAGCTAAAATAAACCCACTCTTGTCCTGTCAATTGCAATGCATAGGGACCCTGTATAACCGAATAAAACTGCCCCATGGGGTTTTCAAGGCTGTCAACTCTTTATAGACGCCTACTGCCATGTTGCTCTCCCACAGAGGGCTGGTGCTTTTGAACTGCCCGCATGTTGGTTCGTAGGTGCACATGGTAACCTGGCCACCACGTGGGCTGTTCCTTCAGGAGTGAGCTGTTTGAATCGACGTATTTTCTGAACATCCCTTCTCTCCTATTGGCCAAACTGAAGACACGGTTTCCCTTCCTCCTTTAGAAATAGACTCTAATCTCTCTCCTGCATCCTACATCCCTCCGGCTTATCATCCTTATTCTTACGAGTGTCCCCAAATTCTCCATCCTTGTTTTTTGTCCTGCTTTACCCTGCTTGTTATGCTCTGTTACTGATCGGCAGAGCCTTCTAATTCCCTCTGCCCTGTCGCTACTATCACACAACTGTTAACACGCGCCGCGGCTCTGACCTCTGCAATTCATTTCAATGATCTCAGCCACCCACGCCAGTCACCCTCTCCTCAGCCTAACAACACAGATACTTGTTAAAAAAAAAATCACTCGTTGAAACATACTTTCCTAACTTCTTCCATCCTAGTTTCTTTACCTCTCCTTTAGCAATGCCTGGACCTTACAGAAACAATCCAGACGGAAAGTTTGTCACCCCATCACCCTCTAATTGCATCCTCCATTCTCTTAGCCCAGTCTAAAGTCTTGATTCATTATATAATATCTCCCTACAAATAACCTTGATTACCACTAAGTACTCTTGTATCACTTGTTACAATTCTAAACCTAAATCTTTACGCACTAAAATGCCCTTGTACATGCCCAAGAGAAGCTAATGGCTGGGAAGAAAAATCATGTATCCGTAGCAAATGAATTCATTTCACATCATTGTTTTTAATTTTCCCTAAGTTGTTTCAAAGAAGCTATGGTGACACCGGGGGTTAAATCCTAAGTTGCTGACTGCAAGGTTGCTGGTTCAAATCCACCAGCTGCTTTTAGGGAGAAAGATGAGGGTAGTTGGTCACTAAGATTTGAAGTTTTGAGATCTCTAAGTAGCAAGCTTTACTCTGTCTTATAGGATCATTAGGAGTCAACATCTATTTAACGGCAGTGGGTAGTGGGTTATGTTTGTTCAAGTTTCATCTTTGGGGAAAGCGTCTCATTCCATTTCTTTGTTCAAAGCTTCAATTGCCCATTCCCATTTCACTCTTAAGTGATCATGTCAATGTCTCTTTTGAAGAAGAAAATAGACAAAATCAGACAAGATCTCAATGATTTTTCCATAACTTGATTTCCTACCTATCCCCTCCCCTTTTCTAGCATCTGAACCCATATACTTTTGTCTTAATAAAAGGGAAGAAAATCCTTTGTGTTTCAAGCCTTAGCTCATATCTTGGTGGCCCATGGAATTTGCTCCTGCGATGGTACTCCTTCTCTCTTGCATTATGAATCCATCGCTCTGAAAGAGCTCTTTCTAGTTGTCACAGAAGAAGCCCTTACGATTGCACCTCTTTCAAATATTCTCCCTCGTCCCAAAGTCTCCTTTGAACACAAAGGACGCCATTTTTCAGTAACTCCTAAGAAAAGAGCTCACCAAAATCTACCCCTCTTCTCTCACCTTCCATTTTATTTTCTGACATCAAACTGAGCTTTATTTTTACCACATCACTGAAAAATCTCTATCCAAGTCACCCATGGCTTGTATCTTGCCAAAGTCAAGAACCGGTCCCCTTATTTTCTTACTTGAGCTCCCAGCAACGTGTGACATAATTGACCATGCTCTAGTTGAACCATGTTTCTTTTTGCTTCCATGTCAGCACATCCATCTGGATTGCTTACGCCTCACTGGTGGCCCCGGCCCATCCCTGTTTCCTTTGATCACTTCCTTCTCTTTCATTCTGCTATATTTTACCTGTGGCGCTGAACTTGTGCTTAATCCTGCTCTATCTCCTGCTCCTGAAATAGCCTGACTATGTAATGTTTTGTTTGATTAAAGGCTCCCGTCGCTTTGCAGTAATATTTTCTACTTGCCTTTGTATCTATGAAGAATTGATAACTTCAGTGCGCTGACTAGGTTGATGTGTCTCTTCTAGTGAGTCTCTGCAACCCCCACCACATGACCCCTTCCTCACGGACTGGTCCTGCCCGAACACTTCACCTTGAGCATTTCTCACCTGAACGGCAGCCTCTGCACAGCGCTGAGAGACTCCGTGATCATGAGCATTGCCTGTGAGTTCTGGGTGGCCATTTCCATGAAGTGTGAAACCTAGCTGGAAAGTGGGGTGCTGTGGAGAGTTGAGTGTATGGTATCACTTTGAGAGCCATGATGAACATGGCCTTTCCAATGGCCCCGTGTGCATGCGATGGCTAGACCATGGATGAGGAAGACTGGACTCATCTGAATTACTCTGTAAGGAAGAATATTGAGAATATCGCCAACTGCCATAAGAACAACACATTTGTCCAGGAGGAAGGGCAGCCAGAATATTTCTTGGAAGTGAAGATGGTGAGTGTTTGTCGGTATGTTGGACCCGTTATCGGGAGAGACCAGTCCTTGATAACACCATGCTTCATGAAAAGTTCAGGGTCAGAGAAAAGGAGCAAGACTCTCAACAAGATGTCTTGACACAGTGGCTGAAACAATTCGCTCAAGCATAACAATAATTGAGAGGATGATATAGGACCAGGAAATATTTTTTTTTCTTTTCTATGTAAGGCTGCTATGAATTGGTATTGATTTGATCACACCTCACAGCAGCACCATGTAACTATTCATATCCTTATTGTCTGCTCCCAATAAGCATAACTTCCTGATGGGTAAGAGCTTAGTCTTGTTTACTATTATATCATCAGTATTTACAATAATATTTGACCCTAGTAAGTAAATATTTAATGTTTTCTGAATATCTGAAAAAGATCCAGCTCATTAAAATGGGCATTTTATGTGATTATAGTAGTGATGGAATGTCAAAAAGTATCACAATTAATGTTCCAGTTCACCCATGCATGGATCAGGTCCAAATAAAATGTATTTAAACATGTTTATGCAACAGTGGATGGCTACAGAAACATTCTCCAAGCATACATGTGTCTCAATCTTGTTAGGTGGCTTAAAACATGCTCCAATGTTTACGGGGACTTTTTGGGGGGGATTGAGATCTCAAAGGTGGTAATCTTGATATATTTTCTCGAAAAGCACAGGATAATCAAGATGGTTTGTTATTTCTTAATTATAAGATAATTGAAAATGTCCTTAGTGGAAAAAAGTCCAGGAAAGTTGTATGAGTCATTGCCCTGCTATCACTACAAAGCACCTGTTTATTTTGAGGGTAAAATGACCTGTCCTGAGAGAATTTCATTGGGACATCTTATCTTGGGCACCAACTAGCCCTGATCTTGCTCATTGCTTTTGTTCCCCAAACTCAACATACATGAAAAAGGCACACAATTTAAGTCCGGCCTGGATGCCAAAATAACGTTTCAATATGGTGTCAATCATAGTGTGCAGACTTCTTTGGGGAAAAGGGTTAAAGAGAGATTCTGCTTTCAGAAGTACAAAGACCTAGATGGAGGCCATGTTAGACAATAACTTCATATTTTGGATATTTTTGTTTAATAAATATGTCTAAGGTTTTATAGCAATATTTTACCTATCCTCATATCTTCCTATAAAAAGTCATGTTAATACTTTTATGTATTAGGTATTGGACACTGGAGCTATAAAGTGGCATGGGAGACCATTTCTATTCTTGATGTCCTTTATGATGCTGTCATTGATTAGTCTGAGGAGAGACTAGATACTGTATTAGAATAAAATCTTTTATTCAGGAAGGGAAGAGACTAAAATTTTTCAATAAAATCTGGACAAGATGACCCTTGAGATAAATATTTAAACAAATAGAGCCCTGTGCACTATGATAAAGGTTGTTTTTTTTTTTCAGAGAAAAGTCTCATCTGGAAACATAATCCTACATGACAACCTCTAATGCTAAGTTCTATGATTATAGTCTCACATTACCCCATTTTGGCAGCCATTAGCAAGAATGCTCCCAATGATCTAAACTGGGTGGGAAAAATTATTTCTAAAAACACCCAAATCACATAACACTTCATTACTCAAAGATAACATCTTCAGTCATACTTTGGGTTGTAAATCAGCAAATTTATAGCAACAGGCTTGAAGTATATTAGGGAACTAAAGTACAATCTATCTTGACTAAATTTTCATTAAGTACATCAACATTTCATATATAGCAATATTTATGTATAGAAGTTTGGACATTTGATCATCATAAGTCATTTTAAAACCAATAAGACGAGAATACACACTTGGCCATATGCTAGATGCTGGCAAGGCACTTCAGGAGGTCTTGCTACCCATGAGCTCTAGATCTTTTTATATCAAGGCTAGTTATGCATTTGATGCCTATTTCCTCAGTGTCAGAGTGTCCAAGGACTTAACATACTCCTCTCTACTTCTTAAACAGCTTTCATTGCATAACGAGTTGTGGGGGGAAAACTTTATCCACCCTACATATGAGATAGTCAACAAGTGTTCCTAAATATCAAAGATTAAGTTGACTCTAGCCATGGTATTATCACTCTCCTGGAAGCTGGATTGTGAACAAGGAAGAGAGGAAGAGAATTGCTGTTAGGTATCCTCGAATTGGTGCCCACTCAGAGTGAGCCGATGAACAAAAGAATGAGATGCTGAAGCTCGGGCCTGGTCCCATGCCAACCTCCCAATTGTTCTCATGTTTAAGCCGACTTGTTCTATTGTGCTAATGTTGCAGCCACTCTATCAACCCACCTTGATGAGGTCCTTCTTATTTTATCAGTGCCCCTCTACTTCACCGAGCATGACATTCTTTTCTATGGACTGATCTCTCCTGGCAACATGTCCGAAGTACATGAGAGAAGTCTCACCACCCATGCTTCTAAGGAGCATGCTGGCTGTACTTCTTCCAAGATAGATTTGTTTGTTCTTTTGGCAGTTCATAGCATTTTCAATATTCTTTGTCAGCACCGTAGTTCAGACTCATTGGTTGTTCTTTGCTCTTCCTTAGTCCATGTCCAACTGTCACACGCAGATGAAGCTTTTGAAAGCACTATGGCTTAGGTCAGGTGCCCTTAATTCTCAAAGTGACCTCTTTGCTTGTCAACACTTTAAAGAGGTCTTTGCAGCAGATTTACCCAATGCAAGGCGTCCTTTGATCTCTTGGTTGTTGCATTCAGACTGTAGTATTGGTGAAGAACATAGAATATGCAAAACATCGCCAGAAGAAGAGATGAATACAGTCAGCCTGTTCCTTAGAAGTCAGAAAGGTGAAACTCTGACTCACTTATTTTGGGCATGTCGTCTGGAAACTCTTGTCACTAGAAAAGGATATCATTTTTGGTAGTGGATCACAAAAAGTGAGGAAAGAGACAATATAGATTGGCACAACCACAACAATGAACTCAAATTGACCAACTATCAATGAAAATGTAATAGGACTGGTCAATGTTTTACTCTTACATTTAAGGTCACTGTGTGTTAGAGCCAATTAGAGGGAAATTAACAACAGAAACAAATGGCCCCTGACAACCGTGCCATGCATTGCTCTAATCCAACCACTCTTTCCTGCTACCTTTCTTCACTCCTTCTCGGCTGATGAACTTGCTTCTATTTCACGAAGAAATGTCACAAGCATTTACATATTCTTCCAAGAAAAAAATCATGAACATCTACATCTGTTTTCATATGTTTACCCCTCTCCCCAAGTATCTATGCTCCTATCTCACACTGATTCTTACACTTGTATCTTGGATCCGATCCGTTTGTCTGTGATTTTCTTTCTCTAATTATTATACAGCCAATGCTTATTTTTTATTTTCCCCTCTGTTACCAACATGCATATAAAATGGCTAAAATACAACACTCTTATATTTAAAAATTCCCCTATCTTCATTTCTTATCTCTCTCCAAGTTTCTGGTCATTTTACAAGTAAAATTGTTTGAAAGTATTTTCTAAATTCAGTGTCGAATCAGAGTTTTTCCTCAACCCAGAGGGTTGTTCTCAGGCTCACTAACAATAAATGTATTGGCTCTCACTCCTCGTTTTAATATGCTTATCAGGAAAAATTAACAGCGTTAATTAAGGCTTCCTCTGGGATTGTTTTCTTTACTTGACTTTTTGCAGGTTCAGTTTTTCTTTGTTCTCATTCTCTCCTAGAAATCCTTCTTGGTCTCCTTTGCTAGGTATTTCTTATTTCCTCAACTCTAAATGTTGGAGCTGCTGAGCGCTTCCTTTTCCCCATTAGATAATTATATTTTGTGTCAAATTGGTTGGGGCAGGATCCTCAGTGGATCGGCAGTTAGGGCTCTCTAACACAATATCATTAACTCCACCCGGGGTTCTGCTATGAACAACCAATCAGTTCGAAGAACATTAGGGCGGCTCTAACATGGAGCTTAGCGCATAGTTCGCATCTCACCAACTGCAAGGATGCTTCCTCAAGGGTGTGGAAAAGCTTGGTTGCTTTTCACTGTATCTAAATCCTGCCTCTAGTCATTGACCTCCAGCTCTTTGTATTTGAGCCAATGGCCTTCTCATCTTGGGAGTTGCCAATGGCTTGCCATCTCCTACTGGCTTTGAATCTGTTCAACCCTGTAGCCAAAAGCTTGGTCTTCCTGATGATCTTGGGGTAATTTATTTTTGCAGCTCTGCAAGCTAGGAAAAGACTAGCGCACAATATCTCATCTGTGGACTTGGAATCTGTCTAGACTTGAATTTGCCTACTTTTACAACTCGGTGAACTATTTTCTTGATATGTCTTTCTCTGTTGCTGTTGGTTTCCACTGTCAGCGACCATGTGTACGAATGAACAAAGCCCTGCCCTGTTGCTCCCCATCCCACCATTATTCCTGGGGCTGAGCCCCTTGAAGCAGTTATGGTGTCATTCCATCCCCTCGAGGGTCATCCTCTTTTCCACTGTCTCTTTACTCTACCAAACATGTTGTTTTTCTCCAGGGACTGGACTCTGCTAACAACGTGTCCCAAGTATGTAAAACAGTGTGTAAGACGAAGTCTCATCATCCTTGCCTCCAAGAAACTCTCTGGCCATACTTCTTCAGAGACAGATCCGTTTGCTATTTTAGAAGTCCATGGTATTTTCAATATACTTCTCCAGCACCATAATTCAAATGTATCGGTTTTTCTTCAGTCTTCTTTACTCAATGTACAACTTTCACATAGATAGGGGGAAATTGAAAATACCATGATTTGGGTCAGGGACACCTTTGTTTTCAAAGTGACCTTGCTTTTCAATACTCTAAAGATGTCTTGCGAAGCAAATTTATGTAATGCAACTCATCTTTTGATCTCTTGACGGCTGCTTCCATGAGCATTGATTGTGGATCCAAGCAAACCCAAATCCATGACAACCTCAACCTTTTCTCTGTTTATCAGGATGCTACCTATTGGTACAGTTGTGAGGCATTGGGTTTTCTTTAAATTGAATTGTAGCCCATACCGAAGGCTACAATCCTTGATCTTCATCAGCAAGTGCTTCAAGTCCTCCATATTTTCAACAAGCAAGGTTGTGTCATCTGTACATTGTTAGTTGTTAATAAGCCTTCCTCCAATCCTGATGTCACATTCTTTCTCATGTCAGTCAGCTTCTCTGATTATTTGTTCAGCCTACAAATTGCATAAGACTGTGAGAAGATATAGCCCTGTCACACTCCTTTCCTGATTTTAAACCACACACTGTTCCTGTGTTACAATTGTCTCATGGTTCATGTACAAGTTCCCCGTGAGTGCAATGAAGTATTATGGGTTTCCCATTCTTCTCAATGTTAGCCATAGCTTGTGTGGTACAATAGTCAATAACACACAAGTAAACATCTTTCAGATATTTTCTGCTTTGAGCCTAGATCCATCTGATATCAGCAATGATATCCCTTGTTTCACTCCCTCTTCTGAATTTGGAGTTAACCCCTGGCATTGATATCAGTTATTGTTCTATAATTTGAACAGTCTGTTGGGTAACCTTTCTTTGGGATGGGCACACATCTGGATTTCTTCCAGTGTATTGACCAAGTAGCTGTCTTACAAATTTCCTGACATAGATAAGTGAGTACTTAGAGTGGTCTATCTGCTTGTTGAAACATTTCAATTCCTGGAACCTTGTTTTTTGGCTACTGCTTTCAGTGAAACTTGTACTTCTTTTTTCAGCACCATTGGTTCTGGCTCATATGCCACCTTCTGAAAAGGTGGAATGCCCACTAGTTCTTTTTCGTAGTGATTCTGTCTATTCTTTCCATTTCTTTTGATGCTTTGTGCACCATTCAATATTTTTATCATAGAATCTTTGAATATTGCAACTCAAAGCTTAACTCTTTTCTTTAGTTCTTTTGGTTTCAGGTGTGCTGAGTACATTCGTCCCTTTTGGTCTTCTAAATCAAGGTATTTGCAGATTTCTATATACTATTTGACTCGTGCTTCTTGAGCCATCCTTTGAAATGATCTGGTCAGCTTGTTGACTTTATCATTTTTCCATTTGCCTTAGCTATCCTATGATTAAGAACACCTTTCAGAAATTCTTCTGACCTCTACTTTGATCTTTTCTTTCTTGTTTTTTAATGACCTTTCGTCTTCTTCATGAATGATGTGCTTGATGATCTCCCGCAGCTCACCAGGCCTTCTGTTATTTGTGTGCATTGTGGCAAATTTGCTCTTGAGCCATTCTCTAAATTCAGGTGGGATAGACTGCAGGTGATATTTTAGTTCTCATAGACTTGTTTGCATTTCATTGCAGCTTTATTCTGCAATGACATGTGAGCAATGGACAGTCTGTTCCACAGTCCGCCCCTACTGGGTTTTAGCTGCTGATAGCGAGTTTCTCTCATGACTTTCCACATCAATGTGATTTCTGAGTAGCCCACTTGGAGACGTCCATGTGTAAAGTCACCTTTTTTGTTGTGGAAAAAAGGGTACTTGCTATGAACAAAGTGTTGGTTTTGCAAAATTCTATCATGTGATCTCCAGCTTAGTTCTAACACCAAGTCCATATTTCCCAGCTACTCTTCCGCCTCCTTTGTTTCCAACTTTGATTCCATTTGCCAATGATGATGGATGTTTCTTGATTGCATGTTTGATCAATTTCTGATGGAAGTCATTGGTGGAATTCTTCAAAACGAGCTTTGTGGTTGGTGACGTTGTTTATATTTCCTTGAAGACGGATAGATACAATCCTTTCACAGACCACATTGTACTTCTTGATTGATTTTGCAAAGTCCTTTCTGACAATGAACGCAATGCCCTTTCTCTTGATTGTGCCATTCTTGGCAGAGTAAATCATGCGATTTTCTGATTCAAAATGTCCAGTGCCAGTCTACTTTAGCTCAGGAACACCTAGGACATCAATCTTCTGTGTTTCCATTTCATGTTTGATGACTGACTGACAGTTTTTCTCGGTTCAGACTTTGCACATTCTAAATTCTGTTCATTATCCAGTTTTTTTGCAGCTGTTTACCCTTACCTTCAGGACTGCCCATAAGCAAGTGAAAATTCTGCAAACCCTACTCCCACAGGCTTTACCTGACTCATGTCACCATGTCAACTCATGTCACCATGGTCAACTCCGCTCCAAGAAATCAGCAGTTCTGTTCCATTTTGAGTTCCCCTTGACCCAAGGGGCCAACCCTCTGCCACTATCTCTGACAATGTTCTGCTTCCATTCATTAAGCCTTTCGTATCTGACAATGTTTTAAAGCTATGCATAGGTTATTAGCAGGTCTTCCCTCCGAAGTGGGGAGCAAGTCCCTCTTTGCTTTCTGTTCTTAATCTGAAAGTTCTGCTGAAACCTGCTCACTTTGTGTGACCCTGCTGGTATTTGAAATGCCAAGGACACTGCTTCTAGTGTCACAGCCACACACAGACCATCACAGTACAACAAACTGATAAACAAGGGGTGCGTGTTTCTCTCTCTCTCTCTCTCTCTCTCTCTCTGTGATTTTGCTCTAGAGAAACTAGCCTAAGATACGCTTTTATCTATCACTAGTTACCAGCCATCTAATTCAGGTCTATGGATTCAAATACCATGACTTTCAAATTAATTGCAATAGACCTTCCCTATGCCCTAAACCCCGCTCTTATGCATCTAACTTCTGGGCCCACATTTTTACTTGAATGTATAACTGACATTCCACTTAGTATGTACTGATTTTAAGTACAAAGCGCTGACTGCCTCTCACAATGTACTCCCACCACGAAGTTCTCCATCTCAGTAAATGACAAACCTATTCCCAACCCCAAATAACTCAGTCCAAAATGTATCCATTTGACATAATTGTATTGTGTTTGGATCATCAGTGAGGAAAATAGAATTTATTTTTGTGGTATTTACATTCTTTTGTTCTAACAGATTTATAGATGTAATCCTAGTCTCATTTCTTCTCCTCATATTGCACACCCAACTTTAAGTTTTCTTCTTCAGGAATTCTGCATATTCCAACTCTCTCTCTCTCTCTCTCTCTCTCTCTCTCTCTCTCTCTCTCTCTCTCTCTCTCTTTCCTCTCTCTCATTCTTGTCCAACCTACCATCATCTCATCATCTCCTAGGTGAACTAATAGTAATCTTATTGGGATTTCTCTCTTGGACCTTTGGTCTTCCACAGTTTCTTGTCTTTATACCAGTCAGAAAAGATTCTTTTGAAACATGTTACACACAATATTTCTTTGCTCAAAGCTCTCATTTCATTTAAGATAAAATCCACAAACTTTGCCAGGACCTGGCAACCCAACACGACTTGCCCCCTGCTAGCTTTCTGAACTCCTGTCTTTTTCTCTCCGGTGTCTTCTGATTTTCCACATTTGAACATGCTGAAAATGTCTTCCCCGAAACCTTTGCACCTGATGTTTTCTCCTCTGGGAATTCTTTCTCCTCAAGGATGAATAGTTTGGTTTCCTCTCTTCATCCCGGTCTCCATTCAAGTGTAACTTTATTAACAATGACTTTTCTGAATCCCAATATAAAAGAATACCTCCCCCTGGTCCACCTCCATCACTCGTTCATATATTCCTACATCCGTTAACAGACTCCGTTGACGATTAGTTCATTGCTGCCTTTTCCCTATTGCTGACGAGAATGTGAGCTTCATGAGAGCAGGGACTCAGTTATTCTCATGCTCTGCTGTAGCCTCAGATTCTGGGGCAAAACCTAACCAAGTTTTGCAGTTAGGAAATAATAGTTGAAATACGAATGAAACACATGTCAGAGTTGGTCTTTCTTGCTTACTTCCAAAAGAACATTAAACCGGAAGTCAAAACAAACCAGTTGTCATCAATTAGATTCCCACTCCTGGCTTCCCCATTTGTATCAGGTTAGGACTGAATTCAGAGTGCTTTCCGTGGTTGCCATCTTTGGAAAATAAATAATCACCACCACCCCCCTTTTGAGGTTCTTCTGAGCAGATTAGAACTGCCAACCTTTGGATTAGTAGCTGCGCTCTTAATGATTTATACCATTCCATTGAATTTTCTCACTATGCATTTCAACATTTCTTTGATGGAAGAGCCTAGTTTAATCTTGGAATATAGGAGCTGGTACAAACCCAAATATTGTTTTGCACTTTCCTATTTAAATAGAAAATAAATAAGGTAAATTATACTCAATGTTCCCTGAGAAGTTTTGGGTTAAAAAACTTTACCATTGCCTTTGTATGTAATCAAATATATAAATATATAAATCCCAAACTGTATTCTATGGAAATGGAATTATATAAGTGCCATCAGCTGAGGAGATAGCGCTACTCTTTCCGTGAGCATAGTAAGAAATCCTTTATTATTTAAAAAAATCTTTGTATCTTATTTGTTTCTCATAAGACATTCTGCTTCCTTCACTCTGACTTGAATTGACATTCTTCACGTTCTTCATGTGCACAGCACTGCATTATTGCTGACAAAACCATCGAATAAAAACATACTTGAACCCTCAAGTATGGCAGGAAGAGACTGCCGTTCTCAGAGCCTGGCTCTCCACGCTATATTTTGAGTATTTTAATGTCCTTGTGCTCCCCCTCCACCTCGAAACCCTTGCTGCTTCCTAGTCGGTTGTTTTTTTCTGTTTGTCTGGTTTCCCTCTGAAGGACTGATTTCTCCTGTTCAACGGATCGCGTTGCTCAGCTCCTGCTGCTATTTCGCAGGAAGAGGAACGGTCAGTTATCTGTGGACAGACAATTACGGCAAGATTTTTAAATGTAAAACTAGTGGGATGCTTTTTCAGGACTGGAGAGATTGGTCTCCTTTCATCCCCTTGGCCCACTTCTCCGCGCCGCTTTTGCTTCGCTGTCCGGATCTGAGAGCACACAGACGCTGAAGGGAACCTGGACAGCGCAGACGACAAAGCGGCCGCTAGCTTCCTGGAGCTGAGCTCAATGCCGCCTGGCACCAGATAACCCGTTGTTGGCACGGCAATCCCGCTGTCGCCCTCACTGACACATATATTTATAGCAGGCTGCTCATATATCCAATCAGTAACTATTTAGTCATATGTTCCTCAGAGGTAGAATGGGAGCGTGGAAACATGATGAGATTTAGCCATTTTATTCCACCCTCGAGACTGCAATATACAGCAGCTCCCTTGTTTGCTCCCAGTGCCACAGTGATAGCTTTTCCAGAAAAAACAAACAAACAAAAACAAGAAATAGGAACAGAATTCCAAAGCCTCTGAATGGAAGGAATTGGAGATTATAAAAGTCCATCTTTTTATTTAAGGGTGATAAGACTAAATCCTAGCGAGCTCACTTAAGGTCAGAGGAGCATTTAATGGTTCCAACCCACACCCTAACCCTAGCTCAGGCTCCCTGTTCGTATATCAATTTTATAGCAGACTTCATTATTCATTAAGAATCTGGAGTTGATTCAGGGGATTTCCAAAAAGAAATCTAGAGCTGTTGAAATTTTAAAATATTGCATTTGTACTTGGTGGGGGCAGATAGAATTGCCCTGGTGCTTTGTAAAATAGTCTATGGGTCTTGGAAGTATAGAGCTTATGCCTCCAGTTTCTTGATGAAGGTCAAGAAGTCATCATGGATTTAATAATGAAAGATACTGGAATTAAAAGGGTTTTTTTTTGTTAGCCTTGGTATCTTATAAATAGTATTTTAGATTCTTATTTCAATCATCTTCTTGATGTGGATGTCCCAGAGCCAGTGGAAAACTGGTTTAATTCCTTTTTCTAAAGGTCATATATGCTAAAGGTAAACACGTAGGCTAGTGTATTAGATGCAAATTCAACTCTCTGAACTCAGTGCTTCCTAAAATGTTCCTCTCCTCCTCCTCCTCCCAGGTGAGCCCGCATCGGCCAGCAGACTATCGACTTTTGAGCTGTGGCAAAAACCACCACGAAGCAGAAACAATTGACACCGACACCAGGATGCAAACTGATAGGAAATGCAGAAGAAAGAAGTGTTCTTTATCAAAGGGTTTGCAGTACTGTGAGTTCTCTTTATGGGGCATTTGCCTGACTATTCCTGTATAGCCCTCTTGTCAGAGGCATGGAGTTAAATACTCAGTACGATGTAGATGGGTTTAAATGCAAGGCAGAGATTTAAAATCATGGTGTTGGGGACTATTTAATGAAACAAAATGTATATTGTACTGTATAAAGTGAGAAGTTAAAAAAGTATGCATTGTCTGATTTTAATTTCGTTAATTATTAGAGATCAATATATTTACAGTGATCATTTTTAGCTGGTGAGAGAACTGGGATTTTGGTTTTTTTCCCTTCATGCTTTTCTCTATTAGAGAGCACACACACACTACTATTTGATAATAACAAGAAGCTATGGACTCGATGGGAGTGAGTTTGTCCTTTTTCTTTTCTGTTGGTTTTAGTTAATCTTGTTGCTATTAGAGGTGTCCAATACTATGTCCCACCATTGTACCTGAAAACCAGTCTTGTCTGAATGGACAAACTGGACGATGCCATACACAAATCAAGCTTAAGATTTTTCAATATCATGAAATATCTACAATAAAATCATTACCATCAGGTACTGATTCATTTTTAGCAAGATTATGCATAATAAAATGAAATTATAAGATGATTTGGTTTTAATAGAAAGAAAATGAATCTTATTTCTAAATCTAAACTTTAAGGAAAGCTCATGCCTTTTAAAAAGTCAAGTGCAGTGGTAGAATAATGCAAAGAAAAAAATCATTGTTCTTACAAATCAATGGTTTTAATTTGTCCAGTTATGGAAAGCTTTATCGAGATGACATTTTTCAGCCTTCTGGAATATTTTTCCTGGAAAAATTCTAGGAATACTAGGATTGAGGAATGCAAATGTATTTATGGTTTTAGAAACATATATTAATATTTCCCCAGAATGTTTAATAAATTTTAATAAATTCTTATCAATCTAAGCTGCCAATAGCAAAAAGTAAATTAATACTATTTTGAGGATATCTGCATTCTCAAGGAGTTATGTTACTTTAAAATTTTACTAAATAATATTAAAGGAAAACATTTTTTCTATTTACATCCTTTTAATAATCAACGAGTTTGAGCATTTCCCCATATGTTTGTTTACTAATTATCAACTGCCTCTTCATCTTAAAAAAAAAAACCCTATTAGTGTCTTGATGGTTTTCTCATGAATTTTCATGAGCTCTTTCACATGAATTAACCCTGTACTATAAATATTTTCTCTGTGTATTTTCTTTAGGTTTTATTTTGCTATTATATTTATTGAATAAAATCTGAAGCTCCCTATAGTCAAACCTGCTAATGATAGAATTTGAATTTTCTCATATTATTTAGAATTTAAAACATTACTTTGTCTCCTCATAGCAAATATGCTTTATCATTGGGTAACTGTAAACCTAGATGCTGTATATATGTTTTCCCTTACTAGCCTAGAAACTTTATTCACAACCCCATTGCATCCATCCGCAGAGTCAAAGCCGTGATATAGTTATGTGCCACAATGATTTTGCTAAGGATTTTTTAGGGAGACAAAGAGGCCGAAAAAATAGTAAATAGCAAAATTTAAGTATTTCCTTTAGACTTTCTTATTCTTTTCCTCAAATCGCTCCATATACCTCGACCACCTCTCCTCTTTCCTTCGCTTCGATTTTTTCTAGTCTCTCTCTGAAGTATCTTAAAACCTTTTGCAAAGCTTGCTCTCAAAAAAACAAAAACTTTTAACTTTAACTGAATTTGATTACTTTAGACCCAGTTAAGTAGCTGTGTACTGCTGCTTGATCTTGTTCTACAGAAGCTTACCTCTTATCCTATGCAGATATTAAAGTATTTGCACAACAACAAAAATATTTTTCTTAAGAACAAATTCAACTGCTGAGAAAAACACAATTGTGTCCCTTATACTTACATGAATATTTTCATGATTAAAATTTCATGATTAAAAAACAATTAACTTTCATTCTAACCAGAATTTACGTTTGTATAATCTATGGAGTCCAATGAATCAGTTTTCAAAATGTTAACTTGCTTACAAATAAGCTATTAAATTCATGTGAATTGATGAGTTAACTCACATTTATTGCTGGGAAGGACAATACACCGAGGATGTCTGGTTTTATAAAACTGAGGCAAAGGGAAAGAGACGTGGAAACTATTCACTATAGTAAAATATGACCAGCAAGGGAACAGGAACATGTGCAAATTGATTTAGAAAAATGCGTGGTTACATTAGACAACAGGAAAGGTATATGAAGAGGATAGATGTTGACTCTAAAATTGAAGCAAAGGTACAGAAGGTGGGGACAGGCTTCCGGCAAGAGAGCAAGAGCACGTGGGAGGAACACACGAAAGGAACCAGCAGAGACATTTGCATGCTCTCCCTTACGCTTTCCATAAAAACGACAAAGTACAAATGAGAAAAAGAGAGGCAACCCGTATTTTGACGATTAAACTGATTGTCATCAAGCTGATTCTGGCTCATTGTAACACTGTTGGACAAAGTCGAATTGCCCCTGTGGGTTTCTGAGCGTGCTTGTGGGTTTTGAGAGCCTCCTCTTTTTCCTGCGGACCCACTGGTGACTTCAAACTGCTGGCCTTTTGGTTAGCAACCCAATCTGAAACCACTGCCACACCAGGGCTCTCAGTTTGATCATTCGGATTTGGAATTTAAGCAATGGGAATGCTCTGATGTATACATATTTAGTTTAAAAAGGCACTAATGTTGGATGATAACTATGATTATGACGATTATTACAGTAGCCAGGAGGTGGCTTTGTTCTTCCATCAAAGCAACTGCTTGATAAGACGTTTGTACAGAGCATAATTGGTTTTCGACCAGTCACTGTAACTTGAAAGTTTCCAACAGCAATTCTAAAGAAGAGGCTTTCAGTCCCAGCCCTCGCCAACCACCCCCCCCTCCCCTGCCTCCGTGCTACGTTTTAGGCCTCTAGTATTTTATTCCCAATTAGTAAACGCAATTACAGAATGAATCGTGTGTCATTGACTGTACTATAATGTGATTCTTTAAATACTACGATCCACTGCGGTCTTGGAGTGTATTGTTGCATGTCCAGCGTAGCAGCTGAGAAAATCACACATCCTGAGCTGCTCACTGGAGCCGCCAGGACATGCTTTGGGAGATGTATTTCTCTCCAGCACGCACGCATACATACTCACTGTTCAAATGTTATTTGAAGATTGGCATAACAAGTAATAAATCACATTTTCCTCACAGAAGCACATATGCAGATCTGCATTCATGATTATTTAGTGAGTTTAAGAAACTGCATAGAATGTGAAATTCGACAGCAATATATTTTATAGAACGGTTCAGTCTTATTCGTAAAAGTCTTATTTCCCAGGACTATCTTTAAAAACACATGTCTGTGAGGGTGTCTTTTGTCAAACTTCACTCTTCATACATAATGTGACATATTAAGGCAGGGAAAGTAAAAAACATAAAAACACAGCAAAAGCAAAAAAGTCTAAAAGAAGAATAAAAAATATACAAAGCAGGAACAACAAACATTTTTTTCCATTCGTTTTTTCTGCAGCAAGCAATTGTTTTCTCCTATTATTTTTTAACAAGTATTTCTTTTTTGTTTGGTAATCTCTATCTACTGTATCCCCGTGAAACTCCAAGTGGTTAAAGCAAGTTTCTTCCACTGCACCAGCGGGAAGACAAGGCAACTAATTGACAAGAAGTGAGCACTCGCCTCTGACGAGATGGCAAATGGCCATTGTGTTGTCCAACATATTCTAAGGTTGAGCAGCTTGTTTGAGACGGGGAGGAAATTACCTGGGCAGAGACTTATCGCAAAGGTCTAAAAGAAGATTTTGAAACGTGTCTGGAAGGGCAGTACATTTTATGCAACCCAATACAAAGCAATTCGCCGGCTTTTGAGTCCGTGGGGAGCCCAGCAGGTACAGAAGGCACCGGCCACTAGTGGTGTCTAGACATGGAGAAACTATGATCTCAGCTCAAGCCGCCCAGTATTTACTTTTCCCTTCCAGGGAGCAGCACGCTTCATGAGCTCAGTAAGCCGGGCAGCAAGGAGCAGGGCAAAAAACAAAATTCTGACGGGGCGGCAATCTTCAAACACAGCGAAGACAGAGAGACTCCAGAATTCAGGAACATTTTCATGAGGAGAGCTATTTAGACTGCATATTAAAATATTTCTGTTGGAATCGCCTCTCTCTCTCATCTTGTCCCTGTAAGAACAAGGTGTGTATCAAAATCAATTACCTCCCTCCTCCACCCCCATCAGTTCACGTGTTTAATACCCATGTTAATTCTGCGGAGGCTCTTTTTTTATGTTTAAATCTCTCATTCAGAAGTGAAGGGCTTGTATTGTGGTCTAGTGCTTTCAGATGATTAGGATGATTTATACTTTGCCAGAATCGGACAGTTTTCAGTGCCTTTCTACCAAACAGTTAAGTCTTTGTGATAAAGGGATCAGACGCTAATGCCTTGCCACCTTTCTGTTTTTCACATTCAAACCCCGATTATACAGGTCGTGGCCACTCAAGTGGTCACCAAAAAGATACATGTTTTACTGCAGCTTCGTTTGAAAATATTTTAGAATCATAAAAACATCCGAAGTGTGCTCTTTAATGCCACAAAGGAACACACTGTGGACATCCTTTCTAGCTTGGTTGTCAGGATCACAGGCTCTGACATGCCTGGTTTCCTCTGGTCTAAGCCTGGGGCATTTCATGCTGGGACCTGAATTGCCTTATAAGAAAGGGTCTACCTCCAACTTTTATAGATCCCACCAGACTTGCACAACTCTCTAAGCCACAAACATATGCCCAGTCATGGTACTTCTAAGTCATTTGTTTAAAAGGAAAAAAAGAAAGATAGAAAGAAAGAAAGCAAAACCCACATAATACTCTTTCCACAAATAACTGACCAAGCAACCAAGCAAAAACCAGACATCAGCGTTTGGTGGAACCAGCACGGTCAATCCTTGTCACATACCTATGCTGTATGTAAGAGGAGATGGGCATCCTTGCCGGCACAAATAATTAACCTAATTGGCCGCTAACCGAGAGTCTGAGGGTTGAGTGCACTCAGAGGTGCCTCCGAAGAAAGGCTTGCCCATATACTTCCCCACATATTTCAAAGTAAGCCTTTAAAAAACCAACTGGAACACAGTTTTACTGACACTCATGTCATAGCCAGGAGTCAGAACTGACTCACCCAGCAACTGGCTTTACGAAGTGATGCAGACATGTGTAGATGCTGCCTGGTCGCGGAGCAGAAAGAGATAAAGTGTGCCGATCTCAAGTCAGAAGGCGCTAGGAGAGAAACAGCACTCACGAGGGCCCTGCTGCAGAATGACATTGGGAAAGCCACTAGGGTGGCTCCCTTCTCCACGTCCCCACTCGATGTGTTTGTGCTAAGCTTTGGAATGATTGCAGCGCCACAACAAAATACTGTTGGGGAGGGGTATGCAGTCTATTGATTTGTTTGCTTTGCCTTAGCTTTCTGCACGCTCTCCAAGACCATTCTGGAATGAAGGAGTGATCTTTCAACAGTCCTCCTTGGAGGGTTAGGGTTATGGAAACTGGGGTTGGGTTTTGGAAAGCAAGTACAGACAGAAAAGTACGACTAGGAAAACACGGTCTTTAAAAGGGCACTAAGGTCAGGAAGAGCTACTTGGTTGGTCTCCCATCGAGGATTTTGAGGAGTCTGGCTGCCCCTGTCTTTCATCATGCTTAATGAGGCTCCCAGAAGAAGTGTCACTTTCCTAGAGAATCAAGTTCATCTCAAAAAGAAATGATCATTTAAAAAGGAGACGTATCCAATGGCATGTCGCATGTGCAGAGCAAACCAAGTCACAGGTTTGACTTCGTCTTTTTGTTGTCCAGTAGGATCATGGCCAACTTCAATAAAGAGCCCCAAATTCGAACGTATGGACTTGCGGGGGCACAACTATCCACAAGGGCCCCAGACTGGAATCTTTACAGGAGCAGATTGCTCCCATCTTTCTCCTACAGAGAGACTTTGAACCACTAACCTTTCGCTTGGCAGCCAAGCACTTAAACACCGCACAAGCAGGGTTCCTGCTAAACTCACGAGGTGACAATCTAGTCACCCAGGTGTAATCTCTTTCTCAATTGCTCTGTGTTGAGGTCAAGCTAGTCAGACGATTTACAAGCGAGCAGAAGGATCTGCAGGTGTCTGGACTGACTGCACATTTCCCAGAGAACAAGTGCAGGGTCTTTGTTCCACCCATCTATCCAAATGTCATTGCTGATTTTACCAAGAGATGGTTGAGTCATCTCCTGCAACTTTTTTTTCTCTCTCTCCCAGAGAGCAGGTTTTCTTTGTTTTTCTTGGTTTGGGGGATGAATGGGTCTTGTTTTATTTTATTTTCAAAAGTTTTGATCTGTCTTCTGCCACAGATCAAACTATTGCAATTATGTCTGAATACATTTGAAGAATAAAGAGGTTAAGATCCTCATTTGGAGGTCAGAGAAAACAGGGCTTATGTCTCTAGTTTGCTTCCTTTTTTGCAGGCAAAAGACTTTGTAGGATCTCAGGTTTCTATTTTGTAAAATAGATACCAGGGGGCTTCACAAAGTTCATGGAAAAAGTCCACGAGCATTCCATTTTCCCATGAGGTTTTTGAAGTTCCCTCGTCCTGATGCAAATGACATTATCTAACACAAAATCCTGTGTATTATATTTTAAAAACATTTTCCACATTCATTTTTTTCTCCTCAGAGTTCTTCATAGTAGGAATGAAGTGGATGTGTTTAAAGGAAAGAAGCTGTGAGGAGGAGGTGGGGGGTGGGGTAGGAAGAGCGATTGTCCAGGGAAGGGTGTTGCTATTGAGCGTCAGACAAGTACTCTGTGTGGAAACGCAGGCCCAGTGTAGTGAGATTTATTTAACAACTGTTTACTGAGTAAAAGTTCCTGGCTGGTGCAAATGGGTAAGTTCTGTGATACTACCTTAAAGGGTGGAGGTTTGAAACCACTCAGAGGAGGCTTGAGGGCGGGGGCGGCGGCCCAACAATCTGCTTCTGGAACGTCAGCCATTGAAAACCTGAGGAGTCCTACTCTGACCTCACCCCCCTGAGGTTCCCATGAGTCAGAAATGATGCCACAGCTTCTGCTTACTGATTGAGGGCATATTTTATCATGACTTCACTACACAAAAGAGACAGCATGAAATAGACGTTGGCTACAACTGACATAAAGCCGCACCACACTGGGGATTTCGTTCTATGCGGGTTTCAATTCTACTGTTTATTGAAAAGAAACAAGTAAATGAAAGATCTCCTTGAAGACCAAGGAGAAAAAGAGAACAGAAAAGCGATAAGAAGTAGGTGAGGTGCAATTCTGGGTAGGATTCCCCAGGAGAAAACGACAAAGAAGGTGACCTGGCTTGAGCAAAGACTTGAAGAAGGAAGACCAAAGCACATTGTAGATACCTGTTCCTGAGAAGCCTGGGGCTCCCGCTTTAGAAAACAAAGACATCAATCTGAAGTTTCATAGGAACTCTCCAAACTAATTTGGAAGATTAGCTGGGTCAGACAAAGTATCCGTCAGTGAGCTACATTTATCCAGCCGATCACTAGTTGTGATTTAGGCAAAATTCAGATCATCATCTGCTTATTACACGTTTTCAATGGAAAACCCATATCATGCTAGCTCCTACTTTAACTTCATCCTCATTCACTTGCCACATGTCTCGTCATAGTTGCCTTTCCAGAACAGCAAGTTCTCATGCCTTTTTGCGAGAATATGTGTGGCACATCATTAGCATTTTATATCTAAACAATGTAGTGGTCCTGTTTCTCTTTAAAAAGCTTCTCAGTACTGGGACTTGGGCAAGACTTCTGGGGAGATAGAAATGTGGGTGCTTGCTGCACGTTGCCTCCTGGGTTTTGTTTTTCTGGAATTATGATGGGTATAATTTGCCTTGGGTATTTACGCAGTAAACCTTACTGATTATTTTCATTATCGCCAAATATTATCTAGTTGGAGCTATTTAGCAAAGGGGGACCAGCAATATGCCTGGAGCCTCCTGGGCTGTGGTTTTCTCCCTTTCATTGGGTTGTTACTAAGTGTCCTGATGGATCTAATTATCCTGATGCCATCGGTTCCCTGGATTATGGGTCTTGTTTATTGTTCTAAGACCTTCATGTTATATCAGCAGATTGTATCCAAACTCCACTGGCATATTATTGTCTCTGAATCTGTTGGGTAGTTATGCCATGGAAATTTATACCACTTAAAAAAAGGGGGGGGGGAAGAGTCCATATGGTTTTTCCCTAGCTCCACTAGCTTTAATTGGATCAAAAATGGAAATGTTTATCATACTCATCTCAGAGAATGATTGACGGCACTCATGCTAATGCAGGTTATATCCCATTGCAGCAATTCTCATGCCAAAACAAATTTCTGCAGAAGAAAAATTATTTTCAGGCCTCAGCCTACAAGTATACTTTCAAGTAATATTTAATTTATTCTCTCATCTGGGAAGGAATCAAGGGAGATTAGACATTTGAGCAGGGCCGTTGAGGAACAGAGGACTGATAGAATTTGGACATTGGAATGAAAGACTATACTAGGTTGAAGGGACACATTTTGAGGAACACAAATTAAAAATGACAAAATTCCTGAATATTAAAACATTGATCCCTTTTCCCTCTTTATTCCATTTGTTAAGTTCTAACCCAAGTTAAAAAAAATTTTTTTAGGACCATCCATAAAACTGCAATACTTTCCACTGGGAAAAACTAATTAGCCCCCCTCGGCGCGTCGACCCCACCGGTTTTCTTATAGTCCTCACACCGTCTTGTAATTTGTTACATGCCTGTCTGCATGCGAGCTGATGCGGTTGTTCTAGGCAAAGGCCTTCTATCCTATCCTACCCCACTTCCAGAATGACAACAATAGACTAATTCTAAACATTTATTGAAATTTTATTCTGTGTCAGGACTTGTGCTAGGCAATTGATTTCAGCCTAGGTGAAGTAACCTTGCTCCCGTCTTACCCAGTTCAAACCAGTTGTAGCGGAGTCGATTTTGACTCAGCCTCCCCATGTCTGGGGGTGTAGACCTAGCTGTCCACTCATACTGCTCATGGATAGGTTGGTAGTTCGACCCACCCAGCGGCTCGGTGAGACAGACCTGGCCATCTGGGTCTGTGAAGATTACAGCCAAGAAACCCCCAGCAGGCTGTTCGGAGAGTCACTGTGAGTTGAAATGGACTGCACAGCAGGGGACAACGCAAGATTTATTCTGCGACATAAGAGGGAAATGTGCACTAGCGAAGGCTAGACACTGGCCCCGGCTTCCAGGAGTGGGTAGCAGAGCTGAGATCCTCTTTGGCTGACTCCCAGAGGAAACCATCCAGGATCCCGACCACTGCGCTTGATGCTTGAAGCTCTGTGCTAAACAACTGTGTTGAACAAAGCAAAGAACTGAGAGGGTTTCAAGACCACAAGAGGAATGGCACATGTGCATGCCTTGCATGTGTGATTAAAAAAAATCTGTGCACCAGGGAAGAACCTCCATGGTGTTGACAAAATAAACAACCTCTTGGAGTTTTCAAACCAGGATTTGTCCTGCATACGTTTCAAGTAGAAAGCCCTCTGGGCAGCCCTGTCAATGTGCATCCGCCTAGACTTGAAAGGCAAGTCGGCCCAAGGCTGGCGAAGATGGTAGGCTGCAGCCCTACTACAGAGGCACAGGGTTTCATCAGCGCCTCCCCGAGCCTCTTCGTTTCATCATCAACGGCTGAAAGGAGCCTTTCCGTGCAGGTCCTGGAAGCCAGCCCAGTCCCATGCAGTGCCTGCTACAACAGGTCCTGGTGGCTTTGGACACGTGTGCAGAAGGCAGGCATGATGGCAGAGCTCCCAAGCGCAGCTGTGGTGGTGGTGGTGGTTGGGGGGGGAGGATGCCGAAGGGAGCAGAGCACCCAGGGTGGGCAGAAAGACCATGTGAAGGAACCAGTCAGGGCCAGACAAAGGTGAGCAGGATCCAGTGTGGAAACCACACCAGCACTGCTAGCGTCAGCAAGAGCAGACCAATCTGTCCTAAGTTGTCCTGTCTCCAGGGCTTGGCAGAACTTCCATAGCTGGAGGAGGGATTTCCGTGGTGACACCTTCAGGACACTGGAGGTCACGGTGACCTGCTCTGGGGAGAAAATGGAGGGCGGTTCCCACGTCGGGCCTAGCAACCCAGGAGTCAGCTCTGCTGAGTGGCTTGACAACACACCAGGCTGATCTGGTCTGCTTGGGTGCTCACTGCTCCTGGTAAGTAGGTGAGTGCACGCAACCCCTTTTGTAATCCAATCAACAAGATTGGGGGTGGGGGCGGGAACCATCCATGTCCCACATCTGTAACTTACTCACCAAGAGAAACCCAATGATCAGCAAAAACCCTGAAAAGTTCTTCTTCCGCCAGTGGATGTTCTGTATTCATGACGCCCAGCGTACTGTCAGAGCCTTGCACGCTTTATTATGGGCATGCAGGATACGCCAAGTTTTTCCTCAGGAACCATCATCCCTTCCATGTATTTAAATTTATATCATGACATGTAAACACGTAGTCCCTGGTTACAAGTTGTGATTTGCTGCATCTATTGCCTATGTCCATGTGTTATTTGATAAGCTTGTTTATATGAACGGCATATATTTTATTCTGATATCCGGTTACCATCCTGTCCGCGCAGACACACGGCAACCCTGTGTGTGGCCGAGCAGAATGTATCTTGCTGGCTTATGGATCACAGTCGCTGAGCAGGTCTTCTAAGGCATGTCTGAGTGGATTTGAACCCCCTACCCTGTGGGTAACATCAGACCATGTTAATCCTTACCTGCCTTCGGCAGGGATTTCACACAGTAGAAACGACATGGGCAATCAAGAACTTTAATATGCTGTTTTCTATTGGTAATTGATCTTTCTAACCTCGCCTAAGTGTAAGTTGCAATTCCAAAGTCTGAAAAGCCGGGAACTACTAGATATGGGACTAAAACAAGGGCACACTATGAGAGGCAATAGTCAAAATCCTTCTCCAAGTCTTTCCTGAGTTCACGAGGCCATCAGGCACCTAAACCTTCGATGACTCCCGCATTTCCAATTTGGCAGATGGCCCATACCTTTGGTTTGCAAGAGTCACTGGTCCAATTCTGAATAAAGGTAAATAAGTAAGGTAAATAGGCTTTAGATGTTTTCCTAGTGCTTTTTGAAATCTTTCTGACAAAACGCATCAAAATAGATTGTCTGTGTCCATTTTGGGGAAGCATTATAACAGCATTTTGAAAGAAAAATGTACGAAGGCCATGTGAAATTGGAAAATGCAGCTTTATTCTTTCCAAAAACGATGCCAATCATCTAATGGCCCATCAGTTGCGCCATCCGTTTGTACTATGTTGCTGAAAAGTGCACCATTGTCTGCAGTCACATTTTTCTCTTTTCAACATAAGGAATTCATTTTCACAGTACCTTTTGCTGCAACCGTATTCAATTCTCTGGGTCTTGGTGACAAAGTAGCCCCGAGAGCTGTTGCTGGAAATAGAAATAGGAAACTGTGGGATCTCTGAGCCTGTTAACTTCCTTATTTCAGAATCTTCACAGTAGAGTGCAGAAGGGTCACTTGGAAAGAAAAGACATGTTTTGAAATGGCTAAAACTTCTCAAGCATAACATCGTTGCAGCACCATAAAGTGTGTAATCTTTTTTTTTTGTTTCCTTACCCCCTGTGAAAGATTTATTTCTAGCTCTTTTTAGAGCTGTACCGATACTTCCCCCACCCCCACCCCCCCTTGGCAATCTAGAACAGAAGAAAACTTTCCACATTTCCAATGCATGGGGCAAACAAACAAGATATAAGCAATGCGTGCGCACACACACGTCTTTGGTGACGATCGAATGAAATGGAAGATATTGGCCAATGAACTTGGGAAACCTCATGGGCACCTCAGGCACTGTGCTACCCAAAGAGGAAGAGCTTATCTTGCCAGGCTTCTTGCATCCAACATCGGGATTCTTGGCGGGGCCTGTGATCTAGTTCTCACCTGAGGCATAGTTGTGAGATTGCTGTCTTCTTCTATGAAAAATAACCCTGGCAAGATATTGGAATGATGTTTGATTCTGTACTGAGAACTGTGATTTCAGTTGATACATATCAGCAAATCACAAAACCGTGTTTCCTTGACCTACCTGGAAACTTTCATCCTTTGCCAGGCGGGGTGCGTATCTCGGAGTAACCTTGCATTTTCCCAGTGCCAGCACCTCCATATGTCTCATGAGAGGGTGCAACGAAAGCAGTTCTCTCCAGATCATAGTTTTCACTGCTAGCTGCGGCACGGAAGTGGAAACCTTTCCCAAATCTTCTGTTTCAAAGCGGTTTGGTCTTGATAATCATGGAGACATCCACAGTGCCCACAGCACCATCTACCTCTTTTTAACGTGCAATGATGTGGCTATCCTTCATAGGAGACCTTGGGTAGGCTAATGGTTATGCATGGGCTTCTAACTGAAACAGGTGTGGTTCCAACACACCCACAGGCACCTCCGAAGATGGCCAGAGTCATCCGCTTCTGAAAGGGCTTGCGGATTCTGGGGCACAGTTCTTACACAGTCCATGCGGGCTCTCCATGAGTTGATGTCAGCTCCCTCTGCTGCCCTGGTGGTGTCCTGGTAATGCATTGAGCTGTGATCCACATGGTTGGCAGTTTGAAACCACCAGCTGCTCTGACGGAGAGAGACTGGGCTTTCTGCTCCTACAAACAATTACTGTCTTGGAAACCCACAGGATGTCGCTATGAGTCAGCAATGACATGATGGTGATAAGTTGGGTTGGCAGTGAAGGAATTTTTTTTTTTTTTTTAGCAACTAACAACAATAAAAATAGTACTAGGGCTCACTGAGAGGGTACTCATACAAGACAGGGACAGTGTCTTGCTCCTGTTCATCCCTTTCCACTTTGTGCCTGGCTGTGATATGGTGGCCACTCGGTCATAAGTCATATTGATTTATTCTTTTTGATTAAATCTTATTGATTTATTCTTTAGTATCTCAGAAGCCATCTTTTTCATGAGTCATTTGGGGAAAACTGGCTGCTATGAAACAGCATCACAATGAGTTTTGGAGTTGTTTTTTTGTTTGTTTATTTTAATACAAGTAATTCAACTCTTAACAAAAGTCTTTCAGTCTTTTATCGAATGTGTTGATTTGAGTCGTCATCCACAGTTAATCCCATTCTAGAAGTGAGAACAACGTCTATTACATGCTGGATCAAGGGGAAAAGAAGTATTGCTACAAAAATCACAGAAAGCTTCATTAAATTATCAGCTTTAGACAGAATTGACTCAAAGGCAGTGAGTTTGGTTTGGTCTTTGGTTGTTGGTGGTGTTGGGTAACCACTGGACTATTCACCTCAAGGTCAGCAGTTCAAAACCAACCAACTGCTCTGAGGAAGAAAGATGAGACTATCCGCTTCTGTGAAGATTTCAAGTCTTGGAAACCCTGGTTGCTAGGGGCAAAAATTGACTAAATGAGAATCAGTATCAAAACATGTAGCTAGTGCTTCTTGACATTACCTCCCCAAAGTTGATTCACTTCAGAAGGTGGCCATTCCATGTTTCTAGCTTTTCTTCAAAGAATTCTGTGGACTTCCATTGACACCCTTTCAAAACTGCTGTATTGGCATCCTCAAAGGACACACTCCTTGTTCCTTTTCAAGGTTCTTTGAATTGGGGAACAAAAAGAAGGGTCTTTTCTTTCTGAAGTGGCAAAAGCTAAGCTGTAGGGTAGATGGGTGTCAAGTTTCCCAATGACATTCTTCTAAGATAGCCATTGCTACCCTGGAAGAAGAAGCAGGTGCATTTTCATAAATAAAATAAAATAAAATCCTTGTTACAACTTCCCTGACCTTTTCCCCATTGTTGTTTAAGAGAAGGAATGAGCCTGGTCGGAGTAAAGGAGAAGGCATTTGTTGGACTGACATGAAGCAATTTTCTTCAACCTTCTTCCGAATAAGTCCCCATGAGCATCTCTCCTTTGAGGATCTCTGTCAAGAGTACTCTTTAGGATGCCAAAAGCCAGTCACTCTAACCTTCTCAAGTCATCTCTGTGCCTTCAATTTAATAGGCAAACCCCCTTGGAAGCTATAGATTAGAGTGGACCATTTTTTTCCCCTTTTGAAAGGATGAAAATGAGAGAGATTAAGACAAGTGTGTTACTGAGGAAAGTTTCTGTGTCCATCCAATGATTGCAGAGACATGACAACTATGTGTTGTTAGAAATAAATGTGTCGATATATGAATTGAGATCCTAGTAGCCATAATCATTTTGACTTATTCGAGTATAAAGTTTTGTTTTTGTTTGCTTGCTTTTAATTATTTTATTGGGGTCTCATACAACTCATCACACTCCATCCATACATCAATTGAGTAAAGCACATTTGTACAATCATTGCCCTCATCATTCTCAAAACATTTGCTCTCCACTTAAGCCCCTGGAATCAGCTCCTCATTTCCCCCTCCCTTCCTGCTCCACTCTCCCTCATGAAGCCTTGATAATTTATAAATTATTGTTATTTTGTCTTATTCAACTGTCCAACGTCTTCATTCACCCACTTTTCTGTTGTCTGTCCCCCCAGGGAGGAGGTCAGCTGTAGATCCCTGTAATTGGTTCCCCCTTTCCACCCCACCCACCCTCCCTACACCCTCCTGGTTTCACCACTACCACTGATCCTGAAGGGATCATCCACCCTGGCTTCCCTGTGTTTCACCCTAGTATAAAGTATGGGCATGTTATTGACAGAAACACGACCCGCATTTCCTGATGCCCCTCTTCTGGTGATCATTCATGGGATGGGACAAAAGGTTAATGCGCTAACTGAGATGTTTGCGGTTAAAGTCCCCCCACAAATACTTTAGAGAAAAAGGCCCAGAGATCTGCTTCTGAAAATTAGCCAATGAAAATCTCAGAGAAGACTGTTCCATTCTGACATACATAGAGCACCATGAATTGGCCTAGACTCAATGGCAACTAGAATACACTTATGACATACTACTTCTATTAATATAAGACGTATAGTTTTCTCATATTGAAAAATAACACAATATTCTACAGACCAATAGTCTATCATTATATAGTCCAATGTAACATAATTATGTTGGACAAGGTTTTCTCCCGTGGAAAGTAGAAAGTTCCCATAATAGTAGGTAATGAGTCACATTCCAAAAGGTCCCTACTACTTTCTCTACGTACTGCTAATGGCTAGACAGACTAATTAATGCAGAAATGAACTCAGCACTGTGAGAGGAATGAAAAAGGGGAATGCCCTTAGTTTCTATGCTGAACACCGTTTATAATCTTGCTGGAAAGATCAAAATAACGGATAGGGCATGAGATGCTGCAACTGAAACCATTACATACTCTCTCATGGAAGAGGTGAAATTTAAATTAGGCCTTAAAGGAAGAACACAAAAGAGAATTTACTATAGGAAATAGGAAATGAGTGCTTGAAGGTCAGGAAGAACATGGCAGGCGCAATGGGGATAGAACTGATATTGGTTTTATCAAAATTAAGAAGTTCAAATCCCCCCAAATCAACCCACTGACAATTCTTACTCCAAGTAAATCTATATAGGATTTTTTTAGACCAAATATTTATGGGGATCGGGTGGTGGGTTTGAACCACTGACCTTGTGGCTAGCTTCCCACCTTCTAACCAAGTGCTACTAGGGCTCCTTAAAGCAAGATGTTAAGGGGTAATAAATTACTTGCATGGGTGAAGGTTAATCTGCTGACCACACCAATTAAAGTGTTCAAGATTAAAGAAGTCACTTTGAGGACTAAGGTGCACTTGAACCCAGCTATAGCATTTTCAATGGCCTCATATGCATGTGAAAATTGAACAGTGAATTAGGAAGACCACAGAATTGATTCACTTGAATTATGGGGTTAATGAAACATATTGACAGTAACCAAAAGCTTTTTGAAGAACAAAGGATAGTGAAAATTCATCACATGTACTTTGGACATGGCATCAGGACAGACCAATCCCTAGAGAAGGACACCATGCTTGGTAAGCTAGAGGGCCAGCCAAAAGAGAAAAGCCCTAGACAATATGGATCGACCTGGTGGCTTCTCCCCTGGGCACAACACAACACAACACTGGCACCGGAAGGGCGATGTTGAATTCTGTTGTACACAGGGGCGCTGTGAGGTGAGTGCAACTCAATAAGACCAAACGTGCAACCTGTGTTGATTAGAAGAGCTTATTCTCTTCCTCCTTAGTACGGTGCAAAGTGCTTACTGGGCAGTTGACGCTCGACTGTTTTGGGGTCCAACTAATGCAGATTAGGAAAGGTTTCATTGAAAGTCCAGTAGAGGAATTTGGATATGATGTGTAATAAATTGGGAATGAGTTATTTTTTTAATTTTTACTTAAACTTTCTTTTTAATTGCATGGAGTACATGCAAGTATAACAAAACATTTGCCATTGTGCCTTTTTTTGACACATACAAGTCTGTGGCATGAACTATGCTCATCCTACTGTACCACCATTGCCCCTATCAAGGTCAGTGTCCCCTAAGCAAGGGTTCTTTCTTCCTCCCTTTTTCCTAATGAATGAGGGACGAGTTCGCAACTAGGAAGCTGAGCTAGCGTGAGTGGTAATGCTTCGAGAGACTGCATGTGGGTGCAGAGAGCACACCCGCTTTCAGCCAAGGAGTTCTCACTTTAGGACCGCCGGCAAGGTGCTAACCTTCTCCAAGCTTTAGTTTCACTGCAACATTTGTTAAAAAGAGGGTGATGGGGCTATGACTTACCTTACCGTGCTGTTGAGAGCACTAACGGAAAGGATCTATGCCAGTTGTAGCATGGATCTAAAAGAATCAGGCTTCACAAATTCTAGCAAGCTTTACCAGCACGACAATGACGGTTTGAGCTACTTGAGAAGACGAAGAGCCGAAGGAGAAGGGTGGGCAGCCTGGAGCAGGAGGAGGGGAGTAGACAAGTAGCAGGGATCACGGACAAATGTATCTATTTGAAGTATAGAGCCTACGTTATACACTCAGCAGGAAACAAGATCCGGAAAACACTTATATCTTTGTCATGAAGCAAATATGGGGCCAGTACTGCATTGCATTGGGTCAATCTGCGGGGGAGACCTCTAGAAAAAAGTAAGGACGTTAGTTTGACGACGAAGGGCCCTTTGGCCACACCATGGAATTTTCAATCGCCTCACAGGCCTGTGAAAGGGAGACACTGCGTAAAGAAGAACGGAGGCATTGGAATTGTGGGGCTGGAGAAGCATGTTGAAAATACCACGGGCTGCTGAAAGGACAAACCCATCTGTCTTGGAAGAAGCACGGCCAGAGTGCTGCGTGGAAGCAAACATGGCGAGACTTCGCTTTACATATTTTTCACATGTTGTCAGGAAGATCCGTCCCCGGAGGAGAAGATCGTGCCTGGTAAAGTGGAAAGACCTGCTGCAGATGGATGGGCACCGTGGCTGCAGCACAGGGCTCAACCATGGGAACAATTGTGAGGATGGTGTAGGCCTGGGCAGCGTTTCGTTCTGTTGTGCCTACGTGTGTCACTATGTGTCCGAAGCACCTAACAATAACAACAACAACAACAGCAGCATTATCTATTCTCAAAGAAAGATGGTATGGAAGCCTAGTGAGAAGTACATATATGATTAATGAGGCTACCCAGTTTATTATGGTCCATGTAGACCGATAAACAAAACCACACTTCCATCTCATTTCTTAAGTACCTTTTCAGGGGGTTGAAACTCGCTAGGCATAAACCTTCTGGGGTGTGATTAAAAAAAAATAAAGTATATTTTCTGAAAAAAAAGGAGTGAAGCTCTAAATAAAGAGGAACTTTGAAAGGTTGGCTGTTTATTCCCATCTAATGAACTACATTTTCTAGTGAACTAAGGCATTGCTGGCCTCACGGATTTAAAAAAGCAACTGAACATGAAATGACAGTTGAAATGAACAATCTATGTTTCCTTAGCCCGAGAAGGAAAGAAATGTCAGTATGTCCTATTAAAGGAATAGCAGGCCTACTGCCAAAAGTGGAAACAATTTTGCCTGAAGCTGATTTAAGTCAGTAAGCTGTGTTCTACCTTACTTCCCCAAACAGGAAAAGAAAAAAAGATGAGTCATTTATGTTCACCCTGTTCAGAAAATGATAGGTGTAATTAATTAGCAAAGAGGCTAAAATCAAATTTTTATTTTTAACAGAAAAATCATTTTGACTTCTGGATTTACCCAGGTATCATGAGAAATGAAATGTGTGACCTGAGTCACACAGAACACCAAGGAAAAGGCATCGGTCTGTGTTGCCAAAAACACGTCACAGATGAAGACTGGGGCAGCGAGCTTAGCTGAGAGAGTGTAGAGCAATTGGGAATTCCTCCACGGCCGCACATGAGCCAGTCCTACAAAGAACTCTTCTTTTCCTGCTAGATAAGAAATGCTCCTGACCTGGAGATCATGTGTGGGTCTCTACCTTTTTGGTGAATCTGCTGGGAAAATTGAGTATAAGGTAAATGTGCTTCCCGCATGAGCAACTGCTGTTTTACAAACCATTACCCCAACTCTCACTGCAGCCACCCGATGAGACCGGAACGAAATCTGATCGTGTCCCCCTCACTCCTTTATTTGAAAGCCTTCGATAGGCGCTGGCACCTCTGTGGATAAAGTCTGGACACCCGTGTACGCATGGGATAGATCTGACGCCCAGTCATGGCTTCGGATCCACTTTCACACTTTCTGCAGCTTGCCCTCCACACCGCAATCGTGAGGCCTCCCGATCTTACCTCTTAGCCAGCTTTGGGACACCCTCCCCTGTCCACATCCGCTTTTGGACATTCGGTTGTGGTGTCACCTCACGCAGAAAGTCCTCTCTGACCATGCGCTTCACACCCCATTGGACCCGGTGCTTGCATACCAGTGTTTTTTGCCCTTGAGTTGACTCTGCAGACTTAGGGCCACCTTCCAGAAGGAGGTAACATGTCCTAGTCCTTTGCCTTTTGTCAGGATTGTTGCTCTGTTGGAGTCCATTGCTCAGCCGATTGTGCCAATCCATCTTACTGAGGGTTTTCCAATTGACGGGCCACTAAACCTATGCCCTTTGCTGTCAATGGGTCTTTGCTAATGAAGTGTTGGAAACAAACAAGGTGGCATCTCGCCGCGCTCCTTCCAAAGGAGCGTGCCAATTGCATTTCTTCTAAGACAGATTCCGCATCCTCGCCCATGATCACGTTGTGAATCCATGATTGTGTTTCTCTGTATTCTGTTTTCTTTACCAGCTTCACGATGCTATAAAGGAGTCCTGGCTGAGTCCTGAGTCTAATCGTTTAAGTGACAGATTGGGGGGTTGACATTCTAAGGACGTAGGTTGCAGCCGATTGGCCAATATGGCATCATTTTATTACGTTCTTGAGCACATTATGTATTGACCTGAACAGAATAAAATAACTGGCAATTTCAACTTCTTCAGTGCTTCTGCAGAGTACTCACCTCTTCTGATCCCAGTGCTTCGCTATGGCCTTCTCTCCCTGTGGACTACACACTCTGAGAAAGCAGAGACCTCATACTTACGCAATAGAAGGTGTGATAGATAGGAGCTACTGGGGAATACATGAGGTAAATGAATCTCAATTTGGTTTTAACTATCAATGGTTTAATCCAGGATCCAGGTAAACTGCGTTATCGCTGGAGAGAGTTATAATCCCTAAGGGTCATACTAAATTTTTTCATTAGTCATTTGGGCTGTTTGGTTTCTTGGTATACTTTGAATAAGACTAATCCAGTTGTTCAGTCTTTCATTCTCTGCTTTAATTTTTCTTTCTTTTGATGCAAGTTTTACCATGAAGACCTTTGCATTCTAGATCCAGCAGACATTTCAGTCTTGGCAAATACATCAAGCTTCTTTATTCCGTAGAAGAACGTCTGCGAATCTGATGGAAACCACAGCCTTTTTCTTTGCCTGCTGGAGGCTATTGAATGACTGGAGTGTAGCTTTTCCAGAGTGTTCTGAGTGATTTGTAGAAATAAAATATGAATGCCACTGAGATGATATCGTTCAGACTCAGTCCCAGGAATTTATATTTTATTGACACAGTTATCTCATTTCTACGTGCACATTGAAAACTAGAGATTTAAAATGTAAATGTTATTATCCCTTTACCCTTCTGGGTTGCAGGCAAACTCCTGAGGCACATCCAGTCATGGGGATTCCTCTGCTATTTGGTAGCTGAGGAACAAACAAATGACGAGGGCCCCTTCTTCACTTGGCACGATGGTTTGATAGTGATTGAATTCCTATAGCTACTGTTGTTAGTAGCCTTCTAATCACACATTGGCCCATAGAGCCTTCACGGAAAGTTAGCAGTAAGTTGCCCGGTCTGGTTCTATGCCATCTTCACAAATCATGGGTATACTAATCTGTTACTGTGGACACTGTGTGCTGTGAGTGCCTTCCGAGATGGGAAGTTTGTCTTCTGGAACGCTATCAGATACTACGTTGATTCTCATAGGATTTTCATTGGCTGATTTTCAGAAATAGTTGACGAGCCCAATATTCCAGTCTTAGTTTGAAAGTTCTTCTTGGACCTGTCCATCATGGGTTACTCTGCTGGTACTTGAAATAGCCATGCATAGCTTCCAGCATCATAGCAACATGCAAGCCACTACAGAACCACAACATGACAGCCGGACAGTGGATAGCAAACATCATTAACTTCCTGAAGTTACCTCATCAGAAATCTTAGGAGTTGTCTTTTCATGCATTTAAGTGTGAAATAAGAAGTTACCCCCCAAGAGTGTTAATTTTTTAAAAAATACAAATTACCTTTAATTGATGTGAAAGGAAAACACAATATGGGATCATTCTTTCTAGGTTCTGCATGTTGTAGCTAATCTGGTTATCATGCTGCTCTTGTCAAAGAGCACACGGTGCACAAAGACCAGGAGATCTCCACTTGATCATCTGCCTCCATCTAAGATATCGCCTCATGAACATGTCGACAGCACATGCCGAGAGAAGAGAGAGAAGAGGAACCTCCAGAATACAAGCCTGTCAGTAGAAGAGCAATTGGAGCTAAGAGAGTGTCAAGTTGGGTCTGAATCACTGTGACCCTGTGACCAACAGAACGAAAGGTTTCCCGGCTCTGCACCATCTTCCTCGTCATTGCTATGCATGAACCTAATGAACCTACTGTTGTAGCTACAAGTCCACCCATCTGGTTGAGAATCGTCTTCTCTTTCATTGTACCTCTACTAAGAATGACATCCTTTCCCAGGGACAAGTCTCTCCTGACAACAAGTCCAAAGTACACCAGATAAAGACTCACTATCCTCACTTCTAAAGACCATGCTGGCTGTACTTCTTCTAAGACAGATTTGTTTGTTCTCTGACAGTCTGTGGTATATTCAATATTCTTAGCCAATATCACAATTCAACTACATCAATTGTTTTCAGTCTTATTTATTCATTGTGCAGCTTTTGCATGCATTTGGGATAACCAAAGACACCATGGCATGGGCCAGGTATAGGAAGGGCAATGTGGAAAGAGCAAGAAAACAGCATCCAATGTCCAATCCCTTCTTGATGAGTCTAAGGGGGAAGTTTTTGTTCTTGTTAAGGAATACTCACAAGGATGCAGGAGATCCAAAGAGACTTACACAAATCTACTTCTTCCCAGAAGATAGGGGTATTGGCAATAACCATCCCACTTTGGAAATGGAAAGATACTTAAAAGTTTTTTATATTTATGTCAGATTTACATTTATGGAGTCATACTTTTGGCATTTCCTTGATTTTGAAAATATACTGGAGATCAAAAATAAAAGTTAGATTCTAAGTTGTGATGTATTGAATTCAACTGGTCGTGTGTGCTTTCATGGTAACAGACTAAACCAACAGAGCAAGGAGTGATCAGTGTGCCATCTAAAACATGGCACATCATTTCAGTCAATAATAATAGTCCCCACCTCATTTTCTGATACTTAGAAATAAATAACTTTAAGGATAATAGTGCCCTGAAATGCAAAATAAGAGTTATTTTCAAAACACTTGCATATGTTATAAAAGAATTGAAAATATGTGTTAGAAATTAATATTTTGGCCAATCAATCTTTGTCCGTGGTATTTAGAAAATAGAAATCTTCCTAATATAGAATACATTTTCCAAACCTAGAATAAATGTTTGTCCTCATCTAGAATAACTCATCCTTTTACCCTTCATGCATTCTAGCCAAGTGAATGGGGAATTACTTTGACAGTCTTCTACAAGTCTTAGCAAGTAGGCAAGGTAGGAATCAATAAAGGTTAATGTAACCGAAAGGAATTACTGAAACCCAAATAAAGGTTGAGCATGATAGTGCGAAAAGAGGAAAGTATAAAGAAAGAGAGGAAAGAACTAGGAGGCAAAGGACATTTATAGAGGTATAAATACAGACATGTACAATATGTAAATATATTTATATATGACGATGGAGGAATAGATCTATGTGCATATATTTATAGATGTAGTGTTAAGGTAGCAGATGGACATTGGACCTCTACACAAGTACTCCCTTGATGCAAGAACACTTTTTTCCTCTAAAACTGACATTCCATGATGCTCACCTTCCTGACACAATCTCTGCAGACAAAGTGGGTGTGTAAGCAAATGTGGTGAAGAAAGCTGATGGTGCCCGGCTATCAAAAGAGATAGTTTCTGGGGTCTTAAAGGCTTGAAGATAAACAAGCGGCCATCTAGCTGAGAAACAACAAACCCACATGGAAGAAGCACATCAGCCTGTGTGATCACAAGGTGTTGATGGGATCAGTTATCAAGCATCAAAGAACAAAAAAGCATGTTATTGTAAATGAGGGGGAGTGCAGAGTGGAGACCCAAAGCCCATCTGTAGACAACTGGACATCCCCTTACAGAAGGATCACGGGGAGGAGGTGAGCCAGTCAGGGTGAAGTATAGCAACAATGAAACATACAACTTTCCTCTAGTTCTTTGGTGCTTCCCCCACCCCCAACTATCATGATCCTAATTCTACCTTACAAATCCAGCTAGACCAGAGGATGTACACTGGTATAGATAAGAGCTTGAAACATAGGGAATCCAGGACAGATAATCCCTCCTCAGGACCAATAATGAGAGTAGTGATACCAGAAGGGGAAGAGGAAGGTAGGGGGAGAAAAGGGGGACTGATCACAATGATCTACATATAACCTCCTCCTTGGGGGACGGACAACAGAAATGTGGGTGAAGGGAGATGTCAGACAGTATAAGATATGACAAAATAATAATAATCTATAAATTATCAAGGGTTCATGGGGGATAGGGAGCGGGGAGGGAAGGGAAATGAGGAGCTGATACCAAGGGCTCAAGTAGAAAGCAAATGTTTTGAGAATGATGATGGCAACATGTGTACAAATGTGCTTGACACAATGTATGGGTGTCTGGATTGTGGTAGGGTTAAAAGCCCCCAATAAAATGATTTTATAAAAGAAAGTAGGCAAATAATTAAAGAATAACAAGAGACCCCAAAGTACAGATTTACTATCCCAACTAGGCCACAGAGGGCACACGGACTTGGTAAAAGACACACTTGAGGAAAACACTAGCACCTACAATAACTAGCCCAGCAAAGCCTGGCTCCGTTCACTCTTGAGCAGTCATCGTTGGCTGAGTGAGCTTGTCCATCTTGCGGTGAGGGGAGGCAGCCCAAAGAGATGTCTTGACCAGTTCAAGTTGCTGTCATTAGGCAACATTGAGACTCATAAGGACCCGCCAACACACAACAGAAGGGGGCACTGCCTGGCCGTGCGCCATCTGCATAATCGGTGTCATGAGTTCATGCAGATTCAACGTCCAGCATTGTGCCTGAAAAACCACTGTGTGGGAGCGGTGGGTTTCTAGACCAATATTCCGTCTCTCACGCCCTTTCTCTGAACACATTACACTTGTTTCCAAAATTTACTCCCCCCACCCCCTTCCCAAGACAAATACAGGAATAAAGGACCACCTTGATTACTGGAAGTTATTCAATCCGTGGTACAACATACACACAGCCTGTGTCTGTGAAGGTGAGTTGTTCCGTCTGATTGGTAAGTGACGCATTGCTGTTTCCACGCTCAGGAAGGTCCCAAGTAGTACTCAATAAAAGTACGTTCAGTAAAAGACTTCATTCTTCCCAGCTAACCTCCCCGCTGAGTAAAGTATGGCATTGCCTCTCCAACTTTCTCCCGATCGATCGCCTAATTAGGATGGTTTGAAAGAGCCTGCGAACAGCCAGTGGCAGCGCTGATCCTAAAGGGCAACTCGCACAACCTTCAATCAGGGCTTTCCTCTTCGTTTTGCTTAAGATTTGACCTTTCATGTGAGCAGAGTTGACAACTTTACAGCAAGGAGAGAAGAGGAGAGGAGAGGAGAGGAGAGGAGAGGAGAGGAGAGGAGAGGAGAGGAGAGGAGAGGACTGCCAGGGAGAGGAGAGGAGAGGAGAGGAGAGGAGAGCAGAGGAGAGGAGAGGAGAGGAGAGGAGAGGAGAGGAGAGGAGAGGACTGCCAGGGAGAGGCGAGAGAGGGGAGGGAGGAGGAAGGAAAGAGAGAACTAATAGGCCGTTTCTCCTTTCTCAGTTTTGTCCATATGATCAAATGGTTGCCCGAACCATATGCAAACACACAAGCAAACGGGCATTACGGATTGGATTTACCCCTCCTCATCTTTCCGCCATCCAATGATGCCCTTTACCATCTTGAAAATATGCGTTATAAACCTTAACCTCTCCATGCCTGTGGTTATAATTCTATTTATTATATTCATGAGAACGAATTCCTGTAGGGTGTAATGTGTCAATCTCTTTTGAGATTTAACAAGAGGTTGTACAAGGGACCAGAGAGAGAGTGAGGGGGAGGGGGGAGGCCAGGACACAGGGAAATCTCTGAGGAGACATGAGGCAGAAGCTGAAGAGAGAAAGGCATTGTTCCTGAGAGAACGCTTCCCTTCAGGCTTGTCACTCAGTCCGTCTTCTTCCTAACCTACAAAAAAATCAAATTCTGTTCGTTCCAGCCTTCCACTTGCTGTATTTCTGTACAGCAGCACTAGATAGCTAAGACACAAGCAAACAGATCCTGTGTCAAAACAATCTCTACTTTTGTGACCAGGGCTTTCAAGAACACATCACTTTGCAGGAAAAGCTAAACAGGACTTTAACAGTATTTCCAACCCCCCAATCCCTCGCCCTCCACCCCCGTCCCTCTAGCAAATAGAGCTTCAGGGAAGCAACACCTATCAAATATTTCCTCAGAAATGCCAGATTGCTGAGATTTTACAGAGTGCTACCCGTTTCTTCTTCTTCTTCCTTTTTTTTTTTTTTTTGACATTTAGACAGATTGAGTTTGAGAGAGGAAGTGACTCTGAGTCCAGACTGCCCCGCACCATTGTCAAAGGAAATAACTGAAGTAAAATGAAGTGATAATATACTGCAGAATATTTAACAGAGCGAAAGGCAGCGGAAAATGGCAATCTGGGAGACACGCTCTCCAGTGCCAGAGCAGATGCCAAGTACAGCGGATCATAAAATGGTAACAACCACGTCTGCCCTGCGCACTGCGTGTTGACGCGGGGGGCACAGCTCTCCAGGAGTCAGAAGAGTGGGGTCTTTACACCCGGTTACTGCGATCGTTTGTCACGGGCCCTGCCAACTTTCCTTTCTACTCCGTTCTGTAGATTCCTGGGCGAGAGCGCTGGTAAGTAACCACCTTAATGGCTGCAGCGTGTTGCGGTAGAATTAATGACAGATAAAGTACAACTCTGAGTTCTTACGGCTCATTGTGAATGAAATCAGAGGGCTCTGGGAGGATATTAGCAAACCTCTTTCCATCTCATGGAAGACGCAAGGTGACTGGGGACATGTAGCTTTCCCTCCCAAGGAAAGATATGATAAATAGTGTGGTAAAGGAAAAACACACCCCCTTCTGTGTGCTTAATGGGTGACCTGCCACCTTATGGGGAGTGGGGGAGGAAGGCTGACGTGTTGCTAGTAGGATACAGAGGTTGAGAAATTGGCAAAACAACCCTTCATCATTTGCTGAAAACCACAGAAGACAGGAATTCGTCCTCCGGGGGTTGGGAGCGCTACCTCACATTCCTTGGTAGGGAGACAGACTGGGAAGAGCCACTTTTGAAGAGGCTGTTTGCCTTGGTGCTGCCAAGGTGGTGGAGAGCAGTCCGTTTGCCTCATCCGCTGGCCAATCGTCATTGAATATTTGTACAGAAGGCCTCTATTGCGGACAAATCCCTCTGAGCTAAGCAGCGATTGAATACTGCGAGAACATAGATGTCAAAGAGAAAAGGAGTCTCCTTCTTCTCCGAACTTCCTCCTCTCCTTACTTCCCTCTTCTTTCCTTCCCTCTCTCCCTCTTACTCAGCACTCTTTCTTCCAACCAATGATACCCTTGAAAAATTACAAACAGTGCGTGAGCCCGATTCAAGAGAAAGGAGTTTGCATAGAGAAAGAAATCGAGAAAAGCAGCCAAATATTATCCCAAAGGAACCAGGGCACCAATGTCCCTTGGGAACTTTATAGTATGACAGTGGCCATTTAGAGACATATGTATAGAAAATAGCATCGGTGCCCAGGAGTTTAAAAATTGCTGAATGATCTCTCACAGCTGGAGAGGGACACTTTGATGGCAAATGGGAACTGCACACAGCGCTTCCTCAGTGGGCACCCAGGGCAATGCCCGGCCTGCCGTGCCCGATACACCCCCGCACGTGATTAAGAACAAGGATACAGAGTGGACCGTTTCCCACAAATCATCATGTCGTCTGCTTCCCCGCCACAAACATGAAGCCACCCGTGCCTCTGTTTGAGATGTGTCTAGCTGGCGCAACTCTAGATGGCTTCTGGGAGCCTCCGTTAGTGAAAGATGAAGATGCTCTGGCTTGGGGCAGAGACCAGAATCAGAAAGATGCTTTCCTCAGTGTTGCTATGTGAACCTTGTGAGCCTCGTTCTTGTTTTAAAACAGCTTCTCTTTCCTCAGACGAAAAGGCTTAGAAGAAGCTCAATTTCCTCCCTCATCAAATACTACTTATGAAACATTATCTGACAAATTGGGACTACCTTTTTTTTCCTTTTGAGATTTACTGGAATTTGAAAACAGAATAATGTTGGCAAATACATGTGACCATTTCTCTGATACAACACATTTTGAAAGTCTATCTGGAGTACCTCTTCCTAGAGGAGTGTATGGTCAAAAACAGGAAGGAGCTTAGAATGACAACAGAAAAAATTCTCTTGTTGAACACTGAAATTATATGTCTTAAGGAAATTTCAGAAAAATATGCTAAATTGATTTTCATAAAGTATTTTCTCTCACCTGACTATTTCCCAGAGCACTTTGGTGTAGGGATTGGGCTTTTCCCCCCGCATTGTGCTGTCATTCTTTTTTTAAATCATTTGTTGGGGGCTCATACAACTCTTATCAAAATCCATATATACACCAATTGTGTAAAGCACATTTGCACATTCATTGGCCTCAGCATTCTCAAAACATTTGCTCTCCACTTAAGCCCTTGGCATCAGCTCTTCATTTTCCCCTCCCTGCCCACTTCCCACTCCCCACTCCTTACTCCCTCATGAACCCTTGATAATTTATAAATTATTATTTTGTTATATCTTACAATGTTTGATGTCTCCCTTCACCCACTTTTCTGTTGTCCATCCCCCAGGGAGAAGGTTATATGTAGATCCTTGTAATAGGTCCCCCCTTTCCAACCCACCCTCCCTCTACCCTCCCAGTATCGCCACTCACACCACTGATCCTGAAGGGATCATCTGCCCTGGATTCCCTGTGTTTCCTGTTCCTATCTGTACCAGTATCCATCCTTTGGTCTAGCCAGATTTGTAAGATAGAATCGAGATCATGACAGTGTATGTGTGTGGGTGGGGGTGTGTGTGTAGAATTAAGTACTAGAAGAAAGTTGTATGTTTCATCGTTGCTACACTGCACCTGACTGGCTCCTTGTGAAATCATTTGTTTAAATATCTTCTCAGTTGTAATTATGCTGTTTGTACCATTCAATACCAAAAGTAGCTCTAATACATTCAGTATCTATAATAAACTGGATATATATTTTGCTTTATTGAAGATCCCTAAATTAATTATCTAAGGTAGGAAAATGAAGGATGAGATATCAACGTGTCAAGGATGACATACACTGTAAGATTGTAGTTGAACAACTCAATAGAATTTTTTCTATGCTTTTCCTGTATCATTAATCTAGTACATTTAATCAGCAAATATTTAAGTTTAGGTATTACATGATATTTTGTCTGTAAGCATTTCCACCTTATGTGGCTCTAGATCTCTGCACAATGTCTCAATAGGAAATGTGATAGACGAATCATGGGTGGTGTACATTTATGACCATATTTGAGCTAACAATCTTTCGGCTGCTACAAAGGACTCTGATTCGTTACAGCATTTGTTAGTCGTGAAAATAGCCACTGTGTGCTCTAAGAACTGTAAATCAATTGCTGATTCTTTACTGTACATATTGTTATGATTTTCATTTTGAAGAGGTTGTGAGATTCAGGCATGGTATTCCCTTGTGCGGTGTTCTTGAATGTTAATTATATGTAAGTAGAACAATTTTCCTATAAAAAGGAAAAGGATGGGAAAAGGGAGGCTGTTCTGACAGCTTCAATTATCCTTTTTCTCTATCATACACAGGGCACTATTTGAACCTGCGGCAATTTGCTGGCACAAGGAGTATCAAAAGCGTATTCAATGGATCACAGGAAGGTTAGCAGTCCTTCTATTAGACTAGCAATTGACCATCTGCTTCAGAGCGCAGTGTTTAACCTACAGATAATCATGGTGAAATAGTTTGATGATGCATGTCAGACGCTTTATGTTTTTCTGTGGTGGGGGAGCGAAATGGGAGCATTAGTCCTCCCCATCCTATTAAAATCACGAGCATATTTTAATACATTTTCTAGCACCTTCTCACAAGATCAGCCAGGGAAAAGGTGCAGCACTCAATGTTCACTTAGATAAAGTGACAGTTAATCTCTGCTCTACTATTTCTTTAGCAAGATCATTATTAGCATCAAATGACTCTTGCCATTTGTTCCTGGTGCACTTAGAACCCACAGCCTGGGGGGGCAAGGCTGTTCATACCACAGGGTTTATTTTGAAAACATTATTTATATTTTATTTTGCTATTTCTGGAGAGTCGCGGCTTTTATTGAATATAGTAAAATTCTAGGCAGTTTTATGAGCAAGGTAGGCTTTTTTCATTTAGATTTCTATCTTCTTATGTAGAATTATGCTATTGGAAAAACAAACTTCAGGCCACTGCAGCTAAAAGAGAAACTAATATTTTCAGACTGAAATCTTAAAGTGACCTCAGAGTCATGTTCTGTTTGATTTGGGTAACGGGTTTTCCCCACCTCAACAGCCACCCCCCCCCCCCACGCCCACCCTCTTGTATCTGGAAGCTGTTCGATTGACAAAGCTTGACCAAAGAAGAAAGAATGAAATCTCCGCCAGAGACGAGTTTACCTCACAAACCTGTGCAGTAACGTTGAGCATTAGGAAGAGCTGATGCTCAGAATTGCAGCGGTTCTTTATTTTTATTATTACAAGTTGGGCATTCAGACTCAGAAAAGCAGGGGATTTTACAGGCATTGACATGTTCTATCATGTCCGGCCCCTATCAAGGAGCACCATGCCGGCCGCTGCTTTGTGAAGTACTCAGTACTCATTCATTCACCAGCTACTTGGGGCCAGTTTCGGAGTCCTGGTTGCACAGTGGTTACACGTTAGTTTGCAATCTGCAAGGGCTGTGGTGGGAAACTATCAGTGAATCCAGAAAAAGAGCAGGTTTTCTACTCTGCTAAAGAGGTACAGCTTCGGGCACACACAGAGGCAGTTCTCCCCTGTCGTGTAGAGTCACACTGACTTGAGGCCAGTGTGTTTGGGCTTTTTGTTTTGTTTACTTAGTAGCAGAGCCTTTTTTTAGGTACTGGAATTACAGCAGGGAACCAAATCAAAACAAGAAAAACTGTTTTGTCTTTAGGGAACTTATATGTTCGTGGTTCTGACCGACAGGCACTATATAGATCACTGACTAAAACAGTGTGAGTATTAAGATGAAAAACCACATGGGTGTGGGGAGGACAGAGGCTATTGGGAGGAACGTGGCAACTACAATTGGGAAAACACAGGTTAGAGACACTTGAATTTCCCCATCTCCATCGGAAGGAATAAGACATGATCCTATGGGAAGCATAGTACCTACAAGTCCCTGTGATGTAACTTTCAAATGTAGCCACAGGACAAGTACTTCATAAGAGTCTACACTATATATCTATCAACAAATTGATATATTTTTATATTGAGATTACGACACTATTTTCACTGTTTTTTCCCCGAGTTACACATACAAATCTAGGTGAGAATTTTCTTTCCATTTTTCAGTGTGTTTTTAAAGATTGTTTACAAAGGTAAGATAGAGTTCGACTTTAAGGAGTAATTTGGTGAGAGTGCCTTACAGAGAATGAATAAATGGAGATCAACGAGGCTGGGAAAGTATTTATAATTTGTCTACAATCAAGCGTAACTGCTCTTACGATGCAACTAAGAGAAAGATGCTTAAATATAATCTTCACGTAAGTTAGGTGTGAAAACAGCAAAATGAAGGATATTACCTCTAAAACCAGCACTTACCTTAAAAGCTATCAGGATGAGACAGAAAGGTAAATTCTTACACAAAAGGGAAGATGGGAAGAAAAGGGACACCACAGTACTGGAATGGACACAAAAAGAGCACAAAGTGAATGTTGACACATTTTTGATAAATGTAATTAATAAAACTGAACAATTCGTGGGGAGATTGTCAAGTGAGAAAGCAAGTTCCTGTTGTCAACATTCACCCAAGATTCGTAGAATCTAAAATAGCAAAACAAAACAAAACCAAAATCAAGCAATACAGGGAAAGGAATATTGTCTTGGATTATCCAGAAAGGTATCTGGCAATTCTCTCTCAAAATTTCTCCAGAAGTTGATTATTAGTGATTCATTCTTTTGTTTTAAGCTGAATTACATTAACCCCAGGGAGATTAAGCTCCCTTAGTCACAATCATTAATCATTTCAATAAGAATTCATTGGACAGATCACTTATCTCCTGGCAGAAAAACTTGGGCAGGCTTAAAAGTATTTGACCATAGAAGTTTCCAATGAAAGAAATGGGAACAAAGACCAAAATTATGACCGTCTTTTTCAGGTTAATTTCATAGTGTCATAAGAACGTACAACACCCACTTCTGTGGAGTCAATTAGGACTCAAATTGATCCTTCAGGACAGACTTGAATGGTTCCTAAAGTTTTCTGAGATGCGTCACTTTATGGGAGCAGACACCCTCATCTTTCTCCCTAAGAGCAGCTGATGGACTTGAACCACTGGCTTTGTGGTGAGCAGCCCAACATGTCACCCACTAGGCCACCACAGTTCTTGACGGACCTGACAAAACCAACAGTGAAATAACCATTTCTGGAAATGCAGTCTGTATAGTGGCATCTTCTGCCACAGTGAGTTGTGAGTTAAACACAGCCTTAGCCAATTTCTGTACCTTTCTTACCTTTGACTGGATGACTAGAAGAGTAAGGGGAGCAGGGCAACCATGCCCAGAATCAATGGTATTCCTCCCTGAGGTTCTGAGAAGGTCTTTCCGCTTCTCCCCCTGCCCCTGCGGCCAGCTAGTTTTATAAGAGAGGAATAAGGACCGCAGCTAGGAGAGAGAGGCAAGGAAATATAGCGTGTGAGGACCGAGAAGTCTGGAAAACACATCCTCCTATTTTAGATCCCATAGCTCCCTTAATGTCACCCTATGAATCAGCCATCATGGATTTTCATCCTGTCTGTCTATTCATAATATTCATTCCCTGTCCAATAGTTTATTCCCATAATGAAGTCTTTAGTGGTGGGCTCATGGAAAAATATATGAAGGCTTTCCTGTACTTCTGAGTGATGGAAAGCACTTATTTTCCCTCTCCCCCCTCTCCCTCTATGTGTATGTACATGAATTGATTTGGGGTGGGATTTTTTTTTAATAGAAAACCATGCACATGGTGAGTAGGGAGGGAAAAGGATAATTTCCCCAGAGACAAGATGGCAATCCCATTGCCATGGTAACAAAGGGGGAGGACCAAGATACAGAAACTCTCATCAAATAGGCCTATGGGTACATGTTGGCCATAATTTACCAACTTGTGAGTTAGGCTAAATTATGTGCCATGCAAATAACCTGTCTTAATGATTCTGATCTTAAAAAGATAAAAGTAATTAAAATGCTTGGGAACAAATGGGGGTAAAATAAGCTTCTGAGATATTTAAGCATTCGCTACCTAAACCAAACACACCCTCACTGATAGGGAGTCATTTCTGACCAGAGTGACCCTATAGGGCAAAGTTGTCCATGTGGGTTCCTGAGATTGTCACTCTTCACAGGTATACACAGCCTCCTCGTATTTCTCTCTAAAGACATTCCATTGAAAATTGTTAATGGTGAAAATAGATTGAAGCATGCTTGGTGATTTAGTTCCATGCCGTAACAACATTCGGTGATGTTTTTGAGCACTTACTCTGATGGGTATGTTATATTCATGATCTCATTTAAAGATCACATCCACTTAAAATATGGATTTTTTTTTCCTACTGCGGAGGAAACAGAGACACAAGCTCAGAGATCAAGTGAAAAACCAACTTCAAATTGCTGTCCACCTCATGAATTGGATTGTTTTCTAGCTTAAACTTTGGACAATCGTTGGTAGAGGGCATTGTTGTCATCACACACTGACTCCGAGAGCAGCTTGACTAACCAATGCTCCACCAGGGTGATATGGAAACAGTGGGGCAAGAAAAGAAATCACTTGTGGCCAGTCCCTCCCTAGGGCTTCGTTATCAACCCTGAGCTCACCTCAGATGCTCCTCAACTCCTGTCAGCTCTCCCGCCCTCGCCTGTGCTCTCATTCTTTTTTTGTCATCCATATCCTCACCTTTACCTGTATGACGGACCCTCGTCCCCTGCTTAGTTGCCTTGAGAACATGTCTTCTACAGCTCGAGTAGTTGTGCCTTCTCTGTCCTCCAGAACTCGGGGCCAGAAGGAGTGAGTTAGCTTCTTTCTGGGTTCCAATCACCACCTTAAGAGCTGGCTCGCCATCCTCCAATGCTTTTCTCCGCACCTCTGTCCTACCATCATGCCTCTGTCTCTGTCAGCTATTGAATTTCCGGGCATGCCTCCTTCGCATTCAGGGTTTGGAGAACTTCTTTGCAAATAAGTTTAATTTAAAAGTAAATTGAAGAGGAACATATTTATAGGGATTCAGAACTGTAACAACAACAATGTATTATCTGGACAATTCAGACCAACAAGAAAGAATCCAAAGTCCTTCATAGACATTTAAGAAGCTACTGATCTGGTTCCTCTCTGCTGGCCTCTTAAACATCACCCTTCATCATCCCATTTGAATTTAGTGAACTCCTATCTCTAAGCCTCAGTTTAGTGATTACGTTTTACAAGACTCTTGACCCAGTCAGATGGGTAGTGGTCAGTGGCAGAGGTGGGGGGAAAGGAAATTGAACTCTTAGCCATCTCTGTCATGCTCATAAACTCCCATCATGGTTTTACAATTGTCTATTAAATGCCTGTCTCCCCCACTAGACTGTGGGTTTCTTAACAGGATGAACCGTGGTGTAATCATCTCTGTCCCCCCAGCACACAGCGGAGTGCCGAGCACAGAGAAATCATCCTATGAATACTTGTGGAATGAATAAATACTGCCAATGTCTTTAGGGGAAAAGACCCACTTAAAATATCTCCCCTTTCCTCATTCCCTTTCAGTTCTTTTCATCCCTGGCACACGGTCCTAAATGTGATTCCAACGTTGTAATTTCGCATCTCAGACAGAACTGATGCCGTGATTTATCTTTTCCAGAGGTTGACTGCCTTTTGCATGTAGGGCTGGATGGAGTGAGCCCGTGCTTGAAAGTTTTGTTTGCACACTTGTGAAAGATAAAAATGCCCCCTTTCAAGAAAGAAAGAAAGAGAGAGCGAGAGAGAAAGGAAGAAAGAAAGAAAGAAAGAAAGAAAGAAAGAAAGAAAGAAAAGTCCAATGCTCTTAAAATAGCTAGTTCTTTCATTTTAAATAGCACTGGTGGTAGGTGTCTCCAGAGTGAAAAAGAGGAAAACCCCACTTGCGTATCAGAGGGGACAGTTAAACATTTTAATGGAACTGCAAACCTAATCAAGTCCATCATCTGATAGATATGCCCTCTCTATTCGCATTTCCTGAAGCAGAGTGAGCCGTCTGACTTGTTCCGAGAGGTGCATTACGCGGAGGGCCGCTTCATCAGCACATGCAGCTTTTGTCTTCCGATTGATTTACTCTCTCCAAGCTCTGGACTCCACTTTGCCTTCGCTGTGCCTGTAATTCTCAGAATCTTTGTGAGGCTCCTACTGAGAACTGCAAACATAAAGGGAATATGTTTGGCCTTAAATAAGAAAAGTTCTGTGATCTCAGAGGCATTTGCCATGTGGCCGCGCACAGAGGCAGACACTGGAATGCCTTCTTAGAAGACCCTGGAATGCTTCCAGAGAAGCAGGCATGCAAATTAAAACTTCGGTAAGGGCCAGGCTGATTTACGGAACGCATTTGCTAGTGGCTTTACCAGAATATTTTGCAGTATGAATTGCAAACCTTTTTCTTTATTTTTTTAATAGCAAGAACAAGGAGGACATTATGGGCCTCATTGTTAGAGAGACAAGAAAGAAAGGGAGAAGGTAAATGGGTCGGCTTTTCATGTATGTTAATTTATGTCCAGAGTGCCTCATTTATTTTTATTGTAGAATTTGGCTAACACAAATAAGTGAAGAGGAAAGGTTTTTGATAGATGATGAACAGAATTCTGAAGACGAATAAGATAGCGATGGTTTTTGTTGTTTTTTTTTGGGGGGGGCGGTGCCATAGCTCTGTAATCGGCACCGTGAGTATTAGGAAGGGCAGCCCCGCAGCCTGCTCATATTGCTTGTTTTGAGGTTGGCATGTTGATCATGTTTTCAATGTGCTGTAAAACAGTAGCATGGCAGCTCAAGGGTGCCAGAAGCCAGTGTGGCATTTCCACTGGCAGTAGGTCTACAGAAAAAGACGATGGGAACAACACTAGTAAAGGCCCCGTGGAACTCAGAGCAGATGCTGCAACTGAATGTAATGTGACTTTCCAGACTTACAAGTTCTTCTGTGGTCCGAGCGCAGCTATGTGTTGGGAACGACCGGACGGCAGCTAACAACAACTAGCACCAGGCCGCAAGGAAGTGAACAAATTGTGGGTTTATAAGAAAATATGCATATAAATCACCCTCTGGCAGTTCCCAGAATAAAAATGGACAGGGAGGCTATCGCGGGACTTGTCTTTCTTCTTTTCTTCCATCCCACTTCTGAGCTGTCTCCAGATGTTAATACATGATCTCTAGAGCTAAAACCTAAATCATTCCTTTCAAAATGCGATTTGAAATTAGGCCACATTTTGTTGTTGCTTGAACTGAAAGGGTTATACATAAAATGACCCCCAATGCTTTTTATGACTTTGAAGTGCACATATAAACAATTATCTTGAAAACAAATCTAATGATTTAGATCATCGGTGAGTAAATTACATTTCTAAAGTCATAAGGATAATCATTTGTAGAGCTGAAATAAACTTTTAAAATAAATGTTTCTGTTATTTGATATTCTGGACCCAATACGTCCTTTAATCAAACAATTAGGACAATATGGTGGGGCTGTGAGCAATATTTTTGATATGCATAAAAATGTTTAAGTAACATTCAAATTTTGCTGAAACATGCCTTTCCCAAAACCCGAAGGATGCTATAAAATGATTACATTGGCTTATTTTTTAAGGAAAAAGAAAAACCCAGGGCATTCTTAAGCTACAACTTTAGCCTCAATTTTATTTTCTAAGTAGAAACATATACAATTAGTAAGTTAAATTTTGAAATCAGAAGTGCTTTTCATGAGACTTTGACAATTCTAAGGTAACAGGAATGACCAATTCTTCCATAATGCATACATAATAACGTAAAAATAAGTCCACACATAGGCAGTTCCCAACCAAGTTGGCAGAGCATTTCTTAGAAACAAAAGAAAAATAAAAACACAAACTAATTCTTCCTATGAACATTTCTTACCAGAATATTGTAAATCATCTATTACTTGAAGCAATAATGCATCCTTCCAACACCTGTCAATTCGTCTATTTCTAAAATCTCCATTATGCTTTAATTTTTCTCTGCTTTTGGCTGATGCATACTTACAGCTGTTGATCATTAAGGTTACAGCTGGCCTGTAATGAAGTAGTCTTTGCAAAAAGCAAAATTATTTATGTTTCTTCTCATGTTCCAGTGGACATTAACTAAAGCAAGTCCAGAAGCAGATAGCCAGCCCTGTCTATGCAGCTGTTCAGCAGTGGAACTCACTGGCCTGTGAACCACTTTTTCTGGAGCTAATTTGAGTTTACAAACAGAGAATAGGGAATATCATATGTTGTCAACTAGATTCCCTAGGATTTACACATGCATTAAAATCACACACACACATATATAATCTCCAAACAAATATACATGTCTTTGGGATAAAAATTTCTTTTTTAATTTAGCCATGTACGTGGTTGTAACTTTTAGTTGCCAGAGTTTTCCTAGATTAATATCAGGATAATTTTATGCCTAAGGATTTTTCAAGGGACGCTATCAGTGAAGTGATGGGGAGTTGGCCAATGGACACAGTCTTCCCACTCTCCCAGGCAAACTGGAGAATCATGGAAGGCTTGAGTCGAGGAAAAATAACAAAAGTCAACAACAAAAAAACAAAAACAATTCCTCCTCTATCAAATGTTGCTTCCTTGAAAGATGTCATCAATTATGTACATTAAAACATTCATGAACGTCAGAACTGACACAGTAGAATTCAGATAATTAGCAATACCTTTAATCATGACTTGTCATGTCACAAAGTAGTCATCTTTCTTCATTTTTATCCCCATCATCAACCCAGTTTCCCAACGTTTGTTGAAACTGGTAGGGAGAGCAAATTAAAATGAATGTACCCTTCAGGATTTGCCAGACAAGCCACAAATTAAATACCCTCTTAAAGGGGTAAGCTTAAAAGCCAAATCATCTCAAGTCTAAAAAGAGAAATCCGTACTTGTTGATGAATATTTCCACTTCAAGTTATATTTATGTCATAAAATTTTTATTTGCCACTGTATAAATTGTCAGAGATCTTTCCCTTATATCAGACTTATCATGAAAGCCCCAATGGCATGATTTAACTGTTGCATGGCCTTGTAATGGCAACAGTTGAAAAGCAAATTAAACAAAACATAAACCATTGGTAAGCTTTAGAACAACTAACTTCTCTCTGAAGAAGGCAGAAGGAGATGGAGACTAGAAAGAGCCACGGGCAAAATACACAAGTTTCAATCCTAAAGTATTTCCCAAACCAGTCTCTCTGTAGAGGGCGGAAAAAGAAGGGGCTGCAGAGTGCAGCTAGGCATCCTTGGCAGTCACCCATCTCAGGCTGTGACATCCATATTCTCAGCAGAGGAGGCTGCGGAGGCCTTTGGACTGAGAAGTCAGATTTGTGGCTATTTCAAGTACCCACGGATGCAGAAAGGAACTGACTTAGGATATGGCTCAACTCAAAGTGGGTCATTTCACCCTGCTCCCTCCAAAAAAGAGCAACTTTTTGACTCTTAACATTTATGACAGGTACTAAAATACATTTCTCTATAGTGGACGTGTTAACTCTTGATGTGCTGGGCAAATTCCAATTTGGAGGCTGTATTTTAAAAGCAATTGGAAAATCTGGAACTCCATTTCATGTAAGAAAGCATATGGCATGAAACTAAATATAGTTTAAACATATGAAGCATATTAAATTAATTATTATAATTTAAGTGATTTGAAAAATGTCCTCAGTTTTTATGACATATGCTTCTAATGATTCACATTACCTGTAGGTACTTCAAAAGCATTGAGATTCAGATTCTCTTCAGTAATTAGGGGGTCAAATGATATGCTGGAGACATTAGAGAAAAGGGCCCTGTGAAAGTGGGCCATGTACCGGAGTAATACCCTTCCTGACAGATGGAGACTCAAGCCCCAAATGATCTGCCATTACGCCATTTTTAATAACACACATTTCTCCTTCAAGGAAATGCCAGGGCTATTTAGGCATGGTCAATAGGTATCTGTTATCTAGAGTTAAGCAAAATGTTTGTCTCTTCTCGCGCTGTCCACACTCCAGAATGCTCATTCTACCTCGTGCAGACAGTATTCCCTGTGAGATGGGTTCTTCTCTACTACTATGTTTGAACTTACTAACCTAAACAGGTATCCGAATTGCTCATTCACTCATCCATCCATCCACTCATTATTGATCCCACAAATATTTACCGAGCAGTCCAAAGCTCTGCACTCCAGACCTTTAATGTTGAGGTGCTAAGGAAATGGGCAAAGATGAGATATAAGTTCATTCTATCGTATATTATATTCCTAGGGCAGACAGACAATAAAATGTACGGAAGTCCTATAGACTCAGCTAGGGGAGGAAAAAATCAGGAGAGGGAATTAACAGAGTGACTGGTTGCTTGGGTTACTGATGGAATTCCATTGAATAGGTGATAGTGGCTGAGACTGAAAGCATGGACAGGCATGGATACTAAGTGTGTATTTTATTCACAGAGTGGCCAGTACAATTGCCCTAAGCTGGTAGGGAACCATTAGATAGATAGATAGATAGATAGATAGATAGATAGATAGATAGATAGATAGATAGAGAGAAAAGGCCCTTGGGTAGAGGTAACCATGTGAGCAGATAGAAGCAGGCATGTTGTTGAGAACTTGGGGAAAATGAGATCACGTAGAGCTACTTGGGTAGGCAGTTGGCATATTATTCAATCTTAAAGAACAGTAATAACCACAATAATAATTTCAATAGCAAGATGGAATGCACTGAGTGCTTATTAAGTACTTGGCAGGGCTTTAAGAGCTATATGCCCAATCTCATTTATTCCCTATCACTACCTCCATTGCATAAAAGTGAAACCAAAGTCCAGAAAAATAAAAAGCTTTCCTAAAGCCACCTAGCTGGTAAGGGGTGTTGTTTGCTTGCAAACATCACATTTCTTGTCTTTCACATAATATTCACGTAACCATATGGTAATTCTTTAGTCTTCCAACTGATCTTGTGTATTCAAGTGATTATGGCATGCCAACTCGGTGTGAGCCATGATATCTGGGACAGCTGGAGTCCTGGCTTACTCTTTGTTGACCTGACTGCTGTCTCACAGGGCCCCGTCATGCAGATTCCATAATGGAGTCGGGAAAGCACCATCCGAGAAATGCTTGCTCCGGTTCCATTGCAGCATGGAGTGCTGGTTCGAGCACCTGTAGGTGACCTTCAACAAGCACTCGTGCTGCCGTCATGAGGTAGAACTAACCACCAACGACCATGGGCTTCATCTATAACTAAAATTAGGATAGTCACAATATTGCTTACAGTATTTAGTCAGTTATCAGTTCAGAAACCAAGACGTCTCCATGTGACACACACTGTTCTTTTCGATAAAATGAAATAGAAAAATAATAAACCCTGGCTTCATTTAGTTTATATTCCAACGAGGCAGAGACAGCTCAACTAATACTACTATGCATTCAAATATGTTGAAAAATATATAGTAAGGTAGGTAGTGTTAAGTACCAAAGGGGGCAAGGGGGGTTAAGCCTAAATCATGAATGGCGACAGTAATCAGTGTGGGGAAAGTAGCTGTGTTGTAAATGGGGATCCCAGGCTAGACTTCATGCATACGGAAACAGCGAGGACAGACCCAGAAGAAGGAAAAGGAACCATGAGTAGGCCCGCGTGGGCCTGTGTGTTTCTTATAGGCACTCTGGTGGAGGAGTGGGTTATGCATGGAACTGCTAACCACTAGGTCAGTGGTTCAAACTCACCAGCTGCTCTGCTGGAGAAAGATGAAGCTTTTCTGCTTCCATTAAAGACGTAAAACCTCTGTAAACTGGGTTGGGAGGCTGGAGGCAGTTTAATTGTCCTATCAGGTCGCTATGAGGTAGTGAACTTGATGGCAATGAATTTTGTTCTATTTCAGAAAGCCCGCGTAATGAGAAGTAGTATGCAGATACTCCTCATTTACCAACTATCTCATTAGCTGGCATTTCACATTATAATAGCGAATTGTCTATATTCAGTCATTTTTCATGCTGACAACCCACAGCAGAAAACGATGAATGCTGTTGTTTGAGGTCAGAGTAATTCTAACCGTGGTGGTTAAGGTTCTGTGTTAACTTGGCTCGACCAGGGTTTTTGACAGTTTGGCACCTAGATAACGATGCGATAACGTATTCTTTTGTGATGTGATGTGGTCATTTTCCATTTTTGCACAAGTCTTTGGAAACTGAAGTGGGTATATTTGGATCGAGTCTCAGGGAGGACAGGAGTATGATAGTGCAGGGTCTCATGATTGGTTTTTGATATACAAATCTCACTTGTGTTTTACCAAGGACACTTGCCTTGCCTGCTGTGTTGAGAAAAGACTGTCTATATACCACATATATAGCACATATGCTCTCGCATAGCATAGTTACATAGCACCTTCCAGCATATACATCGCAATATCCCAGGTGAGAGACTCTGTGGGCACGGATGAGGATGATTGTTGTTGAGATAGTAAGACACAGGTTTGGGGTATATTTTGAAAATATAATAGGCAGGATTTGAGGGTGTGAGAGTGAAAAGAAAGGGGGCTCAAGGAAGACGTAAGCTCCCCACACAAAGCACGGAAAGCCATTCTTGGGACTGAGGACGAGCTCACAAACCAGCAACGCAATGGCACTTTGCAGCTGTGATGCTCAATTTTCTCACCGATAAACTGGCCCCGGGGGGCCCACGATCATAAGTTTGTGGTCAAGAGGATGTATATAACTTGCAAAACCGTTTACACATTTACATCATCTAAATGGGTGCTTGGTAAAGATTAGAGGGAAGAAATTCACACCTGTCAGCCAGGAACAGACATGACTACATTTGCTAGGAGTTTAAAGAGCTTTTATAGAAGATCCCCCAAAACTAAAATGAAGAGAGGAGACACATTAGGCAGAAAGGGCCTATAAGCAGGTTCATGCAGGGGATGAGGGGAGTTCTTGAGAATGTCTCTAAGGTGAGCTGAAGGTACTTTCTTAGAACAAACTCTGCACTCGTGAAGTGAATGCACAACAGCGCTTAAGGTGTTTTGGGGTCAAACTAAACTAGTTCGAACTGGAGAGCTATGACAATGCAGTCATTACCCTAGAGAAGTAAGATTAAGCACAATGAGACTTTTTCAAAGTTTTACATTTTCCTTTAGATTCGAAAATATTTTGGACCAGTACTAGTATTTGACTAATTTTATAATAATAATGTTATCCTCTACCTTTCATGACCATAAATGAGATAATAATTTTTTGTTGTCTGTACTAAATGGAATGAAAGGGCCACCTCTATAAACACTAAATGATTTGGTTCTATTTCTATTGTTATGATTCCTGTCCGTGTGCTCTATACGACACATGCTGATGTGAAATATATTGTTAATACATAAAGAAGTACATGTGACTTCAATCTAACTACTGAAGAGGAGAAATTACTAAAGAACGCAATTTGTAGTGATTAAAATGAAGGCCCCCCCAAAAGTGAGAAAATCATTTTAATAGGATTCTTTAAATTTTTTCATTAAATTGCCAGTTTTATAGTGAAGCTATTGACAGGCATGCACTGCTATATTAAAAAAAAAAAAACAAAGCTGTACCTCCACCTGCTCACACATGGCATTCACAGCTCTGAAAGCCGCCTGACATTTTTAGAACCAGGTGCTTCTGCGCTTTCTTCTGAAAGGTATCCCCCTTGGAACTTGCATTTTAATTACTGATTATTTTTTCTGCCTTATTTCTGTGCTTGTATCAAGTGCTCGATTGAGCTTTATTTAAATAGGGCACATGCATTGTTTCAAACTAGTTTTGCATAAAATGTGAATATGAATATACCAACTAGGAGATGTATTTGAATCTCAAATGCATTCACAAGGGCTACCTTCTGTCTTTCATGGAGCTGTCTTATAATAATATTAAGAAGAATACTGTCTGTACCTGACTTGCTAGAGCATTTTCCAGCTATGAATTCCATTACTTTTCACTTAAACCTAGCAACGTAAAAATACCTTTAATGTTTACCGTTTCAACTTTAAGACTTTCTTTTTAATCAGAGTAAATCACGTTGGCGACATACTTAAACGCTTTTCTCTGATTATGTTACCTTTAAGCAACGCTGGGTTCTAGATTTGTAGCATCCTTTGTGACCGAGCTATGGCATCATGGACTACCCAGTGTTACAATGTATGTTGCTAAAGTCAGCACATAAGAGATGCCGCATAGCTTAGGGATTAAAAATTTTAGCACGTAAATGCATTTCTGTTAGATGGTTTAAGTTTCAAAAAGTAAGGATTCTTTACTGGATTAAAAGCATGTATGGCAGTTGGGCATTTTGAAGGTGTATTTTTGAATTTCTCGGATAATATTTTAAATGTAATAGAATATGTCGATTCCCTTTAAAGAATCAGCAAAATAGTTCTATTAATTTCTTCCTTAAATATTTTTAAAATACAAAAAAGAGTTACTATTGGCCCGAGATTAATTGATGGAAAGTTTTAGACTGAGAAGGAAAACTGTTCACCAGGTTGCCAGCAATTTTAAAGTTATAAATGAGAATATTCAGGTCAACTGTGTAACATCTCAATGCTCACATATTAGAAAAAGCTTTTCTTTATTGTGTTTCAACCCTGATCTGAATTTACAAAAGAAATTAAAATGATGCTATTTTATTTTTCCCAGAACTAGCCTAATTTTACATTTGAAAACTTTTATTATATGTCTTCGGTTTAACAAACCCATATTATGATCGGAAACTATTATAGCGGACATCTGAACTCCCATTCTAGAAGCTTCCAGAACTCTTTTGGTTTTGTTTTTTTCTAATGTAGAACTTAAACTCATTCTTCAACTCTTTTAACTACTTGGGTTGTTTCCTCATTAGGAAGAAGAAAATCTCATTTTATACCATAGGTTGAGAGATGCTATTATTATTGCAATACCTAGCAAACAAAGCTGACTTTGAAAAATAAAAAAGTCTAGTACAATTGAATTAGATGTCAGCACAGCGATCCTGAGGTCTTGATGACGTGCTGACATTTTGTGTCTGGAAGTCCTGAGGTCATCACTGAAGGCAAGTCCTCAATGCCTCTAACCACACACACTACCACGAAGGGAGGATGGCCATGGAGATAACACTATCCATAAATTTAATTAAACAATAAGGGGAAAGCTCTTTACTCAGCATGTTTTCCACTGATAGAATTTTTGGCAAGGGTACATTTGGCCCTTACAAAAGTCTACCTAAAGCTTTCTTATTAATAGGAAAACTAAAGTGCAAACTGGAAGAGAAGTTTTTAATTATTTCAGTGACTCTAGGAGAATTAAAACTGGGTCAGGAAGTAAGACTAACATGTCTTCAGTTCAGATTTCTTCTGATAGTCAAAAGTTGCTCCAAATAACCTTTGATGTCAGAAAACTGGCGGTGGGGGAAGCTCACTGATTGAGAGTCAAGTCCATCTGAGATCAAGATCATAAACGATGAGTTTTGTGTCTCACTCCCAGGCATTGGCCGAGTTACTTAAACCTCAAACGGTCCGTCTATAAAATGGGGATTACAATAATCCCTAACCCGGTGATGCTGCACAGAAAATGAAGTGTTGTTCTCGAGGTCGTTTGAAGTTATTCAGGAAGCGGCAAGGCATTATTTAGACTCATGTAGAGATTAGTATCCGCAAGAAAATAACATTTGGGGGAAAAAATGCCCAACAGTTCTGGGACCAAATGACAGAACGCAATTGGAGATGCTGTAGACAGCATTCCCATCCCTCGTGCCCTTTTCTCTCTAGCTACCCAGACTGTTATTAAAAATAAAACAAAACTTGTGAAAGTAGGAATGGAAGCTAGAAGAGCATGGAGAGTAGACGGACACAGGGAGTATGTATGGAAAATATTGTTGTGTGCTCGTTAGAACAACCGATCTGGGTGCATTACGTGGGAAGAATTGAAACAAAAGACTTCCAGGGAAGCAGGAAAGGCTCTGGGCTGGGTGAGCACTTTCAGAGTAAGTTTTAATTATGCAAACTCTTAGTCACAGAGTTTCTAAAATTGGGAATATTTGCAAGCCGAGAAACTCCTCCTAAACCCGCTTACAGCACAGCCCATTATGAAACCATTGCCTTTGAAAGATGACAAGGACATTTAGAGAACGCAGTTCTCCTGTGGCCCCCCGTTACAGAACTAGTTCACTCTGTCACTAAATAATAGCTACAACTTGCATCGCTATCGAATGGGCAATTTCAGTTTGGCTTCCATTTTTTCAACGAGGCAATCATAATATATTTTAGTTTGTTTCCCAAAGGCAGTTTAAAAAAATTTTTTTGGCTTCTTATAAGGGAGACTCTCACACACACAAATATTCTTTTTGAAACTTTCAATGCCTTGTCTTATGGCAAACCATGCTGACATGCTTTAAAATAAATGAGAATAACTCAAAGGTTCGGGTTAAAGAGGAACTCTGATAACTTAAAAAGAGAGGATGCTGACCACGGAGTCACAAACATATTCTCTCGTAATAGTTCGTTATTCTATTGATTTTTCTTCCTTCTGCATTAGGAATTCCAAAGGCATCGTGCATGGGGGTCATTTGCCTTTGCAAACACACACTTGCTTTTTTCCGGTAAGGAATTAAAGTGTGTGTTTGTTTAAGCTCTGATAATAAAAGTCATCTTTGCTCCGTATTCCTTTTGCCAGAGAAGAGCGTAAAATTAAGTCTCTTGCTCTTACACAGCAGGCAGAGAGACACAGGCACGCTAGTCTCCCCTTTTCTCCCCTTTGTCGAATTCCCATTGGAATAACCATCCGGGTCTCATGAAAATGCAATGGCAAGCAAACATTTTAGTTAAAAATAAATAAATAAGCTCTTCATTGGCCTCTGACAGCATGAAACTCATAAGAGTGCAAGTGATGGGGGTGGGGAGGGGGGGTTGCCCAGAGCACATCCATTAGTCAATAAGAAACAGCCCGCTTTGATGTGTTTTAGCTATCACAAGCCAAGTCACTAGTAATTATAGGTTACCTTACCTTTCGACTCATAATTTACCTTTATTAAATGTGAAATATCTTTTATCATATGACTATACCAGAGCCAGGCTGGCTGATTCTTTTTTTCTTCCCCCTCTATTGGGCGATAGCTGCCCCCCTGGCTCCTCAGGTTGTGAGTGTGGAAACCGACTGCCGCACCTCTCTCCCGTGGTACAGTTGGCGGGTTGGAATAGCCAACTTTTTAGTTTGCCGTGGAGCACTTTAACCGCTGTGACACCAGGGTTGCTATGTGATGATGATGATCGTTGCCATAACAAAATACAAAATCTTTTGGGGTAGGATGATACCAAAAATATTAAACTATAGAAGAGACTTTGGCAAGTAATCCCCCAAAGGTAAAAAAAAATGACATTTTGCAATTACTCCATTGAACCTGAGGCCATTCTTTTTGTTCATCTGAATCTGATAAAAGCCAGAAGAGTTTGTTTCCTCTTTTACAGTAAAGTCAAGTACCTGAATCATGATATGAGATAATGAACACTTTAGTCCCAATTAGTTTTGTTTGCTAATCCGAAAGTATTAAAATCCAGGTGTGTTAGCCTTGCCTTTATTTAAAGTTTTAAAACACTTAAAAATTGGGGCGGAAATATCAGTTTGCTTATTAAGATGTTTTCTTTTTCCCTTCAAGATGCATGTGACGTTTTCTCCCTGGTGACCCAACTTTCCCAATAAAATCAGCAAAGGAGTTCAGGACGTAGAAACAGAAACAACCTTTCAAGCAAATCCAGTTTTAATATTAGAAATGACACCTGTGAACTAAAGAAGTCTTCAGTTTCAGTTTACTTCAATCTAAGGATTTAAAATGATTTAATTCCAATTGAACATTTGACTTATCCACGGGTGATTGCGAGAGAAGAGGGTTTCTGATCTGGCACATTTAAAACAACATATGATTGCATTAGTATCAAAATAGAAAGTACAGCATTTTGTTTACTTTTCATCATTATTAAGTTTGTGACCACTTAATTCATCGAGTGTGGTGTGGAAAAGGAAAAACTAAGCCGTCCATCTGTGAGGATGATGCCTGCCATAAGCAAAGCAAAATTGCCACTGGAAAAGCTCGCTCCGTCCCTACTTCCCACCCCCTGATTTTTATAACATAAATGTTACACCCGAGAAAACAATCACTTTATAGGACACAAATCCTCCTATTTAAAAAAAAAGTTAATTTGATAGATGCCAGTGCTCATTTATCATGGATATAATTCAAGTACAGGAATTGTAATTAACAAACATAATGAAGGGTTTGTACTTCAACTGCAAGAAAGCCTACCAGGTTGGGGTGTGTGTGTGTGACTCAGAGATGGGAGAAATGACTTCCAAGAGTAGGTTGGTTATAGGAGTCCCTCAAGCAGTCAGCCGAAGGACCAGTATCATTCCTGGCAGTAAAAGACAAAGTCCAAATCCCAGGACCAATGCTGCTGCGCAGTTTTTCATAATAGGATGTGGCTGCCTTGATCTCTGAATGAGCAGACCAGAAGCAGGCTTTGATCAGCTCTCTATTCTCACTGCCATGGAGACGATGCTGGCTTAGAGCAGCCCTGTTGGAGGAGAGAACTGCCGCTGTGAGTTTCTGAGATTGTACCTAGAATGGGAGTAGAAAGCCCTGTTTATCTCTACATCCGGGAAGGCGGGTGGTTGTGAACCGCTGTCCTTCTGGATTCCAATCTAAAGCATCACCAGGAAGCCTTTGAGGGGCTCTGGTGCCTGGCAGCGACCTACTCTATAAGACTTCATGACCTCTCATTTCTGTAGCTTAATTATCTAGGATCAAAAAGACAACATTAGCCTGACCCCAAGAGCTAAACCTGTTACTCTCTTCAAATATTCAATTGACTTTCCAAAGTCAATATTTCTCCCTGACCCTTCCACCACTCATTTTCTCTTAAATTGCTTGTTATTGCTTTGAAGTGTCTCCTGACATTTTGCAAGCAGTATTGGAAGTACACAAGCCCTGGCGATAATTTAGCCTTGCTGACTGGTGCACTGATAAGAATTGATTCATGCAAGGGGTTGGCAGCCTTAGCATTTTGTTAAGCACCTACTTTTTGTGGCTTGTGTGAGAGTTTTGTGCAGCTAGCTTGTAAGTCTGCACTTCTCAATTTGCAGAGGATTTGCTTGAGTTTATGCAGAGAATATTTCCTTTGAGAGAAGGAGGCCAGAGCGAGCAGTCGCTGACGCGCAGTCAGGCCTCTTTTCAATCACCCACGCTCAGGTCACAACTTTTTGCGTGACCCCAGTACGGTGGCGACACCACTTTTACTCGAGTTATTTTGGAAAAACAACCAGCAACAAGAAGTGCTTAAGTGGACAGCAAACATGTCTTGTCTTAACAAGTACTTTAGGCTCTATTTAAAATCCGTTGAGTTTAACATCACTCAACTACATTGCATGCCTTTAGAAAATGATGAAATTGAGCTAGGAGTTGAACAGTTTCTTCGCCTGATTTTTAAAATTTTATTTACGTTTAGGTAGTAGACACAGAAAAAGCATAAATACTTAATGCCAGCTGCATTACTTTAGTAGATGGGGGGGGGGGGATAGGGACATAATTAAGTTTACAGTGTTGTAGCCCATTGGCAAAGAATGCCTCTTTTTTGAAGCAAACAAACACATCCCATATGAATCCATTCCAATTCCAATGAACTGGAATGGTGGTAACGAGGAGAGTAAGGCATCCATTCCATTTGTAAACAGACGTCCTCCTCCATGTGGGTACCTAACCCCCGCTGACATTAATGGGAGTGACACACAGGCAGTGATGAGCGAATCACCCCTTTCGTTTGTTCGCACTGACATTACTCCAGAGTTCATTTTTCAATTCCAACTTAAAACTGGTTGGCAACGTACCCTGTGGATTGATAACGGAAACATGAGATTCACCAAGTGAGCAAACTCCCCTGCTTCTCTCTGTGACGTGGGAAGCTAAACAATGCGTGGAAGAAGGATGTTCATTTTACCTTTTCTTTCTTTTCCTCCCATTACCCGCTCTATTTAAGAACCTCTTCATGCCTGTAAAATTCCCTTTCCTGGTTCATGTGAGAGAGTAATAAAATCATTATAGTTTTCCTTAGCCAAAAGGTACTTTAGAGACTAATCTTAATTTAGATCCAGAAACTGCTAAAGCAAATACATCAGCGTTGGGAAAGTGAATTAGAAGCGAGGTCATTTCTCTAATTTTTTAAAAGGTGTTGCAGATGGAAATTGCCTTAGGAGACATTTCTTGGTGCTGTGCTGACATTCCAAAGTCATCATTTCCCCACTATGACACGTGGGGTTTTAGGAGTCTACATTAGGAATGATTATTATTATTTTTGCTTACTGGTCTATACGCAGGCTAACATTCACTTACTTAAGTGGAACGAGGTTTTCAAGATGACGATGCTAAAAGACTCCCACCCGACAAGAGATAGAGGTGCCCCCCACATGACAACTTGTGCTCTTTACACAACATCCTGGAGAAAATATTTGCAGTTAGTCAACAACGTCTTCACACAGAAACAAGCCTTGTAAATGAGACCATCTTATGCTTTATTTACATACACCATATTTTTATTCAAATAGGGTCATACTTTTTTGCATACCACGCCACCACTCAGCACATCGTTTTCTTGAGTGCCCTCTCCTGATATTTTGGACATGCTGCTGTCTTCCGTTTCAGTTTCTGTTTTTATTTTCTGTGGAGCATCTTGACTGTGAAGTCTGCATTTGGTGCCTGTTGATAGGCAGGTTGGGCGCCCAGCAGTAGCCCCTCACCAGCAGACCTCCCAGTTCTAAATCAGCCCCTCCCTGCTCAGCAAACTACTTTCTCCTAAGCAGAAAGAAATCCTGTTTTTCGTCCTGGAATCAGTCCGGGCCAGAGTGGCTGGCCGCATCGCAGAAGCAAGCAGGTCTCTGCTCCTGGAGCCCCAGAGAGCCAGCCCTCTGCAGGGAGCGATGGCTAGGCCACGCGCATTCCCATTCTGCACCATTGCCCAGCGGAATCTCCCACCCGGGTACACTCAGCCAGCAAGGGTGACAGCCACGGGCGCAGAGGAGTTAGGCAGCCTTCCTTCAGACAACAAGGGTCCCCCCAGGGCCCCACGGAGCTGGGGAAACACACACCTGCACCTCTACTGTCCTGTGCTTCAGGTGCACAGTCTATGCATGGGCGCACTGTGCCAGAACTTTAAAATATGATTTTCTCATTTCTACCTGTTACATGTGTGTCTTTGTTGTGGCCATGCTATTTTCAAAAAAAATGGACAGAATAGTTCATAAGCAATGCAGTCGGTTTGTTCGTCTATTTTGGATGTTTTCAAAAACCACCCTCTTGATTCATGGATGGGAAAAGAAATGTTACCCTCGTGCGATCTCTCAAACACTGTGAGCATAAAATATATATCCCTGGGGTTTAATATAACGAGAACTCTTTCTTTTTTGACAAAAAAAATCTCCCTAGTAACAATAAAGATCAGATGTTAGTCACGATGAGGAAAATAGAAATAAAGCTCTTCTTGTGGACCAGACCATGTTACAAAGAAGGGTAAGATCGAAATCAAGAAATGGATTTGATTGATCATGATGGATTTGATTTATCATGAGTCTACTGAGATGGTTAAACACAAGAAGATTTGCTCATTCTCTCCTTTCTAAATACACTAAAATTGAGCCTTTCCTTTTTCTGTTAAATTCTTTTTTTCCTACCCACTGAAGAATCCCTGGTGTTTCTTTGGTGCAATTGTGAGCCAGCAGCTGTGAGAACCTTCTAGAACCTCTGGATATAGTGTTATGCAGTCTTTGTTATGAGAAGTCTACTTTGTAGGAGACTAGGATACCCGTTTTGGATGCACATCATCACTCTGTGGACATGATATGAAAAGGTTGCCAAGCGTACTTCCCCGCTTGGCAGATTCACTTGTCACACACAAAATATGTGAGGAAGTGCCATATTCTCCAAGAGGAATTCTGGTTGATTCTCTACGTCGGAATAAGAAAGAAGAAAACAGAGTCCCAGCTCCCAGCTACACCTTGTTCTTTTGATCCGCACTGCCTGGAGTGGCACACGCATGATCAATATGTAGTTTACATGGGATCTTTTCACAGTAGCCATGTTTAGTTCCATCCCCACGGCCATGGGGTATAGCAAAGCCAGCCTACTGTCATGAATAGAATATTATCTTGATCATTTAGCATAACTGTGGCTGATAGTTGAATCCTCTGCAATAATGTCTCTTGTCCTGCATCTTCCAATATAATGCAGATCTGCTTCTCATCAAGGAGTGGCACTTGTAGCTCCTCTTGAAACAGAGTGGTCTCTTGTGAGCATTTGACCAATAGATTATGGAGGCAGTAATCTTATGTGACTTCGGAGTCTACGTCATTACAGAAACTTTCAGCTGCAACACGAACATCGTACTCTCCAAGGACCCCCAGGATGCGAGGAATGACATGAGCAGAGGAAGATGCTAGGAAAATCCCCAGGTACATCAGCCTCCAGCTCTTCCAGCTCCAGACCTTGCTGGACGGTAAGCCCCAGAGAAACTCTGAGCAGGAACTGCCCTGCTGAGAGCGCTCCTGAAACCCTGACCCATAAAAACCACGAGAGCCCATAAAGTGGTTGTTCTTTTAAGCCACTAAGTTCTTATGTGATTTGTTCCATGGAAATAGCCAAATGGAACAATGGCAGATGCCGTTTCTGTCTCCCTTCTCAACCTGTGACCCTAGCCCCCAGTCATGCTCCCACACTTCATCTGATTTCTTTGCCCTTGAAAGCTAAAAACCAACAACAAAAACCCACATATGCAAACTCATTCAGCAGGAGCTGCTTTCACGGACTATGGTGCCATGTTGTTAGATGTTTTTTTTTTCTTGGTTAAGCTTTTCTAAGTTATTGGAAACCATTGGAAAAAACAACCTAAGAAAGGGAGATTGTATTGTCCTAAAAATCAAAGTCTTACAAGTTAGGACAAAATGTTAACATCTATGTACATGAATGAAATTGGTATCGAACATTTTCTACAGATCTCTTGCAGAGACGATTGTCAAGGGTCTGCTCCAGTGTCATAAATATGTGAAGATGCTTAAGGATTCTGTCTCCCAATTAAATAGCCGTAGTGCTATTCCCCATAGGGCATATAGTAATTTTACAAAACCCAAACTCACTGCCATTGAGTGGATGTCAACTCATAGTGACTCTGAAAGACAGAGGACAGCTACTCCTATGGGTTTCCAAGACATTTGCATCTTTATAGGACCAAACAGCCTCATCTTTCTCCCATAGAGCCACTGGTGAGTTTGGATCACTGACCTTGTGGTTAGCTGCTAACTGTTAGCACCTCACTAGATAGTCCACTACTGCCCCGGTGCTCCTTCTAATTCAACTCACTATGAACAAACTATTCCAAGTTTGTCCATCCCTACTCTTATCCCATTTCTAGCTAACACCTTGAAAGCTCTTGGCCTTCCCCATAGTTGCCCCAAGGCCCAGAACCAATTTGACTGGCCTCATAAGGTCTACGGCTTTCCCAGGATGCCCACAATGGCATTGGGCGATACAATCCTATATTCCTAGGAATTAACATTTAGTGGGCAAGACTAGACTGTATTTAATTATGTTGTACATAGGGGTGACTGTGACTCAGAACCTACTCGATAGAACTTAACAACAACAACCTGGGGAAGGTGATTAGTGTGGAGACAGAAGGAAAGAATCCCCCATCCCCACCTCAGAATGTCCTACGTGATTAGCAGCCAACTGTCTTCCTTTTGGTGCTGTGTCCCAAACAATCAAGTATGTGGATCTGGGAAGCAAGTGTCAGAAACAGGAGATGATTATCTTCTGTTACTGTCTATCTCAGAAACTCACTGATGAAATCAGTGTATCACACCTCATCAGTTACAATTCCTGTTCCCAGAAAGGACACATCCACAAGGGGGCACAGTCAAGGTTCCATTGACTAGGCTATAAGTTAATGATAAGAGAAGCTTCTGAGTAGCATGAAGAGATAGGTTTGTTTTCCCACGGTAGAGGCAGAAGATTATGCCTAGCATCCCAAGTACTCAGTAGAGGAGTTTGGAGTTTCCATAGCTACTGATAATCGAATGGTCATTTGAAGACTCCTGAAAATTGAATGTCCAATTCAAGTCCACCCAGGAAACAATTCAAACCAACCAATATATTGATTGAGGTTGGAGAAAAATAAAAACAGGAATAAAAGAAAGTCATGCTACATATTAGTTATAGTCACTGTCCCCATTATTTCATTTTCTAAAACACGGAGGTCTTTTAAAGTTTCCCAGAGATATGGGTGGGCTTCCAGTGAACTCTCATTGATTCTGTTGTGGAAGAGTTCCAGCAGCCAAGGCCAAATCAAGCACAGCTATGGCGTCCTTGCCTTTCCCCATGACTGCCCAGATTGATAATTACAGGTAGTTGTTGATTTACCCTGCATGAAAGATAATCTTTTATCTATTTAATGAGTACATTAGATCATTAGTCATACATACTACATACAAGTTTTGCAGTGAGTAATTTGCTGATGTGATCAGTATTTGATGTGCACTGTCATGTTAAATTTATGACTTATCATCTAAAAACTGCTATATAATTTTAGTTTTCTAAACTACATCAGGGGCTCAGATTGCCTAAAAATATACACCCAAATGCTGATTTAGGTGATAAAAATCTTTCAGTAAATTTGGGAACCAATGAGATGTTAGTTACCACAACATATTTGGGGGTGGGGGGTGGGGAGCAAAGAGGAAAGAAAGACAAGGACCACAGACAATCCTTCTAATTGTCTAGTTGCAAACACCACCCCCATTCTCAGGGATAATCTATATGTTTCAGATCCTTCCACAAGGGGGGTTATTGCCAAGCCAACAAAATTCCACCGTTACATAAGTCTTCATCATTTGCATAAATTTATCTGATTTATGTTGCTTTAAATGTATGCATTTATTACAATAAGAAGCCCTGTTGGTGTAGTGGTTACACACCTGGGCTGCGATCTGTGAGGTCAGCAGTTTGAAACCACCGGCAGCTCTGTAAGGGAGACAGGGCTTTCTATTCCTGTAAACTGTTATATTCCTGAAAACTCACGGGAACAGTTCCACCCTGTCCTGTCGAGTCCTGGGAGTCCGTAAAGACCCCACGGCAGTGAGTGCTCATGTATTAAAATATATTTGTAAGTGTGTATGTGGTGTTTTTAAGCCTCAAAGACTAATGAAAGTTGGATTGGTAAAATTACAGATAAGAAGGCATAATCATAATAACAAAATGTGTCTTCTATTAGTTCGAACTGACTAAGGATGAAGTCACTGGGAATGATGTCCAAAGGGAGTGGGAGAGTTCCTACACCACCTGCGAGTAAAGGCACGCACTGGTTTGATAGGACAACCTGGAACCTTTTACAGAAAAGGGATGGGAAGCAACCTACAGAGAAGTGTACTTTCGCCCCTGCTCTGCGTAGCTCTCTGGAACCACGATGTGATGGAGCAAATGATGTTTCTCCTTTTGACTCTCTGGACAGCCTAATGTATGTCTATGACACCTTGCGTTTATTTTCTCAATCTCATCACATTTCGCATTTGCTGTGCCTCTTATTGACCTGAAATTTCATCACCCCACAAAATTTTCTAGGGCCTCCTTCTAAGATAATCACATTTCTCTGAGTGAAACCTAGTCTGTCAATGTCCTTGGTGTGAGATAAATAGATTAAATGATCTAGGATAAATTCTTAAATCACAGTGACCTTGTTGTCTATATCACAGTTGCCTCTGTTGTAGCTTTGGTAAAATAGAAGCCTTTATTAATTTTCAAATATGTTAGTATATTTTCCCCAACAGTTTTATTGGCCAGTCATTTACATATCACTTAATTCAATGGTTCAATCATTCGATCATACCAAGGAGAATTGTACAATGACCCCACAGCGATTTTAGAGCATTCCGCCGGCCGTGGTTAAATTGCCTTTGAGATGAATTCCGTAATCGCAATCCATTCTAGTGCTTCCCTCCCCCCCATCTTCACAATTGTCTCCTGAAATACCCTCTCCCTCCCTGTCACTCACCTCCACCCCTGCATCCCTGTAATTCCTGTGTCAATTATGACCATCGTGCATCCCTCCTCCTGTGCTTCACGGATGGGAGACCCAACAGAAAACACCAACCAAAAGTTGCACTCAGGTGGTAAGGGTAAAAACATAATAGTATACAGACAGGCATTCAAATAATGTCAAAGAAGGAAACGATCCCAACCACATTCAAGAAGCCAGGGAAGAAATGCCTGTCATGGAACCAGCAAGAGACTTTGACCCCAAACAAATTCAGGTTGGGTCTGTAAGGGGTCAGCTGGCCAAGTGTGATCATGTGTAGTCAAGGTGACAGTGGCCTCTGCCTGAGAGTCAGGCTGTTGGGGACTCGTGCCTGTGGCTACAGTGGATCTGCCAGGGGCTGGGTCTGACCAGACCCTCTGCAGATGGGTTTGAGTTCCCACCATCCCCCATAGCCCTCCAGAAATTGGGTGTTCATAATTTTTTCTCTGATGCTTTTCTCCTCACCATATTTGAATTTTGCAATTGTCATCTTGCGCTAGTATATTCTGATTCTCTCTCATAATTTGCAAACTTTTCACTGTTGACTTTCATTATAATAAATTTAATTCAACAATCTGGTCTGTAGAGACTCTGTAGGACTTTAGCATTCAAGTTTATGTTTCTCTTTCAAATACTGACTAAATATTTAAATAATATGCAAATATATGAGCTAAACATTAGGCAAATAATTAATAAAAGTATTAGCTAGAATGGAATTCGTACAGATTCTCATGGCATGCCACTGTAGACCATTTTAAGATTGATCCAGATTGTCACTAAGTATCACCCATTGAATAGCTCAACCATTTATGAATCTGCCCAGGTGAACAATAACCTATCTTGTCTTGAAAATTCATACTTTATAATAAGCTCTCACGTCACAGTATATTGCTTAAAAAAATTAATGTTCTTTTTTTCTATGCAGAATAGAGAAGTACTTGTGAATTCAATTATGACTGATGATGATCTTTTAAAGCTAAATTAATCCCTTTGGAAATTTTGAAGAATGGTGAAAACTATTCTGATCAAGTTAGTAGTACGTTTCAAATGCTTTATAATGTGCATGAATTTTGATTCAGTGATTATTCGTCTAAGAAATTACTCTAAGGAAATAACCATGGATCTGTGTGAAAAACACAGCTTTGTGTATGTGCTAATAGAAGGAAAAATGGAAATAATTTAATGTTCAACTGTGGAGTTTCAGCTAGATGAAGTAAGGCATATCTAGAAGATGGATTAAATTTACTTATTAAAGTAGGTTCCAAAACCATTTAACTACGTGAAAAAAGGTGTTTCCATTATGGCAAGTGCATAAGCAGCTGACTGTCGTTACTGTTATTTGGTTAGAATTGTTGTGGGTCAAGACAACCAAAATGCTTCGATTATTAGATCAACGAGCTATATGTAACACTCTGTGGGGCTTAGTATTCGTATCTCTTTCCTCTCAAACATTAGCCCCTACTAGTAAAAGGTGTTATATAAACACACAGTGGGAAATAGACAATTAATAAAATCAGAATTAAAAGTAAACTACAGGCACCAAGGCATGAAGATCGAACAGCCTGTGTTTTTGTGAAGTTAGTCACATGAGGATTATTTAAAAATACTTTTGAGTTTCTATAAAGTTGTTGGAATCCAAGACATCTAGTTTTTATACTGGAAAGAATTATCATTAGGGGGATTTTTCTCAAGGTACAGCCAAGTGATAAACCTCATTATGCCTATAGAACCCAGGGATTGCCATTACCCTGCAAGGAATTCGAGGTAAAAATCCTAATTAATGAACCATAACTCTCTCTTTCTCAAGAGATCGAGAGAGCGAGAGAGAGAACACACAAAGTTAAAGCGTAAAAAGTGTGTCAACTTTGAAATAAACTACCTCTGAGAGACCAAGGTGGGGGGGTCTGGTGAAGAGAACCCTTGGGGATCCACTGATCCTGTTTTTGCCCTGTGACTACACATCAGCGTCCCTCCTGCATCCCAGTACCTGCCCTTTCTGGATCATCTTTTTATCTTGTTGCTATATTTTGACCTTGATTTCAGGCATTCTGATTCTGAGACAGGCCTTATTAAAAACAAACCAAAAATGGACTGACTTATTAGTATTAACTTATAATGGTGGGTAGTGTATTGCCATAATTTATTATTTTGTCTCATTATTTGGCTATATAATGTACACATGCCTAAAGAGCACATATCTAAAGGGTATAGTTGGATGTATTTTCCCAAAATGAAGAAGTATGTAAGAACCAGAATTCAGACCAACAAACACTCAAATGTCATAAGGACTGTAAGCTATAGTTTGGGTCTTTGCAAACATTTAAAATTATAATTTATAAGCAAAAATTAATTTCATAATAAACTCTGAAATTAAAAAAAAAGGAACATTCTGGTTCCTTGAAGCCCCTCCCCTTCCATTCCCTATTACCCACCCATCAGCATACAGACTCTCCTAACTGCTCAATTTATAAGAGAACTTGTATCAAAAGGCGGGCATGTATTGACTTTGAGTAGATATTGGACTGACCAAGTTGAAGGTGTTAAATTCTTGGCATGTTTGCATTTCAACAAGGGGTAAGAAACTGAACTCGTAAGAAAAATATTTAATTGTGGAATTAAACTACCAGAAAGGAACGTTGAATATCACTAGCTTAGCTTTGTTTAGCTTTGTCTATAATTTATCTTCATGTTGGAGAGGGTAGGATTGTTTGAAAACAATTACAAAGTTCTTATAAAGTACCAGCCAGAATTTGCAGAAATCTAATCAAATTTTCCTTTTTTATTAGTTCTCATCTATGAGTTACTGGTATTGTTTAAAATTGTAGAAAATATGTAAGTTAATATTAGTACTAAGGAAACATCAATGCTTCACCACCAGACACCCCGTTTGAAGTGAATATTTACAAATACTACTTGAATCATAAAAATGTTTAAAACTATTTTGTATGCGTTTGATCAACACACTTTTCATTTTTAAGATGAATAGTACAAAGAAATGATTAAACCTAGGCCCTCATCACTCAGAAAGCTGTTTAATAGAAGGTCAAAATCAGAACAAGTGGAAAGTGGACAGATAAATGAATACAATATGTAATTTTATACTAAATAATTTTCCCAAAACAGACACTTGCCTACTCCTCCTGGATATGTAGACCTTGTTAGTAGTTGATGTATTTAGATTAGACTCACGCTCTCTTCGAGAGCGCACCTAAAACTGGACCCATACAGGAGAAGATTATCGAGACCCCTGTGCGAGCACGGCACACATTCCAGAGGCATTCCATATTTTTCACATTCCTCTTAGCTCAGTCGTCATTTAAATTCTATACCATTGGCAGTCCCTGGAGAAGGACCTCAGGCTTGGTAATGTAGAGGGGCAGCATGAAAGAGGAAGGGCGTCAAGGGGATGATGGACACAGTGCCTGCAGCAATGGACTCAAGCCCAGCAACCACTGGGAGGATGGTGCAAAGCACCCAGCAACAATGTACCACTAACACTATTATGAGAAGCACCAGTGACCAGTGTAATAGGGCTATTGTTAAAATTACCAAAGGCTTCAGGGAAGTTACTTACATTGTCTCTCAAAAAGCTGATAATGCTGCTACTAAAGTGAAATGGGAATATTCACACACACACACACACACACACACACACACTATATACATGATATTAGATATTTTGAGCTTGAACTAAATCACAAACCTTAATCTAAGACCAATCAGTTCTTCTGATGTGGCTCTGCTCTATAGTTAGCCTCTTGAAGGGATTCCCTGAAGATATAGGCACTAAAACAAAGTGTGGTGAAGAAATCCGATGGTGTCCAGCTATTAGAAAGAAGAGTATCTTGGGGTCTTAACAGCCTATCTTAAAAAAAACAAGCCGTCATCTAAATGAGGAGTCAGCTAAGCCCAATAAAATAAGTATACCAGCCTGTGTGATCCTAGGATTGTAAATAAAATCCAAGATCAGAGGAAGGAATTGTTTTAGAGCTTAACTTCTGTTTGGAGAAGGCTAGAGATGACGGTGAAAGCCTGACGTCCATTTGCAGAGTCCCTACAAGGATTCCATTAAATTCCCTTGGAACATCGACAAAGGATGTGAATGACCTTGCTCTCAGACAGAGTGCATCACAAAGTGAATTGCTACAGATGTCCTTGTGTTAAATTTTAACATCTTTTAAAAAATTGTTTTATTAAGGGTTCATACAACTCATCACAATCAATACACACATCTGTACATTCAAAGCCCTCATCATTTTCAAAACATTTGTTCTCCACTTACGTCCCTGCCATCAGGTCCTCTTTTTCCACCCTCCCTCCCCACTCCCCAATCCCTCACAAGCCCTTGATAATTTATAAATTATTATTTTGTCATATCTTGCCCTTCCGACGTTTTCTCTTTTGACCCATTTTAAAATTTATCCTCCAAAAAACAAAACAAAAAAACAGTACCATTGAGTTCATGTTGAGTTCTAACCTTGCTGCAAGACAGGGTAGAACTGCCCTGGTGAGTTTCTGAGACTATTTACAAGAGTCGAAAGCCCACTCTTTCTCCCCTAGAGCAACTGGTGGTTTTGAACTGCTGACATCACAGTTAGCTGCCCGATCCTTAACCACTACGCCGTCAGATCACCTATTTTAATTGTTTTAAGTTTTTAGAACATTCTGCTCTTTTTAAAGTGAGATTTGGGGGTGGTGGTCTAATTTTGTTATTGTTTTTGTATGATTTTCTTTATAGGAAATACAGGATACAGAAATCCATAGAGAGAGTAACAAGATTAATGGTTTCTTTGGATTATGGCAAAGACTGGGTAGAAATGGAGAATGAATTAGATGGGGTAAAAAAAGTAGAAAAATTTCTAAAATTGATTGTAGTGGTGATTTTGCAACTCTTTTTAATATATTTGAACTATTGACTTATATAACACATTAATTACATGTCAATAAAACTGCTTAAAAATAACCTTTGTGTAGTAAAATAAGTAAAGGCTCAATCTGAAGAGTGGGAAATCGTGTTATTAGGTTTTGAGTCAGTTCTATATCATTAACTACTCTACGGACACTGCCTTGTCCTCCACCATTCTCACAATTACGGTTACACTGGAGCCTTTTGTTCCGGCACTGTGTCTAACTATCTAATTGATGATATTTCTCTCTTTCACTGACCCTTTACCAACCATTGTCCCAAGACCTTTGCCAATGATTAGTCTCTCTTGGTAACATGTCCAAAGTACATAAGATTAAATGTTACGATCTTTGCTTTCAAGGCGCTTATTAGAAACAATCTTTAGTCCTATTTTTTTATCCAAAAACCTAGTCAAGAACTGGCATAAACCAAGACAATATCATACATTTGTAAAATCAAACATGCTATAAATCAAAGTCCCCAGGAATACAATCTTTCATAAATATAATACATGCATTTTTGCCTTTTTATTAGAGTGGAAAGACTCTAGGCTATGGTTAATTCTGAATTAGAATCTGCCAATTAATGAGCCTATCAACTCTCTAGGTTTTGTTTTTCTCATACGCAAAATAGAATGAAATAATCATCTCAAGGGCTGTTGTGAAGAGGAAATATAATCAACAGATAGCACTTTGAATGATATGGTCAAATTGGGTGAAACAACTCACAAAATATTAATTCTTATTGCCTTACAACACGGAAATTTTAGGAGGTGATTTAATCCTTGCCCAAAACCCCTTTGAAAACTGTAGTAGGGTACCTCAATAATAATTTTAAAAACAGAAGAGTTTCTGTTTGAAATTCTAATGATAAATTTACTTATGATCGTTATAGTCTACCTGGAGATAAAAAGGAGAAGGCAAGAGGGAAAAGAAAGGGGCAGGTTATCAATACAGAAAAGTGGGGCTTCTTGATTGGACATGTTTTCACGGAACTGTAGAATTAAACAAAGATTATAAATGTTGTTCCTTTTCTTTATTTTGCCAGAGATTGAAAATTCTAAACAAAGTGGTGTAAGAAAAAGAACAGGAACTTTGAAGTTTGAAATATGTAACATTTATTATATTGATTAAATAAGGATACTTGGATTCATTTCTCTAAACCTCAGTTTCTGATTATAAAATGGGGAAATGAGGCTCAGAGCTTATTCGAAGACAATATATATCAGGGCTTAAGTGTCAGACTTGTAATAGATTTAAAAAAAAATTAGTTCTCTTCTATGTATTTTCCTTCCTCTCTGTGCCTTTACCAGAGAATTACTTGGAGCTTTTCCAAGGAGGAGACAATGGAAAGAAAGTATGAAAAATTATAATGGTTGAATGGTCGTCCCCACCACCCACCTCAGATTACATTGTTAACTGTATTTTATGACTACCTATCAAGTCAGGAAAAGGACTAAAAAGAGTATGTTACTATATGTTTTTCTACTTTGCATCTATCCATTTCTCAACAAAGATTATTTGTTGCTCAAAACATAGTGTTATCAGTTTTAAAAGGCTCTTAAGCAATATAGTTTTAAATTTATAATTTAGTTGTTTGAATCATTGGATATATTTGCATGATTAGTGTTAGCCTCTTGAACTCCAACCATCCCTTTATCAACTTAGCTTAATTTGGGAAAATAAATGGAAATTTTTCATCCAAAACACTTCCTAATATTTTTTAAAACCTTGATGACAGATTGTTAATACATATATGCTTGTGTATAAGCTGAGGTTTTTTTCAGCACATTTTTAATGCAGTTTTGTGGTAAAATTAGATGCCTTGGCTGATATTCAGTTCAGCTTATACTCAAGTATACATGGTAAGTTGATATAAAAAAAAAACCCTAAAGACTAGAACTTTGTAAATTTTCCTCTAAACAATTTCAAAAACTTAATGTTGTTCCCTGACTTTTTTTTTCATGACAAACATCAATCCTATAGCGTGCATATAACATTATCTCTAATCATAACAGCATTTCCTTTTAAAGGGTGTGAAGTACCATAAATTACACACATTTAAAGTGTGCTATTTGGCAAATGTGGTGAAGAAAGCTGATGGTGCCCGGCTATCAAAAGATATAAAGCCTGGGGTCCTATAGCTTCAAGATAAACAAGCGGCCAACTAACTGAGAAATAACAAAGTCCACATGAAATTATAAATTATCAAAGGTACATGGGGGAGAGGGGAGAAGGAAGGAAGGGGAAAAATGAGGAGCTGATACCAAGGGTTCAAGTGGAAAGCAAACGTTTTGAGAATGATGAGGGAAACAAATGTACAAATGTGTTTGACACAATGGATGCATGTATGGATTGTGATAAGAGTTGTACAATGCCCAATAAAATGATATTTTACGTTTGCTCTTTGATCTGTTTTGACATATGTTCGCACCTAGATCAGTTGTCTCAATCCCAGAATACAATCATACAAAGCATTCCCTACCATTCCATTTGAAAGAAACAGTCTGAATGGGGGAAGAATCTAGCTTGTGGACCAAGTTGTCTCTAAAATGTAGACATGCCTATCTGCTTTTGACTAAATGAGACAATAAACTCCCTATGTACACTGTTTAAGCTATATCAACAGTCCTGAGTAAAAGTCTTAATTTCCAACATATGTAGAAAATATATTTTTAGTCACTTTATGAACATTTTTACCAATCAAAAGCTAAAATGATTTTTTGGGGGGTAATTTTCACTAATACAAGAGTTTCCATCTTACCTAAAATGTATAATAAAATTAATCACAAATTCTCACTAATGTTTTAGGAAATACAAGCAATTTAGAAACTATTTGCTATTTTTATTTTCAGTACAAAAGACTCATAAAATAGGCTAGACATTTAATGCAGATTTCATATTTCTGTTCGTTAGTCATTCCAGCAAACAATCAAAAAACAAAGCAAATATCAGAAATGCATTGCCATCGAGTTGATTCCAAATCACAGGTTCTCTAGTAAACACTGTTAGCTTTTTAAAAGTGTGCCCACTCTCAATCTTTCTCTTTCTATGAGTGTGTGTGTGTGTGTGTGTGTGTGTGTGTATGTGTTTAAGGTTTGGAAAAACAAAAACTTATTTAAATACTCCTATTATAAAGTGGGATTGTTGTAGATTGAATTATGCAGCTCCCAAAAGTTTTGTTGAGGACTTGGCCTCCACCCCTGCTAAGGTGGCCCTGTTTATGGGTAGGAAATTTCCTTCCTTAAATTGATTATGTTATGCCAGAAGAAAGCAGGCTCTAATCCCAATTGTGTCTGAGAACTGTCTTATGAAAAGGAAAAAATAAATTGAGGCACACACACAGGGAAAAGACAGACAACATATGCCTATCCTCCACTAGTCAAGGAATGCTGAGAACTTCCTGTAGTCACTAGAAACTAGTCACTAGACTCACGGAGAGGGAATCAACATGGCTGAGACTCTAAAATCTCTCAGAACTGTAAGAATTTGTTTGTTTGTCATGAAAGCCCCTATTTGTGCTATTTTTCTTAGAGCAGAATTAACAAACCAAGACACTGATACAACAAATGTTTTTGTGGTCACTGGACACCTAAGAGAAAACCATACATTTGAAAAAGAAGGGGCATCAGAAGTTGTAAGGAACAAACAACTTCATCTCCTAACCTCTGTGTTTCTATATGATGACCATTTTGAATTGGGGAAGAAGCAATTTAGAAAAAATTAAATAAGCAGAAAAAGTATTTAAAAGACTCCTTTCTAAAAACAACTTCCCTTTGCACCTTAGTCTTTTGTAAGCCTTAACTGTACAAGTGGATTTTCAGATATAATCATGATAATAACTTTTATTTAAAAAAATAAATACTAGGTTCCATGAAGAACATAGTAATTCACATTAGCTAGATCAAACATTTTGGGGATATTAGGTCTGAATCCATTTCTAGGCCACATCATTCACGGGAAGATGAGACCAACATAAAGAAGCCACTATGAAAATCCAATATTGTGTATAAAATAGGTGTAGAAGATAGTAGAAATACAGTGGGACAAGAGCCTTAGGGAAACAAGGGATCCTACCAAAGATCTATCACAGCATGAGGCTGAATATTAAAGCCATATGAAAAGTATAAAGTAATAAAAATTAGGCTATGGGGCACATACAGAACTGATCTAGAAGACAGTATCAAGAGACTTCATATTAAAAGTCATGGAGTCATGAGGCACTGAGACTCCCTATCACAACAGAACTGCCTGGTATTAACCAACTGAAATCCAAACCAAACTTCCCACTGCTGTCAGGCAGATTCGGAGATGATTTTACGGTTTCTACAATTATTCTCTTTATGGAAGAATACTGCTAAATCTTTCTCTCACAGAGCAATGGGTGGGTTCAAACTGTTGACCTTTCAGTTAGTGGCTGAGGGCTTATCCACTGTGCCATTAGACTTCTGATTGCCCAACTACTAATTGGTAAATGAGCTTATTTTCATGCAGCACTATTTTCAGTTATGATTGAATGGAAGCTCCAATTGGATCGTTCCTTGTGGTGTCCGAAGTCCACCATGGCAGCTAGTTCTTTAGTATGGATTCAAAGTACCCCCAGAATGACTTGGGACACATTCACACTTAATGTGAGCAGAGGCCAGTTTCTGGCAATTTTATTAAGCAATACAAATGCCCCATTACGCCCTTGGTTTAAACAAATGCAGTTAACAAAAAAGAGGGAAATAGAAGCAAACAAAGACGCAGGTCAGTTGTCCCAAGAAAGATGTAAAAATAAAGTAAAATCTTAGATGTATATGTACTTGAGGCCTAATGAATTGGTCCAGGGTAGAGCCCTGTGCAAGTTAGGAATACAAATAAAAACGGGCAATCTAGAAATCTCCCTCATGAACAAGAAGTCCCTTCTGATCTCAGCCTGTGTTTATCTTCTAGATGGTAAAAGAGAAGCAATAAATCTCTCCATATCAAAAGTATGTTTAGTAGAAATAAATGTAAAGTGTTTGGCCAATTAGACTAAACTGAATCTCCCTTGGCAAGCCTACTATCGATATATATATATTTAGCTTCCTGTTTAACTGTAACCTGGGAAAAGCTGGCTAGCCAATGTGAAAGATGATAATTCAAAAAATAAGTTCCCTATTAACTCCATTCACCACAGCAAAACAAACAAACAAACAAACACCCCCCCCCACCGTTTCTGCTTTGTTGCATTTTGTTGAAACCAAAGAAATACATTGGTAAATAAAATGGACATGTTACGTAGGAACACCATGTCATTTGTTCTAAGCTCCTATCCCATCTCTGTCATCACATGGCTGGTGTGACTTTGGACTGGCCCTTCAGTTCTAAACACGATGGAGGCCGGGGGCACAGGAGATCGAGGGCACAGGAGATCGACTGCACGCAGCTGCAACAGCAGGGTTAGCAGTTCAACTCATCAGCCACTCTGTGGGGAAAAGCTGACGCTTTCTGCTCCGGTAAAGAGTTACTTTCATGGATTTTTTTTTTTTTTTTAGTTCCCATAACAACCCCTTTCTGCCTTACACTCATTTTGAAGTGGGCAAACTGAGATAGTACTGTATCAGTGATAGAAATATGTAAAAGGCAAACCAGGATTAAACCTCAGGCTCTTTAGTCTCCAAAGTTCATATAGTTAATCGTTACACGTGTGTACAAAATCTCTCCAAACACATGGAAGATTACTAACTACTGACGGCACATGTGTGCTCGGTTGTCATCAAGTTGGCTCCGACTCATGACAACCCTGTGTACGAAAAACAAGCCTTTGCCTAGCGCTCACGGTCTCCGTAATCAGTGCGCGTGTGTTCACTGCTGTGCCCATTCACTGTGTCTATGAAGTCCCTTTCGGGTTAGGTGCTCGTATGCAAATAATCGGAAAATAGTGTGCTGTGTTCTAAGGGTTTTTATAAAAACTAATTTTCAGATATATAATCACTGAACCCTTTTTCATTAAGTCTTTGTTTGGAAGCCTGGTTGAAACGTGTCCACCTTGGGTGACCCTGATGGCATTTGAGATATTGGTGACACAACCTTGTAACCACCAAGAAGCTACCCCCGCACAACCCAGTAGTCAGATGACGCCAACAGAGTGGAGTTTCTTCTGAAGTCTTCAACTTGTACTGCGAGTCACACACCATACACTGTGTGTGTGGATTTAAACACTTCCGGTGTTTGCACTATAGCGCTGAACAATATTCCTCCTTAGTGTGGATGAAAGTCTATTGAGTTTTATTTCCTCTGAGGCTATTTGAAAACACAAATTCTGATAAGTTATGCAAGTCTCCTGAACACGGTCTCCGAAGAAGAACATCATTATAGTTTGTAAATTAGAGGAGAACCAAACCCACTGCCATTGGGTCGGTTCCGACTCATAGCAACTCTGTGTTGCCCTTCACAAGCTTGGCTTTTAAGTCTTTGCTAGAGACATCAGCATCTTTCTCCCACAGATAAACTAGTGGATTTGAACCGATCACGTTGCGGTCAGCAGGCGTAGGATTACCCAAGGGCAACACTGGGGCTTCTTTCATAAAAGAGAGGCTTAGTGAAACATAGGCACAAGATGGGCTGACACAATGTGTGCGATGTTGGGCTCAAACACAGCAATGGTTGTGGAGATGGTTCAGGACCAGGAAGCGTGCAATTCTTTACCACACATGCATCCATGAATCGTACTGACTCAAAGAAACAGCAACAGAGTTGAAATTGTTAGAGTGATTCATTGAATTTTGGCACTACAAAGCTATTTACTTATTTTTTTATAGAAAAGACCTTATCTCCTTCAACATGTTCTCTAGTAACACTTAAAACATTTGTCAAATCTGCGATTCCATTCTTGGAAACATTTTTCAAACTCATCTGTTTGGATAGCGGACCACCTCCCTCATTTTTCTACATCTCTTCTATGTCATCAAATCTCTATCCTTTCATGTCCCTCTCTATTCACGGAAACTAAAAGAAGTCGCAGGGAGTGAGGTTAGATGAGTTAGGCGCATGGAGCAAGACAGGCATGCTATTTTTTTTCCAAAACCTGGCTCACTGAGATGGCTGTGTGAGCAGGAGCTATGTCGTGGTTGGAAAACCATCCCCCCTCTGCCACAAATGGGGCACGTGGTTTTTGTCACACGTGGTTATGCAATCTTTTCAGAACCTCTAAATAGAAAGCTTGATTAACAGTCTGACCTGGTGGAACAAAATCCAATGAGGTTTGTCCTCAATAGACATTTCACCTTTTTTCAAATATGGAAACCACTCATTCACTTGAGTTTTTCCCACAGCGCTGTCCTTGTAAGCTGTGTTCAACATCACAGAAGTTTCTGTGGCATTTTCCCCAGCAGCAAACAAAATTTCACAACTGCATGCTGTTCTCTTAAATTGACCTTCACAAAAAAACAAGGTTCAAGCCAAACTACTTTCATGAAAAAATTCACTGTGACGAGAGAGAACCTTCCCAGGCAATGCCACTGGGTACACTCCCTCAGAGCGAGTTGCTGAATGTTCACCTAGTGGGAAAATGTGAATTACGAAAGCTCCACCCTGCGGAGGTTTTCCACTGTGGGGTGGCCCCCTCGAACTAGACTTTCCTCACATATAGTATGTTAACACACATTAATGGGGGAATCACTAGAAAATTTCCTCAGCATTGAGTTAGTATTGTCTTCTGTTTAACAGTATGTCTTATGTATTTTTCCTTGAGTTTGGATGTCTTAATTTGTTCAGTTATTTTTAGTAAAGGAAATGGAATTGTATTGACATTTTCATTTTCTCTTTTTTGTGTGTGTGGCCAAAATGTATTATTTTTGTTAATATTCAACAATTCAGGATCCACATAGAGTTTCAAAACTTCTTGACCTTACTTTAAAGGAGAAACTAAACAAAGCATGGAGTTCCAGCCATCTAACTAGGCTTGGACAGAAAAATTAAGGAAATTACATTTGACTTTGATTGGTAAATACATTTTAAAAAGTGCTTTACACCTCCACATTGTGTTCAAATATCCAACGATATGTGGATATGTGTCCCATACATAAGTTGTGGAATCAAAAAAGAACATTCCTCCCAGGTATGCCAAATAGAATGAAATATATATATTCATTCTATTATATATATATATAGTCACACTGCTATCGTATGCACCTCATTCTCTTTTACCCAGATGCAAGCTACAAAAAGCCCAGAACTGAATGGTAGTTTAAACTACTACAAGGGTATATTTAACACATTGCAAATGAGTAGACTACTGCATATATGGTATTTCTCTTTTATCCTCTGACTTGTTGGAAAGAAGTCTTCATTTCTCGTCAGGCTGGCGTCCAACCAGCCTGCTCTACCTAGAAATCCATCTAGCTCTTCTCCTGGCCGCCTTCCTCTTGTCCTCAGAACTCCGCCTAGAGTCATTTTCTTAGAAAAACCTCTTTGAAGGACCTCTAACAAAGGCCAGTCACACAAAGAGGAGGACTCCTCCCTTCACATTTCCCCATCACTCTGTCACCCCCCCCCATTTGCATGACCCCCTTTGGTTTCTTTGCTCCCTGGCACTTTTACAACTAAATGGTTTGGTTTGATTTATGTTTCATAGATTTCTCCCCAACAGAATAGGAGGCCAGCCCTTGCCCACTTTCTTCTTTTGGTAACCACGGTGCCTAGAGAAGTCAAGGATACGGCAAAGAAGTAGGTGTGCAATAAATATTGATCAGTAGAAACCCCTCTCGGGTCAATTATTCTTTTCACTGTCTGAAAAGGACACTGGAGATCAGAGGTAAGTTCCATTGATTTCCAATTGCAGATTGAAAGTCGACTTATGGCAATAGTAAAATTAAAAATAGCAGCTATTATTTATGAAGTGTTTACCATGGACAGGGTATGTGCCATATTCTTTACATACATTTCCTTAGCTATTCCTTAAGATTCCCAATTCAACATCTGTCCTCTGGCCATTCCTCACCATAATATATAAAGTTCTCTATAATCTCCAGGTCTGGACGGACTATACGAAATTGGATATGGAATCTGTGAGCTCACAACATCCATTTCAAACAAAAACTCAGACCCAACTCCATTGAATCAATTGCAACTTCAAGTGCCCAGACCTCAGCGCTAATCCATTCTAGAAGAAGCTTTGAGCTGTGATCAATTTTTCCCAAGAACTAGCTGAAAATGGACTAATCCATTCTCGACCACCACGTTTTGACTCTAACCTTGCCTCTTTATACAAAACATTACACAGGAATTTCAAAGTAAGTAAGCTCAGAGTTAAATAATACAATTTAAATAAGAAACACAACATTAAAAGAGTTTGTAGCAACTCCAGTGTGGCCCTTACCTTGAGACTGATGAGGATCTGGATCTGCAGACTCAGAGGTGGAGAGGAGGGATGGAGAGAGTCATTGTTTGGAAGCAGAATCCCCTTCCCTCAAGTCGACTGGGAGCTGCTTCTCAGGAGTTTTTCCCCTTCTTTGCCTTTTTTCCCTAGGACCTGGCTGGCTTTCTCTGGGGGGAAAAAAAAAAAAGAAAAATCCGTTTAACGACTCTAATGTGGTCTGCTGTTGGCATTTCCTTAACTGTTTTCTAAATTATCATCAACAATATGGATACTTGGTTAACCAGTTCCTCCTTATCATGATGATAACTCTTTCTTAGGACCCATGTTTTTTATTTAAAAACCGGTACAAAAAGTCACAGAAACTAAGAACATTATAGCAAAACACTTGGAACACAGCTGAAAAAGGTTTAAACAATGTACTAACAAACGCCAACTAACGGCGAGTGATCGAAACACGAACTGCTTTTGTTTACAAGAATCACGTGCTTTTGGTTACAAGAATCACGTGCGTCGGGTCAGATTCTTATGTTTTGTTTGCGCTCTGATGCAAAGTTTTCTCACCATTTCATGTGGAAAACCGATGATATCGAGTCCTGATGCGGTTGAGACCGGGGTTCTGAGGTATAGGGCTTCCCAGGGTGCAAATCTGTGTGTGAGAAAATACGTTCCGTTTTCTCCCCCAGGGCTGCTGGTGGGTTCGAACTGCCAACTTCCAGGATAGCAATCCGTTGCTTACCCAGCAGCGCCACCAGGGCTGCACATAACACATGTTACTTCCATCACTTCCTTCCTACACTAAAAACTCTGAGGACATTCTCTCTCCATCACTTGTTCCATATTTGCAGAATTTATGACTGTAATTAGGATCATTTTATTGGTTTGTTGATGAACAAATTGAACCATACAGAGGTTAATCTCCCAGGATCAGATTGTTTGTATATAACTATGGTTCAATTTCGTCTGTTGGAATAAAGAATTTATAATGTAACCACTGTTACGTGTTAGATACGTGGCCTTTGACAAGTTATGTAGCCTCTTGGAGTCACCTTTCATTGATTAATAAAATGATTTGTCTGAGTGGGTTTGGGGGACTGGCAATGGACCAGTTGACTATCTCATTTTCGTTCTCCAACTCATGCGTTTAAATGCGACTCTGGAAGAGCTTTAGAAGTAAAACATATACATTATTTTTGACTTCTACAAAAGTGCGCTCAATGTAGAGACTGGGAGGACATAAAACACTCCACACAGCCAAGATTGCTCCCTCTCCTTAGACAGTTTTGAAAATGTCCCATTCTTTCACTTTTTAAGAATGCTCACTCTTACTCTAATAGCAAAACCAGCGTAGGTCTGCTCTTTTTCTACATGAAAATTACAGTTTCTCGATATGTTAAGCTACTCAGCTTTCAAATTCCTTGTTTATCCACTCAGGAAACTGGTTTACTGCCTCACAAAACAGCACACCCATGCGATTAGCACTTAATTATGGTCTAGTCAGTAGCTGGGCTATCGTATATGCTTAGGGTGAGTTAGCTCACTCAAAAATAAATTGGGATTTAACTTGTTTCATTTAGATTGCAATGTGACAAAACTTTGCATACCAGACAATGCAGATTGCATCTTATTTGCAAGAATAAAAAATTTAAAATACATATGCTTATTTAATGAGTGACATGTAATGCCAACTAAAAAAATCATTTAAAATCTAATGTCAAATGTATCCTTCTTAAAAGAAAAGAACTTTTAAACATGGTTATATGCACTTAACTATAAGATATAAATAAATATTGCCCTATTTGCCATTGAAAAGTCATTAAAAATTTATGAAAATGGTTACCTGACTGTGACATGTATTTTAATAGATTTTGTGGATCCATCTGTTTTAGTTCAGAATTTTGCCAGCGATGTCCAAGGCAAAATGAGCTGAAATATGAAAGGAATCCCCCTTGGTGGATGCGCGAGTCAACCTCCAAGATGGTCCTTGGTTTTCACCGCCCCACTGCAAACTCCTTCCACATCATAGTAGAGTTGGTCTGTGTGACAGTAGAATACAACCTCATTGATAAGTAATCATTGATAACTAACTAGTGATGACTAATTTTATATGTGAACTTGACTAGGTTATGGCGCCCTGTAGTTTAGCCCTGCATTAATTCAAAGGTAGTTTTAAGCCATTTAAATGTGACTAATGTTTTAACTCTGATGCCCTTCAATGAAAGAGATGACTTTCCATCATATGTGTGAGCCTCAGTCCATCAGTTGAGGATCTTAGCGCACAAAGAATAAGGGTCACGAAAGGTAACGGAGACATTCATTTATTATCTATATATTCCTCCCCTTAAAAAAAGCCAGGAAAAGGTGGAAATGGTCCTGGATCTCCCAATGATAACAAATAGGCAGTATTAGATTTAGTGTATTTATATTGTTGTTAAGTGTTATCATAGTGACTATGTAAAACAGAATGAAATAATTTACAAGGTAGTTTTAGAAGTTTTGTTGACTTATAAAATTATTTGGGTTCTCAATGTAACATTTGATGGCTACAAAGAATTGTGATAGGTTTCGTGTCATCTTGGGTGGCCCAAGTCCCCCATCAGACACTCTAACATTTGGGGTCAAGTCCATGGTGAGATCTTTTGCAGAGCCATGCCTCCTTCATCTAGCTTCAGTCTTGCTACAAGGAAAGAGGTTTCATTCAGGGTGTAGCCTAGCATAAACTGAATATGGAAGCTAGCTTTCCTCCTCCTACTGGATTTGGATCCTGCATCTGGTTAGCCAACCTCCTGGTAGATCACCAGCAGCCTTTAGTGTATTTCTAAACTTGAATTCATTCGGTTCGGCTTTCAATTCATTCAGTTCATCATCCACCAGTGTGTAGCCCTACACCGTCATCTTCTTGCTTCCAATTCATCAGTCGCTGCTGCTACAAGGATCAGGAGAAACTTTCAGTTTATATCTGACCCACAGACCTGAACTCTTTACAACTGTGTGAGCCATTTCTTGCGATATATCTGTTTGTTTATATGTATACTCCATTTCTATATACATTTTGTTTCTCTAGAGAATCCAGCCTATTATACACATGCAAGAGCAAGAGGAGAGAGAGAGAGAGAGAGAGAGCTCAAAGAGCACAAAAATAATGGGGGAAATTTTCCCAAAGGAAAGGACAAGCATTTTCATAATATAACAGTCATGCAGAGCAGTAGTTTTGAAAGTTTTTGTGTTTTTAGTTTTGATTGAGGAAAGCTTTTATTCAAATTAAAGCTTTTATGAAAACCAGAACTGAAAAGTCGATGTACCCTATTACGGACCTCAGAAAAACTGAGGAGAAAGGGAGGTTGAAGAAGCCTCACACTTGCTGGTCCACCTGGAATAGAAAGGTGGTAGACAGTAACCTTTCCTGATTTTTACCTTCAAGAGGATTTCAAAAGTTTACCGTTCTGGGTTATGTTTAGCGTCAAGTTTTACATAAGTATTCTTTATCTCATTAAAGAAATTCTTTTATCCTTGACTAGCAAAGACTATTTTGGTTCTGTAATTTGTGGAACTCTACCATTCCAACACAGGAACAACTATGACCTGAGTCTTATGCTCCGCTGGGTGTCGCTCTGGCTTGCTCCCATTGTGTCCCATCCAGTGGGTTTAGCAGTAGTATTTGACCACTCAGTTGTCCCTCTGGGGAGCCCTGATGGTCCAATGAAGTGCACGTTGGGCTGCTAACCACAAGGTTAGTAGTTTGACAACCCAGCCACTCCATGGGAGAAAGACGAGAGGTAGGCTGTCTCAGAAACCCTAGGGCAGTTCAACTCTGTCGTCTAGGTGACTATGAGTCGGAATCAACTTGATGGCAGGGACGTTTGAATATTGTCCCTCTATATTTCTGTTTGGGCATAATATGATGAGCAGTATAATGTTCGGAAAGGTAATATAAACATTATAAATTGGTTATTAGTACAAAGCAATATATGCTTTTTTTCTATTGCCTGCCATCAAAAGTTTTTAAAAAGTTATACTATTAGAAACACGAATAATAAAAATAAAACTATTTTGTTTTCATTTTGTTTTATGTATTCCATCAGATCCATTTTTGTTTATCCACATGGTGTTTCCTAAAACCCAAAGTTTTTTGCTAACATACAAATCGGGAAATTTCACATAAGCTGCATATTTCAGAGTCACCTTAAAATCTCTGGTAACAGATAAGACACAATCCTAATGAAAATAAGTAGCTGGAATCAGAGTTTGTCCACGCAGAAAGATTTTTCCAAATGTGACAGATAATACATGGGGATGGGAGGACCAATCACTTAGTAGGAATTTAAAGATTATTCCCCAAACTTTAACATGTCTACTGAAATATATGTGACACTACAAATGTAATAAGAAGTTAGTTCCACAGAACTAAGAAACCACTTTTCTTGCCTTCCCCTACAGGTGAAATATAATGAGGTGAGATGAAAGCAGAGATTGAGAAAGGGAGGGAGAAGGTAGGAGAAGAAAGAGGAAGAGGAGGAGAAGGAAATTCAAGAGAAAGGAGACATGAAGAGGAAAGTAGTGGTCTAGGGAAGAACAAAGGAGAGGAGGCAGGTTGGTGGAAGACCATGCAGTGCCAAGGGAGGTTAACATTTGCATACACTCTCCTTTCATCTCTCCCCCAGCAACTTCAGGTGGAAGCGATTCTCAGTGTTCCACACAGAGAAAATTGGTTCCTGCTAGTTAAGCACAAAGAGACCTGGTGGTGTGGTGGTTACAGGTTGGGCTGTGATCTGCATGCTCTGCAGTTCGAAACCACTGGCATCCCCGCGGGAAAAAGGCTGGACTTTCTACTTCCGTAAACAGTTGCAGTCTCAGGAAAGCCACCACGGGTCGCTAGGGGTCCTCATTGAATCCATGGCAGTGGGTTTAGCTTTTCTGGTTTTATAGTTATGCAGGGTGTGCAGCATCATAGAGAAAGTTTGCATCACAACTGGAATTCACTGCCAGGCATCTATTTTTTAGACTACCATATTATTCATTGCTTGAATCAGCTCCCAGAAGAATCAGTTATGTATAAAAGATGACCCCCAGATTCAAAAAAAGGGAAACCGAGCTGATTCCAGGAACCCAAGTGGAAGGTGAATTATGAGAATGATGAGTGCAACGAATGTATAAGGGTGCTTGGCTCAATTGATGTATGTACGGATTGTGATAAGAGCCTTATGAGCCCCAATTAAAAGATTTTTAAAAAGACGGAAAAAAAAGATGACCCCCGGAAGGGCTATATTTTAAAAGATTATTTCTTGAAGAAATCTAGTGTGAATTAGGCATTACTTAGCAAACAAAGCAACTACCCAAACTAAATTTCCAAACGAGATACATATGATTGTTGATGCCAATGCTGATTATCATAGTGGAAAAGAACAGAGTCCACCCTGACCTGGGTATCCGTATTTTGGCCTTTGGCATGTCAACTAGAAAAAGTATTCAGAGATAGCCTACTTTGATGTTAAGGATGTAAAATCTTTCTTACTCATGAAATCAAATATCAATGCCTCAATCCTGCCAGTGACTTTTTTTTCACCCAAAGTTTTTAATCTTTTATCTCCATTTGGAAGCCAGGTTTGCTTAATTTAGATTTTAAAGGTATCATGGCTGTAGGTAGGTGGTACCTGGTTACCTGATATCAATTTATCTCTGTAAAAGGGAGAAAGGGGGATCCAACCAATCATGGGGAGATTAGCCAGTAGCTGATCTTCTATTATCCATCTTCATCTGTTATATAGGGAGTCTAATTTGAGCCACGGGTGTGTGTTCTTTGTTTTAATCAACATGGGTACTCTGCGTGCATATAGGGAAACTGCTTAGAATAAATCTATTTGAATGTCTTTTGCTGTAGTGAGAATCCTTTTCACTCCGAGTAACCAATATCTCATTTCTATAAGAAGTAGGATTTTTAAAGTTTTAATTATTTTTACTAAGCCCACATTTTAACATGTTTATTTCGTTTATAAACAGTTTTTTTGGTACATAATCAATAGTTCAATCATATTAAGAAGAGTTGTACAATCATTACCACAATCAATCTTAGAAGTTTTTTTTCTTTTCTGGTCTACATTTCTCCCCATCCTCCCAGCTGTATCTGCAAGGAACCATTAATCCAGTTACTGTCTCTATAGTTCTATCCATCCTAGATTTCTTATACTGATGACATAAAAACCAAAAAAACGAAGTAAAAAAAAGGCTTACAATAGTAAGAAAATAAAATAGACGGAAAAACACTGCCTAAAACAAAACCTGAACAGAAGTTTCATAAGGGCAGATCTCCGAATGGCCATTAACATATGAGAAAATGTTCCTGATTATTAGCCATAAGATAAATGCAAATTAAAACAAGGAGATACCACCTAACACCTTCACAGACAGCCCAATTCAAAAAATCAGGAAACAACAAGTGTTGGAGGGGCTATGGTGTAATAGGAACTCTCACCCACTGCTGGTGGACCTGTGGGTATGTACAACCACTGTGGAACTCAATTTGGCGATATCGAAAACAGATGGAAATTGAGCTACCAGCAATCCCCCTACTGGGCATATACCCAGAAGACACAAGAAGCAAACCATGGCCAGACATTTGTGCTCCAATGTTCATCGCGGCACCGTTCTCAATTGTAAGGAGTTGGAAACAACACAAATTTCCTTCCATGGATGAATGGATTAAAAACTGTGGTACATCCATACAATGGAGTACTATGCATCCCTAAAAGGCAGTGATGAACGCATGAAACACATTGCCACATGGGAATAGCTGGAGGAAATTATGAGAAAAGAAGTAAGCCAGTCACAAAAGGACAAGTAAAACATGAGACTGGTGAGGTAAGCTTAAAAATGCAAAAGGGGCATAGCAGAAAAGCTACGGTATACAAATATTCCTGGGGAGAGGGAGGGGAAAATGAGGAGCTGAAACGAAGGGTTCAAGTAGAAAGAAAATGTTTTGGGAATGATGATGGCAACACATGTACAAATGTTCTTGACACAATGGATGGATGGATTGATTGTGAAGAAAGTTGTATGAGACCGAAATAAAATGATTTTTTTAAAAGAAAGAAAACAAAATATTTAAATGGAAGAGATGTTTTTAAAGCCCTCCCAATCCCCTAAAAAAAGAAAGGGAAAGGAGAAAAAAGAAATGAGGATCATGATCATGTATTATTTTCTAAAATGTGTGTATTGAGAACCAAGAGTCTGAGCTCAGGTAGACACGAATCCATTTTGCCATCCCTCGCTAATGAACCAGGAGTCCCGGGGTGGTGTGCCGGGTTGCGCACAGGGGTTCAAAGAGGAAGGGCAGTAGTTTGCCCACCAGCCTCAGGAGAAATATGAGATTGTCTACTCCAGGGAAGATTTACTGCCTCAGAAAGTGTGGCAAGCCGTTCTAATCTGTCCCATCATGTCACTGTGGCTCAGAGTCTGAATGCTGGCAGTAAATTTTGGTTTTTTAGTCACAAACAATTAAATGTAAGAAGCCTTGGTGGTATAGTCAGCTACTCATTGACTTGTTAACTGCTCGAGGTCAGCGGTTCAAACCTACCAGTCTCTATGGGAGAAAGATGTGCTGACTTCCCCCATACAGATGTCCAGGTCTCAGAAACCCCAAGTTCTCCTCTGTTATCTACTCTTGCTATGGGTGGGTTGCAATCAAACTGACAGCAATGAGTATTTTGAGTTTAACTGTGAAATTTGGGAGGTTCTTACCCTCTGGAAATCTGAGTCTTCTTCTCTCTTAGAATGGGGAGAACACCCACTTCGTAGGAGTTTTGGGGTGATTAGATGAGAACTGGAGGAAAGCATTAACTTCATGTCTCACAGACAATAAAACCTTCCGTGTCTAACTGCTATTAGCACTAAATAACAACAACAAAAAAGAAGCAGGTCAAATGAACCCAGAGAATCTACAGCTGCGTTTGAAGAAAACACATGGCTGAATTTACTCAAAAAATAACTCCAAGCCTTGATTACCATTGCAAGCAAAGCCGTGAAGAGTGAGACACAAAGTTCAGAAAATTTCTCCAAATGCATTTCGTGTGGATTCAAAACACTCTTCAAGCAAGGGAGGGACGACAGAGGCAACAGCCTCCTGAAAACACGAAGCTACCAGAAAGGAGAAGAATCTAGCCATTTGCGAGCCAGAATCACACTCAGAATTCAGACAATAGCCTCTGTTCTTCAGAAAGTGATACAAACCCCATCCCAGCATCCTCAAAGCCTGGCCATTCCAATTAGCTTGTGCAAACATCAGTTTCTTGATCTCTGTCCAGCTTGGCATCTTATGCATCACTACGCGATGAATCCATAAGATAGGACTATTCTTCTAGGAACTTGGTTCTGTCATGGGTTAGCAATGAATGTGCCTGTTCAGTTCAGCTAAACGGATTTCTTTGTTTGAAGGAGAGAAACTGTTTACAAATAATTTGTTTATAGTAATTAGTTACCTGGTTTTAAAACTGTTTTATTTTTATTTCCTCTTTTCCTTGGGAAACCATCTGGGGAAGCTGATTTCCCCTTGAGTCATTATAAGCTAATATGCAGGCTAGGTAGGTTCAATTTTGTGTCTCTGTTTAATGCTGGTGAATACTTAAAACAAATTGGACCTTTTAAAATCAGAGTCATATTTTATATAATGCTTCTCTCAAAGGAACCTTCTAGTTCACTCTGAAATATGCTACCAATTTGTAAATATTCCAGTTCTGGTATGCAGGTGTAGAAGCACAGGTGACCCCCAGATGTACGGACAGGACAGGAACACATGCAATGGTATCACTAGTAAAAGGAACTTAGGACATTTTAAGACTCAAGACAAGCCTAAAAACTTTAGATACGGAAACACTTGTTATATATCATCCTTTTCTCTACGAAACAACACATGGATGTTGGCATTAGCCACTGGTCATATGTAAGACTATGCAGATAACAAATATGACTTTCCATGGTTTTCCTAGCCGTCTAAAATTTGAGCCAAAGAATACCCCACCCCTCTAAATCTAGAATCGGCCAATCATGGCTTACAGTTCAAGGTCTTCTGAGTACTTGTTGAATGCTGGAGTCTGCCTATCAAAACATCAGCAGCAAACTCTCTTTTATGTTCTGTTCAGACAGATAGGAAATGAATATCCACTTAGAATGGGGTCATGGATACGGACGCAGCCTTCTTTCGCTCCCGTAGGAGCAAAAGGTTCAGTGTATGAAATTCAAATGCGAATCTTAAGCTGCTTCTGGGAGCTATGGTACGTTCTACCAATCTGAATGAAAGATAAAATGGATTAAGATTTCTAAATGATTTTTGAAAAAATTTGCATACATACATTAAAGATAAATAATACAAAAAAACTAAAAAATTATAATGGTAACCACACGAAAGCTTCCACTAGCTTTCAGTTAGCCCATTATGATATGTGACTGTCACCTGATCCATTTTGGGTACAATCACTTGAATTTGAAATATTCTGTGCAGAGTTGTCTTAAAATCTTATTAATGTGTCTAATTAAAATAAGGACAGAGCACTTCCATGGTGACAGAAAAAAAAACAAAGATTAAATTTAAGTTAATCAGCTTTGAAATGTAAACAAGCACATTCAATCATTAAATGATTCCGTTTAATTTTAACAGGTTCTTAGAAATGAGTTTAATAAACCTCTCTCTCTCTCATCTATTTATTGATTGATTGATTTATTATTGATTTATTTGGTTTCTTGGTCTGCCCCAAATGTTCATCAGCACCAGTAATCCACTAGTGAAAATCCAAAGGGACATTCTGTGCTGCTCTAGACTTAATCCACACTTTTGATGAACAGGGGCATGTAGTTAGCCAATAAATTCTCAAATAATTCCTATGTACTTCAAAAGGAGGTGCTTCTAGACAGAGATAAAAACAAATTTAAAAAAAGACAAAACTTGATACTAAAAAAAAAAGGTCATTGTATGCTTGCCTTCTCAAGATGTTAGCGCTCTGCTTTGGAGTCTTTTAGACAAGAGAGTTTTTTTTTTTTTCTTCCCACAACAGAAGACGGGATAGCTAGTGCTCCTGGTAAATATGTCAGCAGTGGTGGGCTGCAGGATCTGTTTCTTGCCCAGAACAGAGGGAAATGCTTTTGCATTTTGCAGTTGGGAGATGAAAGAACCAATTTCAAGGTTGATGAAGGAAGACATCACTCGGCAGGTGTTGAGCAGCAGTGATGTAATAACATTCCTCTATAAATTTTACCAGTAGCAAGAGTCAGAAGCCCAGAAAGGTTTTGACACACACACCACACACACTCACACACATGTACACACATCCCTAGCTGGTTTTGTGTACTCTTCTTCAAAGGCGCCCTGATGGTGTTGAAGAATTACTACCTTGGGAAACCACTGGGGCAGCTCCACTCTGTCCTGTAGGGTCCCCATAATGGCATTGGGTCTTTTATTCTTCTTCAAATGGCCACTGGTTCAGCTTTCTGTTTTGTTTCATGATGTGAAGGGGCTTGTGATTCTAATGGAGCATAACATTAACGTGAATCTGACATGAGGTAGATGCCTTAAAACTGTGGTGTTGACAAAGAATAGTAAATATACCCGAAGAATTCATCAGTCTTGCAGACATATAAATATATTACTCATTAGAAGTGACAATGTCAAGATTTTGACTGGCTTACTTTGGACCAACTGCTAGAAAAGGGAATCAGGGAAACTAATGCTCAGTACAAACTCTCAAAGAGATAGCCTTGGCACAATAGCCGGGGCAATAAATCCGAACACACAAATGATCATGAAGATGGCACAGAACTGGGCAACATTTTTTCTGTGGTACCTAGATTGCTAAGTTGCTGTCGAGTGGACTCCAATTCATAGAGACCCTGTGTCTAACAGAATGAAACACTCCCCAGGCCTGTTCGAGCCTCACAATTGTTGCTGTGTTTTAGCTCATTGCCGCACCCGCGGTTAACCCATCTAATAAAGGAGTTTCCCTCTTTTGCTGCAGTTCTATTTTACCAAGAATGGTGCTGTTGTGCAGGGACTGGTCTCTCCTGACAACATGTCTCACGTACATGAGACAAAGTCTTGTCTTCCTCACTTCTAAGGAACATGCTGGCTGGATTTCTTCCAAGATTGATGTGTGTGTGTTCTTTTGACAGCACCGTCATGTAAATGTGTTCATTATTCTTTGGTCTTCCTAATTCAATGCCCAACTTTGGCAAGCATATAAAAATTGAAAACACAGGGGCTTAGGTAAGCCACAAGTAAGTCTTGACAGTGACATTCCTGCTCTTCAACATTTTGAAAAGCTCTCCGGCATCAGATTTACCCAATGAAACGAAACCTTGGATTTCTTCACTGCTGCTTCCATGGGCAAGGTAAACTCCTGGAGTTCTTCAATCTTTTCTCCATTTCTCATGATGTTACCTATTGACTGAGTTGTGAGGCTTTTGAATTTCTTTACATTACATTATAGTCCGTATTGAAGGCTGCACTCCTTGGTCTTCATCAAGTACTTCAAGTTATTTTCACTTCCAACAAGCAAGGTTATGTCATTTGTAGAGCTGTGTTCTTCTTCTTCCAGTCCGATTTCACTGATTATTTGCTCAGCATCCAGCTTGAATAAATATGGTGAGAGGATACAACCTGATGCAAACCTTTCCTGATTTTAACCGATGCCGTGTTCCCTTGTTTTGCTTCCATAGCAGCCTCTTGATCCAGGTACAGGGTCCACGTGATCACAATGGAAGGCTCCGTAACTCTCATTTGTTTCAAGGGTAGCTACACAGCCAACAGCTTTTGCATAATCAATAGAATACAAGTAGGCATTTGCTTTAGCCAAGATCTATCTGATATCAGCAATGATATTCCTGTCCCATGTCCTATTTTGAACCCAGCTTAAATTTCTGGCAGTTGCCTGTCAATAGACCGCTATGCTCATTATTGAGTGATCTTCAGGACAATGTTACTTGAATGTGATCCTAATGGTCTTTTGGATAAGTTCCACATTCTGAGGTGACCTCTCTTTGGAAGGGTACAAAGATGGATCTCTTCTGGTCAGAGCCAGGTAGATGGCATCCTAATTCCTTGGCATAGAGTAATGAGGGCTTCTAGAACTTCATCATTCTACTCAGGTTGCCAACTGTGGGAACCAGTTGGATTGTAACTAACAAAAGCAAGTTGGTTTTGAAAACCCAACAATATATCTCCTCAGGCCATGTCATGGAGAATTATGTATTCCCTGGCCAAATTCAGGCTTAGTCACCTTTCTGGACATTTGAAACTTGAAAATGCTTCAGAATTTAATCCATCCATTTTAATTTATAAGGAAATAAGTTCTTAAATTCAGGGATGAGACCTATTATCACTTATTTCATTCATATGAAAGTTATTTATAGAGTTCTTAACATGTGGCAGACAATGTTCTAAGGCTGGGGGATTCGCAAATTTCAGATGAAAAAGAATACACAAAACCCCTTAGAAGTGATCTCTTTTTACTAGTCTGTTACAATATTGAGGTTGTTCAATTATCTCTTCTCCACACAGAAGTCAGAGCCATGGAAACAGACAAGCAAACAAAAACACAAACACACAAACACAATCACATCATTCACATCAGGTACTTTAATGGCGCCTTTTAACTTCAAGGAAAAGTCCCAGTCCTTCCAAATGGCTGTGAGAGATTGCACAGCCTGCCCAGCTCCCAATCCCTAACACATCCTTTCACATTCTAGAACATGTTCATTGTCACTTTCTCAAGCCCTGTTCTCACTTTGAGCAGAGCACTCTTATTTTTTTTCTGTAAGTAGACCTATCCAAATATCTTTGATTGCAGATTACAGAGTAAACATTATCCCCAAAGAGAAACCATTCCTTATGCCTGGGACTTGACTGAATATATGTATTAATTGTTTCTGTGGCATCTTGTACTTTTCTGTTGTTAACTGCCAACACCTTGGCACTAACCACCATCCCCATGAACAGTTGTGAATTGGACCATTATGACCCTTGGGGTTTTTACTGGTTGATTTATGAATTTGGTCTCTTGGCATTTTTTTCTAAACTGCCTTCATCTAGAAAGTCCCCTGAAACATGTTAGGCTTCCCATGAGATACGCTTGCCAAGAATTCAACTTGGATTTTCTTCATGGAAGTGGAGAGTTCTATCACAACAGCACCACTATCACCTTTTCTACCTTTCTCTAGTAGCATGGATTTCAATTTTAATAAATTACATATGTCTTTGTTTAATTATTTTTTAAAGCCGTTTCCCCTAAATGATCATAATTGGGGCCATTCACGCAGATAATCCACATCACTCTTAATTTCCTGGTATTTGTTCAGCGAGTCCCACAAAACAATGTAGTATGTATGTAGTAGAATCTCAATATGGAATTATTGCACGAATAAACTGTGTTGTCCCACAAGCCAATGAATTTTAAGTTTTTAAAACATTTAACTGTCTGTGTTAATTGTGGGAGGAAACAGGGCGTACTTCACTTACTAATCTGTCTGACTTTCAAGGGCACCTGACCAAATAACTCTAAAAATCGCTGTCATTTAATAGAATACCATGACAGCAATAAAGGAAGATGAAGTACGGACACATACAGCTATGGATGCGCCCAATGAGGAATTACAATAATTGAACCACAGGTCCAATGCTTGAATGACTGTTTTAAGTATAAAAAGTGATATACGGAAAGGGAGTTTTATTTCATATAGTTAATACTTAAATAAGAACAATAAGGAGGTACGTATTAAAAAAGAATAAGGAATGTAAATTTGTGATTTCCATACCGGGCAGCTGCAGGCCAGCTCCCCTCAGACAGAAACCCAATTACAAGGACCAATGTAACCACCCACTGGATGAACTCAATGAAGAATGAAGTGTTGGTTCTGTTGGACCAGTGGCACCGGCTGATCCACTGCTGGATGTACCCCAAAATGATACAAGTTGGACACAAGAGACCATATATCGTAGGTCCTATTGACATTAAATGTTCAGATAAAGCAAATTTATGGGGACAGAAAGTAGCTCCGTGATATCTAATCCTGGGAGTGAAACTGAAATTATCCAGAAACGAGTGTGAGGTATCTTCTTGGGGAATATCAATGTCCTAAAAGTGATTTAGGATAAAAATTGCACCACTTGGTAAAGTTACTAAAATTATTGAATGTTGTATTTCAAATGGATTTTTGAACATGCAAAGTAGACATCAATAAAGCTGTTAAAATATCCATGACTATGCTTGACTCTCTGCTAACATTTTAACAATACGCAATTTTCATTCTTTTATTTTGCAGTGGGATTTTAACAAAAGATTGAGCATGCACTGTTCTATAATAATGTTTTCATGAAGACTCATTTTCCTAGAGATGGTCAACCAGTAATCATCCTATTCCTTATAAAGCATGATAAATACATCTAATAGATAATGAAAATTGATTGCTTGGCTGATTCTTATTCAAACATATCTCCCTTCTCGGTGCTAGTGCTTCTAGATTATTTGATGGAGGGAAGACATTGTGGAAAAAGTGAAGATTGGAATAGGGAAGTGCTGTATATGTGGATACAATGGAAGAAACTCATGGAAAATAGCCCACTTTCAGGCAATTACAGCCTTTGCCTGAAATTCTGCTTCAGGCTTATCTTATGGGGAAGAATTTTTAAACACTTCAAAGTCCTATGCACTGTTATAGCTGTCACCTCAATGTACCTCAAAAACATCCATTTCAAAAAGTTTAGCGTTTTAGAAGATACTGCTGAAGAAATCTGTAATTAGGGCGAAATGTAACTGTGAATGCCTTTAAGAACTTTTTTCTGCTGATATTCTGGGTAAGCTACAGTAAAAAAATGATGGAAGAACTATATGCATAGAACAAAGTAAAATGTAAAAGTATGTTATTATTTACTATATCAAGTAACACCAGTTCTCCCTGTCAACTGTGAACATTTGAACAATTCCAGTAGAAAGAGAGGACTATTGGAAGCAATGATTATCATCTGAGGATTTAGGAATCAGAGACTCCACAAGAAATAAATCAAATCCAAGATTACACTCCAATTTTGTAGTTATTATCTTTAGGGAATGCCTCTCTAATATTTTCCCTGTTGAATACTGGATCTTAAAAATATTCAGAGAAGGAAAAGGAAATGCAAAGATTTGATTTGATAACCACACAATATTATTAATAATATATAACAGCCAAGCTTATATATATATATATATATATATATATATATATAGTGTTTGTTATTTCCATCTATACTCAGGATGATAATATTTACTATTTTCCCACCCCACCTTCATTTTTCTATTTTATTTTGACATGAATGAAATTCAGTGGCATTAAGTAGCTTCTATTTTTGGAGGTTGCTGCTGTTGGAAATCTGCTGTGGAGCAGATAGCCTCAATCTTCTTCAGTGCAGTGGCTAGTGGATTTGAACCATTGGCTTTTAGGTTAGCAGTCCAATGCTCACCTTTCAGTACTTCCAGATATAAATGCAAGTTACTATAATTAGCCATATGAGGAAAAGTGAGAGGATTTTTAAGGGAAGGTTTGAAAAGAGGAATCAGTCTGTTTTTGTACAGGCATAGCTCAGACATATTGCGGATTAGGTTCTAGGCCACCATCGAAATAAAGTGAGTGTGATGGTTAGGTTTTATGTCAATTTGGCCAGGGCAGGATTCTTCGTCCTTTGGGCCTCCTGGATCATGTGTCCTAACCTAATATGGAGAATTCCTTGGTGGAATCTCCCATGAGCATCCAAGCCATTGTGGAAAGATTAGGGTAGCTTGCAATCCCTTATTCAGGTGACATTCTTGGCTTACTTCATATCGATAAATAGATGCTGTGGAGAACTTTCTCATTTCCTGGCATCCAGCTCATTGACCTTTCATCCTTCGGACTTGAGCCAAGGGCCCACCACATTCCTGTGAGCCATCAGAGTCTGCCTTCTGTCCTGCCAACCTTGGATTCATCCACCTCTGCATCCACCAGCCATCCGTGGTCCACTTACTATCGCTTCCTGCTTTGTCCTCCTGCCTCTTACTTCATCTTCTTGTTTCCCAATTCATTAACCCTGACAGTTAGATGAGTCAGGAAAAGCCTGCAGATTAACATCTGGCCCACAGACTTAAACCAGACTGGAATGAACTACTTCCGTAACTGTTTGAGCCACTTTCTTGATAGAAATTCTTTCCACCTCTCTCTCTCTCTCTCCTTTTTGCTTCTCAGCAAAACCCAGACTGACATGCATTTCTTTTCCTGTTTGCTTCCCACTGCACAGAAATGTTATGTTTACACTACAATGCAATCTATCAGGCGTGCAATGGAATTATGGAAAGTTTGAAATATGAAAATTAACAAAATGTGACGTAAAAACAGCATATATAAGTGGGAAAAATGATACCTATAGACTTTCTTGTATCCAAGTTTACCTCAAACCTTCAATTTATAAATAATTTAATATTTGTAAAGTATAATAAAATGAGGCATCCCGTACTTTGGCTTTGGTTTATCTGGGATAAGAAAGGGCAATGACCACAGGAAGTAAAGAAGGGAGATTAGAGGGTGAGGTGTTGTCAATGGAATTTGGTTTGAATTACAAATGCATAGTCCCAATCTTCCTCTAATCCAAAGCATTTCTATTCCAATAGCTGACTGCTGTCATTTCACAGAATAAATAAAATCAGATTATTATTATTATTATAATCTTGTGGAAATAAAAAAAACATGTTGATGGAAAGCAGAGTCATTTTCCTAAGTATTGACTTCTATATCTTTAATAGTCTGACATGTTAACATAGCTGCCATTGGATATTGATATTATTACACAGTAGCACATCTTTTCCTTTTTTGTTTGGTCCAGTTTCATTATAGCAACTTTAGAGAAAACAAAATGTCAAAGGGTCAATGATAGAGAAGAAATATTAATAAGATTCCACAACCAACAGCTTTCTCTATACACTCTAACTTGCTACTACTAAATACAAATTCTGAACAATTTTTGACATTTCAACAAGAAAAAAATTATGATTTGGTGTGTGGGAATAGCTAGAGTGTTAAGTCGTGCTCAATTCAGAGAAATAGGAATTGGACCACCAGTGTCAGGACACGTCACTGTGCCGCTGAGAAAATCCTTTCTGATTTCAGGGACAATGGATTTTCAGCATTTAATTCAGAGTCAAGCCAAATATAGTTTCAAGTAAAAGATGCTTTAGACACTGATTGAGATATACTTAGACACTATCCCAAGCAAACTGATATTGTTGAAGTGAATGTACTGCTTATACAAAGTCCAATGTACCCGCTCCTAGTTAACATGTGGCTCTCTTCCAAGTCTTACTTCAACTTTAACTCCTTCACCTGCTGCAGAAGCTTCTTAAACTTAACCTAGTTCTATGTGTTCGACTAGAGGTTGATGAGAGGAGTGGAATATAAGGCTCAGCCACTGGAAATGACATCCCTCCATCACTTTAGTAATGGAGCTTATAAACCTAGATCCTGCTAGCCAGCTACTCCCCAGGAAAACTCTTTACAACATTGCCTGGTGATAGGTGGAGAACATATTTTGGGTACCAGCTAGCTGACTTTGCACAGGAAGCAATAAGAACTAATTTCTTCTTCTTTTTTAAAAAAAGCATTATTTACCTTTTTGTTGAGAGGTGCAAAATATATGCTACTTTCATTTGCAAAGGAACTATTGAGAAATATAAAGATTTCCATTTGACTTTTCTTTCCTGACTTTGCTAATTATTTTTATTCAGAGTTCTGCCATTCTGGAATTTTCCTTCTGCTATAGAGGATCATGTAGTGGGAAGCTCCATTGAACATATTTTTAATTAAAAACAAAACAATACCAAAAACTAGAATCAACATAATCTGGTTGTCTACGACTTAAAGGTTTCTAAATGCTGTCCTTGGAGGAGGTGGGTACCTATATACTCAAGGCCTGGGTTCTCAAACATTCTTCTAGCCACTCAAAGTAAACCCTTTATTTTCTCATACTCTGGCACCAATGGTACTTGATTGAGTTTCAGTGTTTTGGATTTTTATTTTTCCTATTCTGGATTCATTTTAATCTTCACAGCATTATACCGAATTTGTGAAAATTCATGAAAACTCAAAGAACCTGCAACAATCAGCAACCAGGAGATACTGTAGCAAAGGGTCTTGTCCCTGCACAAAGCTGGACTGACTGCTGGAGCGAGTTAATACTGTCCTCTCTGTCCTGCCGGATTCGCCGGCGAGCAAGTTGAGAGCAGTCTGTGGTTCATGCTTGCTCCCAAAGGGTGTCCTCGAACTAATTTCTTGGTAACCCCTCCTTGTCCTTCCTCATCAATTCATGCACTCTTCATTTCATTCCCACCAAAACGAGGGAATCCCTATGAATTCTCTAAGCATAGTACATATTTTCAGAGTACTACATATCATATGTATGAATGAGACCGACATTCAGAGATGACTACGCCCCACTTAGACACTCTGCTTTTTCATTTGATAATAAGGTATCAAGTTGAATTCTCATTTCTAATTTGATAATAAGGTACGCTTAACCTTTAAGGACTGCGAGTAAGTTTTCCACATGATTTGTTGTTGTTCTTGGGCGTTCTTGAGTTGGCTCCAGTTCATAGAGGCCCCTTGCGCAACAGAGGAAAACCCTGGCCAGTCTTGTCTGCAGCACGCTGGCATCTGTTCCGAGGTTTGAGCCCATTGTTAGCAGCCAAGGTGCGAATCGTCAAGGAGGGCCGTCTTTTGCACAGGTCCTCCGTTATCCAGCATAATGTCCTCTCCCAGGGGGTCCCTGCACAGAAAATGCACTACTGTCTCCCCAGGTCCTCTTCCCCGGTCTCGTCCACCTGTACTTCCTCTAAGACAGATGACCCTCGTTCACTTTTCCAGCAGTTCTTCAGTTTATCTCAGGCTCTTCACCAACACAGTTCAAACGCATTCATTGTTCTTTGCTGTTCCTTCTTCGAGGTCCAGCTTTTCCATGCATAGGAAGTGAATGAAATTACTGTGGCTTGGGACAAGTCCCCAAGACCTTAAAGTGACACGTTTGCATTTTTTGTTGTTGTTGAGTGGTTTTCCCATATTAGGGAATCCATTAACTTGAAACTGCATGGTTCACTTGTGTGTGTGTTTATGCTTGTAATTTAGGAGTAGTAAGGAAAATAATTTCCCCCACCCCCCATAACACCATTTTATTTTTACCTTTTAAAATAATCATTTTATTGGGCCTCTTACCACATTCCATACATACATTTATTGTGCCAAGCACGTTTGTACATTTGTTGCCATCATCATTTTCAAAACATTTTCTTACTACTTGAGCCCTTGGTATCAGCTCCTCATTTTCCCCCTCCCTCCCTCATGAACCCTTGATAACTTATAAATTATTATTATTTTTCCATGTCTCACATTGTCCGATGTCTCCCTTTACCCACTTATCAGTTATCCATCCCCCTGGGAGGGGGTTATAGGTAGTTCATTGCGACCAGTCCCTCTTTCTGCCTCCACATTCCCCTTATCCTCCTGGTATGGCTACTCTCAATATTGGTCCTGAGGAGTTCATCTGTCCTGGATTCCCTGTGGTTCCAGCTCTTATCTGTGCCCATGTACATGCTCTGGTCTAGCCAGATTCATAAGGTAGAATTAGGGTCATGATAGCAGGAGTGGGAGGAAGCATTAAAGAACCAGAGGAAGTGTGTATGTTTCATCGGTTCTATATTGCACCCTGAATAGCCCGTCTTCTCCCCATGATCATTCTGAAAGGGGATGTCCAATTACCTGCAAAGTAGCTTTGGGGCTCCACTCCACACTCCCTCGCCTCATTCACATTGATATGTTTGTTTGTTTTTTGCTCTGGGTCTTTGTTTTTTAACAATATTAGGGGCTCATACAACTCTTATCACAGTTCATACATATACATACATCAATTGTATAAAGCACATCTGTACATTCTTTGCCCCAATCATTTTTTTCTCCTCTTTTATATCTTTACATTTTATTAGGGACTCATACAACTCTTACCACACTCCATACATATGCATACATCAATTGTATAAAGCACATCCATACATTCCCTGACCCAATCATTCTCAAAGCATTTGCTCTCCACTTAAGCTCTTTGCATCAGGTCCTCTTTTTTTTTTTTCCCTCCCTCCCCTCTCCCCCCTCCCGCTCTGGGTCTTTGATGCCTGGTACCTGATCCCATTGACACCTCATGATCACATAGGCTGGTGTGTTTTTCCACCTGGGCTTTTGTTGCTTCTGGATTAGAAGGCCGCTTGTTTATCTTCAAGCCTTTAAGACCCCAGACACTATGTCTTTTGATAGCCAGGCACCATCAGCTTTCTTCACCACATTTGCTTATGCACCCATTTGTCTACAGCAATCCTGTTGGGAAGATGAGCATCTTAGAATGCCGGATTATTAGAACAGAGTGTATTTGTGTTGAGGGAGTACTTGAGTAGAGGCCCACTGTCCATCTGCTTCCTTAATACCAAACCTATAAATATATGTGCATAGCTCTATCTCCCTATCATCATATATAAATATATTTACATGTGTACATATCTGTATTTAGACCTCTATAAATGCCCTTTGCCTCCTACTTCGTTCCTCTATTTCCTTTAACTCTCTTTTTCTCCCACTATCAGGTGCAGCCTTTATTTGAGTTTCAGTAATTCCTATCAGATACATTGCCCTTGATCAAGACCTACCAGACTTTCTATACTCTCTTTGCCATCAATTTTCAATCACGTGTTGTTCCCTTGTCCTTGAGTTTGTTAACACCCACTTCCTTTTCCTCAAGTCTCCCTCTCCCATATCCCCCCAGAACTCTTGTCTGGTTCTTTTCTCCTCTGGCTTGTTGATCCCTCCTATCTTATCCAGATAGACATGCAGAGATAATAATATGCACAAACACAAGACTGAACAAAACAAAGCAACAATAGAAAATAAAACAAAAACCTGCAACAACAAAAAACATACAAGCAAAAAATCCAATTACCCCAAAAAAAAGAAAAGCCTATAAATAGTTCAAAGTCTGTTTGTTGACCTTTATGAATGTTTTCCTGATGGGGTGTTATGCCTTGGCCCCACAGTCTATTTTTGGTGTTCCCTGGAGACTTCATTGCTCTGCTGTTCTCTTGTAAACCCTTAGTGTTTCACCTCAGTGTGGTGGGGTCAGATCTGGCCCAATCCCCGAAGTGTGTCTCCAATGTTGTGCCCCATAGGGCTTTGGGTCAGTGAAGGACATCATGTCTCATGGTGGGACCGGCCCTATGGTCCTCTCTGTGCATTGGCTGCTCTGAGCAGAAATATTGTCCTTGGGGTTTGGTGGGCCAGGATGTGCTTCACTCTTTGTTCCTCCCCCTTTGTTTGCTCCTGTGCGCTCTGATCAGATGCGTCCCACTCCGCACCCTCTGAGATGAATTCTTCTGGGGAGGCGGGGTGGCTGTCCACTTTGTTGGTAATGGGGGACGTGTTTGCATTTTAACACTTACAGAGGTCTTTTGCAGTAGATTTTCTCAATACAATATGTGGGATTATCTTATAACTGCTAATTCCATGTGTGTTGATCATGGATTCAGGGACATCAAACTCCTTTGCAACATTAATGTTTTCTCTCTTTATTATTAGTCTAGTTGTGAGGATTTTTTTTGTTTCTTTTATGTTCCGGGATAATCCATCCTGTAGGCTATCACCCTCGCTGTTCATCAGTAAGTGCTTCAAGATTTTAGCAAGAATGGGTCCTCTGTAGGTCACAAGTTTTTAATCAGTCTCTGCAATCCTGAGGTTGGGTTCTTCTTCCTGTCGGCCAGCTTCCCAGATTATCTGTTTTTCCCTGTTTGTCTTAGTCTAGAAATTCTTCTGAAACCTGCTGGTATTTGGAATGCTGGTAGTACGGCTTCTAACATAGTAACAACACACAACCCACTCTAGTGTGACAATCTGACAATAAGATTTGGTTACATAATTCAGACAGCTGTAAAGAAAATATTTTTAGTGTTCATTTTTCTAGCTCTTATTCTTGAAAATTAGGGCTATGTCTCTGTAGCAATTAACTCTTCACCAACTCATCCCTTTACCAGTTTTATGCGCTGTGAAACCAAGAAAGATATTTCCTAAAAGCAGTAAGAGTACAGAGTCAAAAGCCATATCTGCGTAAGGTGGCCATGTGGTTCCTCTTCCAATGGTGCATATTAATATCTTCCTTCCCTCTCAGATGTGACAAAGGACAATCACTGGTTTCAAATGTTGCCTCAGTCACCAATATGAAAATCCTTCTGCTGTGACTCTCATTGTTGATGCTGTATGAACGGGCTTTTCTGGGCATAACAACTAAAAAGAAAACATCCTATTTTATGACATATCTTCCCCAGAGCCAACTCTTTAATGGCTTATAAAGTGCTCTTGCCACGTAATTCAATCTCCGCTAGAAATCACCTTCCATATATTAAAAAATTATTCTAATGAATGTTCTGCTTTTTTTCTGTTGGGCTACAGAGACACAAAAGAGGTATTTCTCCTATTCATTTATCAGTATAATTCATAGGGTTGTTGATTGACCCCCTCTCTAAGCTTTCATTAGGGACATGTGGTGACTTTGTCTATTTTATTTTATAAAAATATAATCCAATAGTCTGGCTCTCAGACTGTGTAATGGGAGGCTGTTCATGGTAGAGAATGACATGAGGAGATCTTACCTGGAATTTTTTAAAGAAGGAAACACAAGCACACACACACAGACTTACACACTTCACCTTTCTTTATTGCTCCAACTCTCCTAAGGTCAAGTATACTTTAAACATATTCAGACAAATGGTGTCTTATTTTTGAGAAGTATATAAATGTTTTTAAAATCTACTTTAAACTTTGCATCTATAAGTTTTATAAGTGAATAGCAGATATGGGTAAGTCAAAGTAACACTCATTCCTTTGATGAGTACATTATTTTATGTAGTAAAACTTCATTATTTTTGACTAATGAAGGTGAAGACTAACCTGATTCGGTAACGTCCAAATTAGAGGATATTAAATAAAATTCAGTTTTAGTAAGTCCACATCATAATAAATAAAAAATAAACAAGATGTCTTCCTCATTCATTTCAAATAAAAGTTAATCAGTCTGGCATTTACTTGTATATAAACAATTTCAGGCCTTTAAACTTGTTTTCTCTAAAAGTTAAACACTATTATTCTGATTTTCTTCTTTTTACTCAATCATATTTACTGCCATTTGGACAGAATTCTCCCACTTTATAGACCATAAGGAAATAAATTGTAGGTCTACATTGATTGAATTATCTTAAGACTTACTGTATTTTTACACACATAACCTATATGTCATACTTGTTCCACCCTCCCCCAGGCTTGCCTGCATCATTTATTAAGTTATATTGTATTGGAAATTATGTTCTGACTTGAAGTTTATTTGCTGAACTTCTATTTCCAAGACTGTAGCTGTTAGTCTTTCCAAGGCAATTATGAGTCATTTCCTCGCATGTGATAACTCGTGTCACAGTAACGACAGTGTCTTGAGAAAGATTGAGACAGAAGTGGACATTTCCTTTATTCTCTCCACCAGAGGAAGTGGGGTCGGAAGCGCCAGGGGAAGGTGGCTAAGGAAAAGGCATAAGAAGAGAAAAAGAGAGAAGGGGTTCATGAGCAAAATGACAGTAAACTACCTGAAAATACAGGAAACCCAACAACTGCTGACACAAGAGGAAAAGTCGTGTCCTGTTGCCTCTGCTTCAGGAACAAATCACACAGCTGACAGGACTGCTTTTGAAATGTCATCCTCTTTGTAGACCCTGGTGTCCCAGGAGCAGGCCTCCGTGTGCAGGTTTTGGATGCCCCATAACTTGACAGGACAACGCTGTGGTTTGACTAGAACCTGGCAGAAACATGTATCAAAACGGTTAGTGGCTTCCCCTTTCCACGGTTCAGCAGTTTTCATTTTTAAATGGATATTTATCTTGTAGAAATATTTACTTTATTGTGGTGAGTTGCAATATTTCTCTGTTCTGCCAATGAGATGCTGCGGTAAGATTAGCTCTGTTTTTTAATGAAAATGACTCTACAAGTTTACTTTATGGGTGCCACCTTATCAATTACTCATTTATTCACATGGAAAATAGACAAATACAAATACAGCCAACGATGAGAAAACCTCAAATAATCTAGTAGCTCATAATAGCTACATAACCAAAATTTCAGGGTGTATTTTTTTAAGCTTTCAAATGTAAAAGCTCTTACGTACACTGACTTTTCGATGGCCTCACTTCTTCATTTTAAAGGTTTTACTTCTTTCCAGAGAGTAAATACAGGGTAGGTCATTTCCCCCCTTTATCTACATATTTCCTTTCCATTTTCTAAAAATTTCTATTACCTTCCCTATAAAATTATCTCTGTACCAATGAGTTATAGCTTCTAGATACCTAAGAAAACACTTCAAATAAATAAAAATTAGAGACCACATAGTCAATCAGTTGTAATTCACAAGTCAATTGTGATTGACAATTCAATCGTGAAACCACTAGCATTAGCCATTTTTATTTTGCCACATCCGAGCATTATAATAATAGTGACATCATTGTTGGTGTTGTTTCATAACACAAAATAAACATATAAGGGGAAGTTGAATCAATGATCTCTTTTTAAAATGCTTGTGACATTTTCCGTGCTTCATCTGCTTATCACAATGTGCTCCCAGAAAAAGCAGTTTCTCAGGCTGGACCTCAACACATCCATAGAGCATCTGTATGATGACTTCTACTCCAGGATTCATAAAATAATGGTTAAGGAGTCCTAACACTGTCTTGTGCCCTTATTTAAGTATGATTTTCCAAATGTCAACCAATCTGAATTTTCTTCTGGGAATTTCCTGATCCTCTCTATGAAAGTTCTGTGAAAAGCTCCTTTTGTTGCAAGGACTACCTGATCCTGGATTATTTGGTTCCTTCAACCCACTTTCCTTCTAGCAGAAGTGCCTACCTTTTGGAGGCAACAGAAATGTGTAGACACAGAAAAGCGGCACTGATTGAATGAATTGATTGCCCAGACAGATTGAAGCAGCTCTATGTTCTCTGCATACAGGAGTAGGACATCTCTCTTCTTCCTCTAGAGAAATATGATGGCGGTAATGCTGTACACGGCCATCAGTAGGTTGGGATGAGCAGATATTATTCAAGGGAGTAGTTCCTTTTTGGCTTCTTTCAGTAGGGAAGCCTGACATTCTCACTCCAGGAAATGCAAAGTTGAGCAAGTTTTTTCTTTAAGACTCTCTCACAGGGGCAATTGAGAGACACTACATAACAGCCAGGAAAGAACCCGTCCACAAGAGTACAGAATAGAACTGATACTTGCTGAATTTTCTAACTCCAAGTAGTCCAAAAGGCAGTTTAATTACTAGCGAGGAAGAGTTTCAATTCTCCTGGAATCCACATTTATGAACCTGTGGACTTGGAAGGATTCATGCAGACAATGTATTTGTCCTTCAGTATCCTTCTGAACCTTGAGCTCGAAGGCAATGGTCTATGTAAGTCAAATATTGGTCTATATGCAGGCCTTGCCCCATATTGCACTGTATCCTCCCCTTCATCCTGACTGTAAGTGTCAATTTGTCTAGGTGTAGGCCATGATTCCAACTGTGGTGTGGGGGTCCTTCATTTTTCGATCTGATGTAATTTTTCTATATGCTATAAATCAATTTCTGCCTGGTAAATGAGGTGACACTTGATTACATAAAAGAAGGCTCTGTGATATCTGTTAGGCTAATGGGGCACCATTAGGGCCGATTGTCACATCCCCACTCAGAACACAACCCTGATCAAAGTAGAGGAGGTTCCCCGGGACAGGCCTCCATCACCTTATATCTTACAAGGTGGGACAGGCCTCCATCACCTTATATCTTACAAGGGGTAGAAGTAGCGAGAATCAACCAGAGAAAGAGAGACTTTCTACCACCCAGATCAAAGAGCCTGGAAGGGAGCATGTTCCTTAGCTTCAAGGCCTGGAATCAGGGAAGATTCTAGAATCCGAAGATCCAGGCACCTGGAAGTCTCCCTGACACGCCAAGCCCACTCATGTGAAAAGGACAAAAAAGGTCCTTTTCCCAGAGCGAGCAGAGAGACAAAAATTTCCCCTAGAGTTGGTGTCTGACCTCAACCATCTATCCTCCTAGACTGAGACAATACATTTTGGTTTTGCTATAGTAGGGATACATAATTAATAAAGGCACTCTGCACTTTTAAAAAATTCAGTCAGTTTGGGGGAACATTTTCCAAGGGTCATACTGGGAACACTGTATAGGGTAAAAATTCAGCTTTTAAATTGTTCTCCAGTACATAGTCCTATGAAAATTCTTTCCCTACCACAAATTAGCGTATCTGTCCTGATCAAATGCTCCACCCCACCACCCCTGCCCCATGAAATGCTGACAAGATCTTGGATAGGGTGGTTTCAGGGCCTATCATCTCCAGATCATGTTTGGTACAATTTTTAAAGTAAGTAGTAAGGAAATTTCATCAGTTCCTATTATTGGCTGAAACTGAGTTTTGTTTTGACATTGGTTAAGCTAGCCATGTAGTAATATTACAGTAGAGTCCTATTTTGTACTATTTATAGACTTTTATGATTGTGTGAATCCTAACAATCTATGGATAACCATTGAAAAGAATGGTGGGGGGTCTAGAAAGCTTCATTGTGCTCTTGAAGAACCTATACATACACCAAGCGGACGTTGTTTGAGCACAACAAGGGGGAAGTGAGTGCTTTAAAATCAGAAATGATAAGCATCCATCTTATCTCCTGTCACCGTACTTATTTTATCTGTATGTTGAGCCAGTAACCCAGGACAAGGCATCCGGATGGAGGCAGGTACATTAATAACTCGTCAGGCACAATCTTGCTTGTTGAAAGCAAAAGGGAAGTGAAGCATTTATTAACGAGGGTAACAGGCTACACTGTGTGGTATGGATTATGCTTCAATTAAGGAAAACAAAATTTCTTACAACTAGAGTGAATTACATCATGATAAACAGATCAAGAATGAAGTTGTCAAAAAGTTCATTGTACGTGGATCCGTGGCCAGTGCCCACTAAAGTAAATCAAAACTGAACCCACTATTATTGAATAGAGTCTCACTCGCAACCCCATCTGAGGCTTCACTGGCTGTAAGTGTTCATGGAAGCAGGCAGTCACCTCTTTCAGTGGCTGGGTTTGAACGGCCCATCTTTTGTGAAGGCACCAAGTGTATTGCATTGGACAAATCTGCTGTGAAAGACTTCCTTGAAGTGCTAAAGAAAATGTGTCACTGTGGCATGCCTGCCACCAGCCATGGTGTGTTCATCTCCTCACACACAGGAAAAAGTGGGACAGTGACTAAAGAACACTGGAGAAGAATTTCATGCATTTGCTTTGTGGCGTTTGGTGAAGAATATTAAATATACTATAGGTCACTAGAAGAATGAACCAGTCTGTTTTGGAAGAAGTCCTTCTGGACAGCTACTTAGAAGCAAACCCCTCAGATATTGCTGTCCTGACACTGATGCGTAGATCAGTCCCCACAGAGAAGTATCATGCTTGGGACTGTGGAGGGCTCAAAAAAAGAAAGCGAAGGAAACCTCCAGGGAGACAGACCAGCACCATAGCTGCAACCACGGGCTGACAGGGTGTGAGGGGTGAGGACTGGGCAGAGCTCTGTTCTCTTTGTACACAGAGCTGCTCAGACTTAGAACTGGTTCTATGGCATCTACTCTCGATCATCGCTTTGTACCTTATGGCTTCATTTCTTTTCAAAACCAACAGACACAATATTTTCCTATATAAAATGTGTTAGACAGGGTTCTCTAGATAGACAAAACCAGATTGCTCATAATTTTATATATATATATAAAGATATATAACCCAAGAAATGAACTGTTAAATTATATACAGATAGATAATTATATAATACAAGAAAAGAACAGTCAAATTATAAAGCTGTACAAATGGCTCAGTGCAACTCACTCCCCTGAGTTGTGAGACACTAGCAGTCCTTTATGTCTTGAGGGCCCCCAGTCCCTTCTCTGTAGAAAGAGCTGGACTATATACACACAGGCAGTAAACAGCAAGGCAGGTCACCAACTGTCACCAACTGTTGGTCCCCAGCTCCAGAGATGTACATTCCAATCATGTGGGCTTAAAGGGACCTCAACTTACAGCAATATAGTCCACAGGCTAAGCGTCCCACAGGTAGTGTACCCTTTAAATAGAGGCACAGAACAAGCAAGGCAGCCGCACGCTGGTCTAATAATTAAAGAGCGAGAGACAAGAAAGGCGAGGCTTACCGAGCCATTTATCTCTCCTCCCTTCAATTAATCCCACTTGTGTTTATTGGCCAGGCTGGCACAATAAACTATCACAATGTGCATTTTCTGTATGTAGCTTCTGCTCCTCTTTGTTTCTGCTTCCATATAATTTGTGTACAATATAGCTGAATGATAAAGATCATAGGTTATAAAGTGATAGAGATCTGGATTTGAGTTCAAGGTCACACATCGTCAACATTTCAGACACAAGGAATATACTTCATCACTTTAAATATTCAGGTTCATAACATATAGAAGCAAAATGAAATAAGCCACGCCCTCTGACATGACATAGTCTCACTGACCACAACCCTCTAGGACCCAGTAGACTTCCCATTAGGCTGACGGGAGTGTAAATCTCTAAGGAAGCAGATGGTGCATGTTTTTTCTCCTGGAGGAACCGGCGGGTCTGAACTAGTGACCTTGTGGTTACAAGTTGAAGGCTTAACCCATTGTACCGATGGGGCTGCTTTCATAACTTACAGATAAGCACACTGCAAATAATTTAAATTTAACAAAGTGAGAGAAACTTGATAAAGTAGGTGCTAGATGGAAATCAATAATGCTAATAGTTATATTATGATTCTAAAGAGTAATGACACTGACTTGACTCTAGAAGATTCTGCTACCACGTTAACTTTTTCAGTCCTTTCCCTTTCCCCGATTCAAGTTTCTAAGAAAATGCACCAATTGACATTATCATCCTCTGTACCAGAACTCGGATGTCCGTATAGCTTGTCTACAGATTAACTGGTTTAGTCTCAGGTACCTATTCTTCTCCTAATAACTGCGGGAGAAAATTAGAAGAGAGCATACAATAACTAATGTAAAATTTCTCCTTTCGTGGAAATTTCATGTAGCACTGTCTCACTTAGAAAGACTTATGGGTGTAAGTTTTTATGATTGATTTATTGAGTTAATTTATCAAGGAAGAATTCAGAAATAGCAACTTTGAAGTAAATCAATAACATTTTTCTATGAAAACATATGACATTATATTAGTGTTTGGAAGATATTGATATCTTACTGGTGTTTTCCTGGTATATTAATATGACTGCAAAAACTAAGAAATGACACCTACCAAACTGAACCAAATGTACACAATGTGAAAGGCCTGGGTCTTATAGATGTGTTTTGCAAACATTCATTTTGACATATGGGCAGAAAACTTGGTTAGTTTATTCTTACTGTGTCCAAACCCATGATAATGTCCTCCTTTGAAAAGCAAAGATATAGAAACATTATAATTACTGATGGAAAACTGGTGCCAATAAAATAAAAATAGCCTAACCTTTCATTCAAACCTCAAACCAAAAGCCCAGCCCAAGACTTGCGTGTTTGTGTGTGTACGTGTTTTATATAGGTTCAGATAACCTTGGACTTTTTAAAACATCACTTTCACTAAGTGACTTTTCTCATGTTGTCCCCAAAAGAATGAGCACAGAGAAAGTATAAAGACAACTCTTGCATTGAGATGGGGATCGGGCAGGCCTTTCAAAGCAGTGTGCCACGAGAGGAGCTAGAACCAAGAGGGAAGGCAAGTCTCTACGTAGGTCCTCCAATGGAACACCCACTCCACGCGCTCTTGGAAGACCTCAAAGGGCTGTCAAATGACATGGAATTTAATCTTCAAAAAATAAAATCATGATCACATAATATCTAAACAACAAGAGCCGGCATAAAGTTTCTCATCTAAGTACATCTTTATTGTGATTTTAATTCTTGGCAAATAAGATTTTTTGTTTTAACCCTTATCTGTCATTTTTAATTTCCTTCCTTTATCTCACTTTCTTTTTTCTTCGATGATTTCCCTTTTCTTGCTTCGATGTGAAGCGAGGCCTGAATGCATGGTCCTTCACTGGTCATGGCCGGCCAGTAGCACAAGGCTACTTCTTTGACTCCAGGAAATATGACACCAGCTATGTGGTCCCTCCCCCCCCCCCCCCGCTGCTGAATTCCCATAGACAACAACAGCAGCAATGTATCTTACATCTTTAAAAATGTAAATATAAAATACTTTTCCTTTCTTTTTTTCTTTCATGAGCAGTATCTAAAATATATATTTTCCAAACATACTTCCAGACGAGACTGTAATAGTGAGCTATTGTTTACCTCCAGGTGCCCAACTCACCCTCACTAAGGAACTATTACTGTCCCCACATCCCAGGTGGTCCTGATACGAAGCTGCTACCTTGACTATAGTTGATTGGTCCAGATGTCAGATCCAGAGATTATGGCCAGTGTTACCATCACATTGTTTAATTGACTCCATGACAATGAGTTTGAGTTTGAATTTGAAAGGAAGAAAGGCAGCCCCCTTGTAGTGGACAAGCTTCCTATAATAAAAAAGTAGCAAATCTGAGTAGGATATCAACTATCCAAAGGAAACAAAAAACAAACTCACAGCTATCAACTCGCTTCCAACTCATAATGATCCTGTAGGGCCCTACAGAACTACCCTGATGGACTTACAAGACTGTAAGGCATTGCAGAAAATAGAAAGCCTTTTCTTTCCTGTATTGAGCAATTGGTGGTTTAGAACTGCTGGCCTTGGGATTGCACAGGATCTTTGTGTTTTTGTTTCCTTCTTGGTGACAGAGGCCGAGAGTAGTAGCCCTAGTCATTTCATTGACAATGAGAATTATGAGACTACATGGATGAGCCAATAACAAGCCAAGGAACGACTGAGCAAAAAGTCTGGGACACTTGCCAGTTACTTATTTGTTTTTGTTTTTTCAATTTGATTTGTTCAGTTTCATTATGATGAAAATATCCTGAACAAAATAAAAATTTTGAAACACAAGATAGCTTAAGCGTAATTAGGCTTAAGAGGGAAAACTCTGTTAAGAAGACTTTAACTGCCCCTAGAGATTCTTCTGGCATCGATTTCCAAAGATTAACAAAAAAAAAGTAGTAATAGGTGATTTGAAACACTGAACTTTAATTACAGTGTTTGCCTGACAGGGATTTGCTGTCAGACTTTGGTTTAAATCTTGATTCTTACATTAGACAACCCACTTGAATTCTAATTCCCATTTTGTCATTGAAATAATGACATAAAGGGACAACATGGAGACAGCCTGTGGAGGAATTCTAAGGATTAAAATGGACACTTAAGTACAGTTTTAGAAAAATATAGAACTCATAACCCAACTCATTCATTACCATGGAACTGATTCTGACCCATAGTGGCTCTGTAGAAGGTTTCTGAGGCTCGCAGTTTCAAATCTCAGGCTCTTCAATGCTTACGTGATAGAGCCATCAGGTCCCCTTTGGGCACACGGTAAGTTAAGTAACGTGAGGTGGCATTGCCCAGTGTCATCCAGTAGATTCAGATGGTGGTCTCAAGCATGCAGAGTAACACTGCTTCATATGATTTTCAAGTTTTAGTAATTCCTGAGGTGTCTCTAAGAGGGTTCACACAACCAACCTTTCAATTAATAGCTAAAGCACTTAACTGTTTGTGCCACCTAGAGTAGGAATTCCTGAGCAAATGGCAGTGGTTGTTGATTTATATTGTTGCTATTAGTTGCCATCAACTTGTCCATTATTATTGAGTACTCTGTCTGAGAATGTGATCCAAGAGCATGAGTCTCCAGTTGGTTTTACTTAACTTGGTGCAGAAAATATGCAGATGTGGTTTTAGCTTTCATGTTCTACCTCTGGCTGAAAGAAGGAGAAAAGTAATGGGGGCCACAGCTAAAGCCAACTAATGTAAGCTCTCAGTGGGGTGGAGTTGGAGAAATGATAGGCCAGCGGAGAAAGGAGGAACTTGAAATGGATTAATCAGACTGACATTTACCATCCCTGGCTATGAGAACTGAGATAACTATGTTAGAGTGAAGTTTTGAAGGCTGAGGATCTGGATTTATGTATATTGTCATTCATGTGGAGAACAACAGCTCTTTAGGATCAAGAGATTTAGGGATATTTCCTGTTCTATGTTGTCACTTGGTAAAAAGAAGAGTTCAAATCGTCCATCAGAATGGAGCACCTAATAAGATGGATTCCCTTGGTCGGTCCTTAATTATGACTGATGGTTATTTTCAAGGAACTCCCATCTATGATTAATATAGCTATTTTGTGATTTCCTGCCTCCCACCCCTCACACGAAGGTTATTTACTCTGCATGTCATAAATAGGTAATTGGCCATTGGCTGTGTTCATATTGTCAGAGTTTAAATACCAATCACTAGTAGTAATGTGAGCCATTGCTGCCCGTGTCTTTTGTCATCAGGCTTCACGGTCATCTGGAAAATGGTCTGATATTTTATAATGCAGGTCTTGTTGTCAAGTCTTGCTTTCAGCTCTTCCTAACACCACAGAACATCACCTGTGATTTTCAGAGGCGTCTGGCAGCAGCACGCTTCGCAGCGACTAAATCAAAAGATGTTGTTAGCCGCGGCCCAGCCCATTGCCTAGTGGGCAGAGACCAACTAGACTCCATAAGTCTGACCAGTTGGGACAGCTCAGAAGATCAACAGGGTTTTCCTCCAAGGCAACCACCACCCTTATAGCAAATAGTCCTGAACCATAAGTGCCATTGAGGGAATCTGAAAGCATATCAGCAATTAATGCTGTTTTCCTAGTCTTTATCTCCCCAAGCTTATGTCTACGTATCAGCATGCCCCCCACCCCCGGCTTTTTATTAGTTTTCCCTCTATTTTCAGAAAGAGACACAGTCAACATACTGCCTTAACAGCATATGGGACTCAGTCACTGCAGGGAGGGGAACGGGCGATTTCCACAGTCCACTGAAATGCTTGAGGTATTACTTTGGATTAGTATCAGGGGTCTCCACATCTAATTGGAATTTATACATGAAAAATGGATGTTTGAAAGAGGACAACTATTCTCTAATTTCTATTTTGAAGATAAGAAAGTGACACAGCCTAGTTATAGTCCTGAAATAAATCAGTGGTGGTGTCAAAGAGAGAATCTAGTCATGATTTCTAGTCATCGACTTCACATACTGAAATTGAAATATATGAATATCATAATGTTGTCAATTCAATGAATCACTTGCTTCTTTAGTTTTGAGTTCTACCTCCCGTGACCTAGGTAGAATCTTAAGCAAGGATTAAATAATGAGTCACCTACTGAACTTTAGAATAACTTATGCATGAAATTGAGTCTGCTCTTGCCCAAACTAATCTTATTCCTGGCCAGCAAGAATAAATTCAGGAACAGAGAGCTGTTTACACACCCTCTACACATACACACACGTTCACACATAAAAGAAAAGATACGGTTGAAAATTCAATGGCTACAAAATAGCTTTTCAAAGGACCTAGACTGGCCCTCATGGTGAAGGCCATCTCCTTCCTCTTTACAGAATATTCAAACATCAGAAGTCAAATGTCTTGAGTGAGGGATTCAAGGGGGGAACTAACATTCATTAAGTATCAGCCACTTCCCAGAATTTAAGCAAGATTTGATATGTAGATGGTATTTCAGTTTCTGATATACTTTTCTGTGGTGCTTCTATTCATTACACATAGGAGTTTACTAGACCCAGAAAGATCAAATGGTTACTAAAAGACACAGAACTAGGAGCCATAATCCAGATTGCAGGCCCCAGACCCAGCTCACTCTGTGGCCTAAGCTTTCTCTTACGTCATATGGAAATGAAGACCAGTTTTATGAAATGAAACTGGGAGATGTGTTGTTATTGTTTATGATGTTGGAGATTACTATTAACTTAGAAAGGAAGGCTTTAGAAATGTCATACGCCCTAGCTGTAGTATGTTTATCTACAACAGGATATCCAATGGGATATTTGTTGATAATTTTCAGAGGTCTAAATTTTTTTCCCCTTGGACTTCCCATCACATTGTACAAAGTTACAGTGTTCTCTTTCTGTTTATTTTAGGCTTAAAGGCTATTTTGAATACTTTACCCTTACTCCTTATTGCTTGATTTATCATTTCTATATTGCCTAATTACAAAGCAACCAAACACCTCATGATCTTGAGTCTATGCTGATTCACAGCAACTCTATAAGACAGGGTAGAACTGCCCCTGTGAGTTTTCAAGACTGTAACAGTTTATGGGAGTAGAAACCCAGTCATTTTTCCTGGGAGCTGCTGGTGGTTTTGAACAGTGTGAGTAACCACTACACCACCAGGGCTCATTAAGATTTCAAATATAATATCGAATTGCTATAACTATTATGAAATGAAGGGAGATATATACCATTTGTTAAAATTAATTAATTTATTGGTGCTCTTTCTACTGATGGTGCCAGTGAAGAATGCCAAAAGGACCATGGGCTGACCAAAGAGCAAACCATTCTGTCTTGGAATAAATAGAGCCACAAGGCTCTTTAGACATAAGGATGGTAAGACTTGGTCTCACATACTTTGAACGTGGTAGCAGGAGAGAACAGCTACAGAGTGACACCATGCTTGGTAAAGGAGAAGGACAGCAAAAAGAAGGAGCCCGTGGACAAGATGGATGGACCCATGGTGGCATTCAAATGTATCATTTGCTCCAGACCTTAGGATATTTGCATGTATGACGTAAAGAAATTTAGATTGTGAGTGTAATAAAAAGTAGAGTCAGGTAGCAAGAGCTAATGAGCACGAGCTTTGCTCTAAAATAGTTAAAAATGTGACCAACGCCATTCAATTCCAGTTGGCTTACATCCTCAGATGCTGATTAAGTAAGTCATTTTGAGATAATTTCCTGATTCCATGTTATGTTGGCAATGGAATTTACTAAAAGCACACCCTGGTACCATTCTGGCTTGGCTGGGCCAGGGCCAGGGCCAAGTGGGGGCTGGAAGGAGAAGAGCCATGGAAGAAAGCTGCCCCTTGGCTATTTCAATTAGGTACAAACTGAAATACCCCCAGTTTCAGGAAGACGCCCTGGGAGCGAGGCCGGGTCTCTATCAAGGCTTCCCCTCAGATGTTCGCATTCTTTTCTACCATGTCTAGTGTATGCTAAGTTCTTCTATAATTATAAATGTATGTTTCCTCTCACCACAAAGACTTCTCATTGCTTGAAGGAAATGCGGCTTCAAAGAACTTAAATTGTGAAGGGCAGGCCCCCTTCTAAGAGCTACCATGGCTCGGGGGCGATTCTTCTTTAAGTCGTCCAGTCATACCAACTGGCCAGCTTGGCTGGCTGCATCTTACTCTGTCTAGATTGGCCTGGGGCTTTGGTGGTTTCAGCTTCAGAAGAAAGCATCTTTAAATTTTTGATAATTTAAATCTCAATGTTGTCTTTTAAAAAACTCTTTTCAGTGTGCTCCATTACTCTTTTAAAAGACAGAAAGGGTTCTAATCTTTTGTGATTTTCAACTTCACGTACAAAGAATTTTTGAAGAAAACTGGCACTTTGATTAGAGGGTAAACTTCACATTGAGATTGAGTTTCAATTTTAAGTTGCTTAGAGTCAAAAATAAAGTGACATGCAAAAGAAAAAAAAGAAGACCTAAATATAAGTTTAAAACAGTGACTATCTAAAAAAGCATATACCATGCTTTATGACAGTAGCAGTTTAAGAGAAAAGTGGGTTCTATTTTCAGTCATCCTTTTTTTTTGAGACCCTAACAATCCCATTTTCTAAAAGCTTTTCCAGGGTGGTGATTCTTCCTAGAATGAATTCAGGTCAGACAATAATTAGAGCAGCTTCCATCTCCTGGGTGTCAACCGTGTGCCCAGCACTGCGTTGAACTCTCTAAATGGTCCTAGGTCATTGATTAAACTAGCCAATGGGGTAAGTACAATTCTCCCATTCTACAGATAAAGAAAATGAGGTGCATAGCAGTTGCTGGGGATTTGAGCTGCCAGCCTTTAGGTCAGCAGGCTTGTGTTTAACCATTGCTCCCTAGAGCTCCTTTATCACTAGGTAGGCACTCTTCACTGAGTGCTTAATTCTATGGTAGATTCTGTGCTTACCACTTACAGAAATGTACTCAGTTCAGACTCACACAGCTCAATGAGTTGCGTGAGTTACTTGTTATGATTCCAAATTTTGTATATTCATTTATTGGGGTTTAAGAAACTGTGCAACTTGCATAATACATTTTTTAAAATGTGGTGAGGCAGGAAACAGAATTAAAGTCTACCTGTTTGATTCCTAATCCCATGCTTTTGAACATAACTTTACATTGCCTCCCCTAAACCATAAACATAAACAGACTGATTTATCATGCACACACTATATGCCAGATGTTTGACTAGGAACTTTTAATACATTACTCCTGAACAATACATATCTCTTTAATCAGCTTTTATGGTATCTATTTTTCAGCTGAAGGAATTTTGCTCAATCACCTTAAGTTTTTGTCACATGAAGTTTACACACACAAACACCAGTACATGTGCCAGCGACCAGGAACTCATAGCCAGGAGGTCAGTTCCGACTGCAAGCAGCCCTTTGGAGGCTGAAGAAGTCCTGCTCCTTAGGGGTTCCGAGACAGTAAATCTTCACGTAAGCAGGTACTTCTTATTTCTCCTTCGGAGATCTTTGTGGGTTTGAACCTCTGATATGGTGGGAACCAACCCAACATCTCAGCCTCTGCACCACCAGGGCTTCTTTATGAGACCACAGAGGAACTTAAATACAGGATTTATTGGCGCCTGGTTTTCCTTATCCATCACATAGTGTGATTAGGCATTGAGGGCACTCTGCAATCTCCTACCATAGCAACAGGGGAATATCTCATGCTCTTGCAGTCACTGTCAGAAAGGTCGTGCTTAAACTTTAATGCAAATAATGTAAACTTCCCTCATTAGACCTGCTGCTACTTTACCCTCCCAATCAGTACTAGCTATACTAAAAATGGACTTTTATTGTCCATGTATTCTTCAAGACACCGTTTTTCACAGCACTGCTAGAAGGTAGTAGTATTGCTTCTGCTTCAGAAATGTGCTTGCTCCTAAACCAGTGAGAGCACAAACTGCTTTTATGATCTTCTCATAGAGAAACGGTTAAGGATGGAAAATTTTATTTGATCCACCACCACCAACTGCAAAGTCCAGACAGAATCATTTTCTAAGGCATAAAATGTTGCTAACGTCTCGTTCTGATATGCTTTCACTGCTGACTTTGTTCTGCAAACACGGAAGCAAGGATAACAAAGGTTATGTGTATATTTTCATCCAACTCCATGTAGCTTTGGAAAGCTGGAAGAAAGAATATCATTCAAAGAGCCAAAGAGGTTTATCATGGACCAAGGCCTAAAATCAACAATGACAATGATGATATGAAGTCTACGTAGGCAAAGGATTACATGGTGGATCAATCAGGAAGGCCAGTAAGAACTGGCAAATTAAACACCGCACCTACATGCCAGTTTCCTGCACAAAATAAGGAAGGGCTAAAGAACCCAAGCTTCCACATATGGGTGTGTTGTATGAGCTAGCCAGCCATCAATGCCAAGAGTGTACCCTGAGTCATTTTAATCTCGGTTAATTCACAAACAGATTAGGACCATACCAGTCCCAGGTTTTATTACTGGGTGCAGAAAATTAGATAATGACTTTCAAGGCATCTCTGAGCTGTAGTTTTGGCTCTATTCTAACCCTGGCTTAGATCGTACCTCATATATAATAACTTGTCCATCCTGAAATGACGAGACCAGCATTGTCAAGCACCGCCAAGCTCACCCTGGATTTTGAGCTGCTTAACCATCCCCTGGAGATATAAATCGGCGCTCTTACCCTCTCTAACTCGGGGACCACTTTTCAATCTAGGAACACTGGATTAAAGAAATGCCAATTTAACATGGTCACTCTTAGTCTCAAATCACTCTTACCGCCAGGTTAGCCTCGTGCTTAGGACAGGGTTTGCGCGGTTATATTTGAACCCACTTTCACATTTGTCACACAGTTCAGGTGTTTGTTGTCCAGCCTCAAATATCACTGCCATCAGGCTGATTTCAACTCACAGCGAAACCCTGGAGGATGGGGTAGAGCTGACCTGTGGGTTCCCGAAGCTGTAACTCTTTATAGGAGTAGAAACCCTCCTGTAAAAGTGTCTGGTGGTTTCGAACCACTGGCCTTGTAGTTGGTGGACAAATGAATAATCCACTTTGCTACCAGGACTCCTAGGTGGCCTGAAGTCCATTTTAATTCACCGGGACCTTATGCACAACAAAATGAAGCACTGTCTGGTCCTGTGCCACCCTCACGTCTTCATCCTGTTGGAGCTCATTGGCGCAGCGACATCACAAATCCCCTTCAGGAACTCCCTCTTTGTCTCTGACCCTCTACTTCACCAAGCTTGACGGCCTTTTCCAGGGATAGACTTTCTTGATAATACATCCCAAGTATATGAGACAAAATCTCGCCATCTTAGCTTCTGAGGAGAATTTTAACTATTCCTTGTCTAAGACAGCTTTCTTCAGTGGTTCTTCAGGTGGTCTATGGTCGTTTTAATATTCTCTGACAACAGCATGATTCAAATGAGACAGTTTTATGAGATGTTCCTTATTCATTGTCCAGCTTTCATTCACATATGAAGCAATTGAGGATACCATGTCTTCAGTCAGGTGCATTGACCTTGTAAAATTTTATCCCATGATCTCAATCTTCATCTCTATAATCAAGGTAATATTTCCCAACCACTGTCACTTCTTTGTCTCCAACGATTGCATTTCAACCTCCAGTATTATCTATGCATTTTAATTACATGTTTAATCGCTTTCATAGTGAATGAATTTGTTGAATTCTTGAAATTCCTCACCAATAGCTTTAGTGGTTGGTGGTTAAATTTGAATAATAGTTGTATCAACTATACTTCCTTGTAGACTGATTGCTGTTGTTGTTAGGTGCTGTTGATTCAATTCTGACCCATAGCCCCTAAGTACAAATGAATGAGATGCAGCCTGGTCTTGCGCTATTATCACATGGTTGTTATATTTGAGGTCATTGTCACAACCACTGTGCCAGCCCATCTTGGTGAGGACCATCCTTCTTTTCACTGCTCCTGGCAACCGTGGTTAAGCATTGAGCTTCTAACTGTAAGTTCCATAGTTCAAAACCATCAGTCACCCTGCAGGAGAAAGGCAAGGCTTTCTGCTTCCATAGAGTTACAGAGTCGGAAATACACAGGACACCTCTGCCATCCCCAGGGACAATATGAGAGGGCATCGATTCTGCATCAGTGAGTTTCATTTTCTTGGGGTTGTTGTGTTATAATCTGTCTACAGTTCGTGAGACAAACTCTTACCATCCCTGTCTGTAAGGAGCATTCTGGCTGTATTTCTTCCAGGGGATTTGGTTGTTTTCTTTGGCAGTTCACAGTACTTGGAATATTCTTCTCCAGTACCATAATTCTAATACTATGCTTCTCCTTTGGTCTTCCTTACTCAATGTCCAAATTTCACATGCATATGAGACAATTGAAACTCTCCTGACTTGGGTTGGGTGCACCTTAGTCCTTAAAAGTAACATCCTGGCTTTTCAACATTCTTTGTGCATCAGGTTTATCCAGTGCAATGCATCTGTTGATCTCTTGACTGCTGACTCCATGGGCACTGGTCATGGAACCAGGCAAGATGACGGCCTTGATAACTTCAATCTTTTCTCCATTTATCATGAAGTTACCGACTGGGCTAGGTGTGGGGATTTAGGCTTTCTTGACATTGAGTTGAAATCTGTACTGAAGGCTGTGATCCTTGATTTTCATCGGAAAGTGCTTCAATTTATCCTTTTCAGCAAGCAAAGCTGTATCGTCAGCATATCGCATTTGGAATAAGCCTTCCTCCAATCCTGAAACCACATTCTTCTTCACATAATCTGCCTTCTCTGATGAATTTGTCACCGTACAGATTGAATATGTATGGTGAGAGGATGCAACCCAAGCCTTTCCTGATTTTAATCCACTCGTTATTCTCTTTTTCTGTTTGCACAACAGCTTCTTAATCCACTTAGCTTGATTAGGTCCCTGTGTTTTCTGAGACCAAGTGTCAATTAAGTACCTTTTCCAACCCTCCATAAGTCCAAGTCTTCCTTATATTTTCTACTACAAGATTGGTACTCCTAACTACCAGTAGGTATAGTCAGCATGATCCTTTGAATCATTTATCAAAATTTACCTCTATTTTTGGAAATATAAACCCAATCACTTCAGGACTCAGTTCACTTTTACTGAATTTTCTTGATATCTGTTTGCTGAATATCAGTCCATGGAACATTTTATTGTTCTTATTTCCATCTTTCATGAACTGTTAGGAGCCTCCTCATATTAAATAAACGATAGCTTGTATTTCCCCTTAGAAGCCATTCTTTAAATGATTTGTCTGTCCTTAATCATTAAGTAGTGTAAGTTGTTATGCCTGTTATTTTCACTTTGTCCAAGCTGTACTGCCTTATCATACTTGAAGCTTCAGAATTGAGATCAGATTCCAAGTCTCCCCTTAGTGTATCTGTCTCATTCCCTTACAGCTAATGCGCTATTGGCCAAAAAGAACATAATAATGGAAATTAATAGGCCTAGAGTGAGGAAAGGAGTATCTTTCGGGGTTGAAAAATTGAAAATTTACTCTAAACATGTTGGCAGGGTTCTGAAATGAGAAAATTTCAGCCATGATGAGTTAAAGACATATTTTTCAAAGTTAATTGAAAAGAACTTTCTCTTCTACCAATGATTTGGCTCAATGTGCTTTTTAGGTGCTATTGGCTGGAGGAGAAATCTCATGATCTTGTTTTCTCATGTTGTGTTAGACAGGGTTCTCCATAGAAACAAAACCAGGACACTTATGATTTTATCTATCTGTCTACACACACACACACACACACCCCATAAAGGAATATAACAACTAATTTGTTCACACAATAGTGCAGATGGCTCAAATCAACTCACTCATGTGGAAGAATTAATATACTGGAAGTCCGTCAACTCACCAGGGCTTCTGGATCCAAGGTCAAGGAAGCAGATAGCTGAGTCTTCCTTAGAGTAATGCAGGTAGTTCGGCCACAGGCAGAAAACAGCAGGGCAGGTTACCAACACTCAGCAGCTCAGGAGCTTAGTGAAGCAGACCTGAGTGGGTATCGAACACAAGCAATTCAAAACAACAGGATCCGACAACTTCAAGCTTAAGCAAATTATACACCAGCAGTGTAGCAAAGTAGGTCTCAAAGGAACCTCAAGTTCTACCAACATGATCCATGAGTTGGCTGTCCCACAGATAGTGTAGCTCACAAATTAGGGAAGAGAACTAGTTGAAACAGACATATGCGGCTCTGATCACCAGAGAGTAAGAGAGAGAGGGGCAGGACTTGCTGAGCTATTTATCTCTTTGCCCTCCAATCAAATTTCAACCTTATTAACCCCACATTTTTCTTTTGGCCAGGTTGGCATAATAAACCTATTTATCTCACACACTTTTCAAGAAAACTTTCATTCCCACACTGAATTGCTTCCTTCCTTTTTAGCCAAAACAGTAGGTACCATGGCTAGATCATGATTCTTGTCAGTCCACTAAAAAGAAGTGAGTACATCACTTGTAAGACATTTCTTTTTCCAACCATTAATACATATTTTCTAGTAGAATCTATGGAACAAGAAATGATATTTTCTTAATGCTGTTTTTAATTCAAAAGCAGCTGTTATTCTTACCCACTGACATAGGAATAAATCTATAGAAACAAAGTCAAGAAAACTTATGTGCAATTTCCATTAATAGGAGCTCTGTGGCAGAGAATGAAGGACCAAAGCCAAGAACAGCCATCAATAAATTCCTCAGTGTTGCTGAATCAGGAATTGGTAGTCTAAAGATTTTCTTACTTCATTCAGTTTCTGATTGAAGATAATGGAGTTGAAGTTCAATTGAATAAAGCTTAATGATTTCCTTTTTTCCTAATTGTAGATTCCTCACCACCACCTTTACTGTGGGCTCTGCTTATTTAATGTCTAAATTTAATAAGATCTATCATTATTATAGCATTGGTTCTCAATCTGTGGGTCGTGGCCCCTTTGGGGGTTGAACAACCCTTTCACAGCAGTTGCCCAAATTCATAACAGTAGCAAAATTACAGTTATGAAAAAGCAACAAAAATAATTTTATGGTTGGGGTGGGGGTCACTACAACATGAGCAACTGTATTAAAGGGTTGCAGCATTAGGAAGGTTGAGAACTAACTACTGGATTAGAGTTTAGTAAAAAATCTAGGATGTTGTGAAAAGTTACTTCTTCTAAAATAAAGTATATGTGCATATTTAATACTTTTATTAAGTGTCCAATACATTGTGGACAAATACATGCCTATATATCCTCCCAGTTTTCTTAGCTCTTGTGAATTTTGGTCAAACTGCCTGGGAATTTTGGAAAACAGAAGAGCACTGGAATAATTATTTCATGGGCACAAGTTTTGTGATAAAAAAAGTTAGTGGAATTTATAAGGATATTTTTTTAAAACTCAATTATTTACCTGCAGTGAGAGAAAGAAGGCATTCAATGATACAGCTGCTTAAATATGTCAACTTGATAGATACGAGTATTTTCTTTTTCAAAATCACAGAACTTGCAGGAATGTTTAAATTTCCCAGGAATGTTACTAATTGGCATTTGGAAGAGTTTTTTGACTTCAAGAGAAAATGGAATTGTAACTCGTGGCCAATATTGAAATAATGTTCCATTTTATCTATTGTATTCATAAGATTGTGTGTTAGAAAAGGTGCATTCTCTTTGTGTTTCTCTAATTTTGTAGTAGCCACAAAGTATTGGACACTTCATATCCTTGATATCATTTAATTTTTGGCACAACCCCTGGAGATTTGTGGCAATAGCTTTACTTTTGGGGTGGTAAAAGAACATTTGAAGAGGTTTTATTTAGTGCTCAAGTTATCAGATGACAGAATTGAGGACTGAATAGAACTCTAGAGGTTACACAATTTCCTGTCAACTTGATAAATAAGTTTAGAAGTGGAGTTTAGCCTGTCAATCAGGTCACAGCTGAGAAGCCACCTTGTGAGCATGGCCTTCTCATGAGGATTCTAGGAAATTCCTCTTTCTCCCTGGAGGCCGTGTCTTTCCCCTTCCTATTGACAAGCCCCATTGGAGCCACACTGAGACCTCCAAGAACCCTGGAGATGCTTCCACCACCACTGGCTCCACAAGACTTTGCACCCACTGGCCTGCGATCTTCCTGCATTTTGAATCCTTGCATGTGCTGTGGGAGTCTGAAGAGGGATTTATGGACTAGTATCAGATTCATGGACTACTATCAGATTTATGAGCTAATATCGGACTTATGGACTTGATTGAGACTGAGCTGGAATGTTTTCTTGATATTCAATTTCTCTTTGATATAAAGCTCTTTCTTACATGTGTATGAATGTCTCTGGATTTGTATCTCTTGTCCACCTGTCCTAATGCAAGAGGTCTAATCAACTGCATGTCAAAATCTTAAACACTCAATGTGAGCTGGGAGGAAAGACAGGGCTTTCCACTCCCATAAATAGTTGGTCTCAGAACTTACAGGGGGCAGTTCTAGCCTATCCTATAGGATAGCTATGAGTTGGAATCAATTTGATGGCAGCAAGAGTAAGAAGGACAAGCTGTTACTGTAATGTTAATGTTTTCCTATAATGGCCTCCATATCAAAAACTTCATATATGAATCTTGAACTTAATTTTGATAAAGTGTGCGACAAACATCAGCTTAAAGCCTTTGGGTACGAGTAGCCTACCCATTTCTGAGAGCTACACTGAAAACCATGCTGGCTACTTGTCTTAATTACCCATGTCACACCAACTGAACTTAGAAATATCATTTAGGTAAATGCCTGCATAATGTGTGATTGGGCTGTGCCCAAGAAAAATAATAAACTAGGTCAATTTCATTGTTGATCTCCTCCCAGACTTTTTCCTCAGTATCATTGTCCATGGTCCATTTTAGGATCTAGTTTATTCTTTCCTACCTCAACAAACAATACTTAATGCTTGAGAAAACCTCATATTTATTATTCTTATGCCTCATGCCTCAAATGTGAGCCTTTGCTGCTGAATAGGAATGCTATTACCTACCTCATCGCCTATCTTAAATATCTTTTGGACTGAATCCTATTTCAAGTTAACGTTACTCTTAGGTACCCCAAACCTAAACATGTTACAATCCTTTGGACCCGTAGCAAACAGAGGACAGATGGAAACTGCCCCATAGAGTTTCCAAGGTTCCAATCTTTATGGTGAGTTCAAGCCACAGACTTTTAGGTCAGCAGGAAGGGCTTTGCCATTTGGCCACCAGAGCTTGCACTTGCATGGTGGAAATTTCATCCCAGGTGGCTACAGATAATTTAAAAAATCATTTTATTGGGAGCTCATACAACTCCTATCACAGTCCATACATGCATCAGTTGTGTAAAGCATATTTGTACATTTGTTGCCCTCATCATTCTCAAAACTTTTGCTCTCCACCCAAGCCCCTGGCATCAGCTCCTCATTTTTTTCCCTCCCTGCCCACTCCCCCCTCCCTCATGAACCCTTGATAATTTATAAATTATTATTTTGTCACATCTTGCTCTGTCCCACGTCCCCTTTCTCCCACTTTTCTGTTGTATATCCCCCAGGGATGAGGTCACATGTAGATCCTTGAAATAGGTTCCCCCTTTCCAACCCACCCTCCCTACATCCTCCCCCGTATCGTCACTCACACCACTGGTCCTCAGGGGAATATCCGTCCTGGCTTCCCTGTGTTTCCAGTTCCTATCTGTACTAGTACACATCCTCTGGTCTAGTATGACAGTGGGAGCGGGGGCAGGGAAGCATTTAGGAACTAGAGGAAAGTTGTATTTTTCATCGTTGCTACATCGCACCCTGACTGTCTCATCTCCTCCCCAAGACCCTTCTGCAAGGGGATCTCCAGTGGACTACAAATGGGCTTTAGGCCTCCACTCCGCACTCCACCGCTCATTCACTATGGTAAGATTTTTTGTTCTGATGATGCCTGATTCCTGATCCCTTGACACCTTGTGATTACACGGGCTGGTGTACTTCTTCCAAGTGGACTTTGTTGCTTCTGAGCTAAATGGCCGCTTGCTTACCTTCAAGCCTTTAAGACCCCAGACGCTATACCTATTGATAGCCGGGAACCATCAGCTTTCTTCACCACATTTGCTTATGCAACCATTTGTCTTCAGTAGTCGTATCAGGGGGGTGAGTACAAAATGATGTTTTTTTTTTGTTCTTTGATGCCTGCTAACTGATTCCTTCAGCACCTCATGGTCACACAGGCTGGTGTGCTTCTTCCATGTGGGCTTAATTGCTTCTGAGCCAGATGGCCTCTTGTTTACCTTCAAGCCATTAAGACCCCAGATGGTATCTCTTTTGATAGCCGGGCACCATCAGCTTCCTTCACCATATTTAGTTGTTCACCTACTTTGTCTTCAGTGGTTGTGTCAGCAAGGTGAGCATCATAGAATGCCAATTTAATAGAAGAAAGTATTCTTGCATTGAGGGAGTACTTGAGTGGAGGTCCAATGTCCCTCTGCTACCTTAATACTAACCTTATAAATATATGCACATATATCTATTTCGCCATCCTCATGTATAAATATATTTGCATATGTACATGTCTTTATCGAGACCTCAATAAATTCCCTCTGCCTCCCAGATCTTTCCTCTATTTCCTTTGATTTCCCTCTATTCCCACTATCATGTTCAGTCCCCACCAGGGTTTCAGCAATTCCTCTGAGTTGTTTTTCTCTGAATATATAGAATTATATGTTAGGAAAATTTTGTTAGCCAAGAATGGGTCTTTTTTTTTTAAAGAGAAAAATACCTAGCATTTGATGTAGCATATGACCTGTTTTATACTTAGAAAATGAGTTATCATATTGAAAAGTCATGCCATTGTCTTAATTTTAAAATTGATTGATTATTCCATTTCATTCATGGATATTCAAGTTTAATATTTTAATTGCACAACTACGTGTTTTTAAATATTCAAAAGGAAAATTCATGGTTTTGGTTAATGAAACATAGGTGTTAGATTGAAATAACTGAAGTTACTGATGATTGAATAACTTTTTAATCTGTATCAATACTAAATTCACACATCTAAATCTGATCCATAGTAACCAAGTGGTAGTGTCTAAACTGAAGAAACAAAATCCTCCCTGCCGTCGCACTGATTCTGACTCATAGCGATGGCATCATACTGGACTAGGTGGCTGGTGGAGCTCTGGCAGCATAATGGAAATGAGTTGGGCTGCTACAAGGTCAGTAGTTTGAAACCACCAGCAGCTTTCTGGGGGAACAATGAGGCCTTCTACCCTGCTAAAGCGTTACTGTCTCAAAAATCCACAAAGGGAAGTCCTACCCTGTTTTATAGGGTCACCATGAGCAGGTATTGACTTGATAGTGGTGAGAGTTTGAGTGGTTGGGCTGCTAAGCAAAATGCCAGAAGTTCGAAACCACCAATGGTCCTGCAGGATAAAGATGAGGTTTTCTTCTTCCTTAGTGATTAAAATTCAGGAAACTCACATGGACACTTCTATTCTGTCCTATCAGTGTGCTTGTGGATACAGATTTATTTACCCTGTTCATCTGATTCTTGACATTGTGTGTGTGTGTGTGTGTGTGTCTGTCTGTCTGTGGGTAAAAGTTGAGTTAATCAGATTAAATGGATTGCTGGTTTGATTAGTCACTTGCTAATCAATTCAATGATTAGAGTGGATTAATTGATGAGCATGAAAAACATTCACTAAATATAAGCTATTGTTGTTTTTACCCATGGAGATAATAAAATGAGACTTAGCACTAAAGGTTGGCTTCCATCTGGCTCTCCCCCCAAAAGCTGGAGACCAGAAAACAATCATTTAATGATCTGATCTACAATTCAACACTTCATATTAAGACTACTACTTCTATTACTAGTAAAACATATTCACATATTTTATCAAATAGATGTTTTCCTGGAATTTTAGAAAGTACCCCTTCATGTATCCATCTGATCCACATAGTCTCAGTTAGGGTTCATACTGACGTGAATGTTATAACTGACAAGTGGCATATGCATCTGTGTTGTAGGATATTGAGATACAAAAGAGACAAAAACAATAATGTGCTTTTAAATAATACATTACTTCATTAGGTTTCCTGCAATGGAGTCTGTAAATTTAAGTCTTCTCCCATCAATCAATAGTATTTGAAATTGTCTGATGGTTCTAAGAATTTCTCGGGAGATAGGTTTCACATATTTCTGACTTGCTATGTACCTTAAAAACTGGATTCATTTTAATACATAAAAGTATAAACAAAATTCAATTACAGAATGATAGATAACTTCATAAACCATAGTGTTTTCTGAGTTTTCATAACTTCCATTTGACATGGGGAAGGAAAATAATTATTTTAATGGAATTGTAGACAATAATGCCAGTAAAGAAACTATTTTAAATTTCAGAAGATTATTATTCATTTTGATCAGATCACATGCCATATACTATTCACAATAGTTTAAAAAGAAATAAACACTTCCAAACTCTGCAATAGTGAAAACTGCTTTTTAAAAATCCTGACTGCCTATTAGATCAGGCAATGGTTTCACCTTTATGTTAAACTTGAGGTGTTCATATCATGATAAATTGCAAATAACTTACTTCAGTCTCTTTTTGAGACTTTTATCATTCCTTGTCACTGTCCTTGGAACACAGTGTCTTACCAGAAGGTGTAGGTCATATTGTTAACATGAAAGACAAGGAAAAGGCAAGATTTTCACTTTTCATGGCTTGTCAACACACATAAACAAGAAACATTATGGAATTTTTAGAGAAAAGGCCCCATAGGTTAAATCATGCTTTGGCATATGACCATGTTCTTGCTGCCAAAGGAGACAATTTGTTTGAGTGGAAATGCATCAGCATTGTTAAACAAAAGTACTACTGTGAGTGATGGTGCTATTTATTTTTTGTTTAATAAACACTTAAATCATCGTTGACAGGTGCCAAGCATTATTTTAAGTACCTTGCAACTAATGAACTAGATATTCCTTCGTGTCTCCATTTTATGAGTGGAGAGTGGAGATACTGTACAAGTGAGCAACATGATCACAGTGAACTCCCTAATAATGTCATCTACTTTGAAAATTACAGTTGAGGAAAGTTTTTGATTAAGCCTAACCGTGTTGTTGTTAGGTATTGTTGTAAGAAGGAAACCCTCCCAGTGACATCCTCATAATTGATGTTATGCTTGAGCCAATTATTGCAGCCACTGTGTCAATCCATCTCATTGAAGGTCTTCCTGTTTTTGCTAACCTTCAACTTTACAAAGCATGCTGTCCATTTCCAAGACTGGTGTTTCCTAATAACATGCTCTCAGTATGTGAGATGGAGTTTTACCACCTTTCATTCTAGAAGCATTCCTACAAGACAGATTTGGACATTCTTCTGGAAGTCAATGGTAGTGTCAATATTCTTCACTAATACCACAATTCAAGGACACCAATTATACCCTGATCCTTCTTGTTCATTGTCCAATTTCATGAACATACCAGGGACACCTTTGTCTTCAGAGTGCTTCACGGCTGCTTCCAAGGGGGTCGATTATTGACCTAAGAAAAATTAAATCCTCGATCCGTTCAGTATTGTCTCCATTTATCACGAGGTTGTCTATTGGTTCAGTTGTGAGGAATTTTTTTCATCTTCCTCCCCACAGTCCTTTTGACAATATAATTCACATATTATACAATTCAATAGCTCAATTACATCAAGAGGACTGGTATACTCATCACCACAATCAGTTTTAGAACATTTTCTTCATTCTTATATTCATTGTTATTAATGTCCTATTTCCCTAACCTCCCCTGTCACACCCCCAAGCATCTACTAACCCATGAGTTATAATTCACAGTGAGCATAGATATTCATCAGTAAATATCTTCCACAGTAAAGGTGATGGATCATCAACAAGTCTCCCTTGCTTTCAGCAAGCAAGATTGTATCATCGGAATGTCACAGATTTTTAATTGAACCTCATTCCAATCCTGATGCCATATTCTTCTTTGTAGGGTAGAGATGCTTGGATTACTTATTCAGCATAGATATTTAATAAGTACAATGAGAGGATACAACCCTGAATCACGTTTCCTGATTACTATTCAGTACTGTCTTGTTTTGTTAGCTACATTGCCTCAGTCTATGTATAGATTCTACATAAAAACAATTAAGTTTTCTGAATTTCTCATTTTTCTCAATAGGTAGACCTATGGATAATTTTCTCAATTATCCATAGTTTGTCATGATCTCCACAGTGGAATCCCTTTGTATAGTCAATAAAACACAAGTAATAATCTCTCTGGTGTTGTCTGCCTTCAGCCAAGGTCTACCTAGTAGTACTTGATTTAATTTCTACTTTTTTCTATCTTGATTTTAACCTTAAAATTCAGTTTTAATTGATATATTTTGGCTTTTCCCTTTAGGTCTTAATGTGTGAATATCTAGCATTCTAGTTTCTCTTGAAATACATTAATATCAAGTTTACTGCCACTATTTTCAAAATGGACTTTCATACCTAAACCCTAGACTTGACTACAGCCCAGGTGCCTAAGGCACAGTTGGATTCACTAGTCCAATCCGTCTAATGACTGTCTCAGAATGAGCTGTTCCTAGGGGCTTCCTGCCACTTCTTATCAGCAATTTCCTTTTTGTATTCCTACTACAGCATTTTTCTTGAAATACTTTTATTTTCCTTAGCTTTTTAATTATTAAGAGTTCTAATCCCTCATAATAATATAAAGATCATTTAATTATAGTGAATTATAACATGCCTTTTTTCTCTGAAGTCATATTCTCATTCCATTTTTTAACAGAAATTCTAAACATATTTCTCATTACTATAGCGATCTAAATGTTTTTAAAATGTTTTCTAGATTGAGTTTTAATTGAAATAGTTTTTGGTAGATAATTGATCACAGTAACGTAAATATATTGTACTATTAAAGGTAATTATTAAACAAAATAGTAAATTTTGCACAGCCCATCTTAATACAAATTAAGTAAAAAATGTCACTTCATCTAAAAACTGAAAACTCTTTCAATGTGTAATGTTAGATACTCACTGTAAAACAAATAGTTTAGGACAAAAATACAAAACTAAAAATGTTTAAAAGGCTAAAATTTCTGAAAGGATGCTCTAGTGTTTACCAATAAAACATCCAAATGTAATAAACAAAAACCTTCCAAATTTCTAAATTGCTGAAATAAAACTGATTCATTTCTAGAATTTGTATTACTTTCTTCATAAATTAAGTTCTATCCATTAATAACAACTCATCACTAACAGCTTTTCTCTTACTTGAAGAATTTTCATATATGAGTAAGTTTTCATTCAAACCATCATTCATTTATTCATTCAACAGACATTTATGTCCAATTTTCATATCTACCAGTGAAGGTCATAATTAAACAATAAATTCATAATTATTTATATAAAAGTTCATTGTAATTATAATTGTTATAAAATTTTCTCTTCAAGAATCCTTAAATGTTAATTGAAATAGAAGTCCATGAAGCTACAGCTGGAGGAGAAGGACACATCTGAGCGGAACACACAGGAGCAAACTAAGAGTGAAGAAGAGAGAAGGAGAGAATGGAACACATCCTGACTCTCCAAGGATATTCCTGCAATATTCCTGCTTGGAGCAGCAAATGTACAGAGAAGACCATAGGGCCAGCCTCACCGTAAGACAACACCCTTCACGGACCCCTAGCACTACGGGGGACAACACTGGAGACACAAAGCAGCAGCTGTGTCCATCTGAACCCGCCACACTGGGGTGAGACACTGAGAGCATGCAAGACAGCATCAAAGGGAGCAAAGCAGTGAAGTCTTCGAGGACTCCTAAAACCAGACTCGGGGGACCAGGGCGTGGCACCTCATCACACTTGACGGGAAAACACTCATCAAAATCAACAAACAGACCCGGAACTATTTGTAGGCTTTTCTTTTTTGCTGTTGGTTTGGGGGTCTTGGGGTTTTGGGTTGTTTTGTTTTGCTTTGGTGTTTATTATTGTTTTGCATGTCTATCTAGATAAGATAGGCAGGATAAGCAATCTGGTTGGAGGGGAAAACAACAGGACTGATGGTTCTGGGGGAACATAGGAAAGGGGGAGGCAACAAACCCTGTGACAAGGGGACAACAAATGATCTAAAATCAATGGCAAGGAAGGTACAGGATGTCTGGTGGGGCTTGATCAAGTGCAATGTAGTCAAAACGAACTAAGAAAGACGAATGAAGGTCAGGTTGAACATGCTAGTGGGACAAGAGGAAGGTAAAAGGAAATAGAGAAAAGAGCTAGGAGGCAAAGAATATTTATGCAGGTCTAAATACAGGCATGTACATATGTAAATATATCTATATATAATATAGGGAAATAGATATATGTACATATATTTATAAGTTAAGTGTTAAGGTAGCAGATGAACACTGGGCCTCTACTCAAGTCTTCCCTCAATGCAACAATATTTCATTCTAACAGCCTGGCATTCTGTGATGCTCACCTTCCCCACACAATCGCTGAAGACAAAATGGGTGCCTAAGCAAATGTGGTAAAGAAAGTTGATGGTGCTCACCTATCAAAAGATATAGCACCTGAGATCTTACAGTCTTGAAGATAAACAAGTGGCCATCTAGCTTAGAAGCAACAGAGCCCACATGGAAGAAGCACACCAGCCTGTGTGATCATGAGGTGTCAGTGGGATCAGGTTTCAGGCATCAAAGACCCAGAACAAAAAAATCATACCAATGTGAATGAGGGGCAGGGCTGAGTGGAGACCCAAAGCTCATCTGTAGACAATTTGACATCCCTCACAGAAGGGTCACAAGGAAGAGATGAACCAGCCAGGGTGCAGTATAGCACCAATGAAACATATAATATGTTTCTCTAGTTCTTTAATGCTTCTCGCTACTCCCCAACTATCATGACACTAATTCTTCCTTACAAATTGGCTAAACCAGAGCATTTACATTGGTACAAATAAGAGCTCACAACACAAGGAATCCAGGACAGGTAAACCCCAATCAGGACCAATAATGAGAGTAACAATACCAGGAGGGTAGGGGGGGAAGTGATCAACACAACAGAAAAGTGGGTGAAAGGAGACAGGGGTTGGTGTAAGATATGAAACATAAAAATTTATCAATTATCAGGGGTTCATGAGGAAGGGAGAGGGAAAATGAGGAGCTGATACCAAGGGCTCAAGTAGAAAGAAACTGTTTTGAAAATGATGGTGGCAACCTATGTACAAATATACTTGACACAATGGATGGATAGACGGTGAGAAGAGCTGTAAGAGCCTCCAGTAAAATGATTAAAAAGAAAAAGAAATGAAGTCGATGTGAAGGAATACCTTAGTCTATTTCCCAAACTCAGGCAAAATGTTTACCTAATTCTAGGTTCTAAATAAATCAGGATTGTTTTAGAATTAAATCACCGAGGCACACTTTCATTCTTTATGCGTGCCATTCTTAAATTGGCTGAAGATAACCCACACAACAGTTGCAATAGTATGCTGACAGGAGCCAACAGAGGTCCAGGCTGGATTCAGAAGAGGATGTGGAACAAAAGATATCCTTGCTGGTGTCACATGGATCTTAGCTGAAAGATAATTCCAGAAAAACACTTACTTCTCAGGTCTCTGACTCTACCAACCCAGACATGGTTAGGAATAAATATTTCCCAGCACCCTGAAAGTCTTCTTAGGGAGTGAATATGAAGAAAGTCACGTGGTCCTACGTAGTGCCATCCTATAAATAAACTTACGAAGCGATGTAGTGAGAGACAGGTATATTGCTTGAGGTTATCACCTCTTAGCGAGAAAAAGACATCCAAGCAATGTATTTTGCTGAGAGTGCTGACCCTTCTTACTTAGCATTTATTTTGTTAACTACTTTTTAAAAATTTACAGCAACAAAGTTTTTAGGTCATTTAAAAGAAATTTAAGATAATATGAAAACATTTAGGGAGGCATATTTTCACTTTTCAACAGTTTTATTGGTTCTTCATCCACATATGATAAATTTAATAGTTTAATCATAACAAGACAAATCATACAGTCATTACCACAATCAATTTTAGAGCAGTTCTTCCTCCTGTACTGATTGTTATTAGTTTAATTTTTTTTAATTGTGGAAAAATCTCCAATTCAACAACTTCTACATGTATAAATCAGGACTATTGATTATACTCTTTGTGTTGTGCAACCATTATTGAAATCCTTTTCCAAATTATTCCACCACCATTAATATACACTCGATGCCCCGTAGGGAGGCATATCCTTACGGTTACGGTGGAACGTCCAAATGTGATCCTAAGATTAGTGTATTGGTTTAGTGCCAAATTATGGTAATTTCCTAGAGATTATACTGATAAATCTTCTGATTATTATATTATACTTATTTCTTTCCACTAGCTCTTACATTGTTCACTATAAATTCAATAGTAATAATATGTCATGTAACCTCTAGTCAACCTGAAGGAGGGCACTTGAATGGCTCCAGGACATTAGGGAAAAATAGAGAAGCACCTTGCTTTAAACAACACAAATCGCAAATCGCAACTGAGGCTACTCTAGTACTTGGACTTTCCGTAAGTTTTACATAAGCCTCTGATCCCTTTGGCAATTGGAGAATCAAATCCTGTCCTCAAGATTTCTTTAAAATTCTGGTCACTAAAGTGACCCCAGGGACAGTATGCTCAGTCCTAAAGGGTCACTATGATTCAGAATGGACTCAATAGCAGTGATGTGTGTGTGTATCCTGCTTTGTTTTTTTATTTTAGTGTGACTTAGAATTACTGTTTTTTCCACCTATTGAGTTCTCTGCCTCAGGCGTATCTCACCTGTTCTGACTAGACTTTCAATCAGCGCTTGCTTTTCATAAGGAAGGAAACTGTGTGCATTCCAGTTTTTAAGCAAATTTGAGGATGCTCAAAAAGGTTTTCCCAAAGCCAATGAAAGTGGTTTCAAAACTAATTTGGCATCTTTACGGGGATGGGTTTAGGGAGGTTCTCGCAGGTTGTCCCAACAATGCCAACACACTATTGGATCTTTGAGTCTCTTCTCTAATGCTCTCCTCCTCTCAGTTGCTTATTGTCACCATTCTTCCCTCCTTCCCCATTAGACAAGGGGGTTAGCAGTCTGTATTTTGCGTCCCATAATCATGCAGCCTCACACATCTTACCCAGCGAACCCAGTAAGATCCCACCCCCTAGAATTCTATAGTTAGCTAGGAAGGAAATATAATTTTTGAGACCCAATACATATTTTATATGACTAAGTGAAAAAAGATTAACCTTTACCCTAATATATATCCTACAATATAAATGATGTGCAGTTCAGATAAGCTTTCCAACAATATCTAGGAATTCAGCACAAAAAGCTTTTAGAACATACTGAGGAAATGGGGAAATGACGTAGCCTTATGAGTCCTTTCAACATCTGAATATAGATATGAACTGTGATCATCAAACTTCAACTCGCCATATCTAATTATTTCTATTGCATTCTTGTCAATCACAAGTGAACTTAAATGCCTCACCTAATTAAAGATTTATCATCATTCATTGTTGTAGATTTAAACTGATCCTTTAAGTCCAGGTAATTGATTCAGCTGTGAATCAATTGAAAAAAGTAATATTTCAATCATAATTGAAAAGAGTAATGTTCTCATAATTTCTAAGCCTTCTTCAACTGCCTGCAGTTATTTTCAAATAAATGGGGATACTGTTTTCTCAGTTCTTCCTTGATACATGTTTTTGGCAAAAAAAATAATTAAGGAAGCCTTGTTCCTAAACTCCTTCTCAGTTAAATGCCAGATTTCTTGAGCCAAAACTCATAAAATAACCTTGAGCTTTTCTTAAAGACGCAGAGCGAAGATTGTGGGGCGGTGAGCAATATTGTTTATTTCTTAACTCAGAATCTCAGTGAGGCGATCAGCTTGGACAGATATCTCTATTAACCAATGAGCTCCCTGTTGCCCATCTTTCCAGTTTTAATTTATATATTTGCCCTTAGCATTAGACATATGTTATTTTTGGCTGACAAAAGTTCTTCTATCCCTGTGCACTAATTCCTGTGCTTGCTCCACCTTTAGAGGCTAATGTTGAACTAACATCTACTACAAGGGAAGCAAGGAACCTCTGAACTTGAGCTGTCAGCATCAGTGTAAAAGAGCAGTAATGGAAGCAAGATGTGTGTGTGTGTGTAGGGGGGTGCTGTTCTTGAGAACAGTGCTTCACCAGTGATGGCTTCTTCCTTCTTTCTAGAATAATCACTCTGACCCCCAAATCTTATCTCCTTTCACTTCACAAGAAAAAAAACCCCTCAATCATATGGTGAAAACTGTGTCTCCTAACTTTGGAGTTTCTCAAGATTTCCATGCCTATTTTCTTGAGACTGGTCATTGATAGAGCTGATCTCACAAAGCAACACAGTCTATTCAGAGTTCAATAAAACCAAAATGCGAGAGTCCTCAGGGGTGAAAGTGTTACCCTGAAAAAGCTTAGTATTCAGAAAAAACTTGGTCATAACTGTGCCATGGGTCATTGTGTAGTGTTTATGCTAGCAGTCATCCAATCCAGGGCTACCTTTTGGAGAGAGGAATCTGTACTCTTTTATCAACCTCATTTCAAACAGTAAGAAGCAAATAAGCCTCTCCCTATTATCTCAAATGGTTCAAAAAATAAGAAAGTGGGTCAAGTCTTAGTGAGTTGAAAAATTACATTCTATTTTATTTCAGTGCCTAGCTTCCCATTAGACCCATTAAATGTGGTTTACTTTTAACCTCCCCCAAAGATAGTTCCTTTAGGCATATTTGGGAACTTTCTTTATCTGTGCATAAAAATTACCTTTCTTTAGATCACAGCCTCTTGAATTGACTTGTCAATGAATTCATACAGAAACTTACATTGGAGGAAGGTATTGTCAATGAGGAAGGAATTTAAAAGAACAATTGGTTAATCTCCCGCACACTTATCTCAGGTTAGAGCCATGCTTTCCTATTACCTAACCCCTTATTTCATCTCATTCACTATTTTAAATTATATTTACTATTTTTATTATATTTATTACTCTGGTGTTATCAGAAAATTATTTCCAAACCCCCAGCTACTTTGATATAATCCCTTATCATACTGGACATTATTATTTTAGAGTATTATACACTTCAATTTTAATTAGTAGAAATGACTTTCTTTAAGAAGAATCGTTGGGAAAAAATAAATTAAAAAAAAGAAGAATCATTGGAAAAAGGGAACCAAGAAGCCAGAAAAATGTATAGTTAAGTATTCATTTCACATGTTAAAATGTTGCTTCGTTATAGTAATTATAACAGAAGAGTTCATGCATTGTAGATTAATGTATTATCATCTGACCTGGAGAAGGAAAAACATTTTGTAGGTCAATTAGAGCATGTATATAACTATATATAATAAAACATGGCATTTTAAATCACCAGTGTTTATCAAAAATATGCTACATGGCTTCTAGGAGGAGGAGATAATTTGGACCTATGTTGGGGAGAGGGAGCTTGAAGAGCAAGTGACATCAGATGTGGGCTTTAAAAGTTCTCAAAATTTCCACATGTCTGAGAGTTAGTAAAAACTGATCACTACAAACTCATAGAAAGCACTATGAATACCCAAAATAGCACAAATGTGAATTTAGTGTTTCCTAACACATCCTCCATCTGGATCTATAGAGCTCTGAGGGTAGTTTTCCATTTCTCTAAACCTCGGATTTACACCACAGCAAAGTTACATTTTGGGCATCCTCAAAAGATTCAATTTGTGTTCCCTTTAAATGTGTGCCAAACAGAACTCCTTCAGTGAGTTTTCAAACTTGTGACCTTCCAGAAGCAGATTGCCAGTAGTCTCTCTCGAGATGGGCTTGGACTTGCCAATCTGGAAGTTCTGCACTTACCCATTTGTGCTACCATTACGCCCTGGTAATTTGCTTATCATAATATATTACTCTCAAAGTAACTGTACAGTGTCTGCTCTGGATTGCTCATACACGTGATCTGATGCACAGTCGGTAATGGCTCAGACCCATTCAGATAGTCAGTTTTCCCTTGGCCTTCTGTGGTTCAGTGACGAACTGGTGAAATGCCACGGTCTTTGATTTGTGACATTGTCATGGTACTTTGCTTCAAACTTTTATAACTGAGGCTGCTGTCTGTGATTACATGGATTTGCTTGGCTTGTTCGTTCATGATGCAGGAAGAGACTAGTCCTCTGTGGCTCAATAATTTTTCTTCTACATTTTGACACTCCCACCAACACATGCATCGAAGTCTCTCATGACCAGCAGATTGTCATGTTAAAACATCTTTGATGAGTTTACCCAGATCTTGGCTGTATTCTCACCTCTCTGGGGTGTAGGAAGTCAGGATGTTCACACTGACAAAATAAACAGATGATCATTTGGTTGGACCACACTGTGACAGGGGACACTGAGGAAAAGTAACCAGTTGAGCACCCAATGTCTGAAAAATGTATTTCCCTGACAGTTTCATTTCTCCTCATGACATGCCTATAATCACGTTTGAGATACATTTAAATCTTTCTTTGTATATATAATTTCTTAACAGGGGTTTCTCCTTATGTTTTTGTAATTAGCAACCCTCCCAGAAAAAAACCGAGAGCCATATTTTCATGATCAGTATCCCAATGTCTGAAAGAACCCTGCCCCAACTTCATTGCCTTCTTGGAGTTCCTTACTCTCGGCACCAACGTGGAAAATTAACCCACTGACCCTTCACCAATACACGTACACCTGCAAATTACAACTGACTAGGAGCCTAGTGAAATTTAGCAACAAACCAGACTGAATGCTTCTACAGACCACATTGGGTTGAGAAGGGAGGCAGGGCTTTGCTCTCTAGGGAGAATCTTCTAAAGCCCTGGTCCATGTTATGTCCACAAGATAGGCATGGTGTCTCAGGAGGATTGGTATCGTGTTCATTAAGATGTTTATTTTGTGTCTCTTGGTCTGAAAAACAGGACAAAAACACATATGTTAGGGAAATGGAAGACATTTCATAGCTTACAATATTAGGATTAAAAATTATAATATTTATTGTAAAAATGACTCCAATTACCATTTGACTGAGCAGGATTTATGCAAGATGCATGCAAACTAGAAATGGAATTTCATCTTTAACTCATTATATTTCCATAAGGAGCCACATGTTTTCCTTTAAAGCACAGTCCCACCCTTTAGTACAGGATGTGCCTTTATCTTCTTAATATATATATTTTAAACTATAACTGCAAGTTCAGTCCATGTATGTTTGGATTTCAAATGCCATGTTTTAATAAATGAAAAATGTCATTGAGGCAAATGGGAAAAATCAGAGCCTAAGATCCATTTTTAAAAGAAAACAAATTAAGTCTTTGATTTCAAACCTTCCTCTGATGGGAACTTTCTTGATTCTCTCATTGAGAGTATCCCAGATGCTTTCTGATGGCATCGTGTCTAAATAGAGATGACTTAAGAAATCAAAAGCCAAGGCCTGAGTTCCTCATGGCTGCTAATCTTGCAAGATCTTATTCTGCAGACCTGAAGGTGGAAGGAAGCCAGCTTGGTGGAGAAGGAACAGACCAAGCTTCAACTAAAATATAAAGAAATGAAAGGTTTTTGCTGAAAACGCTGATCCTTCCCTTCTTCTTTGAGTAGAGAAGCGACTTGGGCCTGGTGGATCCCCAATGCTCTTAACAGCACCAGGACTTTGGAGGAACCCACTCTGCACGAGCCACCCACTGGGCGTAAGGTAGTCTTGGTTCATCCTTGATATTGTAGAAAATTTGTGTCCGATCTATAAAATTCTGCATTTCGTAAGCACTCCTTTCTCTGTGCCAGTATGGACCTGATCCTAGGTTCCCAACCTTCGCTGGCCATCAGAAGCACCTGGGAATCAAGTCAAAGACAGATTCCTTAATCTAGTTCCTACGTCCCCAGATTTGGAATCAACTTTTTCCAGATTCACTTTCTTTCAGTGTTCAGCAAACATTTGTTGTCAGGGGTCAGATAATAAATGTTCCGGCTTCTGATTGTCACTGTCATAGCTATTCAACTCGACCACTGAGGCATCAAAGAAATCATAGACATACATGAAGGGACGTGGCTGTGAGCCAAGACAGCTTTATGTTCAACAACATGTTTGGCCCAAAGGCCATTGCTTGCCAGCCATTGATTTGGTCCAAGAAAACCATATTTCTCCCATTGTCCGATGCATCTGGTCTCCAAGTGTGCGAACGCGCGCACACACACACACACACACACACACACACACACTCTATGGGACAGGCGCCCTTATTCCTCCCACCCAGATGTGAGTTGCCCAACTCAAACCAGAAACAAACTTTTAACTCTATAAATGAGAAGTAGCCAGCACAGTTTTGACAGACTGCTCATGCCGCAGTGTCTGCATTCAGGCAGACTCTGCACTCTCTAATTCTTCCTGAGCACACAGAGATGGACACGAAATCGACTGGAGGCCAACGGCAGGAAAGAAGGAATTTTTCCTCTCCAGCCCAAGAGAATTGTTCCACTATTTGCTTCTTGCTTAAAATGTCTGTATGATTTAGAAATGCTTAATTAGAGAATTAAGTTATCTTAGAAAAGAATTGCTAATGGGGATCCTTTCTAGAATCTCTGCTGTTTTTATCAAATGGACACAACTGCTCTCTTCAGCATTTTTCAAAGACTCATTAGTTCCATCCACTGAATCTTTCCAAAAAATCCTGCATTTTTACCTCATTGATAACTTCTTAAAAGTATGAAAATCAGGGCAAACCTTTTGCCTGCCTATCTTACATATTACTTCCATTTTTCCGACTTCTGTGAAAATAAAAATCTTTCACAAATGAGAATAGCTTTCATAACTTTGCCCTCCCCCCCCTTTAAGCATAAAATGTGCAGTATGTTTAATGAACACTTAGATTGGTGGTGGCGTCAGGTGCCATCTAGGTATTCTGATTCATAGCCAGGCTGTGAACAAGAGAATTAAATTTTGCCTCAGCCTGCACCATCCTCGGCCCCACTGGTAGGTCTGTGCGCATTGCTGCTGCAGCCGCCGTGTTGATCCATCTTGTGCACCAGAGGCCTAGTGGGACTAGCTCTTGTGAATGAGTCTCTGAGGTAATTCTGGAAACCATGCTCCCCCTAATTCTGATAAGTCCCTATTGCTGGGTTCGTTGGCATCCCAAAGACAGTTCTCCAGTAGAGGAGTTTCGTTTGATGACTTACTAAACGGAGTTATGCTTTACTGATCTTTTCAGAGACACTATGGAAAATGATTGTCGAGCCACAAAGTACCTCCAATAACTCTTCTAAGTCAGTGGGTGTCAAACTTGGTTTAGAATCAACAGCTCCTTGTGCTTGTTAAAAATGAAAATGTTCAGATCTTGAAGATAGTTTGATTTAAGAAATCCCGAGTAAGCCAAGGAAAAATGTATTTCAAATCTGTCTCCTCTGTGAATCCCAGGCAGCCTGTACCTAGACAAGGGATTAGAATCACTGATTTAGTTCTGCTTGTTTTAGAGACGGGGAAGTCCACAAGTGAGTAAGTGGCAGGGCTAGGGCTCCGATTCAGTGAATATATCTAAGACTTCAGCTACTTCTTGCTGCTAGGCCAAGGACACCTCCTCTGATCTGGAATAACATTCTTTCCTGGCACCTTGCAGCCTTTTCAGCACAGCACCCCAGGTGGCTAGTGCAGGCTGAGGAGGGGTGCAGTGGTGTAGGGTCACTCAGGAGGGGTGCGGTGAACTACTTACTAGGATCCTTCCACTTAGAGTCTTTGTGAGTCCCACACAAAAAAATGAGTGAGGCTATGAAAATAAGGGGCTGCAGACCACTAAGGAGAGTGGGCAGCTTGCTGCTAATTAAAATAAAGTATATGAAATCTGTGATGGTTAATGTTATATGTCAATTGTGTTCGACCATGATTTTCAATAGCTTGACAATTATTTTGTTCTACCATAATATTCCATAGTTTGACAGTCAATAGTAATGACGTGTTTGGACTGTTGTGTAATCATCCCTCATTTCATAGTCTTATGTAATTATCGTTCATTTTCTCATGTGTTGTAAGTCCTAAGCCCTCCTCCTGTGATGGTGATCCATTTGGAAGTGAGTTACCTGTTGTGCTAATGAGCCTCGCTTCCAGTGCTATATATCTTGACTCTATGCTTTACTTGAGGGTGTGACTCAAGTCGCAATTTTTATTTCAATTACCACCTGTACTTATTCAAGCCAATTATTCCAGCCACGCTCATTTACCATTTTGCTCAAGTATGGGGAATTTTTGTGAGGGGAAGATATGTACCCAATATATCTGAGTGCTCAGGCAAAGCTTTCTGTCTTGCTCGGGACCCTGCCTCTGGCTCATCATCATCTGACCTCTGATTCTTGAAACTTAAGTCAGCAGTCTATTTATCTGATCGGATTCACCAACTTCTGCATCCCTGTGAGGCAGCAGTCTGTCTCTGGCCTGCTGATTTGGGGTCCATTTGCTCCCAAGGCCATGAAAATTAAGGGAAGCCTCCAGCCTGACACCTGATTCACAAATTTTGGATTTGCCAGCCTTCACAAAGTTCGTGAGCCAGTTAACAATGCAAGAGTTCTGTGAGATGTTGCAGTGAATTATAAAACACCAAAGCAAGAGGTAGAATATTAAAGAGAGAAGAGGGAGTTAATATTTGAAATGAGGAATGATATGATAGTTTGGAAAAGCTTGCTATTTAGGACATCTTTAACTTCTGCCCAAAGGAATCAACTTTGTGCAGATTCTTCTAAATAAATTGCTCATTCACTAGGTAGTATGAAACTTGGTATTTGAAGATATAAGACTAGAATTTTTAGGTTTCAAGTTTTGATTCAGTGGTATGGCATTTTATTTTCTATCTAAAATGCAAACGTTTATTCTAATGATTTATAAGTTTCTTGGCTCTGAATAATGGCCATTTGAGAGTGGACTTTGAGATCTATGAAGTCATGGTGATGGGATGGAGGGACCACACTAAAGTTTAGTAGGACCATACTAAACTTAATAGAACACATGTGTGGACTGCGGTACTAAGAGCTAATAAGGACCTGATATGGACTACATGCTATTTGGGGGAGGGTCATTTTAAAGACTACTCACCTTGGTATAGATATAGATTAAGACTTATTGTCCTTGGGTTAGCATCGGACTTTGGGAAACAGATGCAAATTCAGGCTGGGTTGCAACGCTGTCAGTTGAGTAGGGAGGGTGCTATCTGGACTTGAGGTGATAAGTGTCGTCGATATCTAGCACCTGGAGAGCCCACACAGAACCTATTGAAAAGGTGTCGGTAACTTTCTTGAAATCATATCTCAGAATCAAGTGTACCCGAGTCGGAGATAGAATGTTCCAAATGAGTGGAGCTGAATTGCAACTTTATTAAATATATTTTAAAAGAATGGCTGGTTTATGGAGGTTCAAATATTCCTCTGGAAACTGCTCCCAGTCAACTCGAGGGTCATCGTTGATTTTAGGGTCAAACTGTCCTCAGGGCCATAATTTTGCCATCCCTAGACAACACCCACCAATATGGGTTGAGTTTAAGTTCATCTGACCCTTTCCATTATAAAAATACATAATTAGATTGATCATCAATTCCCCACCAGTAAAAGTCCCAAATTCCTTCCATCAGGAATCCATCTCTTTCAAACTTTTCTCTTAAGCATTTTTCATGCTCACCTTTTGTTTCTCTATAGCAGCCATTGTATATAATAAAGTATAGGAGCATATATCATTTGTTGAATTAGTAAACATTCATCAATTGAATAACTATGTATTTTCAAATACTTTTAATCTTGTAGGCATATTGATAATTATTGTGGCAGATGTAAAGTAAGTCTGACTGTCTGCATCCACCTCAACAGTTATTCAATCGATTAATATTTATTAATTGACAAATATTTTATTTTTCTAATAAAGTTTTTGTTCTTTCTGCCAACAGCTTCTTATTTTCTTCCCCAATTTTCTTTCTGGGTTCTTGGAGCCTTTTTTGTGGGTGATAATTTCTCTCCACATGTGATATCTACTTCGTGCAGGAGCTGGAGTTGTTACAGCTGTTTCATTGGGCATCCAGGATAATGCATTTTATCCACTGGCTAGAATTTGGTCCTTCAGGTTGCTGTTTGCCCCTTGCATATTATGAGTAAAAAGAGTTTCTCGATGGCTATAACCTATTCGGGACCATGAATCCTTTCTAACTACTGAGTTTGATCTTCTATTGACTGCTCAGTGCTCCTTGGCCTTAGTAATCTTCTTGAAAAGTCTTCCTGCCTTTCATGAATGACTGTCTTCCAAATGACACCTATCTGTAAGTCATTAATTTTGATCAGCTGCTCGGTCCAAGATGGCTGAACTCATATTACTATTAGCTACTGATCCATGGTATTCTTGACTACATAATAGATTCATTGGAATAAAGTTTAGGATAACACACTGAATAAATGAACACATAATAAACTTCTCAGAGAAAATGAGTGTTCTCACTTGTGTATGCACATATGTATATACACATACATGTGCTTGCGTGTTCACCTGCCTACATGATCTAAGTCCAGGGTTGTAGGGAAATATGAAGACTGGGAGTCTGAAATCATACTGCATATAAAGACATCTTAGCTTATATATAATGCCTGCCTCTCACATCCCAAATTTAGGATAAACATGAGCTTCATATTACAAGTGCGATTCTTCTAGCGAGTAAAACTGGTCTTAAAAACAAGAAGAATGTCTCTACCCTATTCCTTTTTCTCTTTCTCCTCTATTTATTCCTTCCATTCTTCTTCCTGAAAATAGGGTTTTTTTGGTATTAATTTTCCCAAAAGGTTTCCAAATTTTTAAATAGCTGATACTTAAAGGATGTATGGGCATTCCCTCCGCCCACCCCTCACGCCCTGCCACCCTCCCACGGTGTGCTGCTGTTAGGTACCTCTGAGTTGGTTCTGAGTGGCAGTGGCCTTACATACAACAGACAAAATGCTGCTAGCTTCTGCAATATCTTCACAATTGTGTGGCTGAGCCTATTGTTGCAGCCACTGTATAAATCCATCTAATTAAGTATCTTCCTCAATTTTCCCTTTTGCCTTCCTATTTTATGAAACATAATGTTCTTTTCCAGTGATTGGTCTCTCCTGATAATGAGGCCAAAGTATATATATATGTAAAACTATATATGAGAGGCCTTTGAAATGTCCATAGACATTTTTCATTATCTTTAAATGCCAATTTCCCAAGAATTTTTGGAAGTACTAACATATCTACAGCAATGTATGATAGGATTTTATACCAACCTTTTGTAGTCTTGTAGTATAAGATTTACTTATTTGTTTGCTCATTTGGTAAACATTTAATCATTTAATGGGAGCTTGCTGTATTTATTCCAAGACCTATTCTAGGAACTTGCGATGCATCAGAAGTACTTGCCTGTGGAATTTGCACTTTTTAAGTAAACATTAAAAACCAAACCAAATGCCCCAACTATGGAAAATCACAGCTATTACAGTTCTAGTTCAATACATCCTGTCATTGCCTGGTTCTCAGTTTATACAGTGACCTGTAAGAAATGCGTTAATAGAGCACAGATTGCTGGAAATTATTACCCCTAATATCTGAACTACTCACAATAATGTCTAAATTCTTACTCACCTGGGAAATCCCCTGTTCAGTTTTACAATGGTGCTGTTGGTGTAAATGGTGGACTGGCAAACAGGAGGTTGGTTGTTCAAACTCACCAGCTATTTGTTCCGTGAAGATCTGCAGCCTGGGGACCCCTGGGAGCCTGCCTGAGTCAGAGTGCATGCCATGGCAGCGAGTTGGGTGGATGGGTGGGTGGGGTTAGCAATGAGGAAGAGTCTGAGAGGGATCGCTTCCTCAGACTGCACAAAGAGATGCCCACTAGTGCTTGGGGCAAAGAGCAGGACCAAGACCTGAGAATGGAGGCAAAGGAGATTCCCTGGAAGAAGGGAAAAGGGCAGTGATTGTAGAGGATTAAGACATCTAGAGGTCAGCTTGTTTTCTTCTCAATCCAACCTGGATTGACTTTATTCATTTTCAACTAGCATTTCTGTTGGTATGGGCTGCCAACTGCAAGGTCAGCAGTTCAAAAACAACAGCTGTTCCTCTGGAGAAAGATGAGGCTTTCTACTCACATGAAGACTTACAGTCTCATAAACCCACCGGGGAAGTTCTACCCTTCCCCCAGGGTTGCTATGAGTTGGAATCAACTCAATGACAGTGAGTTTGAGTTTGTCTTCTTTTTTAGCATTCACATTGTAGATTTCTGCTAAAAAGTTTGTTCCAGTGACACTTACAGATTGTATGCCCCCTGCCATTTTTTCTGATAGTTCTCCATATCAGTAAATTTTCAGATATGTCATGATTACAGTGAAAGGGAAACAAGCATCCATGAGAGCACTCACGCCACTGGGAAGAGATTTCAATAGCCGCATTCATATATTTTGAGTTTGGATAAATAGTAAACAGGTTAAGGTTTATGTGGACTTGATCTTCTTGCCCAACTTGATAGAGGACATGATAACAAAGACTCACAATTTCAGTTGGTTGTACCTGAAGTTGCTCATTTCAAATTCAATTACTGAGAAGTTAATCTAAAGGAATCTATAAAAAAGAAAGCCTGACATTAATATATGTTATTATTTTAATTTTGCTCATTTCTACAACATCCAGGCAGTCCTTTTATATTTTTATATTGTTGAAATGGTATAAATGGATTTATAGGTGTAGCAAAATTGGTCCTAAGGCTATAAAAGAAAAGAAAAGGGGGGGGGAACCTAAAATAAAAGCAAATCACTACATTCTCTTTTGTCTTTTAAATTGACCCTTGGCATTGAAGATTAGCGTGATTCAGGTGGAGTTGGAAGTGCATGGACATCATTAAGATTTATCTTCAGAGACTGAATTTAGCATGAGATTAAGAGTCAGGATGTGTCTATCTTCTCCACATCATCTAGGGTTGGATGTTGCCTTTAGCAACGGACATGCTTTTAACCTGTTACTGATTTATGACTGTTTTGATTTAGACCCAACTCATTTCCTTTGTTCACCTCCACTCCATTATTTTTGGAGATTAAAAAAAGAACAGCTAATTAACTGCATGTTTAAAATTCAGTGAAATCTACAAGTACTTGCAGAACATTGTTGTTTCCTTTGATGGGTGTCTAGTTTGAGTAAGGAATTCTCTATGTTTTCTTCTACCCCGATTCCCCACAATAGGTATTCAATGCAGAGCTGTATGTTTTATGAGAAATGTTAAAAAAAAAAAAGTCATTTCACGTTTCTACAGATTTGTGTACTAGGGAACAAGGTATCTCATTCCTGAAGACAGATGGATCTTGGCTTAAAGAAGAGACTATCAGAAAGATGCTTACCTGCATTTTACTGACTAAGCAAAGGCATTCAATTCAATTAAAAATCATAATAAATTATGGATAATATCGCCAAGAATGAGAACTCCAGACACTTAATTGTGCTTATAGAGAACCTCTCCATAGAGTGAGAGAGAGGCAGCCAGTTGAATACAACAGGTGATCCTGCATGATTTAAAAGCATAAAAGATATGCATCAGGCTTATATCCTTTCACCACTCTTCTTAAATCGGTATAGTGAACAAATGATCCAAGTCGATAGAGAATATGAAGAAGAAACAATTCATCAGAATTGGAGGTAGCATCACTAACAACCTATGATAGAAGTTGACACAGTGTTGCTGGCTGATAGTAAGAGATTCTTAAAGCATTTACTGATGAAGATCAAAGACTGTAGCTAGCCTTCAGATTGGATTACACCTCAACACAAAGAAAAGAAAAATCCTCACAACTACACCAATAAGCAGCGTCATGATGAGTGGAGAAATGATGAGTGAATGCTGTCAAGGATGTTATTTTACTGGTACCCATAATCAATGCTTATGAAAACAACCGTCAAGAAACTGGATTTTGGATTGCAGTAGGCAAATCTGTTGCAAAGACTTCTTTAAAGTGTAAGAAATCACAGATACCACCTTGAAGACCAAGGTGAGTTTTACTCAAGAAATGATTTTCAATCAACTCAGAGGTGTGCAAAACGTGGAGTATAAATGAAGGTGAAAGAAGAATTAATGGCTTTGAATTATGGTATTGGTGACAAATATTGAACACATGAGTGTAATGGACTGCTAGAAGAATAAACAAATCTATTTTGGAAGAAGGGCAGAATGCTCTTTAGAAGGGAGGGTGGCAAGACTTCTTTATGTCACATACTTTGAACAAGTTATCAGGAGAGACTAGTCCATGGAGAAGTACATCATGCTGGGTAAAAAGTCAATACAGCAAAAAAAAATTTAATAAAAAAGGAAGAAGAAGATGACTCTCAATTAAATGGATTGACCCATTGGCTATCCATTGGGTTCAAAAATAGCAATAATCATGAAGACAGTAAAAGCTGACTCCATGTTTTCTTTGGCTGTTCACAGGGTCACAATGAGTAGGAGTCTTTTAAAATGTACTGAACAACACGGCTTTGTGAATTAGCTTATTTCAGGTAACTTGTAGTTTTTGCTACAAATGAGTGATCACATACACCAGGTATAAAAGTCAATTGCCTCTCAGGGTCAAAAGTATCTGAGAAAATGCATTATCTGAAAAATTTGCATTATAATCACCAAATTAAAAGAAGTTAGTGGACTTAAGGAATTTGTTACTCAGTCAAAGAAAGGTCAATTTATAATCTCTGTTAAGAATCTGTATTAATGGCATTTTTCCAGATTCAGAGTATTTTATACAAAGTTGTGTATCTTCGATTTTGTAAGTAACAGAACCTGCAACTCAAAATAAAACTAAAAATAAAATTTAAATAACACAAACATAATACAACAGGCAACAAATAACGCAAGTGAAAGTGAAATAGAGTCAGTGATAATAGTTCTATTTATAAATTTCCAGGACATCCAATTATTGGATAAATTCAGTTAGAGAACAATTGGAAGAAGGAATGGAGTCAAGTAGACATAAGTCAAGTATCTACTAGCTGTTTAAGTTCCCATACAACTTCCTTAACTCACTTGTAGCCTAACTTTTTTATCATCTGTACATTGATGACACCTTCACTGAGAGCTTATCAAAGGAATTAGAAAGAACGGATGAAGGTACCAGGTTTGAGGATAAGAAGGCCTGGTGGTGCAGTGGCTATGTGTTGGCCAGAGGTTGTAAAGGTCAGCAGTTCAGACCCACCAGACTTTCTGAGAAAGAAAGATAGAATTTCTATTCTTGTAAACAGTTACAGTTTGGGAAACTCACAAGGCAATTTTACCCTGTTCTGTACAGTTACTATGAGTTGGCATCATCTCAACGGTAGTGAGTTTTAAATAGTAGCTAATGTAATCATTAGGTCAACCTCTATGATCTAGTTATGGAAACTTAGATTTGGGGCTAATTTAGTTCTGTTAGAAAAACATTGGCAAATCATCTTACAGGTTAATTTTGTAGATGGTTGACCTCTACCATTTTATGCTTATTTTTTTGTATTCAAATGAAAAGCTGCTGATGGAATACTATCAGGAAAATGAAGTCTATGAAGGTCTAGAGGGAGGAATAAGAAATTTACACAGTCACAAGCTAGCCACCTAAAGCATGGTTTGGGCCAACTCTAACCCAGAAGCTCACAGGAGAAAGGCTTCTGGTGTGAATACATCATCAGTGATCTAACCGCAACTGTGAGCTGTTGTTGTCAGCCGCTATTCAGTTGGTGGCAACTCATAGCAACACCGGGTGTAACAGGATTAAGCACTGCGCCATCTTGCACCACGTATGGTCATGTTTAGTATTATTTTTGAACTCACTGTTGTAGTTACTGTATTAATCCAACTGGTTGAAGATCTTTCTCTTTTTGCTAGCTCATTACTTGACCAAGCATTCTGTCCTTTTTCAGGGACTGGTCTGTGCTGAGAACATGTCCATAGAAGGAGTGATAAAGTTTCACTATTCTGGCAGCTTTCTGGCTGTGCTTCTTCCAAGACAGGTTTGTTTGTTCTTTTGGCAGTCCAGAGTAGGCTCAATAGAATTTGCTATCACCCGAATTCAAATACATCAATTCTCCTGCTTCACTCGGTTAAGTTGAGTTGATTCTGACTCATAGCAACCCTATAGGGCAAAGTAGAACCTGCCCTGTGATTGTCCAAGACTGTAAATCAGGGCTGCTCACACTTTTTCAGCATGTGAGCTACTTATAAAATGATAAAGTCAAAATGATCTACCAAATAAAAAATGTAAGACATATATTTATTTTTATTAAATTTATTCATAAATGCATTGAGAATTCTTTATATGTACAATGCATGTTTATATACCTTACATAACCACATGAGTCCATATTGCACAATCCAACACAATTAAGTATGTACATTTTTGTCATTAACTGAGTTTACTCTGATGACTTGCCCTGAATGGAATGAGCCAGGGATGCACAGTCCTGACGGTAGCTGCTGACAGCCAGCCTCAAGCACACTTCCAAATGATCATCAGTCATGGTGGAGCGGTACTTGGACTTAATGATCTTTATGTAGGAAAATAGGAAAATGCTGACTCACATAAATCAGTAGAGCCAAATAATGCACTCAAGGAGGTAGCACATTTTCTCTTGTTTGGGTACTTTCTCTCTGTAAGTAAGTTCCAGAACTGTTCATGCGCTCTGGACTTCAGCAGCATGTTGGCTTTTGTCAAAATCTCCCATTCGGTATGAAAGTGATACATTTTTGTCTTCTTACTTGGCCCAGCTCCCCCACTCATCTCAATACCCTTTCTTATGCTTAAGAGAAAAGAACCAAGGTCCCAAAATTGGCAATAACTTAGCGTGTCAGTTTTTCTGCACTTAGCACAGCTGTTTACACATGCATTTGACACCTAAGATTACATCTGATTGACTGTGCTGTGATGGGATTGATGGTAGGCTTACGTCTATTTTTGTTAATGCCTTGCGATCTACCCACACTACATTTGCGATCAACTAGTAGATCGCAATCGACGTACTGAGTGCCCCTGTGGTGAATCTTCAGAGGAGTAGAAAGCTTCATCTTTCTCCCACTGGTGTTTCCAGCTATAAGTCACTATTCCACCAGGGCTCCTAATTCTCCTCCAGTCACCCTCGGACAATTCTTCTGAAGTCTTTCTTTTTTCTTCTTCTTCTTTTTTTACATTTTATTAGGGACTCATACAACTTTTATCACAATCCATACATGTACATACATCAATTGTATAAAGCACATCCATACATTCCCTGCCCCAATCATTCTCAAAGCATTTACTCTCCACTTAAGCCCTTTGCATCAGGTCCTCTTTTTTTTCCCCTCCCACCCCTCTCCCCCCTCCCTCATGTGCCCTTGGTAATTTATACATCGTTATTTTGTCATATCTTGTTCTATCCGGAGTCTCCCTTCCCCCCCTTCTCTGCTGTCCCTCTCCCAGGGAAGAGGTCACATGTGGATCCTTGTAATCAGTTCCCCCTTTCCAACCCACTCACCCTCCACTCTCTCAGCATCGCCCCTCACACCCTTGGTCCTGAAGGTATCATCTACCCTGAAGTCTTTCTTATTCGTTGTCCAACTTGGGAAAAAAATTAAACTGTAATTAACATCATACAATTGCATAGTTCAGTCATATCAAGAAGGGTTGTGCAATCTTTGCCACAATCAACTCTGGAACATTTTCTTTCTTCTTGTTCCCCACACTTCCCTTCCGTGCCCTCAGGTAACATCAATCCAGCTACCATCTAATTCCACCCTTCCTGATTTCCGATGAACATACCAAACGACGACTACAATAAAGGAGAGCCCAGCAACAAAGACCGTATAAAAGAAGTCCAGTCATTGTCCAACTCTCCCATGCATATCAGGGGACTGGAAAGATACTTTGGGTCAAGGGCACCTTAGTCCTCACAGTTGCGTCCTTGCTCTTCAACACTTTAAAGAGGTCTTGAGCCCAATAGCAGAGATCACTTAACTTCTTGACCGCTGCTCTCACAAGCAGCTCCGCTTATCGGAGCCCTGGAGGCACTGATGGTTCTCTTCTCTTCACTGTGTGATTCTCACTCATTGGTCCTGAGCACAGTTTGAAAATGCACATCAACAATTTTCTTTTTTGAAACTGTGGTGAAGGGAAATTTCTTGTCCTTTCTGCTCTGTTTAAACCTATTTTCTGCAGAATAAACCTGTGCCCAGTTGACCTGGGACTCCAGTAGCAAACCCCTTGACATCCCCGTGCATGTACATAAGGCGGGTACGCATTGCCTAACGTCTGTTGGGGTAACTTTTGGTGGAATATATCTCAGTGGTCCCGTGAAGTTATGCTTTGTCCCAACAGTTTTATTGGCACATAGTTTACATATCGCAGAATTGAATAGTTCAATCCTTCCATCCTGTCCAAGGGAGTTGTGCAACCACCATCCCATCCATCTCAGAAGATTCTCTCTCCCCATGGATGACCCACCCCTAAAAAGAGTTGTACTATCAGGATCAGCTCAAGGGCTACCTCCTCCTGCCGGCCCTAACCATTCACTCCTGAAATCCCCTTTCCCTTTCCCTTCCCCTCACCCACCCCTCATCCCTGCATTCCCTGTGGAGGAGTGGTTGTATAATGAAGTGAACATTCTTAATGTGACTCTTCTATCCATGTTTCTGTAACTTCCACCAAATGCTTGCATATTACTATACAAATAGAGTGTTTAAAACACTAATAGAGGAGAAGAACACACAGATTTCTCAGGACCTTCAAGGAAGAAAAGGCAGCGCCAGCAGGGTACATTTGAGATCCTTTCCTACATGGCAGAGGCCTAAACCAGAGGCAGAGGCAAAGAGACCAAGAGATTGAGCAGAGGAACAGCTTCAACACTATGATACTGAGACAAAGCGTGGGGCAGGCTTTCTGCCCATGGAGGCTGAGGCCAAAGAACTATGTGGTCAACTATGTGTTGGCAGAGGAGAGGTGGACTATTTCCTTAATGTTTTCTGATCCTGGTTGGTGATCGCACAAGGAAAAGAAAGATGAAAGGTGAAGGCAATTGGTGTGGAGATGGATTCTCCTCCTCCCTTGTGCAGTCAGAGGCGGTCAGATACGGCTGCAGTGTTATCTTAAGAGACTTGAACACACTTTTCCCTTAGTTTAAAATAAATTCGGGACACATTTGCATTTCCATAGGCAATTGAATGTAACTTAGACCTTTGTCACTCTTCCTACATGCTTGAAGCTCAGCATCACTGAGAGTATAGAGAGAACTCAATACTGAATTTCAGGAAATTCTCACCTTTCCCTAGTTAAGCTGCACACTTGCTAGGCAGACAGGTAAACTCTGGTTTTATCCTTTATTGTCCAAAAGATTACCAGTTTCCATGTGAGTATAGCTATAGTCTTTCTAATCTTTGACTGGATAATTCATTACCATGAAAGTAGTCATGTTCCAATGGTGGTAATTCTCAATTTCCACACAGGAGAATCAGTCCCATTCCCAGCCATTATATTTCCAACACAAACCCATCTCCTATCTGTGGAGGCTTCTGTGTTGCTATGACACAGAGTAGCTTAAGTCAACTTCTAGATTAAGAGACTAGAAAGAAATGCTTGGTGATTTACTTCCGAAAATCAGACAACAGAACTCTCATGAATCACAAGAGTCCAGAGTTTATTTTCATTCTGTTAATTTTGTTTTCAAGTCAAACGTATCTCCTTGCATTTTGGGTGAGAAAAGTAGAGTGCATACAAAACAGGCAATAAAACATTTACTGAGTCTATAATCCAGGGATGAATATAACTTTCAAACTCTCCTTACCGAGATTCATAACTCATCCATGGGGAAACACCGAAAGAAATTTTCATTGTACTTTCTACCTGCAAAGGATTAGGAAGACCTTTCTGTTAGAGAGCACATTCTTCTCTCGGATACATCTTTATTCCATTACCACCTGCTACACACGGCTGCCGCCAACCCAGGCTTTCTATAGCTCATCTCTATCCACATCCTGGCTAATGTTGCTCTCTTTCTCTTTCCGATACACAAGGCAAAACATTTTCCAATTCTTTATGCTCCCAGATCAAGAAGGATCAGTTTGACAGCAGATCCTGAGAGGTAAAATGAAGTGCTAGAGATGTCTATGGCCGTAGCACAAAAGGGATCTGGGAGGTGGAAGCACAGCTTCTGTTTCAGCTCCTTTAGAACGATTGGATTCTAAGAGTTGACGGTGGACAGATGCGTCTCTACAGCCCTGAGATTTCAAAGAAGAATTCAAACATCTGAGGAGAGTTCTGGAAATCCACAGCTATCAAGATGTAAACTGATTCGAAGAATAATGTTCTCTGCCCCCACTCCCACCCTCCAACCGCCTTTCTTTTCTCTCAAGGGCAGGGGGTTGGCTGAATGGGTGACCATGTATAAAGAGCTTGGGAGTAAAAGGCAATACACACACTTCATCAAGCATTAAAATACAATGCTACAGCTCTCTTTAACACATGGCTTTGCAATTGTTCATTCAATACCATATGAGTTTCATTAAAACAATGAGCGATGCATATGCCCTGATGCATCTTTAGGAGCATCTAAATCGTTTCAATTTCGATTTTTTAAAAACTTGGTTCCATTTCCATAGTTACCAAACAAAGGAGGGCTTCTGTACTCTTCTCCTTTACCCAAATCTACAAAGGCCATTTGGTGGCTGCTTTTCCGCACAAGCAGTTCTTTCAGCACTGAATTTCTAAGACTTTGCTTACACAGGACCTCTGATGGATAGCACATTTCCCACCCAGTGTTCCCATCCCAAATTTGCTGCTTTCTAGCCACAGAAACTTGGCCTTCATTTCTGAGCCTTTGCTCTCCTATTGTCAAATCCCTCATTCTTTCTCTTTTACAAGCGCACTGTGAAAATCTCATAAGGCGATGAATGTAACAGTGTTCTATGAGCTGAAAAAGCTGTAGAAATGCAAGATCCTATATATTATTATTTTTATTGGCTGTCTCATACTGAGCAGTCCAGGGAACCAGCACTGTTCCAGGAGATTAAGATCTCAACTTTGCCTCTCAATGAAAAACAGCACTTCTAGGACTTCAGCCTACTGACATCTCTCCTGGGGAGGAAATGCCTTCTGCTTAATCATCAACATCACTACTTCCTCCTCTGAGACCTATATCTAATGATGGATCATGCTGAAAGTGATCTAGTCTCACCCCATGCTAGGCCAAGGAACTCTAAGGAGATCACTGCATCTGTCTTTAGATGGGACAAACAGAAAACCAAGGACCGTAAAAATTCAGTTTTACCTAACAATACTTTGGGGATAGCATGACTGGTACTAAGCTCCTACTAGGGCAGATTGCGTCAAGTTCCAGATGATGGACCATGGAATCCTGGGACATTGAATGCTGGATCTTCAAGGTGCCCAACATATGCCAAAGGCCACATCAGAGGGATGTGCTCTGGAAATCCCATTAGTTCAGCTGGGTCTATCTCAAACTTTTGGGTCTAACCCAAAGACTTAAAACTGAAGTTTTTTTTTAAATAAATTTTTTTAAAGACTGAAATTACATGGAGGGTGAAGAAGAAGAGTACAGCTATACCAAGATAATTGATCTGTCAACAGGTGAACTAACATGTACATACTACTTCAATGTCCTCCTTGCTTTATTAAGATATGTATGATTCTGGCAAACCTGTGTCTGACGCTGTCAGTGAACACCAGCTGTATTGCAATTTATAGTTAGCCTACACTTGTTTAATCTCTCTTTCTCAATTTTGTTTTAAATACATTACCTCGGGCTAAATCAGTGACAGTATAAACTGAAGGACCTTATCATCCAGGGAGATGATTGAAAGATTCTCTACCATAAAAATGGCAAAGATGTTTCTAAGGTGAACCAGAGGCAGACAGAAGACATAGATTTAGGAATGGATTTTGGTCTCTCACTGATCCTAGCTCCAATCTATGAAAAATTCCTCATGACATGGTCCTACTCAACCCATGCCCTCATGAAGGAAACATGGAAGATTTGGGTGCCAGAGCAAAGAATGGAGAAAAAGGAGATGATGCCTGGCTATCAGAGAAAATAGCATCTAGAGCATTAAAGACTTATTTTCAAATAGCCATCTAAGTGAGAAGTCAACTAAGTGGACATAGAAGAAGCACACCAGCATCGTGATCTAAGGATTGTAAAGGATATAGTACAAACCTGAAGGAGAGAACAGTGTCCGCGTTACATTGTTAAATCCTGTTTGCAGAAGGCAGTGGGAGCCCCACTACATCACAGGGTGTTCCCATGGAATATGCCTCCAATGACTCCCCTCTGACCATACATGAGGGATGATGGTGGCCTGGTTGTCAGACAGAGAGCACAGGAGAGACTGTTACAGTAGCATAAAATGATCAGTCTGATGGGAATGGCTAAAACTTTGGAATATGATCTTACTATTGATATACTTTGAGCTTGATCTGGTTTTTAATACTTTCAGTGTTCTTATTGCTTGTCTTTCAAATTGGGCTCATCTTTTCCATTTTGTTATTGTTGGTATTGTTCTTGACTCTCCATTATATCTTTTTATGTCTTTCAGTATGTGCAACTCAGAGTGGGTGAATCTATAAGGACAATAACTAGAACAAGGGTTCCTAGGGGTTCAGCAGGGAAGGGGGGAAGCTTATTTCAAGGAATAAAAGAGGAATAAAATGTTCTGAAAATGATTGTGGGTGTGATTGTACAACACTGCTTGATATGACGAAACTATTGAAGGGTGAGATACCTGGATTAGGTCCTAGTAAAAAAATATTCAAAATCAATTTGACCAACATATATTTGGATGTTCTTTTTTTTTCTTTTATTCATTACCTACCCAAAATACAATCATATTTTTGGAAACACTATTGGTCATCTTAATATTTGTCCATCTAGGTAGAAATAAATAACTATCACTTCCTGTTGTGTTGCATCGTTCTACAAATGGATGGTGGGGACCAACTATCTGTAAGCATTGAGCTAGATCCTGGGGATGTAGTCGTGTGCATGGTGAATGTCTTATCTGCCTTCACAGATACTATAGACTAGCCTTAGACCTAGCCAAGTGTAAGAGTATGCTTGGACAAGACAGAAGGTATGCTTCAGCCTATGTGTGTACATGTATTTAAGAAGAGATATCTGAAAGGGTGGGGGCCTTCAACTGATGCCTAGTCTTCCAACTACTATTCAAAGGGTCTCAAATCCCCTTTAATGGATTGGTATAGGTTTCTCAGATGTAGTAGCAACCAAGCTGAATTCTCAAGGAATGAGAATTTACCTTAGTAAATCCTTTCTTATTTTTATGCTGTATCTATAACTGTACCCCTCGCTAGTTGACTACACTGCCTCCTTTTCTCCTAGACAAGAACTTTATATTAGCCCAAGAAGTTACATGGCCATGAACAAATAATATTTTAAGTCACACAATTATTCTTATTTGGGAGTTAATTTTTCAGTGCCCATAGATTATTACTGGAATTGAAATGGATTATTGTACCTGAGTTACTTGAGAAAAAAAAAACTATACTATTAGTAGGCAGAAGCTTTTAAGAGGACATGGCCCTGACTTTAATACCACACTGTTGTTTCTTCCTAGTCTCAATGAAATATTTTTCAAATTTCTTTCTAGGAATCTTCAAAGCAGTACCACTGGACCACCACCCTCCATTACGATTCCTCAAGAGGTACTTTGGAATGTTTCAAAATGTTCATTTGAACTTCCTTGAAAATATTTTAATTGCCTTAAGACATGTTATAAAAGCAATACAGATATTTTAACATGTTGATGATATCTACTGCAACGCTAATTTGTCCCGCCAGATAAACTTATCTTTGTACAAACGTCAAGGAAATGTTTTTCTACCATCTGTATGCTGTCTAAAGCTGTTGTTATTTACAACTTACTTATATATGTGAGTTAGGATTTTCTCAATATGGTAGACAAAAAGGAAACTATACAAATAAACGTAATGCTAAAGCTTAATTTTCAAAAATTCAATTTATCAAAACCGTCTTCATCTTTAAAAAATTTTAAATGCATAATTTTTATAAATTTGATCATACACAGAAAGAATGAAAACTTTTATAAATGGGGTTTTCAATGACATCTTTACTTTGAAAAAAGCTTTGCTAAATGTTTAAACTTACTGATCCAAGTATTTCTCCTACTTCATATTTTATCCACACTCATAACATCTTAGTAGACCTTGAAGCTTCCACTCATAAACATAATTCCAACAAGAATAAGCTACTGTTAAATCATATGGCAAGATTTTACCTCCCAACATTTCTCAAAGAAGGAACAATATGGTGGCATTTCAGGGTGAGTTTTATGTCTAGTGTTTATCTTTACTTAAATCCTATAAGCCAATGTTTTTTAAAAAACAAGTCAGAATGTAATATTATTCTTTCTCAACATATACCCCTACATGAGGACTGATTGTGGATCCAGACAAAATGAAATTCTTGAAAACTTCAATCTTTTCTCCATTTATCATGGTATCACTTCTGATCCACTTGTGAGGATTGTGCTCTTCTTTACTGTGTTTCCCAAGTTAGGGTTCTCTATTTTACTTCTCCACTTGATCTCTCTGGGTTCCAATATCCATTGCAATGGCTACACCAAAACTCAGAGACAAAATTCATCATTAAAAGAGCTTATGATGTTTGATAAAAGATGATCCCTTCAGGACCAGTGGTGAGAGTGGTGAAACCTGGAGGGTGGAAGGAGGGTGGGTTGGAAAGGGGGAACCAATTACAGGGATCTACATATAACCTCCTCCCTGGGGGACAGACAACAGAAAACTGGGTGAAGGGAGACATTAGACAGTGTAATATATGACAAAATAATAATTTATAAATTATTAAGGGTTCGTGAGGGAGGATAGTGCGGGGAGTGAAGGGGGAAAATGAGGAGCTGTTGCCAGGGGCTTAAGTGGAGAGCAAATGTTATAAGAATGATGAGGGCAATGAATGCACAAATGTGCTTTATACAATTGCTTTATGTATGTCTTGTGATAAGAGATGTATGAGCCCCTAATAAAATGATTATTTTTAAAAAGCTGTAACGCCAATGAGAAATGCTCAGGGTTCTTGTTTACCAGCACATGTTATAAAGTTTCAGGTCTGCTAATACACGCCCAAAAGGACATGCCACTCTGCTGGAAGTCTCCATTCAAAGGTACTCAACTCAAGGTCTGTGGGTCAGCAAACCCATCTCCCTGAATTAAGTGCCCAGTGGAACTTCACTCCAGTGAGCCTCAGCCCAGAGGCACCCACTCTATTTCCGTGAGTCAGTAGGTCAAGGTCAATTTCCCTAAGTAAGTACCCAGAGGGACCTCAATCTACAAACCAGCCTCCTGCACAAGATTCCTCAGCTTTACTTGCCCCACGGCTTGAGAAGTCCATCCCTCCCTTCCATGCTGTAGCTCCTGGTTCTGCTTCTCCTTTGATGGCATAGTTAGTATCTGGATCTTGGGTCCATAGACCACTCTCCACTCCAGGCTCTTGCGAGTAATGAAATGCGCCCTCTGTTTCTCAGCGGGCTCATGTTATACGCAGAAGGATGCCACGCCATACAATCCTGCCCTCCATTACTCACAGGTGAATCCTATCAGTATCTTCTGCCTCCTTCTTACCAGACACATGCAGAGAACAATCACTTGGTGAGCTAGAGACTTTGGCTAGAAGAGCCTCACAAATAATCCCCTGCCCGTCTATTTACATGGAGTTGTAATCCACACTGAAGGCTGCAATCCTTGATCTTTATTAGCAAGTGCTTCACGTACTGTACACTTTCGGTCAGGAAGGTTGTGTCATAAGCATAATGTAGGTTGCTAATGAACCTTCTTTACAATCCTGATACGCCATTCCACTTTATATAATTCTGATTATTTTTTCAAGATACAGTCTGAATAAAATGGTGGGAGAATAATACCCTGACCCACACATTTCCTGCCAGGCAGTGTGCGCTTATTCTGTTTGCACAATCGCCTCTTGATACACGTACAAGTTCCACATGAGCACCACTAAATGCTTTATCATTCCCATTCTTCTCAATGCAATCCATAGTTTGTTATGATCCACACAGTCAAACGCCTTTGCATAGACAATGAAACAAGTAAACATATTTCTGGTGTTCTCTGCTTTCAGCCAAGATCCTTTGACATCAGCAATGATGTTCTTAGTTCCCTGTCCTCTTCTGAATCTGGCGAGGACTTCTGGCAGCTCCCTGTGGATAATCTGCTGCAACTATTGTCAAGTGACCTTCAGAAAAGTTTTAATGCACGTCACATTAGAGAAATGCCCAAGGGCAGCTTGAAAAGACAAAGTAAAATCTTATAATGAAATGGCCAAGAGGTAGAGTAAGAAAGCCAAAATGGAAGAAAGTGCTCAGCGGATCTTACACTTAAAGAACTGAAGAAAAAGTATGTGCAACGTGCAATATTAAAAGATCCTATGGGCAAAATATTGAATAATGAATAACGAATCAAAAGAAGATGGGAAAATATTGTCAGTAAACCACAATACCAAAAAAAACCCAAAAGGAAGCAAGTTGATTTTCAACCAGGTCAAAAGGCAGCAGATGAGCAAGAACGAATGGTGCTACAGGAAGAAGTCCAGGTTGCTGTGGAAGCATCAGTCAAAAGCAAGGCTCCAGGAGTGGATGGAGCACCAATTGGAATGTTTCAACAAGCTGATGAATCACTGGAAGCACTCACTCGTTGAACCCTGGAGATTTGGAAGGCAGCTACTTGGGCAAATAATTAGGAATGGTTCGTATTTGTGCTCATTCCAGAGGAAGGTGACCCAATGTCATGCTCAAATTATAAACCTCTGAAAGAATGAACAGGTGGATGGTTGTGATGGAAAGCAATTCCTCGGTGAAAATTTCCTGGTTTTTTTTCCCAACACCAAGACAGTATTCAATTTTCATAAAACCTCTTCCTAATAAACCCCACGCTCATTCTGGGTCCTTTGAAGAAATCTGTTAACATGATCACTTTAAAATCCAGCGACACCCTCTCTCCCCACAACAAGCGGTCACCATAACCTTCTGAGCCGCCATATATGCTTTCAATGTAATTGGTCCAATTGATCCCATTGGAAGCCCTTAATATGACTGGATCTATTTTTGAAGGCGTCTTAAGAAGATCAAAATAACTGTCAGACTGATAGAACTTGGCTACCACCATTCATTAATCTCAGAGAGCAGTGTGACCTGTTTTGTTGGGGATAAACCCATGCATGTACCAAGTGGAACCCCCATGGCAAGACTCTTGACTTACCCTCCAGTGATCATAGTGAGGTACTGCTGAATAGGCTTCGACTTGCAGTGATCCTGTGTGCAACAGAATGAAGCACTTCTCTTTCCTACAGCAGCCTCTCATATGCATATACAGTGCACATAAGTGCATATGTGTTACACATATGCATGTATGCATCTATATGCATAACATATTTTATAAATTTATGTTATGCAAAGTTGTTTCAAGAATTGTACAAAATTAGAAGGAAAATAACATGGAAATTTTCATGAATTTTTAAAATCCTCCTGTATATGTTTAGAGAGCCCAGGAGACAAAATGAGTTATAATTTTGTGTTCTCACTACAAGGTTAACAGTTTGAACCCACGAGCTACATCATGAGAGAAACACGAGGTTTTCTGATCCCATGAAATTTTATAGACTCAGAAACACTAGAGAATAGTTCAAATCAGCCCTGTAGGGTTGCTATGAGTCACAATCATCTCAATGACATTGGGTTTGCTTTTTGTGTATATGTGATATAGAGATTAACCACATATACAAATATAACATGGCTTATACAAATATATATGTATAATGTCATACATATATAACATGTATAATATATACTCCTAATGTATGTTTGCACACAGTGTATTTACACAATTACACATACCTTGTTGACCTATGTTGTCGAAAAAAATATTGCTAACTGCATAATAGAAAAATGGTTCCACTTTCAAACTTCTCTATTTCAATATAAATGCATATTTTCCACCATGGCATAGTGGTTACTTGGGCTGTTAACCACGAGGTCAGCAATTTGAAGCCACCAGCTGCTCCTGGGGAGAAAGATGGGGCTTTTTAGTCCTGTAAAAATTACAATCTGTGAACCCTCAGGAGATAGTTCTACTCTGCCCTATAGCGCCACTCCACGTCAGCCACACTCCATAGCAGTGACTATGGGCAAAGAGATCCCATCAAGCAACTAGATAGTTAATATTTTCTCTTTCAATAATGGCAATTTAAAGATGGTGTGAGAAGAACATATATTGTGCCTTCATGTCAAATCACAGATTTTTTGGATTCTATGTGAAAGAAGAAGGGCAGGGTGGGAGTGGGAGGAAGAACTGGCTATTGGGTGTCACTGAGAGTTTGCCTCATCACACACACAAGAGGACTTGTTGCATTTTGAGTCTCTGTAGCTGGTCATTCCACATACAAAGTTTAGACGCATCTTTCTACCTTGCCAGTACTGTATTTTGTTTTGCTTTTCATCTTTTCGTATTGTCCGGGATCTAAGTTTGTGGATACAATCTGAATTTACTCTTTCAATTCATTATCACCCGAATAAAATGTATTTTGTACCCTCACCCTCAGGCTGTCACTTTTGCCTTTTGATAACAGATGGCTACTTCTCCTCATAGAAACAAGATTTCACACAGGAGAATGGATCATATGATAAACTTGACTTTCTTTGTCTTTGACTTCAAAATCAAGATCATTGATTGTTCAGGATTGTGATAGACCCAGAAAGGCTATCTTAATTATTCAGGCAGCATGTGGACAAAATTTGAGTGATGTGTTAGTCTGGGTTGACTAGAGAAACAAATCCAGAGACTCTCATATATATGTAAGAGAGAACTTCATATCAAAGAATAATTGTATATTAAGAAAACCTCCCAGCCCAGTCCAGATCAAGTCCATAAGTCCGGTATCAACCCATATGTCTGACACTAGTCCATAAATTCCTCTTTAGACTCATGCAACCATGCAATGATGTTAAAAGCAGGAAGATCATGGGGCAGTGGGTAGAAAGTCTTGTAGATCCAGTGGCATTGTGAGTCTCTCAGTGCTGGCGCGGGTCTCCAGGTGACTCCTTCAACTCCAGGGCTCTGGCTCCATCAGTGTGTCTCCATGTGGCTGTCAACAGGAATCTTCAGCAGAGAGAGTGTGTGTGTCCCACCTCCAGGGAGGAAGACAGGAAGGAGTTCCCATAATCCTCGGGAGAAGGCCATGCCCACACAGAAACCTAATTGGCTATGACCTGATTGACTAGCAAGACTCCACTCCTTCACTCAAGTTGGCAGGAGATTATATAACTGCCACAGGTATATCAGTACCATTTTCCACAATATATTTTAAAAGTATTATTATTTTTTTATTTCATATACGTCCAAGCTCTAATAATCATGTCATATACCTTGTTGTTGGTTGGAATAACTCCAATTCTATGTACAATATGAGCACAGGGTTTGTTGGTGTTTAATACCAATATTTATTCACAGAGACCAATAATATCAGAGAAAAAACTAATACGAGGTTTTATCTCAAAAGAAATTCCCTTGATACTCACCAATCATGAAATTGTCCTCAGAATGTTTTTGTGAATTTCTGATGGCTGAAATATGTTAATTATACCACTTTCAATTTGTTTCTCAATGACTAAAGTTAAGTAGATATTTTCAAAACTGCTATTTAAGAATGTCTTATAATTTCAAGGTTGAGAAAATCTACTTTCTCCTCAATAAACCTTGGAACAGGTGGAGTTTATTTTTTTATTTTTTGGTCTCTTATCATACTGCCACATCAGAGGAAAATATTTTTTTCTCAGTTCAGCTGCAGGCAATAAACATGCAGAGACCTCTATCTACAGTGTGATCGTTAACTCTGCTCCAGATCACAGAGCTAGTGTCTTCTGAGGAGCCGTTTTGATTCTCTTATGAAATACTGCAATGTGAGCCAGAGACCCTTCCTGCTTGGTCAAAAGAGGGATTCAGGAAAGACTCAATCTTCTTCCTTTAGCAATTAGTGGAATGCACCTGGACTTCTACTGAGAGAATTTCTGTAGTAAACAAAGGAACTAAGCAAATACAACATCCAAGTAAAAATATTTCATTATGCTTAAGGGTTTGCTGCTGAATGTAATGAACGGGGAGTTTATTTTTCAGGGGAACACATCATAATACACTTACAAACTCATTTTCTGCAGAACAGATGTACTTTAGAGAACACTGGCACAATGTTCATTTAGCACGTCGGCAATGTCCAACCATCGAGTAATTCATGGACAAAAAAACAAAAGGAGAAAAATAACTAAGGGTTGGGGTTTTTTGTTGTATTGTTGATGGTGATTCCACTTACTGCTCTTGAATCATTTCCAACCCATCGTGACCCTGTCAGAGAGAGGACAGCTGCCCCTTTGGGTTTCTGAGACGAAATCTGCATTGGGGCAGACAGTCCCATCTTCGTACTAGAGTGGCTGCTGGATTGGAACTTCTGACTGTATTGTTAGCAGCTCAGTGCTTAATACACTGTGCCACCAGGACACCTTTTATCGCTGCTATAGGTTAGCTGAATTCTCCATTTATAATGAAAAGGGGAAAAAAACGATGTATATAGAAGTGTATTTAATCATCATGTCCCCAATCCTACCTTGCCTTGCGGACCTGGTTGTACCAGAGGATCTACAGCGGTGCAGTGGGGATCTGGAGGCACAGGGAATCTAGGACAGACGAACCCTTCAACACCAGCGGTGGGAGTGGCGACACCAGGAGGGAAGAGCATGTATAAAGGGAGAACCGATCTCGGAGATCTATGTGTAACCTCCTCTCTGGGAGATTGGCAAGGGGGAGGCGGGTGAGGGGAGACGCCGGGGAGTGTAAGATAAGATATAATAATTATTTATAAACTATCAAGGGACCAGGGGTGGGATCGGGGAGGGAGGGAGATGGGGGGAAAAAAAGGGAAACCGAGCTGATTCCAGGAACCCAAGTGGAAGGTGAATTATGAGAGTGACGAGTGCAACGAATGTATAAGGGTGCTTTGCTCAATTGATGTATGTACAGATTGTGATAAGAGCCTTATGAGCCCCAATAAAGAGATTTAAAAAATTTTTTTAAAAAGAGCCAAAAAAAAAGAAGTATATTTAAATAAAATTCAAAGAGACTTAGCACTTAAGGGACCATAAACACAGTACTTTTAACTTTAAAAAATGTTGAAGGTCATAACCATGTTGAAATGACTACATTATAACATGTAATGCTCAATCATTCTAAGAACCCACCAATGATTTGAGAGATGCTCATTGATTTCCCTTAAGAATGTTTTACTTCCAATGAATAGCAAAGAGAGGCGATATATCATATTATAAGGTTCTGTAGATTCCATAGTGTATTTTTGGCATAATGGAATACATTTTTTTTTAAATGGAAACATTTAGGATTTACTCTATGTCACTTGGCACTAAAGGCATTTCCCAGTTTGTTGGGAGATGAAAGAAGACAACATGATTAGTAAGCAATTGGTAGCATTGTCAAGTATCTCTGAATTGAAAAGCTGCTTCTATAACCTACTTGAATAAAATTAAGTCATGGATTGTCTGCCATATCTGAGTTGAGAAGATTCTGATGAATTAAGAAAATTCTTATGTAGTAAGATATAAAAAGTATTTTAGAAAGAAAATAAGATCTTCTTTCCTCTAATAGCAGTCCATCCATCCTCCTTGTAAATAAAATAAAATACTTTACATGTTCATAATATGAAGTGCACTTGACCCGAATCGTGGTATTTCCAATTGCCTCATATGTATACAGAAGCTGGGCAATAAAACAAGAAGACAAAGATGAATTGAAGTATTTGAATTATGTGTTGGCAAAGAATATTGACCATACCATGGACGGCCCCAAGAATGATCAAAACTGTGTTGGAAAAAATACAGCCACAATGGTTCTCAGAAGCAAAAACAGTGAGACTTTGCTTCACATACTGTGGTCATGTGATCAGGAAAGAGCAGTCAGGAGAGAAGTCCATGGTACTAAATAGACAGAGTCAGCAAAAAAGAGGAAGGCCAACAAGGAAGTGAATTGACAGCAGGACTGCAGCTCTGGGATGGTGCAACACAACCAGGTGTTTCAGTCTCCGGGGCGCCGTGAGTCGAAACCGACACAGCAGCACTTCACCGTAACAATAAACACGTAGCAAAGGAGTCCTGCTAGCGCCATATTTAAAATTCTAGCTACTAACAAAAAATCAAACACTTTGAAGGTACCCGGCAATGCCATACTAGAAAAGATCTGGGTATGTGCTCCTGTAAAGATGACAGCCTGAGAAACTCTGTGGCAGGCCCACATGTCACATGAGGTTGCTATCAGTTAGAATTTACTGGACAGCACCTAAAAACATAACGCATAGGAACCGTTTACAAAAATATTAACTCAGGTGATTCCTATTAGCAATACCATCGTACATTTGTGTACATTTCATAATGAACAGTTACGGCCTCAGTGGCCATTAAAGGCAAAATTGAATTTACAGCTTTTCTTATCTAAATGTCAAAATAGGACCATAAGACTCTCCCGTGGGCACTACATACTCATTAATTAAACGTGTTGGTCATGGGACATCGTCTGTAGGGTAATGGTGCCATTGGTCTCTTTTTGTGGCCTCTAGATTCCTCAGCCATGCTTTCTAGCAGCCACCTGTCGAGTTATCAAATGCATTCTCTATAGGTGGAGAGCCTTCCAAATGCAAATCTGCTGTTCACAGTCTGCATGTGAAAATGTCATATCAGTGAACTTTAGGTAGTTTTTAACAATCCACCTCTGCCTCATTCTGGAAAGTAGCCGGTCTCCCTGCGCAAGGTGTCATTGAAATACCGAGTGAACAACAGTGCAAAGGAGTGTGGACCTCTCCCGAGAGTGGGAAGTATGGAGAGGCAGGATCAGGCAGCTCTAGCGAGGGGGCTGGAATGTGCTCTCGACCACTCTGTCTTGAATAAATGTCCCCCTAAGAAACCATTTCATAAATAAGAGTGAAATTGCACATAGATTCTTCTAGAGTGTAGGAAACGTTTTTTTTAGAACAAGTCCCATGAAAGGAAATGGGAAAACAGCATTCCAATATCACTATATGAGCCCTAAGAGGACAATTCAAATAGAAGAAATATTGTGTGGGAGAGTTAAATATCTTTTTTAATATTTAAAAATTTTTAAGTTTTCTTTTACAAATATCAAAAACTGCTTGAATTCAGAAATGAATACTAAAAGAAACAAGGTAGATAATGTGCTAGACTTTATACCAAAAACACAAAATAAAGAATAACCCCAGATCAGGGTTATTTTACTAGGTCCAATATTTTGTCATGCACCCCGCTCCTTGTAATATAAATAGTTTGAAACAAATTATTTTCTGGGCCAGTAATAAATTCTTCTGTGGTGTGTTTAATATTTACTATGGACTGCTCTGAATAAATGAATCTCACCAAAATCTCAAACCAGGATACAAATGATCTGGGTAAAGAAATTACCCCTGGGGAAGTGTAAGAGGCAACTTGCTTTATAAATGATGGGAAGACTTGAGGTTTGGATGTTATTTTCTTATGCTATTTTTTTTAACTGAGTGAAATAACTTTTTTTTCCCAAAAGTCCTTGAAAATTCCCATGTGCCTGCCGGGGCTAATATTCCCATCTACTGAGGGAAGACTGTATAGCAACAATATGCTCTCTTATTAAACCAGGCTTCACACATTCTTTCCCATGTTTCCCTACCCCATCACTAGATAACAAACACTTCTTAACGAACAGTCTTCTTATCTCTACCACAGGAAACACGAATCTAACATCCGTGGTCCATGTGTGGGAGTGGAATGTGGAAAACCAGGGTGGAATTCTAACATTCTAAAGAAATAAAACCCAAAATCAATGAAATAGGGGTGCACAGAACTGAGTCAAATCACCCCTCTGAAAGTCATAATAGTCTTAGCTCTAGCTTCTGAAGTTTGGCCTTATAAATGGAACCCCCTAATCTTATTTCTTTGCCGGCAGCAATGTTCACTTCGATTTGGGCTTGCGATGGATCACTTTTTTTTTTTTTTAATGAAGCTGTTGAAAACGTCCCTCCCATGAGGTTCTCTGGTTAAATATGTACTCTGGGCCCAAGCCCCTGCTGACTTATTTCTCTAATTCACATCACTGCAGGCAGAACAACACTGCAGTGCTCCTGCGCGCCCTGCGAGCCCTGCTCCCGGCTATTTGCTCTGACTCTGTTTTCTCAGCATGCTTATAGGACACTCACAGATACTATCGATACACTCATTTAATCCTTTGGTGGTGCTGTGCAATTCTGAAATAAGGAGTTGTACACAACTTAAAACCAAATTAACTTCGCCCTTCAATTTGGAAAGTCAAATTGACCTGGATGTTACATTGTAAGCTGTTGAAGGAAGGTAAGTGAGGGCTCCTCCCTCAGTGGTCTGTGCAGAAGTGGGAAGAGAAAGTACCTCTGTCTACCTCCATTGTCTTCATTTCCTCGGCCCTCTCTAATATCTCCATCCATTCCCGAAGAGAAATCACCAGGGAATGCCTGAAGTCACTTCAGTTATTGTTAATGCTGCATACTGCAAGTGTGGTGTCCGGAGTTCTCTCTTCTTGCCATAAAGGCAGCTTCCTTTAAACCAGTGGATCTCAACCTGTGGCTTGTGACCCCTTTGGAGGTTGAAAGACCCTTTCACAGGGGGCGCTCGATTCATAACAGTAGCAAAATTGCAGTGATGAAGTGGAAACGAAAATAACGCTATGGTTGAGGGTCACCACCACATGACGGCCTATAATAAAGGACTGCGGAAGGCTGAGAACCTCTGCTCTAAGCTGCTTCCTAGGGCCAAGAGGTGAAAAAGAGTCCTCCTGGAGCTATAAATGCTCGTCCCCTGGATCATGGTCAAACATATTGCCAAATAACCCTTTCTAGATAGATAGATACATATTACATACATACTTGTTTTCTGAATCATTTCAGTAAGATACAGATATTATTAACTTCACTACCAAACACTTGGGTTTATATCTCCTGTATATCCCATAGAATAAGGAAATGATTCGATAGAATCCCATACTACTATTGTATCATGGTTGTATCCTTGCAGCACACTCATGAAATCTGTATGCTGAGCAAACAGTCTGAGAAGCCGGAGCACATGGACAAGACATGGTAGTGGCATCAGAGGAAGACTTATTACAGCCTGCAAGAAGCAGACGACACAACTTCATTTGCTCATAGGATGGAGGATTTAAAACACTTATTGATGAAAAACAAACACTGCAGCCTGCAGGGTGGATTATTTCTGAACATAAAGAAAACAGAAAGCCCCACAAATTGACCAATAAGGACCAACATAGTAAATAGAGAAAAGATTAAAATTGTCAATGATTTCTTTTTACTTGCATTTGCAATCAACAGCTCTGAACACAGCTATTGAGAAATTCAATTCCCAACGTATTACACCGGGAAGCATCGCCTGCGAACGATGTCTCTGCGTGTTTAAAAGAAATGAGGTCACGCTGAAAACTAAGGTGCACCTGACCCAAGCCGAGTTGTTTTAAATCATTTTTCACGCACGCAAAAGCTGTCCAATGATAAAGGAATCCTGGAGAAGCATTGGCTTCCTATAATTTTTGTTTTGGCAAAGAATATTGAAGAGACCATGCAGTGCCAGAAGCAGGCACAGATCTGTGTTGGAAGAAGTAGAGCCAACACGCTTTTCAGAAATGGGAACGGTGAGACTTTGTGTGGTGTTCCTTAGACCTGTTTCTAGGAGGGAGATCCTCGGGGGTCTGCCTTACCCAGAGGAAGACCTGCCGTGAGATGGATTGACACAGCGGCTGAGTGGTAGTGCTTAAACACAGCAAAGATTGTGGGAATTGCACAGGACAGAGCAATGTTTGCTCTGAGTCACAACTGATTTAACAACAACAACACTATGCCAACTTTAAAGATTTTACATGTGTACAACCATGTTTTAAAATATATGATCCATATTCAAATTGACCGTGTTGTCTCAGTTTTTATCTGTTTGTTTGGTTTGGGTTTTGCTTGTTGTTGCAGTGAAGAATTCCTTTGGGAATGATGACAACTTGCCTGGGATGGTCAGACCGCCTTCTTTTCAACTTTCATGACAATGACACTTTAAAGATTCCTGGCAAATTGCCACGCCAGCAACCCCCAGTCTGGAGTTTTCAGTGGTTTATTGAGAATTCAATATTTTGCCATGATGACTTAGGATAGTTAGGTTTTATGCCAACTTGGCTGGATCAGAATTCCTATTCCTTTGGTAGTTAAAGTCTGCCGAGTGTCAAGCCCCAGGGTGTCATCTAACATAATGTGATCCACTCCATAACAGAATGGATACAATTCCCTTACTCAGGTCACAGCCCTGATAAAAGTGATAGAAAATTTCTGTGGGAGTGTGACCTGATCTCTAGATAAGGACACTATGGAATAGCTTTCTCGGTTTGGGGATTTTTGCTTTGCCGGTTCTGGTTCCAGCATCTGGCTCACGGACCTTGCGTTTTTAGACTTAAACCAAACAGCCTGCCATATCAGCTGCCAACCTGGGATGCATTCACCTCTTTAGTCACAAGCTTGACCTGTGGACCTGGGATGGTGTCTTAGCGATCTGGGATGAATAGCTTCTGGAGCGATCAGAGTCAGGAGAAGCCTCCAACTTAACATTTGAACAATATACTTGGAACTGGGCCGTACTTGCCCACGTCTAAAACTGTGAGCCATTTTCTTGATAATGAAGTTCTCTCACTGGTTTTGTTCCCTGGAGAAACCAGCCTTAGACAATAGCACATACGCAATCTTGTCACTTTTGTCAAGTCAGGAAGCGTGGTCTGCTGGTGTGTCCCAGTAATGCTGATGCTGACTGTGGTCACTTGGTGAAGACCCCATCTGCTGATCTTTCCACTGTCAAGGAAACGCACCCTCTGTGTAATTACTAAGTAATATGATGTGTGGGTGACACTAGAGACACTGTCAGTATTGGTCCCTACCAGTTATGTGCTTAATGATTTCACCATCCATTGATGACCTTGACTTCAATTAATATTTAAATTATAATGATCACTTTCAAGTTTTGTCATTTTTTTCTAATGGTATTCTTCTGTACCAAAAAGAAAAGGTATTTTTTCAAAAGAAGAATCTTTTTTTTCACCCAGAAGGTTAGAATATTGAAAATATATGGACTATACATGACATACAAAGAGATAATTCCTACATAAAATCAATTAATTTTGGACCCAGACCAAGTACTTTTTCCCCCTCATAAATTATTGGTTGTAATCAGTACAGAAAGAACTCCTTAAGGATTTTTTTTTAATTTGAACGTGTATGTTTTTAAGTATTTTTCAAAACAGACACTGAAAGCACTGACTTTCTGTTTCTTGAAAGTCAATGTACTAATGAGACAGCTAGATGATGCTGGGCATTTTCCCTTGTGAAGAAAAGAGAAATAAGCATAGAACTTGGCTATGTGGATGCTGAGAGGTCTCTGCATTTTCTGGAAAACAAAAGTCTTCCATATTGAGAAGTCAAATTCCCTGGGAAGATAAAAATAAGGAACCTTATTAACTGAAATGAAGGCCGGAAAAAAGTCTAAAGAACCAGCCAACAAACTAATAAAAGAAACCCAGAAGCAATCAAAATACATAATTTGACTTGTAGAGGCTTATAAGAGTGCTGACGGTGAGCGGCACATTTTTAATAAGAAAACCAGATGTGACATATATATTGTCCAAGTCGTCCCTTCCCCTCTTGGCTTGCTGCAGTTCCACAGTTCCAAAACCAAAATAGCATAAGGAGATGGTAGGCTTTTGCCACACAATCTTAGGGAACTACCACAGGAGTAAATGCAAAAGGGCTATCTAGCTTGCTTTCTTTTTAAAATTACACAATCCAGAAATTTTTCACAGAAAATTTCATCTAGTTTTGGAGTCTAATTCATTTCCAAAAGAATGTTTCTCTTTAAAAAGGTCACAGAGACTCAAAAGTAATTTCCTCAGTTGTTATTTTTTCCTTAAATTTTCATTTCCCTAAAAAATTTTCCACAATTTTTTCACATTTTCTGTATGGGAAACAGAAGCTTGTTTAAACTGTGACTGCTGAATAAGAGAGGACACAAGAAAGGAAGGGAGAGAGACCATTTCTGTTTCAAGATCATGGATTAAATTGACAAAGCCCAACAATGAATCTGGGCGTTCAAGTCTTGTCAAAGGAACACAGGTGTATTTTCAGAGAAAGGAACCAAGTTCACCGGGGCGTGCAATTGTGGTTATATCAGGGCAATAGTAAAAAGCACTAGCGAAAATATATAATATATGCATATGATATATATATGAATATGTAAAGAGGCAGTGAAATAAGAGGTATAGAATAGAGAATGAGTAGGATCCGAAAGAACACCATAAGAGGTTATGAAAGTCAATAAAAATATAGAGTCTAAATCATTAGGATTGAAAGAGTGCACCCTGGTGGGGCTGCAAATTAAGCTTTGAACTGCTCACTGCAAGGTTGGAGGATCGATCTCACCAGACACTCTGCTGGCGAAAGATAAGGCGGTTTGCTTCCATAAAGACAGACCATCTTCGAACCCCAACGGAATAGTTCTCCTCTGTGCTAGATACGATCACGGTGAGTTGGAAAGAGACCAGACCCTGGAAAAGAGCATCAGGCTGGGTAAAGTGGAGGGGCAGTGGAAACAGGGAGGCCTGGGCCCAGTGGATTGACGGTATGGAGGCAACAATGGGCGCACGCATGAAAACAAGGGAGAGGCTGGCGCAGAATGGGTGGTGTTTCCTTCTGTTGTGCATAGGATTGTTCGAGGCAGAAATGACTCGGCAGCACGTAACCACAACACGAATTGGAATCCAGGTGATAGCCGAGGCCGTTGTAAGAATTTTTAAAAAGAGTAATTTGGAGCAATAACAGTCTGTACAAGTTGGGTCTGTAGTATGTGCAAGACACTCGCCCGCTGTTGTTTAGTTCTATAGAGTCCATTTATGGTGACCCTAGGCACTCCAGAACAAACATTTCCCTAGTCCTGCTCCTGCATCCCAGCACGCCTGTGTTCCAGTCCTTTACTGAAGCCCCTGTGTTAATCCTGTAGTTGAAAGTCTTACTCTCCTGTGCTGATTCTCTCCTTTACCAATATGCCCTTCTGCAGGCCCTGGTTCCTCTTGGTAACATGATCAAAGTATGTGAGACAAAGTCTCACTTCTAAAGTTTGTACTTCTCCCCACACTGATTAGGCCCTTCTTTTGGAGGTCTAGTGTGCTAGTTAGCCTGAGTGGAACCACCGTGTAGCAGTCTCCATTTTGTGTCAAGCTATGGAAATTCCCCTGAGGTGAAGGTCAAGCAAACATTGACCAGAAACTAGCAGCTGAAAGATAAGGCCACACATCGTCTGCTTCTGTTCTTGCCTGCTTGCTTGCACAGCTGAAAAGGCCCCATTGTTTACCCCACCCTATAAAAACCCGTCTGTGAGCGATCGAGACCAGCCATTCTCCCTCTCTTGGGGGGCTGGTCCCTGCGCAGGTTCTTTTTTCTCTTTTCTGTCCCCCTTTAATAAACTGTTTTGCTTCTTATCAGAGACGGAGTTGTTCTTGTCCGGTTCATATACAGCACTAGGATATAATGGATACTGTTGGTCAACACCATAATTCAAGTAAATCAATTCTTCTCAGGTCTTTTGTACTCGGTACTTGTTTTTTCATACGCATGTGAGCCAGGCAATGTGACATTTTGGTTTTTGATATTTTAAAGAGGCCTTTTGCAGCAAATTTATCCAATGCCATTTTATTTCTTGACAGATGGCTCCAAGACTGTTGAATGTTCTGTGGCCTCATGTACAATGAAGTACTTGACAACCTCACTCTTTTCTCTCTTTATCCTGATGTTGTCTATTGTTCTACTTGGGAGTATTGTTGTTTTCCTTATGTTAAAACTTAATCTATGCTAAAGGCTCTAGTCTTTGATCTGTTTCAGTAAGTGTTTCAGGTCCTTTGCCCTTTTAACAAGCAAAGTTATGTCACCTGCAGAATTGCTACCATTTGGGACATATCTTCAAGAGAGGCCAGTCCCTTGAGAAGGACACCCTGCTTGGTAAAGTAGAGGGTCACTGAAAAAGAGGAAGGTCCTCAGGGATGGATTGGCACAGTGGCTGCAACGATAGACTAAAGTATAGGATTAGTTGTGAAGATGAAGCAAGATCAGGAGTGTTTCCTTCTGTAGTGCATAGGCTCGCGATGAGTTGGAACTGACAATGGAACGTAACAACCATAACTCTCCCAATCCTGATGCCATGTTCTTCTTCATATAATCTGGTTTCTCTGATTATGGGTTCAGCATACAAAATGAATGAATGTAGGGAAAGTATACAACTCTGACACACACCTTTTCTTATTTTTAATCTGTGTAGTATTTTCTAATTCTGATCAAACATCTGTCTTTTGGTCTATAGACAGGTTGTGCAGGAACATAATTAAGTACTCTAGAATTCCTATATTAGCAATGTGATTCATAATCTGTTATCATCCACCTAGTCCAGACTCTTTAGATCATTGGTGAAGACCAAGTAAAGATCTTTCAAGTATTCTGTGTGTGTTAGTTCGGGTAGATTAGAGAAACAAATTCATAGACACTTATATGTATGTAAGAAAGAGCTTCATTTACAAGAGCAGTTAAATATTGAGAAAACATCCCAGCCCAGTCCAGATCAAGTCCTTAAGTCTGATATTAGCCATATGTCTGATGCCAATATATAAAGTCGTCTTCAGACTCATGAAACACAGGCAATAACGCGGAATGCAGAACAATCACAGGCCAGTTGGTGCAGTCTTGTGGATCCAGAGGCAGAAGAGGCAGCTCAGCACTGGCAGGAGTCTCCATGTGGCTTCTCCAATTTCAAGGACATGGGATCTATCAGTGTAGTGCCATGTGTCTTGTCAGTAGGGTGTGTCCAAGGGAATGGGCAGAGAGAAAGACAAGTGTCTCCCACGGCAAGGAGGAAATACAGGAGTTCCCAGAATTCCCAGGAGAAGGGCATGCCTACACAGAGACCTCATTAGCTATGTCCTTATTGACAGGCTAGACCAACAACCCTACACTCTTAATCCTCAAATTGACACCAGATTTTGTAACTACCACATTGTGCCTTCAGCCAAGACCGCTATGATAACAGCAATAATGTTGCTGATTCCAGTCTTTTCTGAATCTGACTTTGAATTTCTTCAGCAAAATTTTACACATTTATATTAATATTATTGAGTATTTATGCAGTCTGCTGAGTAATTCCTTTTAGTATGGGCATGACTATGGACTTATTGCAGTTGGTTGGTCAGATAGCTATCTGCCAAAGTTCTTGGCATTGATTTATTGAAACATTTTGCTTGGGATTATATCAATTCTGGAAGCTTTAGTTTTTCACTAATGGCTTCATGATAGCTCAGACGTTGTCCCTTAATGCCATGAGTCGTTGATCCTATGCTACCTCTTGAAGTGATTGACAGTGACTTTTGTGGGGGAGGTTGGAGCTGACAGTACGGTGACTGTGTATTCCTTCCAACTTCTTTTGAAACACCTGTGTCATTCAATAGTATGTTCATCGAATCCATCAGTATAACAACTCCAAGCCTGCATTAGTTTCCCTTCAGTTCCCCCACCTGGAGGAATACCCGCATGGTCTTCTTTCTTGGTTTTCCAGCTCTTGATCTTCGTGCATTTCATTAGAATACCTTATTTGGCTTTTGAGCCAGCCTGGTAACTCTCCCATTCAGCTATCTTAGTTCATTGCTTCCTTTCAACCATTCCACAATTGAGCGAAAATAAAATCATTTACATAGTTATTTAATTCCCACAACAGTCCACCAAACTAGGTGCATCTCCATTTCACAAATAAGGAAGGTGAAGTTCAATGGAACGGAGTCATTTGATTATAAGAGTAGAACTCATCTCCGTAGGATCCTCAATAGCTGACTTTTCAAGTCTTTCCTTCGAGGCACCTCTAGGTAGGCTGGGCCTACAGCCTTTCAGTTAGGAATGTGGTGATCATTTGTGCCACTCGGAGACTTTTAATCTTGTAGACACTCCCTTATTTGCCCAATGTTCCATTTCAGTGGTGTGAGACTCACTAAAAAAATGCTACCCTCCCTGAGGAATTCCCTGATGAATGATGGCATCATCCCTCAGCCAAGAGTAGCTGTGTCACACAGGTTGACAATAGGGATACATGGCTGATCAGTGGGTTTCAACCAAGAACAAAGGCTAAGAACAAGAGTAGGCGAGCAGAGTGTCCAGCCATGCTGCTCAGGGAGCCACTCAGAAATGCATGGACAGCAGTGTGCTAGCGAGCGTCCTGAGAGAAATGTCCATAAATGGTGCCACAGAACTGCATCTTTAAAGATTGCCCTATAAATATGCCACATAACGCACAGGAGAGAGAACACCATGCCATGCAGTCCAAGTTCAATTTTTACAAGTTATGTGTTAGCAAGTCTCAATTTTGAAAAGCCTTTTGACATCACACATTCTGATGCCTTGTTCCCTTCCTGGACTATAACTGCAGTGTCCTTGTTTAAACAAATAGCAATGAATGCCCTGCCTTCAGGGAAATGCTTGCAGTGAATTCGGGTTTAGGATTGTTCTTTGAATTGGTCCCATTCCAGGAAGCAACTGACTCATTCCAGAATAGAGCTGTCGTAAAAGGATAAATCAGGGTGACCCACTTGGAGGTCTTCTGAAACAATGGCTACATCTGCACTTCTAAAAATAAAAACATCTTAGAACATCCCAAATCAGAATCATGCCCAGAAACAATATCTGCCTCAGAAAAGAGGGTGCATCATGGGAGTCCTGGGGGGCATTTGAGTACCCTGTCACGTCAAGCTAATGATAACTAGTTTTAGCTGGCACTTCCACCGAAGCCTATTGACCTTGTCAGAATACATCGAAATGCTGTGTCACAGGCTCCATCAAGCCCTTACCCTTTTGTAATGGCGTTTCAACCTGAGCTTGTATTTCCCTTTTCACACCAAAAGGCTGCTTCCTGTTGCATATGGTCAGGCTGGCCTTTCTTATTATAAATAGGGATCTTAGGCGACCATCAGGAGTTGATCTGATTGACCTTTGAAAAAGTGTGCAAATGTATCCTAAATAACTGTCACACACGAGAGATGTGCAGCCTAGCCTCCCAAGCGGAACAAGCCCTATTTCAGCTATGCGCCATCATGGTTACCCCAGGTTACAAAACATGTTACTTGTGCTTCCTTTTTGGATATTTAAGACTTTGGGGTGTGTCACATTAAGGTTTCAGGATGCTTTGCCCCACATGGTAATCAGACAGTTTACCGAGTTTGCATTGTTCGCATCCATGAAATGCTGCAGAAATCTGAATTCTGCCTCATTTTCAGAGCAAGGCTACCAAATGACCTCTGTGGCATCCCAGATGGTTGGAAAGAGAATTCTAGAGGCATTTGGACTTGAAAGAGTGTGGACACTTTTTAACTGCTCTAAGGATAGGTCCTTTGCTTGGCAGATAAGGTTGCTGGATCAGAGGCTCCCTGAAGAAACTTTGGTGGCACCAAGGAGTGGGCAGGGAACCAACCATGAGGACTTAGTCTTCCCTAGACATTGACCGTAATGATCATTTTAAAAAGCTGCCACCTACTGAACACATGCTGTGTGCTAAGCAGTTTATAAAACCATCTATTTCTTACAATGAGCTAGATAAATGATTGAACTTTTTCAAGAGGAAAACTGGAACTCAGAGAATTTCAGCGACTCATCAAGGTCTACAAGCTTAGGAAACCGGGAAAGGGTTTTCAAATTCAATGGAGTCTGAAAAAAAATCCCAAGGTTCTTTGTAATAGACTAAGCTTCCATGTGATTGAATCATTTATTTGTGATCCTTTGAGCTCAGGTGAGGACCCCTGGTGGTGCCATGTGTTAATCAGTAGGCTGCTAACTGAAACGTCAGTGGTTCAAATCCACTGGCTGCTCCTTGGGACAAACATGAAGCAGTCTGTTTCTGTAAAGATTTACAAGCCATTTTGCTGTAGAGAAAGTCTACTCCAGCCGATGGGGTTCCTCTGAGTTAGAATCCACTCAACAGCAGTGAGTTTTTGTACTTAGAAAGGAGTTAAATAGAAAAATGAATTAAGTGCAAAATGGATTTTTAGGCATAAGTGACTATTTGACGGCAGGAGTGTTCATTTTGAAACTTGGAGTGACAAGAGACAGAGGAACCCTTGATAGCTACCTGTGTACTTCATGGCAGTCATCTTGGGCATTTCCCACGTCAAGGGAGCCATCTCGGCCTTCCTTCCAGAGACAGGAACCTCCTGAACATTTCCTTGTCATCAATAAAGAAGCATTGGTGCGTTTTAAAGGGGTCTGGTCAGGTGCAGACTGGGAAGTCAATCTGAACATGAATTTACTGAGGGTCCTGTGACCAGTTGCTCTGGTAGAATATGAAGAAGTCTCAGTTAGCACATGCTGCTAAAGGTGGACGGACAAGTTAGAGTACAGAAATGCTTACGACAAGTAGGCAAGTGGTAACGCAGAACCTCACTGACTAATGCTTCTCCAACGCTTGCGCACACACACAAATACACAAGGAAGAATCCCCAAACTTTTAGTTTGAGACTTGGCTGTGAATGCCAATTCTCATATTATAGATGGGAATATCTTATTCTTATACCAATAATATTTTTTAATACAGTCAAGCTTTATAGAGAGCTGGGCCAGGATTGTGTGACTACTAGTGTGTTTAGCTGTATTCTGGAGAGAAAATAAGGTTCTATGTCCAGAGATAAGCCCCCAAACACAATCTTTAAAATATGTCTGTAAGTGACGCTAGATATTGGTGGAGATTTTTTTTGAAACCAAGCATAATATCTTCAGCTGAGCACCAAATAAAAATGTTTATTTAAGAAAGAATGACTCCCTTATGATCCCAATCTGAAGTACATGAGAATATTTGGGATGCCTACAGATTTCTTTCAATGAGTTTTTACTTTCTGTAGAATTCAACATATTCTAGACATCCTGTGAACATTTTTGCTCTCATTTTACCAGGAACTGTAATTGAGGAAAAAACACCAGTGTGAAGCACATTTTCTTACTGATTTATAATATAAAAACTGCACATGGAAAACTTTTAGCATCACTTATCATGATAGATATTCAGCTGATGGCTTAGACAAGTACTGTTAGTATTAAAATCTGCAACATGCACTGATCATTTTAAGTTGATAAAAACCCAGTTTAAAGGGTTAAGTAACTTCACTATTCACCTTTAATGATCTCACTTTATTTTTTTTAAAAAAAATCATTTTATTAGGGACTCATACAACTTCTATCACAATCCATCCAACCATTCATCGTGTAAAGCACATTTGTACATTCGTTGCCCTCATCATTCTCAAAACATTTGTTCTCTACCCAAGCCCTTGATATCAGGTCCTAATTTTCCCTCTCCCTCCCCACTACCCCCTCCTTCATGAACCCTGGATAATTTATAAATTATTATTTTGTCATATCTTGCTCTGTCCCAGTCTCCCTTCCCCCACTTTTCTGTTGCATGTCCCTAGGGAGGAGGTCACATGTAGATCCTTGAAATCAGCTCCCCCTTTCCAAACCACCCTCCCTATGCCCTTCCAGAATCGCCACTCACACCACTGGTCCTGAGGGGATCATCCGCCCTGGATTCCCTGTGTTTCCAGTTCTCATCTGTAGCAGTGTACATCCTCTGGTCTAGTCAGACTTGCAAGGTAGAACTGGGATCATGATAGTGGGGGTTGGGGGGGGGAAGCATTTAGGAACTAGAGGAAAGTTGTATTTTTCATCGTTGCTACGTTGCTACATCGCACCCTGACTGTCTCGTTTCCTCCCCAAAACCCTTCTGTAAGGGAATGTCCAGTGGCCCACAAATGAGCTTTGGGTCGCCACTCCGCACCCCCTGCTCATTCACTATGGTAAGATTTTTTGTTCTGATGATTCCTGATCCCTTGACACCTTGTGATCGCACAGGCTGGTGTACTTCTTCCATGTGGGCTTTGTTGCTTCTGAGCTAGATGGCCACTTGATTACCTTCAGGCCTTTAAGACCCCAGACGCTATATCTTTTGATAGCCGGGCACCATCAGCTTTCTTCACCACATTTGCTTATGCACCCATTTGTCTTCAGCGGTTGTATCAGGGAGGTGAGCACATTCATTTATTCCACAAATATCTACTGAACAGCTCCAGAGATATTGACATTGATTACATGAAGGAAATACCACTTTCGGTTGGTTCTATGCATCCTCACCTTGGAACTCTCTATGAATCTATGAATGAAATAGGTACTTTACAATTATTTTTCTTTTAAGTGGTACATGAAATGATGGTGCCGCTTACAATTAAAGACATCTTAGATTTGTTTCAACGTGCTAGAAAGTTAGTAGTTTAATTATGTCAGCCGAGAATACAAGGTGATAAACACCGAAATCTCTGAGATGGAACATAATGCTTCCTCAATGTGTTTTCAGGTCTTGAAACTTTCCCACCTTTGACAGGATTCAGCCGGACCACTTTGGTTTTTTTATTGCTTCCTACTAATGGAACATGTTTGAGTTTTTCTTCTCTGGCAGGTGTCTGCCTTGCAGGTTTCAGCTTTGTCAAGTTTTCCCATACAACTGAGTGAAAAATAAATAAATAAACAACCACCAGCTTGTTTGTAATCTAATCTTTAAAGAATAGATGATAATTCATTCTTTAAATAATTCATGCTCTTCTAGAACACCAACAATAACAACAAAATTTACAGGACACTCCACTTAAACTTATGAAGACTGAATAGTTTCAATAAAACACCTGACAAATCTGGTACACCAAGAGACAATTGTGAAACATCCTATTAAGAAATCTACATGTAATTTTTTTATATAAAATGATTATAGATGGGAACCTAAAAGAAAATTGTCATGATAAAGAAGGGGTTATTTAAAGCTTTTCAAAGATAGTTTAATATTTGGAAATAAACTGTGTTAGTCTAGGTTGACTAGAGAAACAAATCGAGAGACACTCATATGTGTATAAAAAAGAGTTTGTATATAAGAGCATCTGACTATTGATAAAACATCCCAGCCCAGTCTAGATCAAGTCCATAAATCCAATATTAGTTCATGGGTCCCATAGCAATCTATGAAGTCCTCTTCAAAGTCATGAAACACATGCAATGATGCTGAATGCAGGAAGATCATAGGTCATAGTGGGTGGGAAGTCTTGTGGATCCAGTGGCAGTGTAAGCATCTAAGTGCTGGAAGAGGTCTCCACATGACTCCTCCAGCTCTTAGTGCTCTGGCTGCATCAGCATAACTCCATCAGGCTTGTCATTGTTGTGAGTAACGTCTCGCATGTAGTGAGCAGGTATGCCACCGCCAGCAAGCTATCTCCATAGTGACTCCAAATGAGGTCATGAAACAGCAACCTGGTTGTCAGGATCAACTCTGCCCCTTCACTCTTAAGTCTCAAATTGACAACAGATTATGTACCTATCACATAAACTTATTTTAGAATATCCAAAAATAAATAGAAATTTTATATTCTATTTTCAATGTGATAGAAATAGATAAAATTAGAGTCAATAAAATGTTAATCAAAACGAAAATAGGAAACTACTGGAAAATAAAAGGCAACTTACAAAATCAACCAAACATTACAACCAATAGTAAAACTACGGAGGGATTTAAATTAAAATCAAGAAAATAGACATTTATCTCCTTTCACAGTTATTAGTTTGGCGTTGCCATGAAACTTCTAGAAAAGTAATGATATAAAAAAAATTAACATTATTATTGTGGAGTCCATGGGGGAGTGCTGATTGTTGTATGTTAACCAAAGAGTTAAACATTCAAGTCTACTCAGTGGCCTCTCAGAAGAGAAAACTGGAGATGCCTCTAAAAAGTAGCCACTGAAGAACCCAGTGGAGCATAATTCAGTTATGACACACAACGTGGGTGATTATGTGTCAGAGTTGACTCAAATAGCAATTATTTATTGTTTTGTTTATGACCAGAATATTTTATTAGGGATGTGGGGAAGAGATTAGACTCTGTTCAGGCATTATTAAATCAGTTGAATCAAAATCCCTAGGTTTAAAACTTTTTAAAGTGCTAATAAAATTACAATGCAGTTGACCTGGAAGCATGAAGAGTACCAAATCTCTTAGTCTAGTCATGGTGCTCGGTGACATATAAAGTTTAAAAAAAGAAATATCCCATCCTTAAAGAGTTTATAATCTAGAAGTCAGTATTATCACAACAGTATAGAAATAATTATTTTCCAAAGAAGAGCATTAATTCCCTGATTCAAAAATATTTATTGAAGGCTTAATACATGTTAAACTCAATTATCTAATTGAAACGGAAGACAACAGTGAAAAAGGAAAGACCTGTCTTCGTGGAGTTTTCCGACCAGACTGGGATACAGGAAACAGCTCAACCTGATAGATTGAGAAGAAAAATATGAAGTGGGAGATACTGATGAGAATCCTTATTTTAGGTGCCTGAAAGGCATCTCCTAGGAAGGGACCTGAATGGAGCAAAGAGGACACCCAACCGCACAGAAATCTGGAGAGGAAATTCAGGAGGCATGTAAAAAAAGAGTACATGAGCACATGGGTCCCTAAGGTGGAGCATGTTTTAGTGAATTAGCTTAGTGGGAGAGAAGACTGAAAGAACAGAGAGGTAAAGATGATTCGGGGCTGCACAGCCCAAGACTAGAAACCTTGGGTTTTGTTCTACTTGCTATGGGAAGCTCTAGGAAGATTTTGAAAAGAGGAATCAAATCACTTAAATTGTATTTCAAAAGTGTTATTTTAGCTAATCTTTGGAGAGAGAGAAAGAGAGAGAGAGAGAGAGAGAGAGAGAGAGAGAGAGAGAGAGGTAGTGGCGGGGATGATGAAGCATTATCAGATTTGTAATATAGTTTTAGAATTGAGTTGGGATACTGTAACAACTTTTTGTAACCACAGGGGTGGAGAAAAGGAGGAAAAGATGACACATTCACTAGAAGTATAAATTATTTAATTTAAAAACACCATTATTCTCTCATTATAGAGTGAGCCAGGAACCCTGTTGGTACTTAACCAAAGGGTTGGTGATTCAAACCCATTAGCCAGCCTCTCTGTGGCAGTATGCCTTGGAAATGTGCTGGGGCAGTTCTACGCTCTCCTTCGTGATGGCTAGGAGTCAGAATTGATTCAAGTAAAAACGGTTTGATTTTTTTGGTTTTGTAGGATGAGATAAGCACTTGTCATAAGGACAATAAAATCAGTTCCTTTCTGGCTTTTCAGTGATCATAGAATGTTATTTCTGGTTTAAACCAGGCAGGGTGCAGGGTAGCAACAATGAAACATATAACTTTCCTCTAGTTCTTAAATACTTCCTCCCCCCCCCCCCACTATATAATCCCAATTCTACCTTACAAATCTGGCTAGTCCAGAGGATGTCCATAGGTACAGATAGCAACTAGAAACACAGGGAATCCAGGACAGATGACTCCTTCAGGACCAGTGGTGAGAGTGGCGATGCCTGGAGAGTGGAGAGAAGGTTGGGTAGAAAGGGGGAACTGATTACAAGAATCTACGTATAGCCTCCTCCCTGGGGGAGGGACAGCAGAGAAGAAGGCAAGGGGAGACGTCGGACAAAGCAATATATGACAAAATAATAATAATTTATGAATTATGAAGAGTTCATGAGGTAGGGGGTAGTGAGGAGGGAGGGGGAAAATGAGGAACAGATATTAAGGGCTCAAGTGGAAGGCAAATGTTTTGAGAATGATGATGGCAACAAATGTACATATGTTCTTGACACAGTGGATGTATGTATGGATTGTGATAAGAATTGCATGAGCCCCCAATAAAATGGTTAAAAATGTTATTTCTGTATTTACTGTGCTTATAGTTTAGCAGAATATATTCATTGTTCACACTAATCCAAACTGATAAAAATAAAAACAACTTACTGCCATTGAGTCAATTCTAACTCTTAGGGAGCACATGACAGAGCAGAACTGCCCCATGGGCAGCAATCTTTTCTCTTACAACCCCAACTCATTCTTCCTAGCCACCTTCTTGGAGAAAGACAGGGTTTCTACTTTTGTAAACGGTGATAGTCTTGGAAACTCGCTGGGCAGGTAGACCCTGTCCTAGGGATTGCTTTCAGTCAGCATCAAGTCCTTGGATGTGAGAGAGTGAACGCCACTTCTACTGCTTGATGTACCCTGAATATATCATTACTTCCAGGACTCTGGACACGTCAGTGCTCTCTTCTCATCCGCAATTGCTCTTTCTCCCTTTTCCTTGCAAATCCACATTTATCCTACAAGAACGTGTCAAATGCGCTTTCATTTACCTAATCTTTTCTGAATCCTTCAAGAGCATACTAAACCTTTATTCTGCCACCAGGTGTTGTTTATATTTCTCTTACAGTATTTCACAAACTTCAGTCACTCAAATGTCACTTTCACAATTGTTATTTTCTTCTAAAATGAGGTAGTTAGCACAGACCCTTTTGTGCTGCAGTACCACGGAGAAAAGGCTCTCTGAGTTCACTTTTCGCAAGAAAATGCTCTCTCTGAGTTCACTTTCAGCCAACAGCACCCACTCCCATGAAGACCCTCAGTGGTCCCCAACAACTCTGCAGGCAAACAGCAAGGCCAGCAGAGAGACTGCCGAATCATCTCGCCCTTGCAGTTAGACATGATACCCGGGACCTGCTGTGTGTCGTTTCTTCCCACAGCCTATGGATCACAACAAGCCAACTTGATCTTATTGTGAGAGTCAGGGAAATAAAAGCCCTTCCATTTGGCAGGAAGGACAGGAAAACTGAATAGGGCTCTGCCCAGGCAGGTGTCTACTACTTATTGCTATTAGGATTTGTGAAACTTTTAATTGACTCAGATATATTTAAATAAATTTACATAAAAGGAAACATGTATCTTAATGAGGAACTTTTAGTATATAATTATAAGTAGCCCTCATGGTTCAGTGGTTAAGTGCTGGGTTACTGACCAATATGTTGATGATTTAAATCTACCAGCGTCTCCAAGAGAGAAAGATGTATCATTTTTTTGGATAAAGATGATAGCTGTGGAAATCCTCTTGGGCAGTTCTACCCTGCCCTATAGGGTAGTTTCATCTAAGATCCGTCTGACATCAGCAGTAATATCCCTCATCCCACATGCTCTCCAGTGTCTGGTTACATTTATGGCTGGTCCATGTCGACATACTGTTGCAATAAATTTTGGATTATCATCAGCAAAATTTCACTTCAGTGTTATATTCATGATATTGTTCAATGATTCACACATTTTGTTGGACCACCTTTCTTTGGAATGGATACAAATAAGAATTTCTACAAGTCAGTTGGCCAGGTAGCTCTTTTTCATTCTTGCCATAATCTCTGTGAAATAATAATTGCTGGATTGATATTCTCTATCTCACTTCTTACTGTGGAATGAATCTTTAGGGGTGAGCTGTTCTTCTATTAAACTTACAAAAAGATAAGATAAAATAAAGGAAACCTTTTATGGAAGTTATTGTCAGAATAGCAACACACACTCCCAAGACTCAAACAGACCAACAATCATGAGGAGGGCACAGGACTGAGCGATTTTCTTATTAAACAAGGATTCCATGAGCCGGAGTCTACTTAGCAGCAAGCAATCTCAACATTGAAATAATTAATACTCACAGAGCATTAGGCATATGTTGGGAACATTCCTGAGCATTTTATATAATCTGATTTCTTTGATTATCCTAGCAACCCATAAGTGACTGGTTGTTGGGAATGCCAGTGATTTAATTTCAACACATAGTGATTTCACGTGACTCGGTAAAACTGACTTATAATGACTTTTAAGCTATAATCTTTATAGGAGAAGATTGCCAGATCTTTCTCTTGCCAAACAGCTGAGTGTATTTGAACTGCCAGCCCTTCGGTTAGCAGCTGAGTGCATAACCACAGAGACAGCAGGGTCCTTCCCATAAGAAGTAGTTACTGTTTGCCCTCCCCATTGCACACGAGAAACCGAATTAGCAAGGGTCAGAGGAAGAACATTGAACACGGGCCGTCTGACTCCCACAGATTCATTACCAACTCATGTCCATAATTGGTGTGATCAATAGGAGGACAGTGGCTCTCATGACATCCCCATCAGTGACCACAACCCTGCATTCATCTTTGCTTACTTGTTGAATAGATCAAAGCTTCTAATGTCAGGACAGAGGTACGGCTCAACATATACTCCAGAAATGCAATCTTCAAAGAAAGATTCATTAAAATATTGTATTAATAAGTTGAGAAGCTTTTTCCTTTATGACGCTAGATCATCAAAAGGGCTGGCTCCAGCCACTCGCATCTCCCTGGTAAAACCCGCTCCGAGGCACACAGCCTGACCCTACTTCTCACATCTGAAAATTGCGAGGTCATGATGTCCCTGCGCCCTGTAGTTGACTTAACCCGGTGGCCATCACTGTTGGAGCTGCTGACCATTATCCATTTCACAGCTGTGAGTCCCGACTGCTTTTCATGTGGCAGCTCAGTTTCTTGATCTAGGTTAATAGGACAAGTGATAGGGGAAGGTCAGGTTAATCGAGCTGCTTTTGTGTCTGGACAGTACTAAATGGCCAATCTGCTTAGGCTTTCAGTTTGTAAAAACAGAGGGAAAACCCGACTCATTTTTTTGTTTTGATTTTTAGTAGTCTAATGAGGTAATAATTAAGTGATTTGACACCAACAGGATTTTTTTCCCTTCTAGATGGACCATAAAGGGAAACATAACTAATGTGACTTTTGTGGAGGAAGTACTAGGTGCGAAATACCATCTTACTTAATCTTCTGACCGAATCTGAGATAGGCACTGTGCTGGCCTCATTTTAATAAAGGGAAAATTTAGCCTAAAAAGAGGTTAAGTCATTTGTGCAAAAGTCACATAACTAGTGAGCGGCAAAGTCAGGTTGAACAGATAGCATCCTCTGAAGAAAATGCAATACTATTTTGAAATTTTTCTAATGGTTCTTATTGCAAGTAAAGAAAAGAAGCCAGGCAAAGAGTAAAAATAAATTTTTTTTTAATGTTACAAAATTTAGCTTTTCAAAAGGTCTCACCAAAAGTGTTATTTTCAGCAAATCATAAGCATTGCCTTCATTTACTCCTAACACTGTACTGACATTTTCCACTGGAAATCCCGGAAGACCCTTCTGAAATTGTAACCCAAAGGCCAACACCACCTTCTACTTTCCCTAAATATCTTTTGTCTCCACTTTGAGAAAGGCAATGGGCATGTGGGAATCATAATAATAAAAAGCCATGGCTAACACTTATTGAGTGCTTACTAGGAAGCACGGACTTGGTCAGTTATGTCTCTAGTTAGCCCGAATAAGCTCCAGTGACATAGTAGATGAAAATTTAAGCCATCTTTCTTTTTTTCACTCACAAGAAAGATATTCTGAGGCATCTGAAAGAAAAGGGAGAAAGCAGGGAAATTAGATGGAAGGCCGCCAGGACTGATAGTCGGCAGACAGGGGGTTAGACATCGACTCTTCAAGGTGGGAGGCACAAACGTCTTCAGAGATTATTAATTAATGTAAGTCCACTAAGGTTGATCTCCTCTGGACCAGCGGGATGAGATGAGGATAAGAAAAGGAACATACATGGGAATTTAGAAAGTCCCAGAATTTAAAGTCTCTACTTAAATATGACTAGGTGTTTGGGGAAAAAATTCTAAGATCTAATTGTGTAAATTGAAATTTTCATTCAATTCAGTAATAGTTAAATGCTCTCGTAGCAGGCACTAACAATTTAGTATACAAAACAACCCCGCCCCCTGTTCTTTTATCTTAATTAGTAGGATTTGATTCTTCATGTGTTTTAATGACTTCTGATAAGAAAGATTAAGCTTTCCTGTAAGCATGTCATAAAAGATTTAAAAGATTTCTAACAAGATGCTCAAAAGCAGACAGCTAGAATTTTATAGGTGTTTGGTGAGTAATATACTGTAACCCTAGAAGGTTGGTGGCAGCATGCTAAAACCACCAGGTTCATGGGTGTGGGGCTCAGGAGCTTGTCTTCAGAGAATCTAGCACGTGATTGAACACTAGCACATCCTTGAGCAGACTCAATATCAGTTCCAATCGACTTAAGAATTAAGAGTTTGAAGTGATAATTAAATTATTTGAGATTTGATCTAAGCTTTGACTCACATATCACCAAACACACCCCTTTCACTTGGGGAGGTTGAGGGTCTGTTGAGGGAGGTGGGGAAAGGGAATCATCCATTTTAAATATTGACAACTTTTATCATTAAGAACTACACGGAAACCTCTTAAAATGTAGGTCATTAAAATTGTGTTTTAAAATCCTTGCAAAGAATGTAACAAATGGTGCTGGATTTTTCAGGTCAAAAGGCTGATAAATTAAACCAAAAACAAACAACCCCCCCAAAAGAAAAAAGAACCTTCATTAAAACTCACAGACTCTCTTCCTCACAAACAATATCACAATTCTCACGCTCCTTCACACCACAGGACTTCTAAGTGTCTTAAAGGGACACAATTTAGTCAAAGTAAAAGAAATCTAATTCCTGGGGAAAGTGGGAGTCCTTCTGGGAGGAGCTCTTTGTTTCATGCTTGAAAGTTATTGGAGGTATGGTCATTTGAAAGTGACCAATGATTCAAAATAACCGGTGTTTTAATGTAACTATTACTAATGGGTGGAACTAAGCTCTTTCATTGCTTATTCATGCCATGTCTGAGGAAAACCATGATAGCAACAGAGAAGCTTCATCTCAGAGTTTTAGGATCTACCTAAGACCTTGGGGTCCCCGGGCAGTTCGTTCAGAAGTCTATGTGCAAAACTAGTTGCAACAACGTTGGGACCAGCTGGGCCCATGAAGCAACCCAAAGATTAGTCAAACAAGACTCAGTAACCAGGATAGGGCTAGAGTGTTCAAAGGCTTGGAGGAGGAAATGTGTAACCACAGGCAGGCGTCTACTGCTTTGTACAAGTTGGCACGGTCCAGGACCCTCAAACTCTTTATGTAAAGGTATATAAAAGGCTTGTCTTTCATTCTTTTTTTTCCCTCTTAAACTCCATTGAAGAAGGCCAGAAAGGTTCTGCTGTAGATGCATTTGACCCATTATAGTGCCTCGATGCGTGAACTGATGACATTATTTAAGTACATGCAATTAGAGTAAAAAATATCATCCTCTGGTCTACTTGAGGAAGGCTAATGTAGTAGAGACTCCACGGATGTATTAAAAGAAACTACCTCATTAAAATGAAATAATTTGTCTAATAACTAGGAAAAGATGAAGCATTATTTTCTTCATACATTGCATCTGCTAAAATAACATTCTCCCATACTTCAAGGAAATGAGTTTAAATGTCCTAAGGTTTAAAGGTACAGCTGATATTTCCCAAAGGTAGGCTTCCTGGAAGCAGTCTCTTGATTTGTGATGAGGGTTTTCATTTTAGCATGTTACAAACTATTTTAGTGGCCCAAATGAGATCCATACCGGGGTTGATATCAAGGCAATTTCCTGTCTCTTAGATTCAACTTTCCTTTAACAATCACATATTTGAAATGTCTGAAAAACGGATTCTCTATTTAGCTACTCAGTTCTTATTACCATCTTTCCTTTATTCTTAACAAGGTTTAAATCATACTTGTAACATTCTCGACGGTGATATATAATAGAAAAGCAATTGGCCTTACATTTTGCTCCTTCGGCCTTTCTTAACATAATTTTATGGTCCTCTAATAACTTGCGCTTTGAGCATATAAATTGATATTTTGCTTACATCTTTCCTAGGGTTGTTCATGTATATTAGACATATAAATACTTTTAAAGCAAACCTAATAAATCCATAAAAAATCAAATTGGAACCAATACACACAAATCACTAGGAAAATTATGTAGGTGTGGTTCTTGTCTAACCTACAGTCATTATGTTAAGTCATGGTGCCTGTGGCAGCTGGTTGAATTTATATATTACACATAAATTTTCTAAGTGACACTTTTACTTATATACTGTGATTTTACTTTTCTGAACTTCAAGTCTTATTTCATTAAAATGATCCAAATCACTACCGTAGAAACTCACAAAATTTTCCATCAAATCTAATGTTTATGGAACATGTCATTTAAAAATGCAAACGTTGTATTGTTCTCATTTCTTTTTCTTTTTGGCTCATGCGATTTAAAATAACTTACCTTTCACAGAAATGGAGAGAACAGCACTGGATGTGAGTACATTAGAAATCAAAATATGAATAAAAATTATTTTACATTCCATTAAAATGACTAGATGATTTTATACTAACGGACTCAAAGAGATCAGTTTATGCTGGATAAGAAAAACCTTTCTATAAATATAGAATGATTATATATATATATATTACACACTAATATTAATCCAGAATTTAGAATAGATTATTATTTTCCATTTGATATTTCTGCAAGTGGTTGAAATGAAATATAGCAACATGATCTTGAAAATGAGATCAAACAAGATATGTGTAGAAAAGCTATCATAATTACTATTATTACTTGAATTATTATTATGCTTTTGGTTCTCCCAACTGCCTTCTAGGGATGACAAATCCAAAACCAAGTCAGTGGCTTTGGGATTGATTCTGACTTACAGAGACTCAGTGTGTGGTAGAATAGAGCCATGCTCCATAAGACTTCCAACGCTGGCATTTGAGAAAGCATATCATAAGGTTGTTATTCCGTTGAGTCGGATTGACCCACTGGCAATGAGTGAGAGTTTCTTCCTCTAAGGAGATCGGCTGGCTTTAAAGGAGCGCCTTTATTAAGCTAAGTCCCTTGATGTGTGGAGTGGAGCAATCTTTGGGCGAGGAGTGAGCAGAAGTAAATTGCTCTGGATGACACAGGGAAAAGGGGGTAAGGAGAAGACAATAATGGATTGGGTAAAAGACGGGATCACTTCCTAGGACTCTACACATGTAAATTCTATTAACTTCTGAAAGCCTTCATAGGATGCCTCTCATGCAGAAACTGCTGTGGAGGCAGAGCTCAGTGTCTGGACTAGATGTAGGCTTTCAAAGTAAAGCTTCAAAAGTAAATCCAAAGCAAATCAGCCTGTCGCATAGAGACCCCATAGGACACAGTAGCCCTGCCCCACAGGGTTTCCAGGAGTGCACCTCTTCATGGACTCAGAAGGAGGCAACTTTCTTCTGAGGAGAAGCTGGCAAGTTCGAACAACTAACCTTTTGGTAAGCAGCCGAGCACTTAATGACTGCACCACCTGTGCCACCAGGATTCCTGTGCCACCAGAGACAAAGGGAATCATAAGAACATAAGCCCCTAGAAACAAGGAATCATGGGAAGGACTTTGGGAAATGGGACATAGGACGTCTCAAAATGGTATGTTACCTACAGGTTTTAAGGAAAGTGTGCTAATATCTGAGGACTTCATCCCAGCACCCACAGTTCCTCCTGCATGGTGTGTAGTCAGTACGCATTTGTTAAATAAATGTTGCTCCTTCAATACCAGCTGTATAATTACAGTAAAAAAAATCTCCTATGTAACCAACCATGTTGTGTGCTTTCCCTTTACCTCTTTCCTACACATGTCAATCTTTCCTACATATGGCAATCTTTCCTACACATGTCAATCTTGGGCATTTCTCCCCTTGCCTTAAGCACAGAACTACATCATGCCAAATTATCTGGATGAAAAAAAGTTCCGTCAACCACAGTTCTACTATGTTATAAATTAAAATAATAGCCATATGATGGTCCAAAAAGTGTACTGTATTTATTATTATTCATCAATCACCAATATAATTCTGCATACAAGGAAACCCGTGTTTTACAAATTATGTCTTCAGTGCTCTCTCAGTTTTGTGTCTCCCTTCCTGACGCCAATACTGCAAGGCTCCCTTTGGCTCTTCAAACCAGTGGAGATGTAAAGCAGCATATAAAACACAGTGAAAAGGAAACTAAAAACGCGCACCTGCCCACCTGTGTTTCAGCTGCAAAGCCTCCAAGAAGAAATTTAACAGAAGGGGAAAAAAGACCACAAAGCAAGGCGATGGGAAAGGAAGAAAGATAGTCTATGGAATTTCCCCTTAAATCAGAAATGGAATCCCTTCTGCACTCTTGGGTCAAGATTTTCTTGCAAAAGTATACTGCTCCCTCGTGCAGTTGTCTTCAGTGAATGAGGATATATAATCATAAGTGAAATTGCACTGGGGGAAATCAAAGATTTAAAAACATTGTCATCTCACTAGAAAACCACTGGCTATTTATCAAGATTAAGTCATTGTGACCTTCCACCAACATAAAGATTGTTTTACACATGATTTCTGTCAAATCAGGGGACATTCCAGTTTGTCAGACCATACACCTCTTCAAAATGAATTACAATGAAATAATACCACGGATGGGAATATTAACATTTCAGCAGTGCCATTTCTTGGTCCAGATGGGAAACCACTTGAGCTTAAAATGTTCTGTAATAAATAGCAACAACAAAAAATATGTAAAACGTGTCTTTTATTCAATTTATAACCCAAAGTTTTTTATGTGTGCTTCCTCTCAATGTTTCCAAGTCTTGAGGTTTGCCTAAAAGATATATTTCAGTAGAACTATTTGGATTCCATTAATACACATGCAAATACATAGTTGATAGAACAGTGAGAGATTTTACTTCTTAACTCTTTTATGTAGAAGAAGAAACGCAGGGTATATCATGCCTTCCTTAGGAACCAGGCATCAGACCTTCAACATAATAATGTAGCTTATTGTTCAAGCTTTTTAAGGATAGGAATTTCATATCATTCATTGATCACTTATTTCAATGTTTATTTTATCCCATATTACACTGAAAGGAATCATTGGGGTTATTCCCTGAATCCATTCTTTGAGTGGCTGCATCGCTGAGGAATCTTTCCAGGATTTAGAAATTGCCTACTTCCTCTCAATGAGCCCTGGTAGTGTAGTGGATTAAGCATTAGGCCGATGATTTTAGCTGCTCAGGTATAGAAAGATGAGGCTTTCTGCTTCGAACTAGATTTAGGGTTTCTAAGCAAAAATGCTGTTGGCACTGTCGGGTGAGGCTTTAACTGATAATCTATAGTTTAGCAGTTCAAACTCACCAGTAGCTCTTCAGAAGAGAGATGAGGCTTACTGCTTTTGTAAAGATTGATGCAGGAATGGGGGATTTGTTTCTCTGTCGAAGGCCATGTGGAAATTTATAACATCATTTGTGGGCTATACAAAATTATCCATGGAAAAATTAGTCTATTATATTGGGTCAAGCATTTAGTTAACTAACCTCTAATGAGATGACACACCGGCTACAGCAATGGGCTCAAGCATAGGAACAGTTGGGAGGATGGCATTGAACCAGGCAGTATTTCATCTGTTGTGCATAGGGTAACTATGGGTTAACACCACTCAATGGCACTTAACAATGACAGCAACAACATGTGATGGCTAGACATGTTTGTTTTCGGTGAGCCCTATGGTATTAGCTGGTGTTGATGATTTCACGGGCCTTGTAGGGCTCTGGACTGGACTTCCCCCACCCTTTTTACAGCCCCCGAAACCCAAGGGAACAGTTCTACTATCCCCTTTGGGCCACTAGGAGCAGAACTGATTCAACGGCAGTGGGTTTGGTTCGAGTTTTGCTAAGAAACATTTCTACTCTACACTACAAGGTTGTTAGGCATTGGAATAGACTCAATGGCAAGGAGTGTGGTTTGTTTGTTTGAATGCACACCCACATCTGCTCTCTCTACATGGATGTGTTTCCTCTTGGAGATACGTTAGACCTACAGAAGTTTGCCAAAATGATACAAGCTTTAATATACCCACCTGCCCCTGTATCAGTGCCTTATAATACTACTACTTCACAGTTCAACCATTTTTGTTTAATTTGTCCTAGAGCTTTCATCCCTCCTCTGAAATTGGTCAGGTCATGGTCCACTTTTTGCTCCAAAACTCACTGCCTTCAAGTTGAATCTGACCCACAGCACCCCCTACAGGTGGGGGTAGAAGTAACTGCTTCTGTGCGTTTCTGAACCTGTAACTCTTTCACAAGAGAAGAAGGTCTCATCTTTCTACTTGGGAGTAGCTGGTGGTTTTGAAACACTGAACTTGTGGTTAGCAGCCCAATATATAGTTTAATCCTCCACCAGGGCTCCTAGTCCTTTTGCCAGAGAGATTTTATTTCTAACTATTTTAATTTCCCTTAAACATTTTTCAACAACTACATTTTATCCAAGTCTGATTCCAATTGTTGCTTTGTTCTTGGGATTATGTCTCTCCTCAATTCCAGCCCCAATTTGATTGTCTGCCTAATAAACTATGTGGATAGTTTTGTGATCTTGAGTAGGACAAATAAGAATTAAGTCAATATACGCTTATACTGGAAAATAGATGCATTTTCCATTCAAAGTCTCTAGTGTGGAAGGGGCCTGAGTTGATCTGAGTAAGAGGGTTATGCATGTGTGTGTGTGTGTGTGTGTGTGTGTGTGTGTGTGTGTGTGGTGGGGGAGCGGTGGTTGGGTGTTGGTTTGCCACTATAATGTCTATCTATTAGTATCTGCTTTAGTTCTTCCATATGCTCTTTGTCTCAAAGAGGATATCATTGCATGCTCTTTCTATGAGTTCCCCACCCAGCCCAACCCTGCCCAGCAATCTTCTTCTGTTAGTTTGTCATTCTCAACTGATTAGCTTGGTAGTGCTGGGTGCTGGCTGGCCCAGCATTAATTCCACTATTCGACCCATTTATCTGTTCCCTTTCCCAGGTTGGAAGGAATTTGTAACCCATGCCCCTAGGGTGAGGTTGTTTGCTATTCTTCTGCCTACAGAGCAAGCCTTTTAGTTCATCAGTGCGACTGTGGATCTGTTGTCCTGTTCCCTGCATTTCCTGTGTGGCTTCCCACCTTCCTCCTTCACTGGCAACACCACAGTGGAAACCGTAGTAGGGGTCTTTTGATATTTTCTGTAAGCACACTTGGCGTTAATGAACAAAGATTAACTGAAGAAAACTTGGTCTTCCCCCATTTCTGAAGGCCCTGGGGTCTCCATGCTCTCTCCGCACTCTGCCGTCAGATTACCTGTGATCTTCAGCTGCATCTCAGATTGCGTCTGCCCCAGGAACACATGCACCAGGACCTGTCCCTCCTCAGTTTGGTCCAGTTGTGTACCCACAACCACAGCTGATGGGTTTGAGGAGAACTGTCAATTTTGAGAAAAAAGAATCCGGTTCTTACTCATTGTAATGTTGGGACTGACGTCATTCTAACATCCTGGAGCACAAATGCTCCTTTTATTAAACCATTGCATTTTAATATAACATTTTCCATTTTTTTGCCTAAGAAAATAATTTCTGTTGACTTGAAGACATTTTCCCATTTGAAGAAAAAGGAAACAGTTTCAGACGCCGAAACTTTGCCTATGTGAGAGAAAAGAACTTGAATTTATGATTTATGTGGGCTCAGTGGGCCTTAGCTGTCATTTAAGAAAAGGGCAGGATGGGATAAGTCGTGACCATAGTAAAACTGTAGCTAAGATTGAAATAAAAATGATATTACAGGGAATATGAGCATGAGGCAAGTACGGAAAACAACTTCTTATTTTGACTCTGTTCTTCTTGATAGCACAATAGTGCTGTGAATGGATTTTTAAAAAGTATTCCCAAGTACCCTCCTTATTCGCTTTAAGGAATCAAATATTGTTTTCTGAATATTTGTATGGTGAAGATTTAAATAGCATCTCTTCAGTTTGGCATTTAGCAATCGGACATTTTTCCTGTCAACTCATTGATTGTATGCCCCTCACTTCTGCTTCTCCCTCTGCTTCCTGGTGGTTTTTCTTACTTCTTTCCAACCTTCTGAACTTTGTCCTTGCATGAATGCTGCTCTGAATGGTTGATGGTCTTACCACAGGGCTGAGTTCAACTTCAGACCTGAATGAAGGGTAAGGGTCATAGTCTCAGGACTTCTGTTCTTCTGGCCTCAGAGTTGGGACAACTGGTAAAGCAAATTAACAGTTTACAGTTCATGTTTCCATTAACCTTTCAAAGAATATTTGTTGTCTATATAAACATACATCATGTTCCATTTTGGGCATATTCAGTGACTGGGTCTTCTTAAAGAGCTCAGAATCTAGAATAGAGGGTAACATACATGTAAGTTGCCTATGTGATATGACAGAATTGTGCGCAATAATATTCAAATGGCCAAAGAAGAGAGCTGTATTAAAATGGTTGAGTCAGTATAGGTGTCCGACTCAGGAGGTTTGACTCTTGGCTCTAGCACTTACAAACCATATAACTTTGAGCAAGTTAACTAGCATCTTCATGGTCTTCCTCTCAAAAGGGAGGAGAATCACTTTATAAGAATGCTGAGAAATTTCAATGTGTTAATATTAGATTAAACCACATGCAATTGTCAAGAATATACTATTTTGTCCTACAAAATTGACAAATATCATATGGTTCAACCTAAGAAATGATAAATGTAGAGCCAACAGGTCATAGACTGTGTTGAATTGTGTGGCACTAAAATACATACTAAAGTCCTAAATCAAGTTTCCTGAGACTAGAATATCATTTGGCAATAAAGTCTTTGCAGATACAATAAAATTAAGAGAAAGCCAAAATTGTTGTTCTCTGATACTCTGATTTGGTCTATCCTCAAGGGTGTTAGATGGTATCTCATGGCTGTTTTAATTTGCATTTCTCTGATGGTTCATGATTGGGAGCATTTTCTCATATGTGTATTGGCCATTGGGGTCTCCTCCCTAGTGAAATTTCTTGTCAGGTCTTTTGCCTACTTCCAAAGGGGGTTAACTGTTTTCCTCTTTTTGCAGGCTAGTAGAGTATTATAGATTTTAGTAATAAGCTCTTTGTCTGTTGTGTCATTACTAAAAATCTTCCCTCAGTCTGTTAGTTCTCTTGTTACCCTCTTAGTGAAGTCTTTTTTGACGTTCACAGGTTTTTACCCTCAGTATATCCCACTTGTCAATTTCAGGCTCGCTTGTGTGTATACTCTTCCCTATTGCAGTTAGCCTAAGTATTCCCAGAGCCAAGGTTATTGGTTTGTCCCGATTTCTTCATTGATGGTTCTAAAACTCTGAGGTTTTACTTCTAGGTCTGTGATCCACTTTGAGTTTGTTCTTGTGCATGGGGTGAGATAAGGGTCTTGTTGCATTTTATTACAGGTGGATATTCATTTCCAGAACCACTTGTTAAAGAGAGCATCTGCCTCCCATCTGATGCTTTTGGGCCCTTGTCAAAGATCAGTTGTCTATATGTTGACGGTTTTATTTCTGGGTTTTCTGTTCTTTTCAATTGGTCTGAGTATCTGTCATTATACCAGTACCACACTGTTTTGACCACTATGGCTGTTTAGTGGGTGTTAACATCAGGTAAAGTGAACCCTCTCACCTTGCCCTTTTTCTTGAGGAGTTCTCTGCTAATTCTGGCCTACTTACCTCTCCATAAGAAATTGGTGGTCAGTTTTTCCAATCCTTTGAAGAAGGTTGTTGGTATTTGAATTGGGATAGCATTAAACTTATATAATACCTGGGGTAAGATTGACATCTGTACTATATTGAGTCTTATGATCCATGAGCATTGGATATTCTTCCATTTGTGGAAGTTACTTTTGGTTTACCATAATAGGGTCCTGTATTTTCCTTGTATGTCTTTTTGTTTTTTGGTTAAATATATCCCTGGATATTTCCATTTGTTCTTGGCTATTTTGAAGGGTACTGCCTTCTTATCTCCTCATCCATGGTCTTGTCTGATGTATATAGCAAGCCAATATGTTTATGTTTGTTGATCTTGTATCCTACCATTCTTCCATTTCCTCTTTCACTGTCAGTACTGCTGATATGGAGCTTTTGAGATTTTCAATGTACAGAATCATGTTGTCTGCAAATAGCGATATTTTCACCTCCTCCTCTCCCAGTTGAATACTTCAATGTCCTTCCATTGTCTCAAGTTTTTAGCTAGGACCTCCAGTACAATGTTAAATAGAGTAGGAACAAGGGGCAGCCTTGTCTGGTCCTCTTTCAGTGGGATTGTTTTAATCTTTTCTCCATTGACTATGATGTTAGCTGTTGGTTTTTCATAGAAAGCTTTATTAACTTGAGGAATTTTCCTTCCATTCCTATCTTCTGGAGTGTCTTAATTAGGAATAGGTGTTGGATGTTGTCAAATGTTATTTCTGCATCTATCAATATTATCATGCAATTCTTATACTTTTTCTTATCAATGTGGTATATAATATTGATGTATTTTCAGATGTTGAGCCAATCCTGCATCCCTGGGATGAATAGCACCTGTTCATGGTGGGAGATATGTGTTTTATATACTTTGCATTCTATTGGCCAATATTTTATTAAGGACTTTTGCATCTACGTTCATTAGAGATATTGGTCTGTAGTTCTTTGTTGCTGTGGGATCCTTGCCCTGTTTGGGTATCAGAGTTATACTGAATTCATAGAAGGGTTTTGGGAATATGCCATATTTTTCTATGCTCTGGATTAAGTTGTGGATGATCAGTGTTAGCTCTTCCATAAATGCTTGGTAGAATTCTCCCGTGAAGCTCTCTGGTCCAGGAGCATTTTTCATTGGTAGTGTTATCCCTTTCTTCCTTTGCTATGGGTATGTTGAGGTTCTTGACCTGTATTTGGGATAATATAGAGAGGGATTGCTTTCCAAGTATTTATCCATGTCTTCCATGTTGTAGAATTCATTAGAATACAGCTTTTCATAGTACTTTGTGATTATCCTTTTTTAATCTTGTTGGGGTTCATTGTGATTTCCTGTTTCATCCTGGTTATTGATGTTTGCTCCTTCCTCTACTTGGATAGACTTGTCTGTCAATTCTGTTGATCCTTTCAAAGAGCCAGCTTTTGCCTGTATAGATATTTTGCATTGTTCTCTTGTCTTCAAATTCATTTAACTCTTCCCTGTTGTTTTTTTTTATTTATTTTCTTTTCTATTTGAGGGGTTGTTCTACTGACTCTGTTCTAGTTGCTGAAGGTTTTGTGATGCTGTATCAGTCATAAGTCGCTCTTCATTTTTCATAAATGTACTTATAGCTATCAAGCTACCACTAATAATTGCGTTTGCAGTATTCCATAGGTTTTGGTATGTGGTATTCTCATTAGTTTCTAGAAACGTCTTAAACTCCTCTCTAATCAGGACAAGTAGCTCTATGTCTGTCAGGTCCATTTGCCTAATTATAGTGTTTAGCTCTGTAGCCTCTATGTTGAGATTCTTTCCCAGTGATCTATCTTTCTCTGATAATAGTGTATTAAAGTTGCTTACTATTATAGTTGAATCTGTGATTTCATTTTTCTTCTTTTGAATAGTTTGATGAATTTTGGGATTCTCGTGTTGGGCACGTGTATATTTATTATACTCACTGGTTCCTGGTTTACTGAACTTTTGAGCACTATATAATGCCCCTTCTTGTCTCTTGTTATGATTTATACCTTGAGATCCATTTTGTTGGAGATTAGAATTGCAACCCTTGTTTTTTTTAAGTTGCCATTTGCCTGGTATATTTTCCACCAGCCTTTTATTATTAATCTATTTTTGTCTGCGAGTTTAAGATGTGTCTCTTGCAAGCAACATATTGATGTGTTATGTTTTCTGAGCAAGCCTGCTATCCTTTGTCTTTTAATGGATGAATTGAGGCTATTGACATTCAGTTATTACATGATCTGTGGATTCATTGCTATCATCTTGTACCTTTGGTTTGGGGTAGTTTCCTATCTCCCATCATATCAATGGGCTTTATTTGTGTGTGGGGCTTCATTCTTGCCTTCTTTTCCCTCTTAGGCCATGCTATCTTGGTAACTGTTACAGGTGCATTGGCTTCAGAGTGTAGTGTGCTATTTGGTGGTTTCCTGATTGTGCTTGGTGGATGTTGGTCTTCTGATCATAGTGAGTCTACAAGGAGTTTCCACAGGGTTGGGTCTCTTATGGCATATTCTTTGGGGTTTTTCCTTGTCCTGGAATACTCATACCTCACCACCTATCTTAATAGATAGTTTGGCAGGGTAGAGGATTCTTGGGCAGGTGTTTCTTTTCTTTCAGATTTCAGAAGGTGTTATTCCACTATCTCCTCCTTTTCATGGTTTATGCTGTTAGGTCTCAGTATATTCTCACCTTAACACCATTGTATGGACCTCCTTTTGTTCTTTTGCTGCTCTTAATTTTTTTTTCTTTTGCCTCAAAGTTGGGTAATTGAACTATTATATGCCTCCATGAGTTCTTCCTGGGGTTTAATCTAATTGGTGTCCTCTCTGCTTCTTGTATTAGTCTCATTCTCATTCATTAAGATGGGGAAATTTGCTTCCCGAAATTCTCTCACTAATTTAGCTGTTGACTTCTTCGTTGTGTCTTTGTCTGAGAGATCAATTATTCAAATATTGTTTCTCTTCAAAGCATCTGTCATTAATCTCTGGTTTTATTCCACCTCTTTGATTATCTTGTTTGATAATCTACCTTTCCCATTTGTTGAAGTCTGCCTGATTGTCTTCAAGATCATTGATATGACTTTCTGCCTCATCTAGTCTGTTCATGAGATCCGTGATCTTATGTTTTGCTTCTGTTACCTCATCCATTAGCTCTGTGGTGTGTGGACTTCATCCCTTCTATCATGGACTTCATCCACTCTATTGTGGACTTCATATCCTCTATCATTGCATCCTTGTTCTGCATTGCTTCCCTCATCTCCCATGTTATCTAAGCAGCCTTTTAAAGACTACCTTTCATGGCATATCCATGTCTGATTCTTCTATGAGTGTTGTTAGCTCCACTGTTGTGTTTTGTTTGTCTTGTTTTCTTGTTGAGCGTGTTGTGGTATGTTGCCATTTGCATGTCATTTTGGAAAATGGGGCGCCATACTTCTGGGAGACCAAGTGGCCCTGAGCTCTTTCTTTGTGTGACTGGAAAGAGTGTTTTTGAGGACTGCCAAAGGCCTTTTATGGTGATAGGTTGGCCTGCTTTGTAGGCAGGATGTGTTGGTAACTCAGTGTCCGGTGGCAGTGAGGGGGCCTCACAGTCTCAGGTGAGTCTGTTGACTGTATGTATACCCCTGTGCCTACTTGGGGCAGGTCTGAAGCTTGGGAGTGAGTCTGATGGGCTTACATTCAAAGTTATACAAAGGACCACAGCCTGGAATTGAGAGTATTTTTACAAAGAACATTTTTTTTCCTTTTTATAATGGGCTTTTGGGTTACCCTGGTATTGAGGCTGTGCTGCACTGTTCCCCAGGGAATGGGGAGCAGAACAGAGTGGGTTTGGGGCTGATTGGATCTGAATTTTCTCCGGCTGCCCTCCTGTGTCCTTCCAGCTCTATCCTGTCTGCGCTGTCGCTTGTGCTCTGTGGAACTGTGTTCTGTCACGGGTGAATATGCCAGTGGCTTCAATCATTGCAAATTATTGTCTAAGTATCTATCATTACCCACATTGTCAGGTGTGGAGCTCAGGAGAATCAGGAAGGGGATGGTCAATGTATTCTCTTTGTTCTTGACTGGGGAGGGGAGTTGCTAGTCTAGACTACAAGCATAGGGCAGGTAGCAGCACAGGGAACTCTGGTGGGAGGTCCTGTGGCTAGTTCACAGAGACTTTCTGAAAGCCTGGGATTATGACCACTTTTAGACATCAGTCTGGGGAAATTACTGCTCACTGTGGGATTAGGGCACAGTAAGGGGTGGCAGATGCTATCCTTCTGGACCTGGAGAGAGGTTAGTGGAGGCTGCAGGTAGACACAGTGAACTCAGAGCATTTCAGTGCATTATCAAAGTGCTTAATGGGTGAAAATCAAAGAGGGAGGGCTGAACCAGACTCTAGTACATAGAATCTCTTTCTAGCACCCAGTCTCCCAGTATTGATCTCCTTACCTCTTAATTTTCTGGTCTGATAGCAAGAGCACCAGGTGGGTGATTCTACCGGGAAACCATTTTGACTCCACTCTTAATAATATTTCTTGATCCTACTTAAGATTGTTCACCCTTCTCAGACCTTGAATTTAGTTTCATTTTAAATTTTTTGCATCAACAAGACAATTAGTGATTATCAATATGCCTCAGAATTTGGAGTAGGTAGTTAGGAGCTTGAATTCTGCTCTTACCTTTATCACTGAATTATCTTGTAAAAATTAGTTTACCTCTCTAAGCCTCTGTGTCTTTATGTATAAATTATTATATATTAAAAGTATATCTACCTATTTATTCCCTACTAATCTATTCTATTTAACTTATATATTTATAGGCTAACCAATTAATTGCAGGTACTTATGGAATGCCTACTATATTCCAGGCATTGTATTTAACCTGAAACATTGTGAGCTCACAAATGAAACAACTTGTCCACAGTAGCACGATTCTTCTTTTTTGTTTACAGATTTTTTAATACTTTCAGGTAACAAGGACCTCAGACTCAAAAGCTGAATAATAGTTTATTGTAACTAGTTTCATTATTAGCAATCTGGTTTCCCTTTTACAGTGACTTATCTGGAGATGGACATGTTGCCCAGTTCATGGTAATTAGATACACAAGTAGCAAGTCTCTGTTAGGGAGCTCCTTGCGGAAGGGGTGAAGGGAAATTTTGCTTAATAAAAAAAGCCAATGAAATGTATAGCTCCATTTTCCTTCTGGTATGAGTAAGTGTTGCACTATACAACATGCCTAACCAGATTTTATACAATTGGAAATATTAAAATGCATTGAATGTTGAAATCGTTATAAGTATTGATACACACAAACACACATTCAACAATCGGGCTAAAATGAATTAATTACTTATTCCTCTGTAGTCTGTCTGTGGCCTGTCCTTTTCATTTGTTAAAATACCTTTGGAAGTGTATGTGAGTCACTACAATGCAAATTTTAATTATCTTTTTCTGTTTCCCTATAACAAAATCAGTTTCTCTCAGGCTTTTTAATTTCATAAACTAAAACTTCATTGCTCCAGAATTAAGCCAAAATATAGGAGTCATTCTTTATGACTCAGTTTCCCTCCTACTATACATCCTAACCATCTGCAAGACTTCTTAGTTCTAACATAGAAATTTGTCTAAAATCTTATTCTACCACCATACAGTCCAAATCACCATCATCATCATCATCATCTGTGCCGTAGTCGAGACAAACTCCTAATAGTTGCATGGTTTCTGGCACCTTCCCTCTAAATCTTTGTCAATAAGCCAATCAGATTATATTTTTAAATTGCAAATCAAAATCATACATCTCACCCACCAAAAACTATAATAGATTCCAACTGGACTAAACATAGAATACAAAATTCTTGCCTTAGGCTTTAAGGCTTTAATATCCTGGTCCCTGCCCATCATTCCAATGCCCTCATCACCACCATCATACACACGGTCACACATTTTTCTCATTCCGTATTGTCTAGGAACAATCAGCTCTTTTTCATTCCTTTTGTCCACAGAGAACGTTTCTTTCACATTTATCACAATAGTGTTTCAAATAACTTTCTTCTCATTTGAAAAAATATTCCTTTGCAAGACCATTGTCCCTGTCTCCTCTCTTCATGACGCATCAAGTCACTCTCTATATTTCCTTTCTCCTCCTTATGTACATCAAGGCTACTCAAGAAATGTTTTTGCTTTCAAGTAACATTTGTTGACAGTTTAGTCTAATTTTTGATAGTTTATTCTATGCCAATTTCAGGAAGATAGTGGGGATATCCACTGGTGGAGAGGACTTATTATTGTTAGTAGGGGCAATAAAGTCAGCTCCAACTCCTAGTGACTTCATATTCAGAATGAAACCCTACTGGTCCATCACCATCTTCACTATGGTTACATTTTATTCCTCTGTTGCAGACAGTGTATTGATTCATCATACTGAGGTTCTTCCCCCTTTTTGAAGCCATTCTACTTCACCAACCATGGTGTCTTTAAATGCACAGAGTATGTGGGAAGAAGCTTACCTATCCATGCTCTAAGGAACATTATGCCTGTACTTATTGAAAAACAGATTCTGTTGTTATTCTGTGAGCCCATGGTACTCTCAATATACTTTGCCAGCAACATGATACCAGTGCACTGCTTTTGCTTCAGTTTCCTTAGTCGATGTCCAACTTTCACAGGCATATCAGGTGATTAAATTACCCTGGCTTGAATAAGACCCAACATAGCACTCTAAGGGACATGTTTGTTCACAAACACTTTAAAGAGATCTTGTGGGTCTTGCCCAAGGAAATATATTGATTTATTGAATGCTAGTTCCATGAGCATTGATTTTAGGTTTAAGGTGAAATCCTTGAAAGTTTCCATCTTTTCTCCATTTACCATGATATTATCTATTGGTCCAGTAGTAAGGATATTGGTTTTCTTTCCATTGAGTTGTAGTCTATACTACAGCCTGCAGTCCTTGATCTTTATCAGCAGGCACTTCAAGTCCTACTCACTCTCAGGAAGCAAGGTGATGCCATATTCATGTCAAAGGTTGTTGATAAGTCTTCCCCTTATCTTGTTAAGATGTTCCTCAGACATCCAGGTTCTCAGCATCCAGATTGGGGAAATATGGTAAGCGAATACACCGCTGAGAAGTACTTCTGTTTTTAAACCACACCGTTTCTCCTGGCTTTGACTGAACAATTGCCTCATGGGCCATGTGTAAATCCCTCAAGAACACAACTCTGTGTTCTGGAATTCTTAATCTTTTCCATGTGACCTATAGTTTGTCATGTTTCACACAGTAAAATACCCTCACATGATCAATAAAACACAAGTAAGTATCTTTCTGGTATTCTCTGTTTGCAGCCAAGACCCATCTGATGGCAGCACGGATATCCCTTGTGCCCTGCTCTCTCCTTAATTCTGTTGGGTTTCTGGCAGCTCCCTGTTGATGTACTTTTGAAATGATCTTTAACAAAATATTTTCTGCATGTGATATTAATGATAATATTCAATAGTTTCCACATTTGGGGGTCATCTTCCTTTGGAATGGGTACAAATATGGATCTCTTCCAATTCTTGGCCAGAAAGGTGTCCAACAAATTTCTTGGTGTAGAGACTGAGTGTTTCTGCTGCTACATCAATTTGTTGAAATGTTTCCATTGGTGTCCTATCAATTCATGGATCCTCATTTGTCAGTAATGCTCTAGTGCCTCTTAGACTTCTTCTTTAAATACAATGACTTCATGATTGTGTGCTGCCCTTGACATGTTTGTATGTTTACATTTTCTTTAAGGAATAGTCACTGAGTGCGTTTCTTCCATTTTCTTGTGATTCTTCCACCATCTTTCACAATGTCTTCCATAGATTCCTTCAATATTTTAACTTGTAGCTTGATTTTTTTCTTCATTTCTTTCAGCTTGAGAGATACTAAATATTTTCTTCATCTTGACTATTTAATGCTTTCCGCCATCCCTGCTAGCTTATTTGTTATTCAATTTCATTGTAATGTTTTGTTTTGTCTTTTTGAGTCCTTTGAAATTTTTCCGTTCAACTATTATACTTCATTTCTTCCATTTGCTTTGGGTACTGTGCATCCCAAAAGGACATCAAGCTTGGGAAAGTGGAGGGGCAGAGAAAACCAGGAAAGCCTTCAAGGAAATGGATTGACACCTCAGCAGCAACAATGGGCTCAGGCTAGGAATGAGTTCGAGGCCTGTGCGGTGTTTTGTTCTGTTGTGTATTAGGTTGTTATGGGTCAGAACTGACTCGACCATCTCTAACAACAACAACAACAACAACAACAACAACAACACATCCAAGAACAAGTTTCAGAGTCCCTTCTAATATTCACCTTGAGCTTTCCTTTCTTTCTTCTCATTTTAATGGCAGTTTGAGGTTTTCCTGCATAATGTTCTTGATGTCATTCCACAGCTCTCCAGGTCTTCTGCCATGAGTCTTAAAAAAATAAGTTAAATCTGTTCTTGAGATATTCTTGTAATTTAGGTGGGATATACTCAAGTTATATTTGGGCTGTCTTGGATTTTTAAAAATTTTCTTCAACTTTAATTTGAAATTATTGTTGTTGTTGTAGTTGTGTGCTATGAAGTTGGTTTTAACGAATAGGAACCCTATGTATAAATGCATGAAAAACTGCCTAGCCCTGTGTCATTCTCACAATTGTTCTTATGTTTGAGCTCATTGCTGCAGCCACTGTGTCAGTTCATCTCATTGAGAGTCTTCTCTTTTCATCTTCCCTTTGACTTTAAGAAGTATGATGAAGTCCTTTTTCAGGGACTAGTCTCTCTTGATAACATGTCAAAAGTGTAGGAAATAATGTTTTGCCATCTGCACTTCTAAGAAGCATTTATTCATACATCTTCTGGCTGCCCATCGTACTTTCAGCAATTTCACCAGCACCCTAATTCAAATGTATCAATTCTTCTTCAATCTTCCTCATTCATTGTCTAACTTTCACATGCATATGAGAGGAATGAAAATACCATGGCTTGAGTCAGGTGCACCTTATTTCTCAAAGTGATATCATTGTCTGGTGTGATATGCAGATGACACAACCTTCCTTGCTTGCTGAAACTGAAGAGGAAATGAAGCTGCTGAAGGACAAGGATTGAAACCTTCAATATGGATTACAACCCAATGTAAAGAAAAGCAAAATCCTCCTAGTTTAACCATTGGATAGCAGTATGATAAATGGAGGAAAAAGTGAACTGGTTAAAGATATTTATCTTGCTTGAATTCATAATCAATGCCAATGAAAGTAACAGTTAAGAATTCAAAATTAAGTAGGAGCAGTAGATGGCCTATTCCATAATCAGCCATGACCTTGTTTTGGCTGCTGATATTGAGCTTCTCCATTGTCTTTTCTTTCAGAGGTAGTGAATTTGATTCCTATGTATTCCAGCTGGAGAAACCCACGTGTAGTCACTATTTATATGGTTAAAAAATGTATTTGCGAGGAACTGATACCAAGGGCTCAAGTTGAAAGCAAATGTTTTGAAAATAATGAGGGCAACAAATGTACAAATGTGCTTGACACAATGGATGGATGGATGGATTATGATCAGAGGTGTACACCCCCCAATAAAATGATTTAAAAAAAGATATTTGCAATGAAGGAGTCACTGGTCTTGTAAAAACCTACCTTGTGATCTGCAGCTTCATTGCTATTGCCAAGACAAGATTTCCCAATTCATGGTCCTGCTTCTTTATTTATACCCCTCATATTTCAAACATCAGTAACTATCAATGCATCTTGATTTCGTATTAGTCAATTCCCAAGGGAAGACATGGGTAGAATTCTTGAATTTCTTCCACATTAACTTTAGTGGTTGGTGTGTAAATTTAAATAACTTTATTAACTGGATTTCCTTTATGAAATAGATATTATCCTACCGCATACAGCATTGTACTTCAAGATAGATCTTGAAATATCTTTCTGATAATGATTGCAAGACCTTTCCTCTTGAATGAGTCATTGGGGCATAGTAAACCATATGGATCTCTGATCCAAAATTGCCCAAACCAATCCACTTCAGCTCATTGATGCCTAAGATATTGATGTTTGGGGGAACTATCTCATTTTTGACACCTGGTACTTTTCCTAGATTCATACTTTGTACGTTCCATGTTCGGGTTGTTCATACATGTTTGTAGCTGTTCATTCTTATCTTGAATTGTGCCCCATCAGCAAATAGAGCTCCTAAGCATTTTACTCCGTCCTTGTTCATATTGTGGACCCTACTCCAAAGAGGCAACCCGTCCTCAGTCATATTTTCACTGCTTTTCCACCTGAGAAGCTCATCTTCTGCTGCTCTATCTGACTAGGTTTTACTGCTTCTGTAAGGTTTTCAGTGGCTTACCCCAAGAAGTGAATTAGTATTCCTTCTTCAAAGACTATTCTTAGTCAGAAGCCCCTGGAAGCCCTTAAACCCTGAGTGATGTTGAACTACCCATGGCATAGCTTCCAGCTTCACGGCACCCCACACTTCGCCATAGTACAACAAACTGAGAGACAAAGGTGGAGCAAACACTAGAGAGAATTAAAAGTATACCTTTCCTCCAATTGTGGTGAAAAATAGAAAAAAAATCTTTTCCTACCCTCTGTGAGCTGGGCAACTTTGATTTCTCCTGGTTTCCAAGGTGTGAATGTAGTTCAGACACAGAATAGCCTTAATTTGTATGCTTACAATGCATGCACTCCCTTTTTTTTCAATGTCAAATGAATCACTACATTTTCAACTACTTGATGATCCTTATTATCATGAAATATTCTACAATTAACAAAAATATTTAGACAACATTTATTCGTAGAATCATAATATGAAGTATTCTCTGTTTTAAAATGAAATATCGCCTAAGGCTAATTCTTACCAGGAGTTCTGTGCTTTCACATTACACATGCACTAATAGTTTGTCTGAACTCGACAACAATTTTTAATTTTTCCTTGGCAATGTGAGTGTTTCTCTTACATTCATGAATCTCAATGATCTTTCTGGTGGCTGATCTCAAGTCCACAGCTTTGCATCTCTTTTTAACACTGCTTTTTCATTACAGCTGTTGTTAACTCTTTACTTCCCAGAGGCATTTCTTTCAGTTAAATGCTTTCTTCCTATAAAAGATCATTTTCCTCAGAGGAAAAAAGACTGGATATGTGTCCAGAAATGGTTCAGATTTGGTGACTGAGCCCCCTTATATTTCTATGGTTGAGGTTTGCTACATAATGGGTGACAATCCAAAGAATATCTACAAAGGGAAGCAATCTTGTATTATTCTCATTCATCAAATTCAGTATTATTTCCAACTGAATACACAGTAAAAATTCACTACAGCCTGTCACAAATGTTCTTGAAAAAGCAACCTAATGTAACTTTATTGAATCTTTGGGAGATACTTGGGATATATATATTAAAAGTATATATATTAAAAGTACACGAAAACATCCACTCCCCCCACCAAAAAATAAGCCTCCTTTGTGTCCCTCAACAATCAATCTCACATGTAGAATATGGTGTAATCTGATGGCATTTGTAATATGGTGGCATTGTAATATGGTGTAATCTGATGGCATTTGGGTGGCTATCTAGTACAGAACTTGTCAATGGGTAACCTTTCTTGTTCAAGATGTCCCAAACCACTTTAAGCAACTATGCCATGAGTCCATACTGATGTCTTCATTTCTCTGCCCACAAATTCACACACTCCTTTCCCAAAGGAGAGAGTTGCATGTTTGTAATAGAGCTGTTTCTAGAGGTGATGGTTCCAAGGGGAAAAAACGAAGCATATGATTGGAAGACAAATCTAATCTGAGATGTGTTGACACACCTATATCTAGCATATCACATGAGTATAATCATATTTCAAGGATTTAAAATTTTCATTTCAAAGACAAGAAGGAGAAGCTGAAGGAAGCATGGAGTATCACCAAAAAATATTTTCTTGATTTATTAAACTTAGTTCAGATGCTAAGTTTGATTGGTTCAAATGCTATGTTAACCCCAGCTCATCTTCCATTTAGAGAGCCCCCACCCCACAAAAATATAAATAAATAAAAGCTCAAAATGTCGGTCTCAGCGAGACTGCAATTCCTTATGGGAGTCGAAAGCCTCATCTCTTTCCCTTGTCACAGTTGGTAATTTCAACCTGTCCATCCTGCAGTTAGCAGCCCAACGCATAACCCACTATGCCTTTGTGGGTTGTGACGGATTCAACGGCAGTGAGTTTGGTTTCATTTCAATTAAAAAGGTAGGAACCCTGGTGGCCTCGTGGTTAAAATGCTCTACTACTGATTGATTTTTGGTTCGAACCTCTCTAAGGGCTGGTGCTGCGGCGGGCTTGTTCTGTAAAGATTAGCCTTGGAAACTTTCCTGGGCCTTCCTACTACAGCTTGTTATGAGTTGGAATGGACTCAAGAGCAATGTTTTACTTTTTAATTTAAGTGCTATTTAAAAATCTAATGATGGCTTTATTATAGCTATATTTTCACATAACACATTTATGCTGTTGAGTAAATTTTGGTTAGACACTAACTTTTGCTCATAATAAATATTTTTTAAGAAATTAAGGACAACTGATATTAGTCCCTAACTCAGAAGCTTCAATTAACCACAAACTGAATAGCTATGAATGCAAATAAGTGTTAGGGTGGAAATGTGGAATTCATATCATTAAGGAAAACAATTTTTGTTCTGAGTCCTGAATATATGATTTAATTTTTTTTCATTTACAACCCAGGTGAAAATCTCAGAAACCTCAAGTCCAACATGATCAAATGGAGTAATTTTCAGTTTTAAACAGTGCAAGACTATATGCCTGAGGTATGGATGTGTTTGGCGAACATTGTAAGGCAGCACATTATTATTTGAAGGGGGTGGGGCCAAAGAGATGATCTAGCCAGGAGCTTTACTTTTGTCCTATGACAGTAAATCCTGGGCTGCATGGCCAGAATTCCCCTTTAGGGTTTTATTTCTTTGGGCGTTTCCCTCAAAGAGCTATTCATTCAAGTTAAACAAGAGGCCTTCTAATGAAGCAGGGATGCAACAAAGGCCACATGGGAGAAACACACCAACCTGTGTGATCATGAGTTGTCGACAGGATCAGGTATCAGATGTTCAAAAACAAACAATTATATTGATGTGGAGGAGAGAGGCCAGAGTGGAGACCCAAAGTCCATCTGTTAGAAACTGGCCATTCCCTCACAGAAGGGACAATTCATCCAGAGTGCGTAACACCTTTGGAACACACATTACCCCTCTACTTCTTCAGTGCTTCCTCCCCACACTATCATGGCACCAGTTCTACCTCACAAATCCTGCGAGAACAGTGTATCTAAACTGGTACAGATAAGAGATTTTGACACACAGAATTCAGGAGAGATAAACCCCTCAGAAATAGTAATGTGAGTAATGATTCTATGAGGGTATGGGAATGACGGGTGTGAAGGGGAGAAGGCGGAACTAACAGCAATGATAGATGTATCAGTCCCCCCGAGGTGGATGAATAACAGAAATGTGGGTGAAGGGATACATCAGGAGGTGTAAGATATGAAAACAATAATAATAATATATAATTTATCAGGGGTTCACCAGGGTGTTAGGGTGGGAGAAGGAGTGAATAAATAGGAGCTGATATTAAAGGGTACAAGTAGAAAGAAAGTGTTTTGAAAATGATGATGGCAACATCTGTACCAAGTTCACTTGATATAACTGATTTATGATTGTTATATCTGTAAGAGCCCCAACAAAATGATTAATTAAGAGAGAACAATATGGCTGGCCCCACTATGAGAAATGATGCCAATCAGTGACTAAGGGCGATACAGGGGACTGCACCAGAGACACAGTCTGGGAATTGCACCTGACCTGATCCCACCACACCGAGGCAAATCACTGGAGGAGTGCAGGAGAACAGCAAGGGAATGGAGTGGCAAGGTCCCCAGGGAATGCTGAAAGTGGACTTTGGGGCCAGGGGGTGGTGCCCCAACAAACTGGACTGGAAAACGCTCCTAAGGGCCAGCAAATGATCCCTGAACTAACTATAAGCTTTTCTCTTGTGAACTGTTTTGTTTTGTTCTTTGTCAGTGATTTGTTTTTGTTGTTTTGTTGTCTGATTGTATACTGTTGCTTTGTTTTCCTCTGTCTTGTTTTCATGCATGTTAGCGTATCCACAGGTCTGTCTGAATAGGACAGGCTGAATGAACTATCTGGAGGAAAAACAATGGGACCAATAGTTCCGGGGGGACTTGGGGTGGGGGTCGGGGGGGTAAGGAAGTGGTGTTAACAAACACAGGGACAAGGGAAAAACATGGGACCCCAAATGGTAGAGAGGGGGGAGTGGCAGGCCCGGTGGGAAATGATCAAGGGTAAGGTTGCATAGAGAAGAGGTATACTCTAGCCCAGGTGGTGACGAAGCATGGTAGTAGGGCAGGAGGAAGGTCAAGTGAGATGGAGGAAAGAGCTAGGAGTCAAAGGGCATTTATGGATGTCTAGACAAAGACAGGTACATGCAAATATATATAGGAGGATGGGGAAATAGATCTATGTGTCTATATTTATAGGTTAAGTATTAAGGTGGCGGAAGGACCTTGGGCCTCTACTCAAACATTCCCTCAATGCAGGAATACTTTCTTTTATTAAATTTGCACTCTATGATGCTCACTCTCCCGACACAAGTGCTAGAGCCAAGGTGGTTGAACAAGTTAATGTGGTGAAGAAAGCTGATGGTGCCAGGCTATCAAAAGAGATAGTGCCTGGGGTCTTAAAGGCTTGAAGATAAGCAAGTGGCCATCTAGCTCAGAAGCAACAAAGTCCACATGGAAGAACACACCAGCCTGTGTGATCGAGTGGTCCCGAAGAGATCAGTTACCAGGCATCAAAGAACAAAAAATCATATCATTGACTGCACACCTCCATGATAGGATCGCTGAAGACAAATGGGTGCATAAGCAAATGTGGTGAAGAAAGCTGATGGTGCCCGGCTATCAAAAGAGATAGTGTCTGGGGTCTTAAAGGCTTGAAGGTGAACAAGCCGCCATCTAGCTCAGAAGCAAAAAAGCCCACATGGAAGAAGCACACCGGCCAGTGCGATCACAAGGTGCCAAGAGACCAGGTATAAGGCATCATGCAAAAAAAAAAAAGATATATGTGCGTGTATGTATATATGTGTATATGTGTGTATATGTATGTATATATGTATATATATACAATATTAAATGAAGGGGGAAAGTGCAGAGTGGAGACCCAAGGCCCAAATGTCGGCCAATGGAGATCCTCTCATAGAGCGGTTTAGGAGAGGAGATGGGTTAATTAGGGTGCGAGGTAGTACCGATGAAGAACACAGCTTTCCCCCAGAACCTGGATGCTTCCTCCCCCCAACTACCATGATCCGAATTCTACCTTGCAGGGCTGGATAGGGCAGAGGCTGTACACTGGTACATTTGAGGGCTGGAGGTACAGGGAATCCAGAGTGGATGATACCTTCAGGACCAAGGGTGTGAGGGGCGATGCTGGGAGAGTGAAAGGTGAGTGGGTTGGAAAGGGGGAACTGATTACAAGGATCCACATGTGACCTATTCCCTGGGAGAGGGACAGCAGAGAAAGGGGGGGAAGGGAGACTCCAGATAGGGCAAGATATGACAAAATAACGATGTATAAATTACCAAGGGCTCATGAGGGAGTGGGGAGAGGGGAGGGAGAGGGAAAAAAAAAGAGGACCTGATGCAAAGGGCTTAAGTGGAGAGCAAATGCTTTGAGAATGATTGGGGCAGGGAATGTATGGATGTGCTTTATACAATCGATGTATGTATATGTATGGATTGTGATAAGAGTTGTATGAGCCCCTAATAAATTGTTAAAAAAAATAAAATGCTAAAAAATGCTTAATTAAAAAAAGAAATGAACAGTGTTCTATCAAGCAAAAAAAGCTATTGTAATGCATCTTTCCCCAAGCTCTCCCTCTGCCCCTTCTTTCCACAGTAGGTGCTTATCCAGAGACTACTTGCTAGCGTCCCTAGTACTTTCTGATAAACTTCTTTCAGATTAATCTTTGCCTTATTATCTTTTCCTGGGAATATTTACCAACAATCCAGTTGATATCTAGTCATGATGATTCAGCACCGCTGGGTTTACCATAATTGAACTAGGAATTGGGAGAAACAAACAGATAAAATGATATGGCGGATCATCCAGGTCATAGTTCTGGTGAATAAATAACTATATAAATATATATTTATTATTTTATGATGAGCTGTAAGTTATAAAAATGATTAATTGATGTCTTATCTACTGCTGCTATATCAGAACTACTACGAGGGGATGGTTTAAATAAGCAGAAGTTTATTGTTTCGGTTTTGGAGTCTAGAAGTCTGTCTGAGGTGCCAGTCCAAAGATAAGGCTTTCTGCCAGCTTCAGGTACAGTCCTGTCTCCTCTCAATATCTGCGGGCCCAGTGTTTCCTGGAGATTTCCCTGTGTCCTGGTATCTGTTCTATCCTGAGTTTAGGGGATTCTCAGCACAGGAAACTTGGGTCCAAAGGACACACCCCACTCCCAGTTCTTTTTTCTTTTTCTTGCTGGTACTGAGGCCCCTCTTATGTCAACTTTCTGTTCAATCTATTTTTATACCAATGAAGATTAACTCAGAATCAAATCGCATCCTATCATGTCTCTGTAATGTAACTGTCGTTAACTCAGATTCAGTCACATCATAGAGATTTGGATTTACAGCCCAGAGAATAATTCATCAGATCAAAGTACGGAGAATATTACATGATACTGAAAAGGATGGCCTAGCCAGATTGATACCTATTCAGTCTAAAACAAATGATTACCACCTCATTTTATAGTGTGACCTGTGGCAGCGTGATGAATGATGGCTTTGAAGTTATAAGAAAGAGAGTTATAGCTAAGGGTCTTTTAGCAAACTCTGCCCATTAGAAGTGGCATGTGCAAGGTCTAGGCTAAAGGAATATTCAACTCTATGTCCTTTCTCCACACCTTCCCTGCTTGGTGTAGAAAAATGGGATGTTCACATTGAGCTTTTGTCCTGATGGAGGTGGAAGTAGTCTGATCATTGGAGTCACTAGAACCATTCACAGAGGCTTTTGCGTAAGGAAGAAAAAAAATACCTGTGATGGATGAATCCGCGCAATTTGGGGATTTCGTACTTGAGCTTAACCTCAACCTAGATCCCCCTGAAAAACAGGAGTAAGGTCTCAAGGGCAGGGGTTACTCATTCTCCCCGCATCATCCCCACCAAGTAGCCCTATTTGACAAGAAAGGCACAGATTTCTTCCTTTCTTACAATATATTAGGATGTGTTTTGAGATGGAAGAAATGATCGCACATTTGTAGGCTGATGGAAATGACCCAGTAGAGAGCGGAGATGGATGATGCCGGAAAGGGAAGTAAGAGTTGCTACAAGGAGACTCACTGGCATCCAGGCAATTCCAATTCATCGTGACCCTATAGGACGGGGTGGGCCTGCCCCTGTGGGTTTCTGGGGCCATTGTTCTTTATGGGAGCAGGAAGCAACTTCCAATACAATTCAGGAGCAGTTCTACGGAACACAGGAGATGGACAGGAGTGGGGATTAATTAAGGACAATTGGTTCATGAATAGACTCCCTCTGTTGACAAACAGCAAGGCCCAAATGAAGGGCATGAGGGTACTAACTGGGGAAAGCTAACGAATTTGTTAGTTTTCTTTCTAGTTAAACTTTAGTGAACTAGGAAGCAAGGCCATCAGCTGAGTCTAATTTTACTTACATGTAAAACAGAAATTACATATTTCTGTGATTCTGCAAGTGGCTAATATTCTCAAAAGCATACGGTCACAAAGAACCAAAAGCTGATTATCAACTCTGTATGTGTGATTAGTAGGGGAGGGTTTGTGAAGCACAGTGATCGCTAGGATTACTATATTCTCAGGAAATGAAAAAATCCCCGGCTCTATTATATTCTGCTAGTGTGACACTCCTACCGTTGCTGACACATTTATGTTTTCTATAGGAACAAGTGTAGAAACTGTCTTGAAGATTGACACAGCCCATCTGTTTTAAAATACCTTGTGTTATAAAATGCCATTTTTTAAACATCCACTTACATGGAAACAGACAAAAAAGAGTTGGCATTATTAAGGAATAATCTTTTGAAATAGTCACCTATGTAGAATTATGAGGAGCTTTCTTTCATGAAATTAATTGGGTCATGGAAATGCGGGTAGTTCAAGGTTTCTCCCATAATGTGGAGCCATTCTTGCTTCACTAATGATGCATAGCTCCTTTGCCTTCTCTGATGAGCTAGAAAGGTAATTTATACAGAGAAGTATAAAAAAATACAACGTCTGTTCCAAGAGGACATGCTTCCAACTTTTAAAATGTAAGTAAACCAGAGAGACATATCAGGAATTTTCAAAATCTAAGGGACTTTTTTTTCATATGAGGGAGTGAGGAATAATTGCTTAAAAGAAATTTTTTTTGTATTTGTTTGATAGTTAGTGTTCTTAATCTTCCAGGTCAAAAAGAGCCTCACAAAATCTATGCAGATGAACAGCCTGCATGTCAATGTAAAGTAATGGTGTGAGCAATTTCACGCCATCACTTCTAGTTCCAGTGACTTCAATGTCCACGTTAATGCCCACCAACAAAAGTGGAAAGAAGACGCTTCTAACAATGTTTATAATGACCTTGACTAAGATGGTAGTTTTCACCTCATGGATGAACAGACTAAGTGATTTTGAAAAAAAATTATAATTCTGAAACATATGGTATGTCAATATTACATGACAAGCTAAAGCAAAAATGAAGGGAAACAAAATCCTTTTAACAATTCAGATAGTGACTTGTCAATATGAAGTTATGAGGAAAACTTCATGTTGTATATTTGATATTACAGTCAGTCTCAGATTTCTCTGTCACTAAATCAGAAATACAGCACAGTTTAAAATTTCAAATCTGTCAAAACCAGTATATGGTCTGTCTCTCAATAATATCAATTAAATCTGCCTAGGTTAAATTCTACAAAGACGTGTGAAAGAGATAAGTAGATCCAAAGCAACTGTATTGAATATATATGTTACCTTGGTAGCATGTGATTAAGTGCTCAGTGAGAAGTTTCAGCTGAAACCCATCACCAACGATCCATCAGTTTCCTCTTATAAAGATTATTACCTTAGAATCCGTATGGGGTCAATTTTGCTATGTCATGTATAGTGTCTATGAGTCAGAATTGATTTCACCGTATACAACAACATCAACAGTTTATGAGTTTTTTTTAGGCTAGTTTCTCCAGGGAAGCAAAACTAATGATAGTTTCTGTGTATGCATTCATAAAAAATTGATATCAATACATTTCTCATACAGTAGTACAAGTAGTCAATTCCAGTACAGTTCCAGTACCTGGGTCAGATGTTAAGCTGGAGGTTTCTCCTGAGTCATGTAGCTTTGGTAGCTGACAAAGTAGGAAGTAGAAAGGTGAAGCAGAAAAACCACAGGCTGGTGGGTGCAAAGTCAAATGAATTCAAGTTTAGCAGTCCTCTGATGATGGTTCCTGAAATTAGCAAGGAATTTGGCAGAAGGTCCATGAATCAGATGCAAAATCTAGATCAGCAGAAAGGGCAAGTTGTCATGCTAATCCTGCTTTAAAAAGGAACAGGCCACACCCTCCAGAAGTCTTTCCTCTAATTGCACGAGGCTGTGACCGAATCAAGGGGGCTGTACTCCAAAACAATTGCTATTCCTCACTTTATGTGAGATCCCATCATGGATTTGATTCCAGTGCCTCAGATCATTTCATGACAAACTACAAAGAACCCTGGCCCAGCCACATTGACTCCAAACCTAACTATCATAGGGGGTAATTAGAAGGAATCACCTCAATGACCGTGAGCTTGAGAGTTAAGAAGCGTTGCTACTAGGGTTCTAGTTCATCATGCAGAAGTGACACCAGACAAAGCATAGTTAAACCGGTCCCTGTGATCAGTGGATGGCTACAGACAAGTTCTCTCATTAAGACACCTGTTCAGACCCCATAAGGGTTTTATCAATTCAATACAAACAATGACTTCTGCAGGGATCTCTTGGGCATGTCATATTCAAGGTAGAGAAGTCACTCAGAAGGTTATGGCAAATGGTTTATTGGAGTCCAAAGAGGTAAACTTGACACATTCTGTGATCCTTGGGGGACTTGTTATGAGGAATTCTGAAGGAAATTGAAAGCTGCATTGTATTTAAAAAGATCAGAAATTGGCACCAAGGAATTCTTTTTCATCTTTCAATGCATCTGTTCATTCCTCTAGGATAGCAAGGGCTGTCCTCAGAGAATTTCATTGGGATACCTAACCCTATTTTCTCTATAGCCCTGAACCTGTACATTCTTTTGATTCCCCCAAATCTAAGCACATTTGAAAGACACATGATTGGAGTCCCCCATGAACACCAGAACTGCCCTTTTGATGTCACATGAGCCAAAGAGGGCAAAACTCTTCAAGAAAGAGAGATAGAAATATTGTCTTTAGAAGTGTCTTTTGATTTTCATGGAGAATATATAAAGAAACAGGAGCTTCACACTTTAATATTTTCACTTAATAAAGATTTTGTGACATGACGAAAATTCAAGTTGGATTAAGATGAGTGTTTGGAAGCAAGGGATATCGTTACAGATGTCAGATGGATTGTGACTGAAATCAGAAAATGCCAGAAATGTGTTCACTTGTGTTTTATTGACAATGTAAAGGCATTTGACTGTGTGGATTATAAACTATGGATAATGTGTTTTAGTCTGGGTATTTTAGAGAAACAAATCCATAGAAACTCATATATAAGAGAAAGTTATATATAAAGGTTAAGTGCTCATCAAGAAAACATCCCAACCCAGTGCTGCCCAAGCCCACAAGTCCAACATTAATCCATATGTCCAACACCAATCCACAAATTCCTCCTCCATCTCACAAAACAGATGCAAGGATGCTGACTGCAAGAGGAAAGCTGAGTCAGTGAATGTGTAAACATCTCAGCACTGGCAGGGCTCTTCACAAGGGTGCTTCAGCACCAATGGCTACATCAGGGTAGGTTCCTGCAACTTCTCCCCAGGGATGTCTTGCAGGAAGTGAGCCATGCCAGCTAGAGCAGGGAACGGGCTAAGGCAGCTGCTCTCTGGTACGACCATCACAAAGCAAGAGACCTCAGAACTCAAAAGGTGAGGCTCACTGAGCCATTTATCCTTCTGCCCTTCAATTAACACCACATATGTTTATTGGCCAGGTTGGCACAATAAACTAACTACCTCAAATATTTAGGAGAGCAAGAATTCCAGAAGAGTCCATTGTGTACTTGCAGAACCTGTGCTTAGACCGAGTGGCAGTCACCCCAACAGATCAAGGGAAGACTGCATGGAATAAAATCAGGAGGGCTGTTTGTCAGTGTTGTCTCCTTTCACCCTTCTTACTGAAATGATATGCTGAGCAAGCAATCCAAAAGGCTAAGCAATAAGAAGGAAGAAGGAAGTGTCAGCCCTGGAGGCAGGCTCATTAATGACTTGCAGGTGACATGACCTTGCTTGCTGAGAGCCAAGGGGACTGGAAGCACTTGGTTAAAATCAAAGGCTGCATCCTTGATTAAGTAGGAATAACCGCTCAATGTAAAGAAATCCTAACTCTTCACAACTAGACCAAAAGATAACATCCTGATAAACACAGAATAGATTAACGTTTTCAAGGATTTTCTTTTATTTGGGGCCCACAATGAATGCTCATAGAAGCAGCAGTCAAGAAATCAAATGACGTTTTGCATTGTCGTGTCTCATGGGGCAAATCTGTGGCACAATACCTCTTTAACGTGTAAAGGAGCAAGTATGTCATCTTGAAGACGAAGTTGCACCTGACCCAAGCCAGGCTATTTTGAATAGCTTCTCATGTATGTGAAATCAGGAGAATGAGCAAGGAAAATAGTAGATTGGATGCATTGGCATTATGGTGGTGATGATGAATATTAAAAATACTATGGATTGCCAGAGAAACAAACAAAAATCTCTTTGAGAAGTTCTGCCAGAATGTTTATTACAAATGACAAAGGTGATACTTTGCATCACGTACTTTCGATGTGTCAGGATAGACATGTCTCTGAAATAGTATATCATTCTTGGTCAAGTGGAAGGTCAGTAAAAAGGAGGAAGACCTTCATCAAGACGGAGTGCAATAGTTGCTGCAAGCATAGGGTCAGGCGTGGCAATAATTGTGATGAGGGGCAGGGCCGGTAGTTTTCATTTTGTTCATCAGAGGGTCACCGGGAATCAGAACCAACTTTAGGGCACCGCGCAACACAGATATTGTAGCAATAGTTTGCGATTTACTCCATATATATAGACTCAGACAATGTAATCGTTGCAATTCAGTAAGTAAATATTGGGCAGACTTTTCAGTTACTTCAAAGCTTATCATTGCAACTTGCATTTCGGCAATGAATAAAAAATTAATAAATGGGGTGATGGAATGTTCATATCACTTCCTGATTGCATTGTGTAATTAAATAAATGTCAGTCAGCTGTTTGAATTTACCGAAAATATGTTTCTTTTATCCAAAAAGAGTTATCTTCTTGATTTAAATGGAAACATGTTTTGTGAACTGCTTTAAAACTCAATAAAGAAAATTAAAAGTTTGGTGCAGAGGATAAAAAAAAAAACCAAACAATTCACCACCTAACGTATGCAATTGTATACCTGAATATAATAAAAGAAAATTAGACTTACTAAAAAGATGACCATGATAAATATCTAGTTTAGGAATCTTAATTGTAAGCAGATTATGTTTCCAAGGTTTTTGCTTATTTGATAAATTAGTAGAAATTGCCTAAATATTTTTCATGTCGTATTAAATGGCAAGTTGTACCTTTATGAACAGCTATGGTAAAATAGATATAGATATTTGTTCCATTAAACCTCATAATCAGCTAAATTACAGAACATAGGACATGCTTATCTAAAACTAATGCTATCCCTTAATTTCCTTAAGAAACAGAATTTGCTTCACTTACAGGCTGGCAGTCCTGGAAATTGGTAAGAAGAGAAGTCACACCATTTGAGAAAAGATTTTTAAAATGAGAATTTGCACTCAAAATATCCCCAAAACCCTAAAATTCAGCACTTAAAAACATAAAGTGTGTTATAGATGGATTGACGTATGTACCCCCTCCCCCCAATAAATCTTAACCTCTGTACTTCTGGTTATCTCGTTTGGGAATAGGTTGGATTTATTAGATGAATGAGGCTTGATTCGTGTACGGGGTCCCTTGGGTCACTCTGAGATATGCTGTTGTTATTCAATGGCATCCAGTCAGGGAAGGCTCACAGCAGCCCTAAATAAACCATATGGGGCACCAAGGACAAGGATCTACATGTGACATCTCCTCCCTGGGGGACGGACAACAGAAAAGTGGGTGAAGGGAGACGTCGGACAGGGCAAGATATGACAAAATAATTATTTATAAATTATCAAGGGTTCATGGGGGGGGGGCACAGGGAGGGAGCGGAAAAATGAGGAGCTGATGCCAGGGCCTTAGATGGAGAGCGAGTGTTTTGAGAATGATGGGGGCAATGAATGTACAAATGTGCTTGACACAATGGGTGGATGTATGGATTGTGATAAGGGTTGTATGAGCCCCTAATAAAATGACTAAAAATTAATTGTGTGTCATTATTAATATCTAAAAATAAATAAATAAAACACGTGAAGCACTGCCTGGTCCTATGTCATCCTGAAAATAATTTTTTGTTTCAGCCCATTCCTGAGCCACTGTGTTCATCCCGCTTGTCGAGGCTCATCTTCTTTCTCACTGATCTTCCCTGTACTAATCACGATGCCCTTTTCCAGGGACTGGTCTTTCTTGATAACATGTCCAAACTACGATGGATGCAGTTTCACCATCCTCACTTCCCAGGAGCATTCTAAGCAATCATATGAGCAAAATCATCACAGATTAGGTAACTGCAGTGAGCATGATCATGATATGGATATGTTTTAAACAAGGATGGCCATTTTAGACATGTCCATGCTGGTCTCAGAAAGAGGAGAAGCCAGCTCACTTAGCAATGAAACGCCACTACTCACCTAGTAAAATGAGTAGCACCTCCTACACTTCCATCAAAATAATAATACCAATTGCTGACAAGAGTGTACAGCAATAAGAGCTCTCAATTGTGTCTAGTAGAAATGTAGAATGGTAAAATGGTATTTTACAAGACGGCTTCTTACAATGACTAAGTTTTAGAAGTAAATCATCAGACTTTCCTTCCGAGGTGTCTGTATCTCTTCATGGCCTGGAACGCCAACCTTTGTTAGGAGCCAAGCACATTAATAGTTTGCACCAACAAAGGATTTCAGCCTTACCATACAATCTGCTCATTGTGATAGGTATTTACCCAATTGATTATAAAAATCAATGTGGTAGTTATATAATCTGTTGCCATTTTGAGAGGATTACGAGTCAAGGGGTGGAGTTTGGCCTGCCAATCAAGATATAACCAATGAGGTCTCTGTGTGGGCACAGCCTTCTCTTGAGAATTCTGGGAACTCTGTATTTCCTCCTTGGAGGAGGCAGACACGCTCTCTCTACACTGACTCCCTGAGAGATGCTCTACTGACAAGACAGATGGCACTACACTGACAGACCCTGTGCCCTGGGAACTGGAAGAGCCACATTGAGACCATTGCCAGTGCTGAGGTGCTTCCACCATCACTGGATCCACAAAACTTTGCACCCACTGGCCTGTGATCTTCCTGTATTCTGCATCATTGCACGCGTTTTGTGAGTCTGAAGAGGATTTTGTACATTGGTATCTGACCTATGGGCTAATATCGGAATTATAGATTTGATGTTTACTAGGCTGGGACATTTTCTCAATATTCAGTTGCTCTTGTATATAAAGCTCTTTCTTATACACATCTGAGTCTCCTTAAAATTTGTTTCTCTAGTCTACCCAGATTAGCAAAATCATGATCACACAAAAACTCTCATGTGAATGTGTATTGTAGCTTTATTTATAATCACCAAGATCTGAAAACAAAAAGATGACATTTACTAATACAAATAAATGTATAATTAATTTTCATATATTCTACTGCTACTACTACAGTATTTCAGGTTCTTGTTTTACAAAGAGAAAGATTTACTTTGGAAAGACATAGGGCATTACAAAAGAATTTTATTTGGAAACTCCTAGGATGAAGAAATTCATACTAGCCAGCATGGTCAGGCTGAGTATACTCGCTGTTTCAAGGGTTCTCCATTGCTAAATTCTCAGGAACCTCCACCAGTGTAGGAACTTCCACAGGGGTAACAAGGGTTTCTGGGAAGTGTAGTCCCAAGATGTTGTTATGGACACTGCACATGCTCTGTCCAGATTTCTGACTTTTCCTCCTTGCCTGGTTTTACTACTGATGAAATATTATTGTATGATAAAAAGGAATCTACTATCAATCCATCCATAGAAATGGATACATCTGAAATCCATATTGCTAAGTGAAAGAATGCCATCTGAAAGGGTCACACACTTATACGACATCCTGAAAAGGGGGAAATGAGAGATACGATCAGTGGCTGCATTCTTATCCAGTAGAGGGATTGTTGTGTATGTGAAGCACAAAGCACTTTTCTTTTTAAAGGCTGGTAGAAATAGTCTGTAATAATGGAAACATAATTTTTCAAATATCATATCCCATTGAAATTTAATGTAAGCACATTGGAAAAAATAATCCTTAAGGAAGTCAAAGGATTCCGGGATGACGTGTGGAATATGACCAAATAAGCAAACCATATTACAAGTGTGTGAAACCAGCTCACTGAAGAGGCTGATGGAAAAGAAGCGTGGATGGCAGTGAGTTTAGAGATGGATGGAATCTCTGTGAGTAAGGACAAACAGACCTGTATAGGAAGACTTCACTACAGTTGACAAGAGGGTGTCTCGTGGGTAGGAGTTAATCATTCGGAAGGCTTTAAATACATATAATGGAAATTAACAGTTAAGTCAATGGATTGCAGATGATGGGGGCCATTGTTGAAATGGGAGATTGCAGATTAGCAATGGGAGAATGCTAACCACCACCCATGTGCTCATAGTTTGGAGTTGAAAACATCATTATGAACACGTTTAGTTTAATGTAGATACAGATGCTTACACTCAGAAATACATAGAGATATGCATATACGCCCTGGTTAGTAGACACATACTGTGCTTGTGAGCTAAGCATTAGACTGCAAACCCAGGCGGGCCCTCCAAATCCACCAGCTGCAGCTGTGGGACACCAAAGAGGTGTGGGCTCCTGTAAAGATTTACAGTCTCAGAAATCCTAGATACGGTGATAAAGAATTGCAATTCGCTGCCTGGAAATGGATTTGGTTTTCTGGTTTATACCAAGAATAGCCCAGAAGCCAGGAGCATACCTAACACTAAGATCTTTCTGTTTCTTACTTTTCTCAAATGAAAGGAGCGTCTAGTTTTGGGGCAGCAAATATACAAGATGATCCCAGACTGTCTTGTACTCCCAGAAACTAAAGAAATTCTTTTACAAAACCCAAACTCTACATTTATGGGGCTATGTCACCGGAGCTTCAGAGTCCTTTGAAAGAGATTCAAGTGATCAAAGCTGGGCAATTGGAGCAAAAATATAAAGTAGCATTTGGGTAATATCTTAGAGTATAAACTAACATTCAAACATCCATACTGATGGAATACATGATTGAATGCATGTATAAATACATAGGAATTAGAAATCTTCTTTGTAGTACTAGTCCAAGTAATTCATCTGGCTTTGCTACTATCAAGGAGGTGGGATTTAACTCCCCACTTCTTAAGTACAGGCTGCAGAGAGGGACTTCCTTCCAAAGAAAACAGTGTGAAAAGGGGGTGAAGGGAGGTAACTTTGCAATGGAGAAATCTGACATGCACTACCTCATCCAGGGATTAAGGTTGACACTCGTGACTCAGGTCCATAGTATGTGCCTTTGATACGATATGGTGAGAGCGACACGACACTTGCCCTTGTCGTTTTTCACCCCTCAATTCATCACCATAGTCTAATCATGAGGGGAAAAAAACATCAGATAAATTCTACTTGGGATTATCCTGCAAAATACCTGGCCAGTGTTCCTCAAAATGATCTAAGTCATCAAAAACAAGGAAAGTGAGACTATCCCAGCCAAGACTCGCTGAAGAAACAAGCGAAATAAATCTGGACACAGCAAATGCACCCTGGATGAGATCCGTAATAGAACAAGGACACTAAGTGAAAGCTAAGGAAATCGGAACAAAGGGTGGAGTATAATTAAATACAGAGGAGCCCCAGTGGCGTTGTGCTTACATGTTCAAAAGTCTGAAGTTCAAATCCGCCAACCCCTCTGCAGGAGAAAAAAGGGGCTTTCTACTCCCCCGCACAGCTACCATTTATGAGTCACTGTGAGTTGGTATCCACTTAATGGTAGTGAGTATGTTTGTTTGTTTTCGTTTTCGGGGTGGGGGGGAGGGATTTATAGTAACATATATTAAAAAATATATTTTCTTACCAAAGTTGGCTTTCAATGGCCTCCTTTCCACTTTCTCCACGTCTACCCCATGTGATGAGGGAATATCCGCTAATCACAAGGACCAGGATGCCCAGGGAATCGAGAGCACTCAGAAAATAGATTATTGTGAGGAGGAGGAAGTTTTAATAAAATGGATTGTGTGGTCCTTTACCTTTGCAAACCATACATCTTCAACATGATTTAATTTTTTTCTTGGTGACTCAGGGCCTTCAGGAAGAACAATTGTTGGCTAGCTTACAGGGAATTCCTTAGGGCTCATTGTCCTTTCCTGGAGTGCTTTTAAGATAAAAGCAGGATCTCTCTTTTTAAAAAAAATAGCATGTACACATACGCAAAGGTGCTGCTGTGACTCTCTTCCGTGAACTTTTAACTGAGTGTGTCATGCCGTCACCGTGGACTTTCTCGTATCCGGGTTTCTGTTGTGGCTCCTCTCGTGGAAAGACCTGGTTTGGCCTGATACTTCCCTGCACGCTGCGTCTTGTAACTGGCTCTCACTTTCATGTGCTGCAACCACAGTGAGGCACACAAATATCTCAGGTCTCTACGTTACTACTAGAGCAACTCAGACTCTTTAGTCCTTTCTCGTGAGTAATTTTTATAGCATTTATAACAACTGAATTTACAGGCTTATTTGTTTACTTGTTTATTTTCTGCCTTTGTCGTTCAAATAGATTTCAGCAAAGGCAGTACCCTGTTTTTCTTATGCCTTGCTTTACATCTCCTATGTAATACAGGCCATGAAAATATTTGGAATAAAGCAAGATTAAGCTTTCTAGGATTAGGATGTCCCTGTCTGTGTCCAAGACGATTTGGGGGAAGCCTCTGCTTTTTCTAACACATTTCCTCTACGCGCATAGTTATCGCAGCTACTGATGAATGTGATTTAAGTGCATTCAGAATAAAGACCTATGATGGTCTCAGATAAAACAGTATCTGAATTTTTTTATACAGACTTTATGCCATTAATGTTGGCTGCTCAAAGATCTTAAATATTTCTTGACCATGTTCTGGGGGCTATCTATGTGTTTTCAAATTGTTATGGTGTAAGTAGAAAGGTAGTTAAGTATTAAATCTACTCCTGAGAAAAATATCCAGTGTGCAGAAGATATTCTTGGAAGGAAAAAATATATATTATAAGCCAAAATGCACAACTTAAAAGTTTTTAATGTTCTTTTATTTATCACATGTCCATGATTTTTTCTTTTAAAAAGTGCCATCAAGAGAGGATTATATTAATAGTGACAAATAGCACTAATTTGAACCCCCCAAAACATTTTCTAACTATGAGTAATATGCTTATATCCACAGGAACCACAAGATAACAGATTTTTCCTGAGGCCACATCGCCCCTACAGAAATAATTTTCACAGACTAACCTGTCACTCAGATGAGAGTAGTGCAAGATGCATTTCCCTTTTGGCAATAAGCAATTTTTACATTAATAGCCAAGACTGATGGTTGTGAAGTTCCTTTATCTTTTTGTACAGAACTGTGCAGCTCAAGGTAAGTATCACAAGGTCAGAATGAATAAAAACCCATCTTTATTCAAAATACATTAACAAAGACAGGAGGAACATTCTGTGCACAGCTCAACAATGAAACACACCAAAATGTCAGAGTTGCTTTAATTATGCGAGAGCACCAATTGTTCTTCACACAAATCAAATGTGTAACAAAGGAAATAAAATTACTTTAGCTTCTTCACCCACCTACTTAGCTCCTAAAATTGAAATCTCCAGGAGGGCTTGAACTCCCAGTTTCAGTCCCTTTTCTGTGCTGTGCCTTCGGGCTTGGGCTGCTGACAGCAAGAATGGCAGTTTGGACCCACAGGCCGCTCCGTGGCGGAAAGATGCGATGCTCACCTCCCCTAAAGATTTGCAGGCCCGGAAGCTCTAGGCAGGGTTGCCCTGAGTCAGAGTCAACTCAACAGCAACGAGTTTTGTCATCCCCCATCCCCACCCCGACACTCTGGAGTAGAGGACAGCTTTTTCTCACGTCTTTTCCTTTTGGAAAGACCCCGTGTGACCCGATGTGTTTGTCTGGGTAGACCAGGGAAGCAAGTCCATAGATACTTATAGAAAGAGAAGCTAGAAGGATTGTTAGAAGTGCATTTATATTAAACATCTAGTTCATACACCTAGGAAATGCAGAAAATGAGAAATAGGTATATAGAAACACATATCAGCATCAAAAAGAAAGGCACATAATTAAGGTAAAATCATAAAAGAAAAACCCTTATAGAATTCACTTTCATTGAGGCTTGCTTGAAAACTGACAAATGGGTGAGTTGAAAATGACAACCTTTAGGTTATTAGTAGAGTATAAACATTGGAGACTTATTCCATATGGTTTAGAACAGTGGTTCTCAACCTTCCTAAAGCTGTGACCCTTTAATACAGTTCCTTGAGTTGTGGTGACCCCCCCCCAACCATAAAATTATTTTCGTTGCTCTTTCATAACAGTAAGTTTGCTACTGTTATGAATGGGGCGACCCCTGTAAAAGGTCGTTCGACCCTCAAATGGGTCACGACCCACAGGTTGAGAACCACTGCCCTATAGGCTAAGGTAAAACCGGCCCTGTCAGTTGGGGAGCTTGTAACTACGTAGGAGAATAGAAAGGCCTTCTTTCTCCTGCAGAGTTGCCAGAGGTTTCAAGTCACCAGCCTTGAGATTCAGCTCAACTAAACCCACCGTGCCACCACGCTCCTCTACACTAGATGATGGCCTTACCCCAACATGGAAATGATCACTGTAATCACCTTGGGGAATGTTTGACAATAAAACAGTTTAAGCTTTACTTTGAAATCTATGTCTTTAAAAATTAGCCAAGGATTCTTGGAAACTGCTGAGAGGTTTAAAACTTGGTTGCTTCTGTTCTCCTGAAGCTCTCTTTTAGAAGATGAAACTATTTTGAATGAATTCATCTCCACTGTTATTCATTCAGAAGCCCAGGTTTATAGATTTGCCCGACTCTGAAATGGCTCCGTCTCCAATCAATGCTTAGAAAGACTGTCCAAGGTGACCACTTGCTTTGAGGTACAGCTCTGATCGGGCTCCCAGGGGTGAATTCTTGTTGTTAGGTGCCATCTAGTCGGCTCTGACCCATAGCGACTCTCTGCACAGCAGAACAAAACACTGCACAGTCCTGGGCCCCCCTCACAATTTTCCCATCCCTCAGCCCACTGATGGAGCCACAGTGTCAGTCCACCTCATCAAGGGCCTTCCTCTTTTGCCACCCTCCATTTTACCAACCATGATAGCCGTCTCCATGGACTGGACTCTCCTGACAACATGTCCGATATATGTCAGGGGAAATCTTGCCGTCTGTACCTCTAAGACCCACTGTGGCTTTACATCTAATACAGATCAATTTATCCTGTTACCAGTCCGTTTTACTTGCAATATTCTGCTCCAGCACCACAATTCCGATGTATCTCGTTTCTACTGCCTTCCTTCTTCAGCATCCAACTTGTACTTGCAGATGATGCAACAGAGAACACAATGCCTTCAAAGCAACGTCACAGCTCTTCAAAACTCTACAGAAGAGTCGTGCAGCAGATTTACCCAATGCAATGCATCTTTTGATCTCTGGACTGCTGCTTCCACGAGCATTGATTGCGGATCCAAGTAAAACAAAAGTGTTGACAATTTCAACCTTTTCGCCCCTGATTATGATGTTACCTGTTGGTCTAGTTGTGAGGATTTAGTCTTTCTTACATTGCTTATATCCTAAAAGACCCAATCCTCTTTCTTCATCAGCAAGTGCAACAAGCTTGTGTTCTCTGGATACTGCACCTTCCTCCAAGCCTGAGGTCACACACCTCCTCATATAAACGAGCTTCTCTGGTGCTTCTCTTGTTCATATAGAGATTGAACAAGTGTGGTGAGAGGCTATAACCCTGCCTCTTACATGTCCTGATTTTAAGCCATGCAGTTTTACCTGGTTCTGTTCGTAGAACACAACGTCTCTTGATCCATGTACAAGTTCTAAGGGGGCATGATAAAGTGCTCTGGAATTCTCATTCTTCTCACGTTTATCCATAGTCTATTATACAATGAAACTATCTCTACATACCTCCAAATGTGTTTATGAAATACCAAATATTGAAATTATAACTTTATTAATTTGAAGAAGGAATGACGTTAGCCTTGTGGTTTCTATTTTTTTAATCCAACATGACAGCACCCAATAAAAACGACTGTGTGAAAATCTCCTTACTGTTCTAAGAATTGTGAGTCACCCAGCAATACCCTCAGTGAACCATCACTTGAAGGAAATACTTCTCAAAGGTAATTTAGGGTTTCTATTTTATGTAGAAGCCCTAGTGTCACTCAAGTAGAAAATGTTTTGAAAATGATGATAGCAACATATGTACAAATGTACTTGACACAATGGATGGATGTATGCATTGTGATTAGAGCTGTACAAGCTCCCAATAAAATGATTTTTTAAAGAAGCAGCAGCAGCCCTGGTGGCATAATGGCTACATGTTGGACTGTGATCCCCATGGTCGGCAGTTCAAAACCACCAGCACCTCCACTGGAGAATGACTCCCATAAACATTTAGTCTCAGAAATCCACAGGGGGCTTGCTATGCGTCAGCACTGACTTGATGGCAGTGACATTGGTTTGGAGTTTATCTACTGTTGTAAATAGTTGCAGGGAATGGTGTGTCAGCAACTCACAGGGGCCGGTCTACCCTGTCCTCTAGGGTCGCGAGGAGTCAGCATTGACTTGATGGCAGTGAGTTTGGGTTTTTCATATTTTATGGATCCCCAGAAGGATTACACATTGGGCTGCTCGTTGCAAGTTGTGCAGGTCAAGACTGCCAGTTGCCCCAAGGGAGAAACAGGAGGCTTTGCACTCTCGTAAAGAGTTATAGTCTCAGAAACCCACAGAGGCAGGTCTACCCTGTCCAATAGGGTCTCCATGGGACGGCATTGACTTGATGGCAGAGAGTGAGGGAGTGATTGTATGGTTCTTAGTGCTCTCATTCTATATGGTTTAAGATTTCATTCTCAATTAAATGATTAAAAATAAAAAGATTTCTTTCCAGAGTCAAAGCTCATCCTCTCTGTTGCAAATTTCTGTTGTATTAGGATTCTACCTTAAATATTTCTCGTTAGCATAGTTCCCCCCAATGCTCCCATGTTTGTGAAGACACTCCCCCCTCATCCCACTCTTCACTTGAGTGAAGCAACCCGCTTCACACACAATCTCACTCAGCAGTTTCTGGGAATCCCTAGAGATGTCTGCCAGACTGCTGTCCTTTGTGTGTCATTGAGAACTTGAAGTAGCAAGAGTTGACCATCAGACTCACATCTCTTCTTGGGCATCAGAGACACTTTTTTTTTCTCTCACAGTAATGGATTAAGGAGATTTTCTCAGAAACAACTTTCCCTCTTGTTTTAGTTTCCTAGTCGTGTGAACAGGCTTTCTACTCCCATAAAAAGCTACAGTCTTGGAAAACCAAAGTGGCAGTTCTACCCTATTCCATGAGTCAGAATCGACTTGATGGCAATAAGTTTGTTTTCTTGATTATAACAGAAATATGACAAGATGGTGATTTTTGGCAAAGGAAATTTTATTTTCTCACAATGCAGGAAACTTTAAGGCCAAATTCAGGATGCCCGCTCTAGAGAAAGCCTTTCTCTCTGAAATCTGAGGGAGTCTTTGTCCATTCTCAGCTTCTGCTTCTTGGTTCCTTGGAGAGCTCAGGCGATGGTGTATCTATCTTCTGCTGCCGCTGCCTGTTGGGTCACTTGCTCAAATGTCTCTCTTTATAGCTCACTGAAACTGATGTAAGACACATGCTACACTGACTCATTAACATAGAAAGAAAACCCATTCTCAAGTGAGGTTATAACAAGAATAGGGGTTGGGATTTAAAATACATACTTTAGGGGCACACAATTGAATCCTAAGTATCTGTTCATGAATTAAGGCTAGAGCTGATCGAGTTAAAAAGAAAATATCACCACAGAGCAGGTTCTGAATCATATCAACACAGTAGGACAAAGGAGAACTGCCCTAGCGCTACAGGATTTTCAAAGCTGAAACCTTTATGGAAGCTGACTAGCACATCTTTCCCTGGCAGAGTGCTTGACGGCTTTGAACAATCCACCTTCTTTAACCTAACACTAAGTCCATAGGGATAATATTTGAGAAACATTGTACCCCCTCAAAAATAGTAATAAAATGAATGTATTGCAATCTAGTCAATGCTGACTCACAGGGACCCCTGTGGGTTTCTGAGACTGTAACTATCTATGAGAGTAGAAAACCTAGTGTTTTTCCTGCATAGCTACTGGTGGTTTCAAACTGCCAACCACGAGGATCGCAGCCCAACTTATAACCACTAAACTACCTCCCTATTTCCATTTCCAAAGCTAGTGAATTCCTCCTCTTAGATCCTTCTGCTTCTATGGTTAACACCCCAAAGGCAAATAAAGATATAGCCTTGCAATATTGCAGGTCTGGTTCCGAGCCACTGCAATAAAGCCAAGATAACAATAAGATTAGTCACCCGACACTTGATTTCTCAGTCCCTATAAAAATTATTGAGCAAGTCATCAGAGAAACTGGATTATAGGAAGAAGAATGTAGCATCAGAATTGAAGAAAGGCTTATGACCAACCTGCAATATACAGATGACACAACATTGCTTGCTAAAACTGAGGAGAACTTGAAGAACTTGCTGATGAAAATCGAGAATCACAACCTTCAGTCTGGATTACAACACAATGTTAAGAAGATCAAGCTCTTCACAAATGGGACAATAGGCAATATCACAATAAATAGAGGAAGAAAATGGAAGTTTTCAAGGATTTTACCTTGCTTGGATACATACTCAATGCTCATGGAAGCAGCAGTGAAGAGATGAAACACTGCATTGCATTGGGTAAAATCTGCTGCATAAGACCTCTTGAAAAGCAAGATGTTACCTCGAGGACTGAAATGTGTCTAATCCAAATGATGGTATTTTCCATTGTCTCATATGTATGTGAAAGTTAGACATTGAATGAGGAAGACAGAAGAAGAATCAAAGTCTTTGAATCTTGTTGGTGAAGAACAGTGAAAGTACACAATGCACAACATTGTGTTGGGGAAAAATAGTGAAAAAACCATGGACTGCCAAAACACCCAACGAACATGGCTTGAAGGAAGTACAGCCATACTACTCCGGAGAGCAAAACTTCGTTTCATGTCATCCAGGAGAGATCAATCCCTGGGAAAAGGTATCATGCCTGGTAATGGGGCAGCGCAAAACAGGAAGGCCTTTTAATAAGATGGATTCGTAAAGTGGCTGCATGGATGGTCTCAAACCTAAGAATAATTGTGAGGATGGGGCAGGACCAGTGGTGTTTCTTCCTGTTGTACATCGAGTAGCTATGAAGTTGGAACCAACTCAACGGCCCCTAATAGCAACAACATTAACTTTATGCTTGCTTACACGGCATGATAGTCAATAAAGTATATATCAGCATTATGAAGATAATCTGAAATGTTGCAAGAATTACCAAAATATGACACAAAGCAAGTGCCTGATGTTGGAAAAATGGCACCAACAGACTTGCTGGATGCAGGGTTGCCCCCCAACATTCCCTTTATAAAGGAACACAACATTCTCTTTTCTTCTTATTTAATCATTTATTGTGTGCTTGTACAAGTCTTATCACAATCCATCCATCTATCCATTCATCCATCCATCCATCCATCCATCCATCCATCCATCCATCCATCCATCCATCCATCCATCCATTGTATCAAGCACATCTGTACATTTGTTGCCCTCATCATTTGCAAAACATTTTATTTCTACTTGAGCCCTTGCTATCAGCTCCTCATTTTCCCCTTCCTCTTTCACCCTCCCACATGAACCCTAGATAATTTATAAATTATCATTATTTTTTCATGTCTTACACTGACCGATGTCTCCCTTCCCCCAAGGAACACAACTTTTCAGAGTGCTAGCGAAGCACCATAAAACAAAACATGCCTATAGACTCCCTTCTGACTATTTAGCTGTAACATGTCTGATCTCCAGAAAGAGATGTAAGAGACACGATTTATAAGGGCGCAATGGGAGTGTTAGTAAGTCGTCATTGCTTCTGTTGTTAGGTGCTGTCCAGGCAGCTCTGCCTCAGTGACCCTCTGTAAAACAGAATGAGCCATTATTTGACGCTGTGCCATTCTCATAAATGTTTGCTTGTTTTAGCTGCTCCATGCAGCCCTTGTGTCAATCCATCTTGTTGAAGGTCTTCTTCTTCAGTGCCCCAATTCTTTGCCAAGTGTGATGTCCTTCTCTAGAGACTAGTCCCTCCTAATAACATGCCCAAAGTATGTGAGACCAACTGTGGCCATCCCTGCCTCTCAGGAGCTTTGTGGCTGTACTTCGTCCAAGACAGAGTTCTTTTGATAGTAAATTAAATTTATGTTTTTAATGCCAGTGAATTTAGTTTTGTTCTGTCACCATCTAAGTTATTCATATAATGAACTACTTTCTATCCTTGTTGCATAAGACATTATGTTTTATACTAAAAATACAGATATAGGCTTTTTAATGTGTCTGTTAAATAACTGTAACAAAATATAAGACTTTGATTTTATACATTATTATGTATTAATAGCAAATATTAAAGGAATTCTCTTCCACAAATTTAATCTTTTAATTTCTCTACTGGCCATGCCCATGTCGAACATATGTTAACATAACCACAAAGTGGTTACATTTATTTTTTATTCCTGTCAAATAGGCTTTATCTTTTAAGTTATCTTTAAAATATAGTAATTTGATATTTTTGTATTGAAACTTCCATTTTCCTTTACTCTCTTTCCAAATGAATTTAATCCCAAGAAAAAAATTTTGGGGTGTTTCATATACCCACTAGCTTTATCTTCATTTTCATCAGTCTTCTAAAAGTTAAGATTTTCAAAATTACAATTTAATTTAAAATGTTTAGTTGCCTTATCATCGTTAACTTCATGGTCTCCTACAGTCAATATAGTAACTCTTGCTCCTTCTAGTTTACTCTCCCTGGAAAATATTTAAAATTTCTTTTTTTTTCTTTATAAATGACCAATTTTGTGGGAAAAATACTGTTTCACGATGACTAAAAGCCAGATGGAAACCATAATTTTTTGTTAAAAATTTTGAAAGAAGAAGCCAAGTCTTAGCCATCTGCTTACCAATTCATTGTAATAGTAGCTGAGTGGGCGATATTGCAAACACATTGTGGGAGTTACATAATCTGTTGTCCATTTGAGACTTAAGAGTGAAGGAGTAGAGTTTAGCCTGTCAGTCAGGTCACAGCTTGATAACCTCATTTGGAGGTGCTAAGGAGATAAGTAGCTCACTGGAGGCAGGACACACACTCACTCCCTCCAAGAGAGTCCTGCAGACAAGACAAATGGAGTTACACTAGAGCCCTGGAGCTGAAGGCGTCATGCGGATACCCCTGCCAGTGCTGAGATGCTTCCACTGCCACTGGATCCACAAGATTTTCCACCCACTGGCCTGTGATCTCCCTGCTTTCGGAGTCTCAAGAGGAATTTATAGATTGATATCAGACTTATGGGCTAATATCAGACTTTATGGACTTGATCTGGACTAGCTGGGATGTTTTCTCAATATTCAATTCCTCTTGTATATAAAGCTCTTTCTTATACACATGTCTCTTCCTGGATGTGTTTCTCTCGTCTACCAGGACTAACATACACATTGATATAAAAATTGTAATTATTTGCATTTATTTAATTAGGAAACCAACCCCTTTGATTAGGAGTGTCACTCCTAGTCGGAAACATCATTTTAAAAGCAATAATGTTAAATGCCATTGGCTTCTACTTTTATATAAGCATTTATTGGATGGCATTTGGTGTATGGTTAAACATTTCTTTTTTTCCTCATCTCTTATATTTATTAATATTGTGGGAAGTAAAATTAATTCTAATAAAACATATAAAGCAACTATCTCAGTGTGTGGTTACAAGAGATTTTCTGCAGATATGAGTTCTTAACTGACTTCTTCGCATTCTCATAAGGTAATTACAGAGATATATAACTGAAAGATTTATATTTTATAACTAAAGATCAGATCCATTAGAATAGATGACATTTACACAACTACACTTGATGAATTTCTAACTTTTAACCACCGCTTCCGTCAGCTTATTTAATCACTGTCTAGGAGTTGTCTGCTTCTTCACTTCCTTACTGGACCATGGTAAAGAGGAGTATCCCATGGTTAGCTAATCAGAGGCTGGCAAGGCGAGAGGAGGTAATGATACAATATGGACTAGACTGCTGAGTCTGGGTCTTGACAAGAGCACCGCATGAAAGCTAGGATGCTGAGGTGCACGTACCTGGAAAGAAGAGGTAACGACAGAGGTCCAGCCAATAGCAGAAGACCCTCCAGAGTGTCAGCCTATGGGGAGGTCCACCATTCGCAGAATATTAGGCCCAGTTTTACCTTGTGCCAGGTCTTTTAGACTAAGTAAGAGCCCTTTGGATTTCTTTTCCAAAGTATCCCCTTCAATAAGCTTCCTCGTTCTGTTCAGGTCTTTTCTCTGATTCTGGTCTGAATTTTGTCCCTGAAACCTTTCTTGTGAGCTCGACAAGAACCTCAGAATGGAGAGGCTCAAATCTTTCAGCCTCCTTCCACTACCACCATGTTGCCCTTGTGCATGCCACCAGCATTCCCGCATGGTCTAACGCTCATCTGACCATGCTGGCTACTGCTGAATGCCCGTTAGTGGCTCTCTGCCTTGGACCATATTAAAAACATAGCTCGGAAGAGAAAACAACGGAAGCCATAGCTTAGGGCTCATAACATTTAATAATAGCTTGCAGTTAAGTAGAAGAAAATAATTACAAATCTCCCCAATTGCGGAGGTTTGTCCTGACCCTGTCACAATGGGTATGTATAAAAACAACAAGCAAGTGCAGAGCCACTTTGACACTTTAAGAATTCTTTCAAATGGATACAGGAAATGGAAACCTGGATCTATCATTGGGTCCACATGAAAACAGAGAGATAAGGTGACAAAAACATTATAGCATTTTTATTACATTACCCCCGAGCACATTGAATGAGCTCCTCTGCCTTGCCCCATAATTGTACTTATTCCTGATGCCGCTGTGAGCCTTACATTAGAAAATGCACGCGATAGGTCCTTTCAAATTGAAACAACATTTTGAATATGATTGCGTGTCAGTCTGGAGCAGTTTAAAGATGGATAAACAGACTTTGGTGATCTTAAAAATACCTGTATATGTTTTAAACCCTTTGATTAAATAATTCTAAACAAAAGTTCAAGCCCCATACAGAGATATATTTTTAGATTTGTTTCATCCCCCAACTCTGATTTTGAATAATCTAGCTTTCTTCCCACAGTGTTTAACACATATAAACTCAGATGTACACATAAAACTATCATTATTTTTAACTTCGTATTTGGGGGCATGGTCAATAATTGCCATTTGAGTTCTTGTCCCCTTCTTTAAACTTCTGCTGGAAGCCAACAGCTGCTACCAGCAAAGTCGAGGGACAGTTCAAGTGCTTGCTGTCGCAGTGTTTTGTTAGGCAATTGGAAGATAAGTGTGTCTTTATCTTTCCAATGCTCCCGCTTTGTTACTGCCAACGAGTGTTAAAAGTGAAAAGAAAAATATTTGTGGAGAAATGATTTTTTAAAAATCAAGAGAAATGTAGCAGATAGAGTTGGTATTGCTTAAACCAGAGATTTCCTAACTTGGAAACGGTCTGGGAGAGAAACTGGCTGCCCATGTCAGTGCTACCTTCCCGAGCCTTCACGCCTGGCTCTAAAGCGGACCTCAGTTCTGCAGTTCCCGGGTGTGGTGTCCTCAGTGTCACTTGAAAGGGTAACACTTCTCACAGCTGACACCCTGCTAAGCACAGTCATCAGATACTGGCCAGAGTGCTGCGGAGTTCTTCACAAAGACAGCTAAAAGTATTCAGAGAGGCTCAAATGCTTTGCCAGCCATGCAAAATATTGCCCTTTCAAAACGCATCCTCAAGAAAAGTTAACATATTTTAGAAGGCTACTTTTTGAGCACATCAAAGGAACAAGCAATGCCCAGTCCTGGTTTCTATGAAGTTTCAAACCCTCACCGAGCAGCCGTGTCACATATAAACTCTCAAAGGTAAGTAGGACACATATCCATATCCAGGAGCTCAAGGGAGAGTGGGAGACAGAATGGAAGAATTTTGCATCAGTCAGGGATCTTAGCTGTAAAGCAACTGAAACCAACTCTGACTCTCTTAGGCAGAGGAGGAGTTCACGGAAGCAGGATTCGGCTTCTTGCAGAACTGCTGGAAAACAAAGCCAGGGCCACATAGGAAGAAATTATGGCTCCAACTCTACAGAAAACCAGTTTGGGGAAGTCATCATTGTTACATATCCCACTTTTAACTAAACCCACTTTTACTCTTAGATCCAGCGTCCTGGCCCCTTTGCCACTGTGACTGCATGGATTTGAAATGCTCTTTAATAGCAAGGCAGAGAGAGTCCTTCAAAGTTTCTGCAATATTTGGGCGGGTTCAGCAAACAGTGGAAACTAGGACTTGCACGGGCACACTCTCCTTGTGGGATGTCTTAGAGCTTAAATTCTGAGCGCCTTGTTTTACAAAAGGCTACGCATGGCAGTGACAGCCCCAAATCCATTTGCAGAGTCCCCACCTAGATGAAGCATCCATTGAATGCTTTCTGATCATTAGCCAACGGTGTCTTCATGCAGAATGCCTCCACGCCTCTCCAGCCAACCCAGGCAGGGGCCATCTCTCTCTTAGGGGTTTGCCTAGGTGTGTCCTCGATAGAGATCATTCTCCAGCAAGGTGACTTTGGACAGTGCAGGGCATCAAATAGTCATGAACCATGCTCTAACAGCCTCGCTCTGACTGCCTTGCTCAGAAGGTGCTGGACCAATCTTGTAAACTCTTCCATCTAATGATGAATATGTCCCAATGACGGCCCTGTCCCTGCCTCTGTTGTCCCACCTGTAATTGTGCTGTATTGATCTGCCACCAATCCTGCCTTTGTGACAGTCCCTTTGCCCTTCCCCCCAGACTCTATTTATCCTTCTTTGCAGCTGCGAATCCTGGGACACCATTTTAACTTCATATTGATGGCCTCCCATATCCAGACAATATGTCTGTCTTCATGCTGTGGTTGTCTCTTTTAAGACTTAATAAATATATTTGATAAGGGGTCTCTTTTTTACCCTAAAACAAGGAACCTGGGTGAACTAGTGTTTGGCATTTTGTAAACAAAAAGGAAGTTCAACTTTGGGCAACGAACCAATCATCATCAATTTCATTTGCCATTTTCATATAGTAAGTTAACTACCGCAATCTTATCATGCTTTGGTTGCTATGAAGGTAAGTCAAAAAGTATTGATACAAAATTATAGCACCCTTTATTAAACAAAAAAAATATACAAAATGTGAAGCTACTTGTCATAGCCTCCATTGAGGTCTATATACTTTTGAAGAGAGTGTGACCATCTCTCTAGCACCTTCCCTGAAACATTCTGCACTTTTTGATTTATACCATGTAAAAAGGGCAGACTGGACATCCTCAAGGGGCTTGGATCAAGTTCCTGGGGTCAATGGCATAAGGTTTCCCAAAGAAATTCTCCAAGGACAGCCCGAGCTACCTTTGACAAAAGCAGTACATCGTCATGATGGAAAATAATTCCTAAGGACAACTCTCCAGGATCTTTCTCACCAAATCAGCATTTGATTTTCTTAAGACTTCTTCAAAATAAGGCTTCACTTGTGTTATGTGATAAAATGTATCAAGATTACTCATTTGGAATCCCAGAAAATAGTCACCACCACTTTCTGAGCTCACCTCGGTGCCTTGAATCTAACAGGCGCAGCAGATTCCCGGGGAAGCTACTGCTTGGACGGAACTCTTTCTATTTTATTTTTTGAAGGTATTCTAACAAGACTAAATTTAGCATATTACTGAGAGAATTTGTCTACAACCATCCATTGACCAACAGAGGCAAGTTTAAAAATGTTTTATTTGGAATAAACATGTGTAGGTGTGAACCAGATACCTATTAGCAATACTTTGAATGTAGTTTAATGTGTAGATGGAGGATCGTGTTGAAGGAGTTAGTAATAATACTTTAATAGCTATCGTCAAAAAGTTATGTGCAGGTGCAGTTCAAGATATCCTAATGAGCACCTATTATTCTACATTACAGCTATGGACCAAGTGATCTATTATTCTATATTACAGCTATAGACCAGGTGATCTCATTCTACATTACAGCTATGGACCAGGTGAAGGTATGGCGTTCAGCTTAGAGTAGCAAAAGATGCCAAATTTAGGTCCGCCAGATTGAAAGGAATCTATTGTATAGAATATATCAAACACATCTTAGGATATATATTTGGTTTTGGTGATTCTGCCCAGAATTAACCAGGCTCAGTGAGATTGTACCAAGATAAATACACAACTAAGACTGATTGAAAATTGTAAATGCTAAATATTATAGATTTAATACTTTGTCAATTTCTGCCCTTCACTGGACAGTGATTAAGACCATTGGGAATCTCTTAAAATTCTCCGTGTCTGAATATCTGTAGACAATCCTTTCTTGAGTACACATTCTTTATTTAGACACATGGATAACGAAGAGGTGGGCCTTTTACTTTAATACACATCACACTCTGGCCATAAAGACATAGACGAGGCACCTTAACTGAGCTTGGGTGTTTCCCAGTCCTCCTCTGACACACATTTACAAAGCTTATCATAGGGTGGTGTAACTCTTACACAGGACTAATCTTTTCCATTACATTCTGATGTGTAATAGAGTCTTGTTCCAGATAATAAATTTATTGCCAAATCCTGCAAAAGCCTATAGTTGCAATTCAGTACAATCTCCTATTTTCAGAAAATACTGTGCTTGAAACCCGGACATTTGAATAAATGTTATCAACACTGTGCTCCTCGATTAAAGCACATCAACTCTTTCAATCATCAACAGCCATTTGACTACTGAATCTCAGCGCTTTTCTCAGTTTCTGTTGCCTTTTCAGCTTTGTTTGTACCAGAGTTGATGGATGCAGGGGCTTCTCCTAGCTGCTGATAATGGTAGACAGCAGCATGCATTGGAGACCAGGGAAGGAGACAAAGACAAATACCGTCTTCTTTCTCCTCTGTCCCTCATTGGGATTGACATGTTGGTGACCCCAGAATCTTCCAGGACTCTAATATCCCTTCTCTTCCTTTTGTTGGCTCAGCGCAAGGTGTGTGAGTAGCTATTCATTATTCTAATCTCTGGACTCCCCATTGTCCCCCACTTACCCTACTGATACTTGATTATCTTTGTCACTAATCTCCATGTCATAACCTGTGGTTTCAGCTACTTAGCATAAGTCTTGCTTTCATGACTAGTCTGTGGCTAATGAATCATCAATAGTATTTACCTTGATGTATGAAGAAATGTATGAGTCATGAGATAGAAATAACCTGACAAATGAAACCATGATAATATTTAAGAAACATTAAAATGCATATAAGAAAAATAGGACAATTATGACAGAAAATAAATCTCCTAAGGCTTGAAAAGTCTTGTATGTGTGAAACTGGCAATAATAGGCAAGAAACAAGAATAAAATGAAAGAAAGAGAAGTAATTGCAAAGAGCTATTTAATTGACTAAAGACAGCCTTAGTCAACCAGGAGAGAGACGGGAATTTATGGACGTAAAACCTGCAAGATGAGGGAATGCCTTTGGCCTTTGGTCATGACTCATGTTCAGTACACTGACTGAAGGCCGTGCACACCTGAAATGATCAAAATGCGTGGCAAAGCAGCAAAAGGAGAAGTCACAGTCACTGAAGACCTCCCTAAACATTTCCAGTGACCATCAATGGAGCTGCCATATCAGATACCCCATGGCATGAGCTGCGTTGAGAACGTTGCTCAACAGCCTTCCTGTCAGCAAGGAGGAGGGCGTGGTTCCAGGAACTGACTGTAAGGTGGAACTCTTGTCAGTGACTTTGGGTTTATAAAGTCAAACATTGTTGACTGATGTCAAGGCGCCTCACCCTTCTTACATAAGAAAGTTACAGTGGTATAAATAGTTCAGAACAAAAATATAAATACAATGAAAATGTTACCTTTAAAACAAGAATAATCCACTCTAGTCAAGGCAAGAGTCCCGAACAGCCTTACTAGCTTACTAGTCCCGAACTCAATACCAGGCCAGTTGTCTTCTTTATAGACATGACCTGAATTAGTACTGGGTAAAAATTTCTCTTAGATGTCCCATGACAAAAATTTCTTCCCTGGCTTTTTGAATGTTAGCAGAGGTCTTCTCCCTCTTACACATCATTTGTACTTTTGCCTTTATACTAATATGATCATATCCTTATCACTTCAGTGTGTTGTGTCTTGCACTGTTTCTGTTGGGTCTCCCAGCTGTGAAGCACAGGAGGAATGGACTTCTGAGGATAACAACTATGACAAGGCATTGTAGGGAATTCAGGGGTGGGGAATGGACAATGGGGAGGGAAGGGGGATTTAGGAAGTGAACAGTGGGGGTAGGAGCGGGGAGGAAGCAGTAGAACTGTAGAACTGATAGAGACTGCACAGCTCAATTTGAAGGCAATGTGATCAGGGAGGGAAGGAGGCTCTAAGACAGATGTGGTGGTGGTGACTGTATGTAATTGAATGGTTGAACTGTCCAATTGTATGATATATGAATTATGTGCCAATAAAATTGTTGGAAAAACAGCCAAAAATCATAACAACAAAAACTACTGAGGTTCTATGGACTTAACGTTCATGTGAATGACCCATTGAGAGCAACTGAGGAGCTCTACAACATGGAATAATTTGAGAAATATTATAAATGGCATTAGTTAGTTGCTCAATATCCTTTTACCACAATTTATAATTTCGCTCCTCATGTCTGTGAAGACAACAGAGCCTTGAAATAGTTTTTGTTTCTCATGTAAAAAAATACAAACAGAAAAACATGGCCACAAAAAAGGTAATGTTTTATTTAATGTTAACATTTTACCCATGGCATGTTGATCCCCAAAGGAAATACACGACTTCCTGCTCGTGATTTAGGAGAAAGTCAAGAATCTTTTTTCCAAGTGGCCTGGAATATGAGGAATCAAACATGCCTGGGTGGTAAGTCGATGTAATCCAGGTGGTTCAACTCATAGCAATGCTCCATACAACAGAACCAACACTGTCCCGTCCAGCACCATCGCCACAGCTGTGAGGTTAGCGTTAATCCATTTCCTCAAGGGTCTTCCTCTGTTTCCGTGACCTTCACTTTACCGAGCATCATGCTCTCTTCTAAGCAGGGGTCCCTCTTGGTAACAGGTCCGAAGTATGTGAGATGACATCTCCTTGTCCTTGCTGCTAAGGCACATTCCAGCTGGACTGGTTTTAGCACCAACTTCTTTGTTATTTTGGCCATACCTGGCGTGCTCAGTGTATTTCAGGACTCTAAGGGAGTGGGCCATGGGTGTGGTAGGAATCCGGGTGACGGGAATGGCAGCTTAGGAGACATACAGCAAAACTAATCGTGGAACTTTCTTAACCCTTATAAGAACTTTATACATGTGACCTCCTCCCAGGGAGATGGACGGCAGAGAAGGGGGGGGGGAGGGAGACTCCGGATAGGGCAAGATATGACAAAATAACAATCTGTGGATTATCAAGGGCTCATGAGGGAGGGGGGAGTGGGGAGGGAGGGGGGAAAAAGAGGACCTGATGCGGAGGGCTTAAGTGGAGAGCAAATGCTTTGAGAGTGATTAGGGCAAAGAATGTACAGATGTGTTTTTTACAATTGATGTATGTGTATGTGTGGATTGTGATAAGAGTTGTATGAGCCCCTAATAAAATGTAAAAAAAGAAAAGAAGGGGAAAAAAGAGAAAATGATTAGGGCAAAGAATGTACAGATGTGCTTTATACAATTGATGCATGTATGTGTATGGATTGTGATAAGAGTTGTATGAGCCCCTAATAAAATTTTTAAAAATTTTAAAAAGAACTTTATAATTTTTATTTCTGACACAAATTAGAAAAAGAAGAGCAATGTGAATCCTAAGTTTTATAGGACATGAAGATACGTGCTATAATCATTTGATTCATTTGGATCATTTAGTTCATGATTACTTCTTAAGTTAGACAAGGTTACTTTCTTACCAACTGTATGAAAATATTATTTTTCAGTTTCAGTTGGTTCTATCTTATAAGCTAATAAAATATCTTCAGTGTAAGGGAAACTTACTATAGGTAAATAGACAAAGTGGAGGTTTTTAAAAGAATGAAAAATAAGTGATTTTATCATGTCTTTACTAATACCTATTGTCTCCCCCCAAGTGTAGAATTTTGAAGCATCTTTTCCATTCCCGGGGAGGCATGTCTTCACTGTATAAAGTGCATTCAGGCATTATGCACAGCGAATCCCATAGTAGAAGATCATTTCCTGGGGGATTGCGACTGTTTTGACACTACCCATGTCAGGCCAGAATGCTGCTGCCACAGTTGCATACTGCAGCTATTGTTAGAAATGCTAACTGTCTGCATTTAGCAAAGGGGCAAATGAAAACAAACATCCCCCCAACTAAAACAATAGTCAAAGTAACCTTTTCAATTGAATTGCTCACTTGTCATAATGAAATTGTAGTCCCAGCCTGCCACTTGGTGTATTTACAATCATTTCAACATAGATTTTTCTCATTGGAGCCACTTAACATATATTTAATAGAAATCTCTAAAGAAGCAAAGCAAAACAAAACATCAAAACAGACTGCTTGGCCGCATTCACATGTCCCTGGGCACTCTTATTTATTATGAATGCATAGTGATAATTGACGCAAGGAGTTCAATGTTTGCAGTAGTTTACTCTGAGGATAAAGAGGTAGAGGGATCCATTGGCCCATGGGATCTAGGTAAAGCGCTCTCACCAGGTTCCTGCTTCTCAGGACTGGTTGGTACATCTGACTGAACACGATGGCTGGTTGTCAAAATTCACAGTGATGCCCTTCGGTCTCTCTGCCAACCATCCAAAAAAGACTTGGGTGGTGAGCTTCACAGCAAACCCCGCTTAGTTTGGCTGACACTATTTTGAGAAAATACTCAAAAGTCCTTCCTGTCATAAAACATTGGATGGAGGGAAGTTAAGAAAAGTCCGACTTTAATATCATGAATTTGCACTTGCAAAAACACATATCTTCACCAAAATTAAGAAGACTTGAGAATTTGGCTTCAAGCAAAATTCCACTCCTGGGACTTTGGGATTGAATGCAGATTTCTGCTGTAGGCAAAACCTCACTATTATTTCTAGACAATGGGGCTTTCTGTAGCGAAAATGGTGGCTCTCCGCACACAGAATGGCGATGAGCCAAGTGCCCAGTTTTCTCCGGTACATTTGCCAGATTGGCTAGGAGAGAGAATATTTTCACACAGATTGGTAACATGTCTGATGAAACTTGGGGGAAATTAATTCAGTGAACATTTTTTTAAAGTGAGTGATGGTCTGAAAACTCAGGGAAAAAATATTAAATTGCTTCCATGGGGAACATTAGAGACCCACGTTTTCTTTAAAATCTGGATGGGAAGAGTCTGATGTCCTCACTGCGATTTAGATCAAGGTTCCTGAAATGTTAGGTGGGTCACCCGAGGGTCTCGAATAAACGCAAGTTTCAATTCAGAAGTTCTGACGTGAGATTCTAGGTTCTATAATTTCACAAACTCCCAGGTGACATTGAAGCTGTCTATTCATCACATTTAAACAGCAAGGATTTAGAGACCCAATGATAATTTATCTAAGCATCTGGTTCACTCACATCCAATACACTGAAATACAGAAAGAATGCCACTAAATAATGTAGCTGAAAATGGCTCGGTTAACTGTACTACACTACTCAGTGTAAGACTTGCGTTGTGGATATCCACGTACAAATGCAAAGGTACCAGTCATTTTACTATCTGAAAAACAACTTCATAAGCATCTATCTCATTATAAATGTTGAATTCTATCTAGTTGAATATGAGAATTTTAGCATTCTGCTTCTCCATGAAAAGTATTTATAACAGTGTTTTAGAGAATGCATTGTGTGAGCACTAATTGTACACATTTTTTCCAGAAAATTGAAGAGGAAAGTAACATTCCCCAAGTCACTCTACCAAGCAGTATGCCTCTGAGACTAACACTAAGCAACCTTGTCACAGGGAAACAATATTACAGCCCAGTAACTTTCATGAAGCTAGATGCAAAATCTTCAGCAAAATGTTATCCAGCAATAGATAAGTAGAATTATACACCACAACTGTTTCTGAAGTTCAGGTTCTTGTCTTACCAAGGAAAAAGATTGCCATAGGGCATCACAAGATAATTTTACTAAGAAATTCCTAGGAGGAAGAAATCCTTTCCAGCCAGCATGCCACCCTCACTATTTCTTGTCTATATGAGATTCTCAGGAACTTCCGCTGGCTGGAGGCTTTACTCTGGGGGTAGCAAAGGGTCCCAAGATGTTGGCATGGACTCTATGTATGCTCCGTCCAATCTCCACCTGTGATCCCTTGCCTTGTCTCAATGAACTAGTTGGATTCTACATGGCTGATTCAACATTTGTACTTCAGTCAGTGGACTAGGGATCCATCCACCAAATCAGTACAGTAAAGGGAAAAAAATCACATCATCTTATCAATGGGTAACAAAATACATTTGGCAAAATTAATACGGATTCATGTTAGGACCACAGGGCATTACACCAATTTGCTAAGGAGCATCTGTCCATAAGTGATCTGTAGATAACCGTGTATTACTAGTGAAAGACTGAATGGTTTTCCCTTAGGACCAGAAACAACCTAGGCATGGAAGTCTGAGCTTCTACAAGAAGGTAGATGCAGAAATAGAATGTATTCTTCAACCGTTTACAAGGTTGGTCATGGTAGAAAGTATTGGTTGCCTGAAAAACAAACATTGTCCTTCTTTCTTTTATCAGAATCTCATCCCTATCCTCTCTGCCCTCCCCCTCCCCCAACTCTTTCTTCTGGCAGCAGAGTATCTAAAGATTAAGCCAATTTGACAGCGTGTGCTGAAGTGTTGTCTTTTGCCTATGAAAATCAATCTCTCTACTTCCTTACACTTTCTCTAGCATAGAAGGTTGTCCTAGATGGAAAATAGCAGCCGGTTCCTTTGTTATCTGCCTCTGACTTAGACTGCGTCAAGGGGGAGTATGAACTGTGGTTCAGGAAAGGAGGGGCCACTTGTTAGGATATTGTGTAGTGATATGACCTGGCCATATCGCTGACTAAAGGTTGTCGTTTCTGTCGTGGTTCCCTGCATGCCCTATTTGCCCCTTCCGTAACAGTCTCGGTGGATGCTTTCCTTCTACCAGATTGTATCTGTAAATAGCTCCTGGACCAGATACTTACCTTTCAACTTGCTTTCCTTCCAGCTAGCAGTGGCTAAGCGATCCAATTCTTTCCCGTGAAGTAGTAGGGTACTAAGGTGTTTATTTCTCAAAAAAAAAGAGAAAGATAGGGTCTTGGGCATGCCTGCTTGTCCATTTCACTCTCATATGGATTTACATGCTTTGGTCTCTGCAGGGGCAAGAGTTAATATGTGGCCATCCCAAATCCACCTAAGCAGAAAGACCCTAACAGAGAGGAAGCTGAAGAGGGCAGTTGATGCCAAAATGTGGGCTTTCATGACATCATTTTAAAACCTTAGATTTGGAAGAAATACACACATGTATACCTGTAAGACTTAAACCTTGATTAGGTACGTTTTCTTTACCTACCTTTTAATGTGGTTAGGTGCTATCAAGTTGGTGTCAACTAACAATGGCTAAAAGACAAAACACAGCCCAGTCTTACACTATGTTCACCTTCATTGGTAAGTTGGAGTCTTTACTTGCAGCCACTGTGTCAATCCATTTCATTGAGGGCCTTTCTTTCTTTCTCTGACCCTCATTTTACCAAGCATGATGCCCTTCCCCAGGGATGGGTCTCTCCAAATCAGAAGACCAAAGTAACGTGAGACAAAGTCTTCTCCTCCCTGCTTGTAAGAAACAGTCTTCCCAAGACAGGACTCGTTTGTTCTTTTGTTAGTCCTTGGGATGGGCAAGCTTCTTTTACTAGCACAATAATTACAATGCATCCAGTCTTCTTTATTCATTGTCCAGTTTTCGCATGTAGATGACTCAAATGCCATCACTCTGCTCTTTAAAAGGAGCCTTTTCAATAAAAACAGAACGAAGACTTAAAAGAGAAAGAGAGTGATGTTTCACAGACTTAAGAACGCAAACAAAAACAACCACCACAACAAAAAACCCTCCAGATGCCTTACCCCTCAGACATAAATATTGATCAGAGGGGCTAAAAAGAAGAGGAAAAGTAAAACTGAAATGAACTCGGAGTCTCTGGCAACAGAGAAGTTTATCTCAAACATATGAAAATATAATAAATTGAGTTCTGATGGCTTAGTGGACTTACTTAGCACATTGGAATGCTAATTGCAAGGTCTGCAGTTCAAAGCCACCAGCTGTCCTAATTTGCAGTTCAAAACCTACAGGTGGCAGTTATACTCGCCTCCAGGGGTCTATGAGTTGAATGTTGAGTTTGCGTTTGCCCTTTAATATATTGAGGAGGTTCTTTGCAGTTAATTTGCCCATCCTAACAAAATAGACTATAATCTTTTGACTGCTGCTCATGTCAGTTTGTAGTACTCTGGTGGCGGTGTGCTGCAATGATGGTGGATGCTAGGCCAATGATACTTTAGATAATAGTGGCATTACCCAGGGTGAACAGGTTTGAGCAGAGTTGTCAGACTAAGAAGAGACTCCCAAAGAGTAGCACAGAAAAATTGTCAGATGTAATGCCTCAACATATAACTGTGGAAGAATTGCCTCTTTAACGTGGAATCAACCTCAGTGAGATAGATGGAGTGAAGTTTTTGAGATTTTCATTTGCTGATGTGGCATGACTCAAAATTAGAAGAAATAGCATCAAATATCCATTAATAACCAGAACATGTATTATATAAAGGATGAACTTAGAAAACATAGAAATTGTCATAAATGAAATGGAATACATAAAGATCAATATCACAGATATTAATGAGCTGAAATGAACTGGTATTGGCCATTTTGAGTAGAGAAAGCACATGATTTACTATGCCAGGGATGAAGACTTGAAGAGGATTGTCAGTGTCATTCATTACCAAAAAAATATTACAAGGTTTATTTTGAAGTACAACACTGTTTGTGGTATGATAATATTCATATGCTTATGGTAGTTAAATCTCAAGTTGTCAACTTGAGACTTAAGAGTGAATGGGGTGGAGTTTAGTCTGTCAATCAGGTTGCAGCTTGATGACCTCATTTGGAGCTACTAAGGAGTTAAAGCTTGCTGGAGGCAGGACCCTGTGAGCTATTCCTGTTGACAAGACACATAGAGCTACACTAGAGCCCTGGAGTTAGAGGCACCACGTGGAGACCCAGGCCAGTGCTGAGATGCTTACACCGCCATTGGATCCACAAGACTTTGCACTCACTGGCTTGTGATCTTGCAGTCAGCGTCATTGCATGTTTCATGAGGCTGAAGAGGACTTTACAGATTGATATCAGATATATGGGCTAATATCAGACATGAACTTGATATGGACTTGACTGAGCAATACTCAATTGCTCTTATACATAAACCTCTTTCTTATACACCTGAGTGTCTATGACTTTGGTTCTCTGGTCAACCCAGATTAGCACAATGCCTATCAGAAGTCCAGTTAATTCAACAAGTATGCAAATTTATACATCAACCACTAAAGCTGTTGGTGTAGTTAAGTGCCCTCAAGTCAGTTGTGACCCTCTGTACATCAGAATGAAGCACTTCTGGGTCTATTGATGAAGGAATTAAACTTCCAACTTCTTATGTCTGAGATTGATCAAACGGGCAATCAAGATGAAATATTTAGTGGCGATTAGAATGGAAAAGTTAGAAACACACAAAAAAAGTAGTTGGGAACTATGGCCATGTTGACAGAAGCAAAGTGGAGATTCCATGACTAGTATTTTGCAAGACCAATGATTTGATTCCAAATATGTATTTTTTTCAATAATAAAAGGACTACACAAGAATCAAATTGACTATATATGCAGGAACAGATACTAGAGATGATCAATTTCAGCAGCCAAAGTGAGACCAAGATCTGACACTGGAACACCCCATCAATTGCTTATATGCAAGTTCAAATGGAAGCTGAAGCAAATTAAAACAAGCCCAAAGAAACAAAAAAATATTTTTTAGAACATCTCGGGAACTGATGCACACTTAGGTGGAGTGGCTGAGGGCTTTGAATCGCTGTATTGTAGTTAGCTGTCCAATGTGTCCAATTGGTACTCTATAGAATCCTTCAATATTTGATGCATTAAACACTTATGACTGAAGACCCAACAAACTGTGAGATGACAACAAAAACATCATACATGAAGAAAGTAAAAGGTCAGAGAGACCAAAATAGATGTCAGAAGAGACTCTGAAATTTTTTCTTGAATGTTGAGTAGCTAAAGCTAAAGAAAAATGTTGAAATAAATTAGCTGAATAAAACCTTAAAAAGACAGCTCCAGGTACAAACTAAAATATCAAAATGAAATCTATAAGTCCCTGGAGTTAGAAATCCAAAAGAGAAGGCACACTCAGCATATTGCCAGCTCAAAGAATCGAGAAAAAATAAACCAGGCCTTGAGTTGCAATATTGAAGGACGCTATGGATTACACAATGGACAGCTAAGTTCAAGGTCAGCGAGTCAAGGCCCTCAGTCACTCCACAGGAGAAAACGAGGTTTGGGATCCCGCAAAGATTACAACCTCAGAAATCGAAAGGGGCCATTCTACTCTGTTTATAGGGTTGCCTTGAGTCACAAGTGGTAGTGAATCTTTAAGGTTTATGGGTAAGATGTTTAATGATGCAGGAACCACCACAAGATGAATGGAATACAGAGTCATTGTATTAAAAAGAACTGGTCAAATTTTAACGACTTTAAGAGTTGGTATATGTGTTAGGTTGGGTACTTTAACGCATATACTAACTCTTAAATATGCTGCTAGGCGCCATCAATTCAGTTCTCACTCACAATGACCTTATGTAAAACAGAACAAAATACTTCCTGGCCTGTGTCATCCTCAACGACTTTTCTTATGTTTTAGCTCATTGTTGCAGCAACTGTATCAATCCATATCATCAAAGGAATGTCACTACCTCTCCACTTTACCAATCATGATGTCCACCTCCAGGCATTGGTCTGTTCTGATATGAGGTATAAAGTATATGAGACGAAGTCTCGTCATCTTTACCTCTAAGAATTGCTCTGGCTGTACTTCTCATATATCTAAATGATATAGATATGTAAAGAAAGAAATTTTTATCAAGAAAATGATTCTAACAGTTCTAGAAGTGAGTCCAATTTCAAGTCCATATGTTAAGCTGGAGGCTTCGCCGTATTCCCATAAGCAGGATCACCACAGGCTGGTGGATGCAGAGAAGGATGAATCCTAGGTCAAGTGGTCAGACTTGTGATTGGAGAGTGTTGAATCCAAGGTCAACAGGTCAAGTGGTAAGTCAATTGGTACACCACTGATTGCTCCCAAGATCAGAAGGTAATGTGGCAGTCCATTTGGCTCAAGATAAAAGATCCTGAGGCCAAAGAGCCAGACGCAGAGATCAGATCCAGCAAAAAGCAAGCAAGATTTTCCAAAATGTCCTTGCATAGGAAGTAGGCCACACCCCTGATGAAATGCCCTTGTAATTGCATCAGGCCTGTGACCTGATTGAGGGAGTGGTACTCTATCCTAATCTTACAAGTACTTGGCTGCTTACAGCAGATCCAATTATGAAGTTGATTACATTGTGTTGTCACTTAATGGGGGATAACTGCCAAACAACTAAAAAACCTGGTTCATCCAACTTGTCACAAAACCTGTCACAATCAAATGATCAAGAACCAATGTTACTGAAGGAAGAAGTCTGAGCTGTTTTGAAGGCATTTGAGAAAAATACAGCTCCAGAAGAGATACTAAATGAAATGTTTCAACAATTTTATGTAGTACTGGAAGCATTTGTAGTCTCTGCCAATAAATTTGGAAAATAGCCACCTAACCAAGTGACTGGAAGAGATTCATATGTGTTCTCATTCCAAAGAAAGGTGACCCAGCAGAATGCAGAAATTAATGAACAATATTATTAATATCACATATAAATAAAAGTTTGTTTAAGCTCTTCTGGGAGCTTCCAGAAATGCAAGCCATATTCAGAAGAGTATGTGGAACTATGAGGATGGATATCATGGCTGATGTCAGCTAGATCTTGGCTGAAAACAGAATAATGAGAGAGATACTGACTTGCATTTTATTTGCTCTGCAAAGTCATTCAGCTGTGTGGATCATAACACACTGTGGAAGGCATTGTGGAAAATAGGAATTTCAGAACATCTCATTGTGCTCATGCACAACCTGTCCAAGGACCAACAGGCAGTCATTAAAGAACAGCGGGGTACTGTGTTGTTCAACATCAGGAAAGGCGTGTGTCGGGATGGCAGTCTTTCACTATGCTTATCCAGTCTGTATGCAGCACAAACCGTCTGAGAAGCTGGGCTAGATGAATAGGAATGTGGGAATCGCCTTGGAGACAGCCTTATGAACCCCCTGAGATATTCAGATGACACGATCTTGCTGCCCAAAAGTGAGGAAGACTTGAAGCATCTGCTCCGGAAGACCAGGGATTCAATATAGTTTGCACTCCTTGTAAAGAAAACAAAAACTTTCAGTGTTGTACCAATAGACGATATTATGATAAATTGATAAAAGATTGAAAATTTCAACAATTTCATCTTACTTGGATATGCAACCGATGCTCATGGCACTGGCAGTTAAGACATCAAAGGATCTCTATAAAGTATTGAAAGCAACAACGACACTGAGGATTCAGGGATCCCTGATACAAGCCACGGAACGAACAACATAGAATTAGCTGCATTTGAATTATCGTGCTCGGGATGAATATGGAAGTACCGTGGACTGCCTACAAATCTATTTTGAGGGAAGTACAGCCAGAATGCTCTTTGGAAGCAAAGATAGCTAGATGTCTCCCATATTTTGGCCATGTTATCAGGAAAGCTCAGCCCCTGGGAAAGAACATTATGTTTGGCAAAGTAGAGGATTAGGGGGAAAGAGGAAGACCATCCATGAAACGAATTGGTACAGTGAGCTCCACACAACACTAGTGAAGAGGGCACAGGGCTGGGCCGTAGTTGGTTTGACACAGGGTTGTGTGATTAGAGACAGAGGCACTGAAATCTAACAACAGTTTCTAAAGGGGTAAATTGTGAATCCAAGGAAGCTAATATAATCCCTATTGAGGGACTGATCTAATTTTAGTATAAAATGCTACCACTTTCCTGCTTAACCCGTTTCAACAGTCCATTGTCATTCACAGAGTAAGCTCATAGTCTAGCATTCAAAGACATAGATGACTTCACCTTTGGCCACTTCTCCACTTCCGCACGCTCCACTTTCCGTGCGTCCTTAAAACTCCAAACACCTGCAGATCCTCACGCATTTCTTCTCTCTGTATATTTGTTTGTTAGGTGCCCTCCAAGAACATCTTTCCTATTTTCTTTCTCTAGCAATTTCTTACTCACACCTTTCAAGATGATGCTTGGAAAAATTGAAAATTTGTTTAGTTTGAAAAAATAAAGCATTTTGTCTTTGTTCTTGGTCAGATTCCACTCTCAATTGATACACCATCTTCTCTACCTTATAATTCACTTACCCACTACCACCTCTTGCCTTATGGCAAATGATCTTACACACACCACCACCACCACCACCACCACCACCACCACCACTGAGATAAGAATCATTGGGCTGTAAACTATCTCCTTCCTGATGCCCTTGCCACTTACAAATTATTTCATACACTACTGGGGAATGAAATTGAGGACAGTGGCCAACTGGGCTGGAAGTCCTCATGTAACAATTACATTTTCTTTTTCATTTGTATTTAAGTTTCTAGAAGGCATCTCAACTTCCTCAGCCTACATTACCTTCTGGGTAACTTGTGATATAATCATGCTGTAGACACCATTCTGAAAAATGCCTGAGTTCCCTCGGAGTTGCTCAACCTTTGGAAGATTTGCCAGTTCTGATCTCACTGGACCACTGGTTTCCACTACTGGCATCCCCCTTCTGTGCTACTCCCTTCTCCTTTTCTTCCTCAGTATCCCTGAACTCTTTGTTCTCTATCTCTTCCTTCACTACTTGCATTTCCTGGCAATTAATTCTCGGTTCAGTTTCCTCCTTTAATCAGTCTTTACTAATCCAGTAACCCTGGTGTGACGATTGTGAAGTGCTTGGTTGCTAACTGAAAGGTCAACAGTTGGAAGCCACCCAGCACTCTATGGGAGTCAGATCAACCAATCTGCTTTCACAAAGGCTACAGCCCTATAAACCATATGGGGCATTTCTAATTTGTACTTACGATCACTATGGGTGGAAACCAATGCAGTAGTATTGGGTTTGAGTGTTTGATGCGTTTATTCATACCTTTTCCCTGTATCGTGGCATTCAGTCTTAAGTATTCAATTACTCTACTTGATCCAAATCCATTTTTACAAACTGACCTTTATGCAAACACATTGTGATCATACTTGACTTTGGTACCACCTTTCCTTTTGTATCTGCTGAAGTAAAAATGACTAATATCTTACTCCTCTTATTTTCTGGTAGTCAAACATAAATGATCCTTTTGCCAGTCTCTGGACCCTCTGTAACCCACTGTCAATAGTGGGGGAGTGATTTATTTCTCTCTCTGGTCAAGAAAACGCCATATGTTGATCCCTTTTGATGCTTACCCTTTCTCCCTGATGATGGGGAGGGTGCACTGTGGGGTGAGGCCCTGCCCCTGTGTGAACTGTGGTTCAAGTAGAGTCGTCTTTGTTCAGCAAAGACCATTTCTCTTGGCCAGGTTCTCCAGGCTAGCTTTGGTCATTGATAAAAAATTACAATGGCAGGGGCATTTACCTCACCTTTGACTCTCCATAGGTTCAGTTCTTTCATCGGGTAAAGAACACAGCTGTCTAGAAAATAAATGGATGGAAGATACGGAGGGAAGTTCTAATTTCTCATTACTCAAAGTTCTGAGTGGAGACACTTCTGATCTTTCCCAACACTCTCTTTACCTAGAGAAGGTCTGATGATTTATTCATCTGTTAGGTGAGGAGTTTGCTGCTCTTCTTTGGGCCATTCTGCAGATCTGCCTATCTGCAAAGGAGGAAAGAACTTCTGGCTTGCTATCTTCTCTTTGGAAAAGACCTTGAGCCCATTCAAGGTGATTGCAATTTGCAGGGTAAGCACACCATAGTAAAGTTTTAGAAAATCCATGTAGTTACACAACCAAACCTTAAAAAATTGCATTTCTCATTTAGAAAGGAGAGATTTTAATATCATCTGTCTGGCTCCTGTGTATCTTACCCTTGATTCCAAGTCAACAGGGAAATAAATGCAACTTATTTGGTTGTTTTTGAAGTATGAGCTATTTATCAGAAGTTCCTACTACCCCAGACAAGATATTATGATTACCACTTTGATGGTTTAGAATTTAATACCATCTATCTCCCTCCCTCTCTCCCCTACACACACTCCCTTAACTTAGACTTGAACCTCTTATCATGTCAAGTCTATGCAAGAATAAATTCCATATCAGAGTTTTTGAACATGGAGCTTCTTTTTTGTAGACTAGCTTAATTTTTCTTTGATTACACAAATACCATTTATTCCTCACGACTCAATAAAGTCCAGGCGTAAAATGTGCTGTTTTCTTCAGAAGGCTGGCGCATAGGTGGCATGACAAAAGACAGAGCTGTAAAATAGCTGGATCGGGCACAGTCTTAAAAACAGTGTTAAGTATTTCTACTGTAACCTATAGATCAATCATCTCAGCAGGTGGTCAAGAGAAAACATTTGCTACTCCCCTCAAAGGACCGTTAATGGAATTTTTTTAAAGGAGAGAGAAATAAATTTAATAAACTTTACCTGAACACCTACTAATCTCCCACAATACTTGGTTTGAGAGAGACAAAGTGAGATGTGGTTTGTACCTCCTGGAAGGCCATCATTCAGTAGTATTAGTTTGTGTTTCCAATCAAGTTCCTTTGGATATAGTCTCAAAGTGCATTACTTTTAAAGGCAACCAAGATTCTAAAAGGGAGCCTCAAAAACAGGACTATTTATGCATGATATTTATTATGGCACCTAATTTGATAAAGATAAGGATGGAGAGGCAAAGCAAAGTGATAAACGGTAGAGTCATATGATCAAGAAGAGGGGGACACTTAGAGAGACAGAGAAAACAAGGATAGAAGACCCTTAGTAAACATTGGAAATGAAAACTTTAAGTGAATGCTTGTGAGAAATGTACTCAAACTCCAATACACAGGAGTCAAGTTGATTCCGATTAGTCTATATGACAGAGCAGAGACTTGCCTCTCAGAGACTATAAACCTTGCCTCTCAGAGACTATAAACCTTTACTGGAGCAGAAGGCCAACAGTCTCATCTTTCTCTGAAGGAGCAGCTGGTGGATTTGAACTGCCCACTTTGCAGTTAGCAACCTAACTCTTCACCCACAATACCACCTGAGCTCTTCTGTTCAGTCTCATGACATAATCAATAGAGTGTGTGTCAATTGCTTTCGCCACGACTCAGGTAATTTTATAGGAAAATATGTGCCCTCAACCAACCTGGAAGGAGACATCAGAAAGACACAAAAATAATGGCCAAACAAGTCAGTTCTAGTATCTTAATCTAACCTACTGTTAATAATGTGATCTCAATTGAAATGAGGTTTCCGAAGGGCCTTTGCTCTAAAAGCAGTCACTTGAAAGGAGTGTGAAATAGCTGGCAGGACATGGCTTAAGCCAGTTGTGAGACTTCAAAACCAAAGCCACTTATAAGAGATCCTCTCGGAAGCTTGCATTAGTTTAGAGAGAGTTAATTCTTTTACTTTTCTTTGTACCTCATTTTCACAACTTCTAATTTCACTGATGGACAAAAAATAACCAAAACAGGTGATATGATTTTTTTCTAGGTTTTAAGTTTTAAAAGTCCCATCTGTCACTAATTACACATTTATTTCATTATGCAGCACTATGAAAATAATTACTTGAGGTTTTTTGTTGACAATTTAGAGTTTAAAGTAAATACTAATTATTTTTGTTATAGCTATGTATTAAATTAAATAATTCATTGCTAGACATTTTTTAGGCTTTAAATAATTTTATTAGAGCCACATAAGAAAGCAATTATGTAATTAGTGACACATCTGCCAATCTTATAAGTCCATCTTATAAAATTTGAAGATCTTTTTTTCCCTTTTCATTTCGCCTCTTTTAGAAGCATGACTGCTACTTCATGAACCTATTTCAGCATTTTATAATGATGGATGCGGCCTGTCCAGCCATCCAGTCTGCTCAGTCACGCTGTCAAAGCAGCAATGATTCCAAGCAGTTAACAACTGTATTTCAGACTACTCCCCTAACTACCCTGGCCTTGAGTTGATGAAAATGTGTCTAGATAATTGCAGTGATTTCTACTGTAAGCAAATTCCTTGAAAAATTAAAATATTTTCTCCAAACTCTAACCAGAAGATGCTATGAGTTCCATTTGGAACTTGTGCTAATAATAATATTTTCTGGAATAATAACAACAGGTTTGGATTTAATTAAATATGTTGCTCACTGAAGCATCTGTTTTAAACATTAATGAATGGCAGTTCCTGTGGGATATCCAAATGGAAGTGTTTTCACTCCGTAACACTATCCTAAAGTGTGTTTTGGAATTTTCAAATAATTAGTTGGTCTTTGTTTTGAGAGACTAAACCGGGATGAAAAAGCAATCATTTCCTCAAATCATATTGATAGCTGAGAGCCAGTTAGAGAAAGACGATCAATCATAAAGGCAGTTTCTGCAAAGCATGTTATGCAAGCCACAGTCTGAAGAGTCAAGTGGGTTTGTCGTGTTCACACATAACTCACACTATCATCCAGGAGGGCTATTCACTTATCGGGAAGAGGACACATCCCTTCCCAATTAGGCTAAGCTGCTTTTGGTGGAAAGCCATTAAAAATAACAGGCATGGAACTCCAGTCAACGACTAACCTTGGAAGATTGTAAAGAAATCTTTGAAACAGCTATTATTAACTTGGCTTGATGGGAAACAGTACTGGAATAGAAATTTCTGAACTCATGGCTTGTTTGCCACTTAAAGGAAGTCTTATGCATAAGGATACTGAAGAAGTGACACCATTTTATAAGATTCTCCTCACAAAGAGCTTGCTAGATTTAAGTTTTCTTAAGACCGTCATCAAGTGTTGCTTACTTAACAGTAGCTCCTCAGCACAGACCCCCCTACAAAGCTTGAAATTGATATGTATAGAAGATATTTATTGGATGATTGATTATGACACATATTCTGTTCAATTCAACAATCATTTATTGAGACTAATTTAATTTTACTGGAGACTTCAACCCAGTGGGATTGGTAATAGGAAGATGAAATTGACAGGTGAGAGAAAGATTCTGTTAGAAACATTTTAGAAGATACTAACATACCATGAACAGATTGCTCTAATATAGTCAATGTAATGAAATAGGGAACATTAAAAACTCACTGCCACTGAGTCTATCCTGACTGATCGTGACTCTCACTGCATCGCTCTAGCCCTACGACTCCATGGAAATAGCACTAAGATGTTGAAACATTTGACATTAAAGAAATGTTAAGATTTTACTGACAGTTATATTATTTAGGCAATCTGAGTTTAAAGGTTATATAAGACAGTTCCAAATATGATAATCAGAATTGGTACTCTGATACTGTGAGTCTGGGAGCTCAGTGGGTGGATATTTGGGAAATAGAATCATGGATGATACTGTCATTGCACTTGTGCTAGATTGAATGAAAGCATTATGGTTATACGTGGCCATGCTTCTCTGATCATATTTGCATACTGAGCACTTAGAGCATCTTCTGCTGGAACAGACAGGAACGTTTAAATTTGTTCTAAAATACTGGATACTGGCCTCTAGCTTAGAATGCCATTCAATGGCAAAATGAAAAATTCTAGGCAAATATTCTCCAAAAAGTTGATATTTAAAATTTAATTTGCCCTAGATCAAAAAGATTTTCACAGGGGATTCATTTGCTTTTTAACTAATCCAAGAAGGTTCCTATCTGCTGGTTTGACTATGGTTAAGTGGTCTAGAGATTCTCTTGAAGGCATGATTTATGTGGATCTAACCAGCTTCATCATGTATAAAATAAAAGAGTTGAATTAGATAATCAGTAAGTTCTCTACTTCTCTGTTTTTCTTTCTTAAATTTCGAGTGTACAGTAGTTGGCTGATTTCATTGTATCTCCCATATGTCTCTACAATCATTTTTTCATTCTAATCTTATTATTCCAAACACTTTCTGGGCAGGTAGTGTATCGTATTTGTGTATCTACTTTGGCATCTCTATGTCTACAAGAGATTTAGGCACATAAGAGTTGCTCCTTGGGTATTGACTCAATAAACCTATCTTCTTGGAAGTGAATGAGCTTCTCTGAGTGATTCTAAGCAAGACAACCTCTCCTGTATCCAAGAATTGTATACTTTACTGAGGAGACAAGACCTTTTTTACCTATAGCAGTAAAGGATAGAAACTTCATCATTTGATTCTCACAAATATGATGCAATAAAAACTAATATATAATATTTTTTAAAAATGCATTATATACCAAGTATCTTTTTTAAAGCTAGAGATTTATTGTTACCAAGTATCTTAATTGGACTATTTAATTTAATCGTCATGGAAATTATAATGTCAATACTAAAGCTATATTCATTCTATAAATGAGGAAACAAGGGCTTAGGATAGGTAAGCAACATGCTTGAATTACCACAGCAAGTTCATAGCTAAGCATAGATTTAAATCAAGGGTATTTCATTCCAGGACCCATATTTTAACCACAGTAATTATATATATATATATGGCTGTTTTGCTCTAAATGGGCATTCTAGGCATGTGCACACACAGTCCCTATTTAAGGAAGCTTCCTGAGGAGCCATGTTTTGTAATCCATACCGCTACCCCATCTGGCCAATATGTTTGCACTAGCACGAGGTGCCTAATCTAAGAAAGGCCAATACAAAGGCTGGCCAGCAGCTGCTAAGGTTGTGTGGTGCCAGAGTTCTGCCTCCAAAGCTGATATTGAATGAATAAGGCATTCTCATCTGGAGATTTTCAATGGTAGCCGTACGGAGTGAGCAAGCGACTGGTAGAAATGGGCACACTTTTAAAGGCTTTGAAAAGAAAACAGGCAGCAAAAACTTGACTCCAGCAAAATAGAGGAGTGAGTACAGGAGAGACTAAGGGAGCGAGCTGGTACTGGCCTTAGACTTAGAAAGGAGTGGAAAGAAAGCCAGAAATATGGATGCAAACTCGTTCCTCGAAGTTACAAGAGTGGGTGTCAACCAACTCCTCCCAGAGCACAGGCTACAGATATGGTGACATCTGGGGCAATCCAGCATCGCTCCAGAACGCCCAGGGTCTTTCAGGTGCTACAGATATCAGTGTGTTCACGTCCTCGCGAGACTGCTCGTCCTATGAGACTTGGGTGCACCACTGTTCTTAGACTTCTCCTATGTCTGCCTGTATGTGTTAGAGTCAAGAGTTTAACTCACATAAATAGTATGAATAATAATTTTGCGTGCACCACTTCAAGGACAGCTTCTGTTGTAACGAACAAAATTCCACACATTTCTCATATTATTCTCCTGCTTTGTTTGTCTTTTCTTCCTCCTGCTTATTCCCTGCCCACCCCACCCCCTGCCCACTCAGCCCCCTCTGGTGTAAATCCAGTTTACTGCTCGCGAGGACGGTCAGACAACGCAGCATGAAATAGATGGTGAACGAGGTAGGAGATAGGAGGGAGCACTGAGCAGTGGGGGCACAGAAGGGATGTTTACGTGGAGTGATTTTGGAAAGGAGGAGGTGGCATTTAAACTCGATCTGTTTGAAGATGCTGGTGGGCCATCCGTTTGGAGAAGACCCAGATCAGACAGACGGTTAGCGGAACAGCCAGGGATGACACCCAGGTCTGCCTTCTATTGCCTTGTTCTTGAGAAGTGTGTGCATCGATAGGCTGCTGTCAGGGGCTCAGTGGCATTAGCACATAGCTTTTGAGTGAACAAAGTGATCGAGTGAAGATAAAAAAATATACAAATGGACACATAAGCAAATGGAGTATGATAAAGTATCAACATTTGGATTATAGCTGGTTCACTCTAATACAGAGTGAATTCGAGATCTGGATTTGCAGAGCACATCATCATTAACCAAGGAGTCTAATATTAAGTTTTTCTCCTAATCTCTTTGTACCTCTTCTTCACACATATAAAATGAGGGTATAATTATTATCTATGTGTTTTCTGTTATTACTTCAAATACAAAATAACACACTGCATGAAAATGCTTTCAAAGACTAAAAACATTAGGTGTGGCTAGATGCACTTTAAAATATTTTATCATAATTACTCATAGTATTTTTTTACAATAGCTTACCATATATTCTATTTGCTTTATCCTTTATGACATGCAAAGCATCCACACATGTGGCAATTTACAGAATTCATTAAAGATAATTAAACACAATACAGTGACTAAGGAACGCCAAAATACCAAATGAAGTTTAAACATTTTCTACACAGTGGACACAATGCAAAGTACTTTATATAATTTACTTCTACATGACTTTCACAATAATCCAGTAAAGTATGAGCTACTGGTACAATATTATACCTAATTCTGGCAGTGGACGAAGTTGGATATGAGAAAAGACTCTGACTTCACAAGTCTGTCCCCTTACCACACAATGGGTTCCTTCACCGTCATCATTGTTGTCGCGATAACGACTATCATTCACAGCACTATTGCCATTCGTTGTACACACACCATCTCTAGTGTCTACAGATACCTGAAAGGGAAAGCTGTAATTTCTACTTTGCAAACTAGCTAGTAGAGACTCGGAGGTTACATTAATTGTCCAAGCAAGATCGCATAGGCAACAATTAACAGTGCCAAGGAGAAAATGGTTTCCACTTCTTTCTCCAAACCAAGAGGCTTCCATATGTTCTCTGTTGCTTGATTGGTTTTAGCAAAGTGCTGAATGTCAGATCTGTTGGCCAGCGATTTGTCAATCTGGCTTCATGACTCAATTCCAGTAAATTTGGAAATGATTCTTTTTCTCGAGTATTCTTCATAGTGTACTTGAAATACTTAGTTATTTCATTAAGCCTCATACAAAAGGTAATTGAGGTTGAATAATTGTAAGGAAAAACTATGAGTGTTAATGTAATCAGGGTGAGCCAGGGTTACTTTTGACTTTATGTTCTGTTGTGTTAGTGGTTCTGATATCTTTCATTTACATCCATCAAGTTTTCTTTCTTTACGTGTCAAAATAGTTAATAACGCTGTCCCCCTTCCCCAAATTCCAGGGAATGTCATTTGTGATAAAATAAGTGCCTTTTCTGTCTATAAATTAGACATGATGTTGATCTTCATAATAACTAGGCTAAGATACTACAGATAAGTAGCATGGTACCTTTCTGTATTGTGATACTTTCAATAGCATAATCATAAAGAATAAGGAGTTCTGGGAGCGCCTTCTGATCAGTGTTGGACTACTAACCACAAGCACAGTGGTTCAAACCCACCAATTGTTCCTTGAGCCAAAGAGCCTTGAATGAACTACATAGCATCACTATGAGTTGGAAGGACGAGATGCAGTGGTTTGTTTTAATAATTAAGATGAATTTGGGTGTTAATTAAATCTGAATATGCATCCTGTTTCACTATTTATTAGTCTCTTAGAAATAATCCCTAAACCCCCATTTCTTCCCTTATACAGTGAATGACATCAAGCTCACCAGGTTGTTAGCAGGAGTGGAAAAGGTGACCACTGCTCAGTACAGGACACACAAGAGATCTTGTCACTAAATCACCCTGCATCAGTTATACTTTGTGTGAACAATCGAATTCAAACATATTGGAACAACTCTATGGAATTATTTTCCCCACGGATCTTGAAACCATATCATTTTGGAATTTCAGACATTGGTCTTTGTGGGATATAAGTTTAGAAGAGCAAACTGGTAATCAAATGACTGATGTTTTAATATTTAGAACTCATCTTCATAATGGAAGAACTATGATTTATTATCAAATCTCCTTCTTCACTTCAAAGAGATCTTTGCTGATTTTGTTACATTATACTCTTTAGTTTGGACAATCTAATAAAACCAATGCTTTAAGCTGAATTTGCCTAATTACTGTCGTGTTTGAGTTTCTTCAGAGAACAAAAAAATACCTCATCTGGATCCTAAAAGTTATGGGCTGAGACCAGGATGAGGAGGCAGCCTGAAGTATATTTTTAGAGAGCAAGTTAGTTTAGCAACCTAGGGTGGAGTGCTTGCTGTTGGGTGGGGATGGGAGGAGGACAGACTGCGGACAGGAAATGGTGCCAGTTCCTCTAGAGGCGGTGTTGTGAGAATTAGAAGCAGAAATAGATAAAGAGGGCAGCTCTTGCCTTTCATTCTTTGCCATCGGGCTTTGCCTCTTTTGCTTTTCCCATGTCATTCCCTTTCGACTTCAAAGTCTGTTTCTTTTAATCTTCGGAATGCCTTTTCTCCCATCTTATTAGTGCCTACATTTGGCTTTTCTTTATTCCTTCATTCCCTTCTCTCTTTAAACTGCAGATAATTTGTATTTGTTGAAAACATTTTATAATCCCTGTTTTATATTAGAAAATTAGATT